>NW_024038987.1:0-600000 GCF_016077235.1 Cyprinodon tularosa | reverse complement strand
GCCATGGCTCTGGTGAATCCCACCACTCCAAACTTGGTGGCTGTGTAGGTGGGACAGCTCTGCAACGGACCAAGACCTAAAACAACAGAGATACAATGCAATATGAAGAGAAGAGTGATAGGATAGGACTGATATTTTATGTTTTCATATTTTTTTTTTTACATGAAACACCCAGTTAGGTCTTAAAACCTAACAATGGCTAAATTTAGACAATCTATTTTAACAGTTATTTCTCAGGGTTTTCATTTATTGCTATATAAGCGCACCGCAGTACACCAATGAATATGAGATCAACATATTTCATGAACACAATGGCAGTAAAAAAATCCCCCTAGGAAGACACTAGCTGCATTTCCATTAACCATCTATTGTGCAAACTCTAATGACGAATTGGAAAAACTGCAATTTTGAAAAAAAAAACCGCATGAAAAGTTTTTACACTTAGATGTGGTGGTTTTTTTGTGGTCATATCAAAATTATATTTTCCAAAACTACAATGGAAACACCTCAAATCACACAAGTCACATGATCTGCAGCTGGACCTCATGCTACTATTAGATTATCCTGACCTGCCACTTGGCAGAAAGTTAGGGTCATCTCCTAGTTCTAGTAAATCATGCACTCACTGGCGTTCACCATAGATCAAATGAGAAGATTGTCAGAACACAGTGCGCACAGTGCCCTACTGGCTGCTATTCTCCATCTGATGAAATCAAACATGAACTGTTATTTTAAACAAACAATCATTCACACACTCAAACCTATGGAGAAGTTAGAGAAGCCAATTAACCTAACAGTCATGTTTTTGGACTGTGGGAGGAAGCTAGAGTACCCGGAGAGAACCCATGCATATTCAGGGAGAACATTCAAACTCCATGCAGAAAGACCCCAGGCTGGGAATCGAACCCACAACTTTCCTGCTGCAAGCTTTTCAGTTGCAGCAAACTTTCTTGTGACAAGGCAGCAGTGCTACCCACTGCGCCACAGTTTAGATGACGATATCATATTAAGAAATGTACGTCACAGCATTGGGTGGGCTACAAACACAATGACAGAACTTTTAATAAAGCAGTACTGATCATTTACAATATTTTCTCTGCTCTCCACCATGTTGAGAGGTCAAAGGTTACCTAATCTTGGCAACTCTGGCATCATAAAATTTCTCCAGCTTTCCAGTGGAAATCACAACATGACTGGGTGTTCATGTCCAATTTTAATGTCATTTTTTTTTATGATACCACATGAAGGCAGCATTACTGCCTTTTAAAAAGATGAAGAAGACTGGAAGAAGTTGGAGGATGATGGCGCAGCATATTTGGATTCATGAGGAGACTGACTGCTAGAGCCAGGGCTGAAATATGGAGCTATCCATGGGTTTACATCTGCTGCTGCCATGTTTTTCAAGAGTTATCCCATGAACTGACTTATTCACATACAATTTTATTGTATTTTTATTTAATAGAATAACAACAATTACAAAAATTAGCATTTTCAAAATTAATATCGACAAAGTTTTGCCCCCATTTGTAATGGAAATGCAACTACTGTTCATATCAAATGGGAACTTTCCATTTATGCCAGAAAATAGAATGTCTACCACTCCATACAATAAGTACAAATATTACTATAGTTTCCAAAAATATCTGTACTGCCAACACCATAAGAAAAAGCGGAACAATAGAAAAAATAAATAAGGAAAACCAGCTAAGTTAAAAGAACCAATCAATGTCTGTGCCTACAGAGATCTATATTCCAGGTACCGGCACACACATACTTTGAGCTGCATGAGAGGTGGGAAATGTGCTTTTTGTAAAAACGAAAGAAAAACAAATAAAAACAGACCGTATCGTCTAAAACCTGCTTGGAAAGATATAAACATAGATGACTTTGCTTTTGGGGAGATTAAAGTAGGTAAAGCAAGGAGGAGTAAGTATAATGACAGGGTGAAGAGTGTTTTGCCCTGTTGTGGTCTAATGGAAAATATTTGAATAGATGACAGATTTTTGGACAGAATTTTAAGAAGAGAAAAAAAAAACTTAAAGGAAAGTAATGAGATTATATTCATTCTCTTCATTCAACTTGTCATTCAAATCTGACTGCATAATGCAACAGGATACATCATTTACCTGCCAAAGAGGCTGTGTTGATAATAACGCCTCCCTTTCCTCCATTCAGCTTGCTCATTTGCTCCAATGCAATATATGTCCCCCTGATGACACTAGTCTGAAACAGCCAGTACAGAAAAGCATCAGATTCTGCTGAATAAAATATACTTTTCTCAGTACAAGCAGGCAGGTGTTTCAGTCTCAGTTATGAAACAGAATTACTGTAAAGTAAAGCCTATAAAAGGTTATTTAATCTGAGCACCTGACCTGCTACAAATTATCCAATTGCTTCCTTAGACAACCTAAGGAAGCAACTGGGTGAGCACAAAGTCTTCATCAAATGTGTTTTGGAAGTTCTTTTGCATCATGAAATACA
The DNA here is from genome assembly GCF_016077235.1 of Cyprinodon tularosa. Lineage (NCBI taxonomy): Eukaryota > Metazoa > Chordata > Actinopteri > Cyprinodontiformes > Cyprinodontidae > Cyprinodon > Cyprinodon tularosa. The sequence goes on along the minus strand of NW_024038987.1, from coordinate 597,519 downwards.
GCTGCATGTAGTAGATGTTTCTTACAAGGTTAATAGAGACAGTTTTCTCCCAGATGCTCTCATTTAGGATTCCAGCGTTGTTGCACAAGATGTCAATTCCCCCGAAGGTTTCTGTGGTTTTCTGAAAAGCCGCTAGAGAGAAAAAATTGATTTAACTTTTGCTTAATTATCCCTTCAACATTGATCAAAAAATTATTAACAGATATTTAGCAGGCCTTATCTGTTTTAAGAACCATCTTTTGGGCAAAAAACTTACAAAATCTATAATCCATATAATCCATCCTTATTGGATCTTTGGAGATGCTAAAAAAATATTTCTGCAGATATTTGCATGATTTAAAAAGCTGTAGCAGCTCAAGAAAAGCCATAAAGTTTATGAGGCTAAAAAGAAAAAACAAAAGACAAATTCCAAAATTTTGCTACATAATCTACAAGGAAATTTAAATCTTCTACTTTTAAAATTCTACTTTTTCTCTAATTTAGGAAATAATTTCATCACTTTATTTTAAAAGGAATTTAATTAAATCATTGTAGTAAAGTTATGAAGAACACCTGATTTGCGCTTTGTTACCAAACCCTTGCTGTTCTCCATCAAAAACATTGATTTCAGGGGTTGCAATAATATCCATGGCCACCGCACATGTGTATGAAACCCAGAACCTAAACCTTCAGACTGCTTTCATAAGCCCCATTTACACTACCCTTGAAAAACCGATCCAGGCCGAGATCGGTCCGAGCTTGGATCGATAACCAGGCCAAGCTCAGTTTTGACGACCGTTCACACGTCACACTTATCTCGGTTATCTCGACTCCTCCTCGACTCCTCGCCTCCTAGTGACGATGTGTGGTATTACTGCTAGGATTGAAGGAGGGACTCAAGCAGCTGGTGGCGGTAATGCACCAAACGCTGTTTGTCAACCGCCGTAAAACCCAAGAAGAAGAAGACGAAGGAGGAGGGAATCAAGCAAATCAAAATGGCGGCGCCCGTCACATTCAGAAAGTTATGCTTGATTATTATTGCTGTACTTCGGTGTTTGCGGTGGGTCAGGCGAAGACGGCAACCTTGCGCGGATGTACTTGAGAAAGTCGGCTTTTGGGAAGCCGACTTTCTGGAATGGAGTGTGAATCGGCATGTTCAGCCAGTCGGCGATGACGCGTTCTGCTCATGCGCTCTTGTTATCAGAGAACCGAGCCAGGAAAAAACCGAGCCGAACCCACCTCGGGAACTGGTCTGCAGTTAGCGCGGTCCGGTTATGTCTATCTCGGTTCAGTTCAGGTTGTTTCCGTTCACACACGACAAGTTATCTCAGTTACTGAGCTCGGACCGGTCTCGGCTCAGTTTTTTAAGGGTAGTGTAAAGTGTTTCATAAATCCATGCCTATCTCACAGTGTTCCCTTCATTGACTTCCTGTTAAATCCTTCTCATATATAAAGCCATAAATGGCAAAGCTCCGTCTTATGCTTCGCCTATGAGAAAAAGGGCAGTGCATGAACCGAACGAAACACACGCGAATCGAACTGAGACAGTCGAACCGAACGGTTCGGACGGTTTTCATAAATCGTCCCATCCCTAATATCCATCCTCCCTTTCTGCAGTATTTGTTGGTTCAAACTCTAACTTTATTTGCTCTCTTTCATCCCTTCAACATGAAAACTGGCTTGGAGCTCATCTGATTAACCATTTCTTTTCTAGACAGAGCCAAGTACGGAGTTAGTTTACCGTTACATTTTCTAAAATGGAAAGTATTTATAGATCAGTGCTTATATGTTCCTCTTGTCTACTTCTATCTCCTTGAACCCCAGTCAGCCTCAGCAGAAGGTCGGTCAAACTAAACCAGGTTCTGCTGGAGGTTTCTTCCTCTTAAAATTGAGGTTTTCCTCTCCACAGTCACCGGATGCACACTCAGAATGAGAGATTCCTGTAGAGTTGACCAGAAAATACAAGCAAATATCTAATGTCGCCACATGCTCTTCTAGGATGAACAAATCCTGCACGGTCAATGAATCTGCGGAAGCAGCTGTTTTTTTTTCAGATAAAAATCTGACCGCATGATCTAATTAAGTTATTTCTTTAAAGTGCTTTGAGATGACATGTTGTGAATTGGCGCTATTTAAATAAATTGGTTTGAATTGAACTGATAAATATTCTTAGATGCCTCTGTTATTTAAACAGGTTATTTTCAAAGCGATGTTCTGGAAAGCCAGAATATTTAGTCCATATGGATCTATGTAACACAATTTTTATCAGAAACCACAGAAAAACGTGGTTAATTTTTGTTTAGACCTTCCCTTGTTCTTGCTTGGTTAAAAACTTATAATTAGAAATTTAATAGAAAAATTCAAGTGCTTTTTGTTTTGAGAAAAAATAAACTGTGAAGAACCAGTAAAAGTGATATATTTTAACCATTGCTTTCAATCTATAGTCACCTAATTTTGTGACAGTCTTAGCTATACCTGTAAACACTGGACAAGCCATCAGTCCACTAAAGGCTGAAGGCTGTAGAGCCAAGAAAGTTGTATTATTGTCCTTTTACCGTAGATCAAGTTTCTCTTTTGTTTTACTTCCTTATAAAGTGTAAGCTCATGTGAACACTGTAATGAAACACCTTTGGTTATACCCCTGGAATTACTGGGACAATCCAAAGAAAGATGCAGTTTTCCACCCATAGTAAAGATACCTGTTCTGCACATTTTGTCCTGGTTTATTCCTGAGTCTGGACTTTCTAGTTTCTGACAACCAACTTGAATGAAAACATTCAGAACATCAGCCTGCATACAGTAGTTTGACGTGTTTTGCAGAAATCCGCCCTCCAGCTGACGTTTTTTACCCTTGTTTTTAACGCGTGAGTCCATATGTTACCTTTAATCTGCTCCTCTGATTCAACGTCACACTTTATGAACAACGCCTGCCCTGCTCCATACTGCTGTTTCAAGGACTCCAGTAAATTTTCACCTGCAGTCTCATTTATGTCCAAGAGGGCCACCTGTACAAATGAGGAAATACAGATTATTGTCAAGATTGTTCAAAACACATGCAGTCAGAGCTATCTAGCAAACATCGACTTCTACTGTAAACAGCACTCTTATCTACAGTTGTGTAGCAGGACATTGTCCCCGTTAAGAGATATTTCTCTTGGTAAACATTAGCCTGCTTTAGATTTATATGAAGTGTGCCTAAGGTTAGAGCATGCTAGACAAGGGCATTTTACGTAATATTTGTGGTTGGGGATCCAAAGTTAAAGGAGTTAAATCCAACTTAATGGCCTGCTTTGAATTCTGAAAAGAATTAATCATGCATAATTTTTTCCTTCCACTGAGGTCTATTATGAAAACCCACTTAAGCACTGAGGTTTTTGGTTGATGTGAATCTTGAAGAAATTTTCAGACCAATGTAATTTGCTTGTTGGAGGTTCTCTCTAGGCTTGTCCCGATCCGATACGTGGATCGGATCGGGACGCCGATATTGGCAAAAAAATGCGTATCGGCAAAGCATGTAAAATGCCGATCCAGACTGCCGATCCAGTTTTTTTTTTTTTTTTAATCCGGTCGGAATTTTCCCGTTTCTCCGATTGAAACGATCCATTCCACTATTATGCGCCAGTGTTCCCTGTTTGGCATTTTTTTTAAAACTTACTGTAATACTTGCACCTTTAACTGTTTACGGCTTTACTGTTCACTGTGCAATTTCAGATTGCTATTCATAATTTTGTCCAGTTTGTGTTTATCTCTTAATAAACAGGTAAGTTTGTTGTTACCAATCATTGTGTTTTATTCAATCTCACCTAATTCAGCTGGCTAGATGTTATCAAGAGTACTAAAACCCTTTTCAACATGAGTCTTACAACTAAGGCTAAATACTTTAACTTAAACTTAAATACATGCTCGGATAGGCTGGTATTGGCCAGTATCGGTATCGGATCGGAAGTCCAAAAACAATATCGGTATCGGATCGAAAGTGCAAAAACCTGGATCGGGACATCTCTAGTTCTCTCTCTGCCTGACATGCAATGAAACCAACTTACATGACTGTGAATGGGAATGCTATAGAAACCAGAACAGTTTAAAAAACAATCCACTGGAAAGTTTTTTAAAACTTTTACGGAATGACTATGACCTGGATGACTGAGAATCTTCATCAGCATGTAGAAGCCAGAGAAATTACATCTTTGTAATAAGAAAATAACTATTGGGGAAGATTAGAGTATAGAGAAACTGATGCTGTTTCATATTTTCCAAATATTCATAATTGTATTGTCTTTAGCAGTGTATCCATATGAACAGGGCATGGAAATACTGCACCTAACTTGTTTCATCAATAGCAAATACTTTAATTACAGCACACATTGTTTCGCTGAACTTCTGCCATGTTGAAGATTTATTTCCATCCAGTTTTTATAGGGGCGTTAAGACATTTAGCAAAACAAATCTCATTTTTGTTATTTAGCAACCTTTCTTCACATTTAGTGCTTTTTTTCTGACATTTAGAAAAACAATACAAAATACAAATGTTATATATATTTTACCGTCTTACATTTACATTTGAATCTTAGATTTATCCTTCGCAGGGCTACTTTTAAGTCTAAGCATATGTTTTAAATCTTTTTCTTAATGTTAAATCCAAAAACATATCCTAAATCTATATCTTTAATCTTTAAAGAATATATAAACACCAGCACAAAAGAAAATTGATAAGAAGAGGAGGCATCTTGAAGAACACAGGCCATCCCCCATTCTTATTGCAGTTTCTATGAGTTGGGGGCAAAGCTAATTAGCATATGTTCTAAATATTTAGGTATACGATCTAGGATTTAGATTTTATATATATATATTTAGATTTAAGAATTGTGGCAAGACCTTTTTCCAGTCCTTCAGAGTCTAATCCTTACACTCTGTAGCATAGAAGCATTTTGTTTTCACGATCATTCAGGATTTTTTTCCAACCACTTTTACTATCATTCCAATATTTGGATAATTTTAAACCCAATTTTAGTAGTTTCTGCATCTCTTTTATGATGTTTTCTCATGTCAGAGATTTTAAACTTTGACACTTATTTCAAGATATTTTTTTATGACCAAAGGATGTCTTTCGACATAAATGTGAAGAAAGAAAACAAAGCTACTTATTGCCTCAGCTGGAATTAAACAACGGATTGCCAGCTGACAGACAATCAGTCCTCCTATAATTATTCAATAGGAGGTTTTAACTTATTTGCTTAGTTAAATCCAGGCAGTGTGTCTAAATAATTATTATCAATTAATGTTTATAGTTTCCAGTCTTTTTAGGGTATGTCCCAAGCATCTTTGGATATCTACAGACTGCTATTTTTGCACATACTTCTTTTGAACATAGTCAACTTCATTACCCCAGAGTCATCATGTATGTTGCGTGTTTGTCTGGTCCACATAATGCATATTATTTAAGGAGTTAATCAGCTGGCTCCTGCAAAAACTCATGATAATACCGTGGAGGAATTTGAATCTGAATCGTCTGTATTGTAGCAGCACACATCGGAAACAACTTAAAGTCTAGTGAAGGTTTTTCAAAAAACTAAAATGTTTTGATTCATTGCAGCTCTGGCTGTATGTATCAGGTTTTCCTGCTAGAAGATGAAAATCTGGTTCAGTGGAAAGTTTTTGTAGCCTCTAACAGTTTTCCCTCCAGAATTGTCCCATAATTAGCTCTATACATCTTTCCAGCTCCTCTGTTTCTATCTAGAGAAACAGATTCCAGCAGCTTGACGCTGCTATCTGCATAGTTTCACCATGGACAGTGGGTGGGCAGGGTGATGTCCAGCATTACGTAGCAGAACATCTTGTCCAATGTGGCCTCATTGGACAAGAGCATCTTTTTCTAATAAAGCACACTTAGGATTTTGGCTGAAACGTGACACAATGTGGAAATGTTAAACAGCTGTTTTTCAGCTTTTTAAGGCCTGCTGGCAAACAACTTCAAAGGCCATCCCCACAATATTCTAAATTAAACTGGGGCAGAATTCCTCATAGCCAGAACGAATTCAGCTCTAATTTCCTGCTTTTAATTTGAAATGTAAACAGAAGGTTAATTTCTCACTCAAACTTGTTTAAAGTGTTTGATACTTAATTTCTTAGGAGTGCTTTATTTTGTCATCCACCTTGCATGTTTTCATTTACACCCTAAAAACAGCCCAATGATTCCCTCCTGCTTGCAGTGTTTGTCACTTCCTGCTTTTAACTCATAATGTGTATTCAAAAGCCTATTACTCATGTGCTGTGAGGCATGAACTTTTTTGTCATTCCTAGACTTAGCTAAAGCTAGTGTTTTTCCATCGGACCCAGTAATCATTACCTCATGATTAATGCTTTATCATACCTGTAATCTCATTGTAACTCAATTTTTAACTGATAAACAAAGCTGATTATTCATCTCAGTGTTTATTTTACCCACATCTTCTAGGACCAATCTGTATTTCCATTCTGTTTATCTGTTCTCACCATGCTGATGACTGAAGGCGACGTATCTGATGCCGTGGCTTGGCATCCCCTCTCCAACTTCAGCTTATCAAAACTGTTCAAACTTGCCTGTACAATGCTGCTTTGCTGAAGCAGGCACCAGAAGGGAATGGCTTTACATCTCACATCTCTGTGAGAATTTGGGCGGTTTGATGTGTGATTAGGGTGGATTTATTATCTGCAGGACTTCGCACATATGGACAAAATTGTTGGAACCCCTCATTTAATGAAAGTAAAAATAAATACAAATGCTATCAAAACAAACAAATAAATGCCAGACTATGTTTTTTAACCATTTTTAAGGGGTACCCTTACCTTAAATTTAAGTATAATGCACAATTTACATTATAAACATTTTTCAAGAGTGATATGTGTCCCGAAGCCCATGTACTAGGTTCACAGATGGACAAAAAAAAATTCCCTCTATCGTTTTCTTCCTCCACCTCTTAGTTAATGTGTGATAGATATTGTCCGTTTGAAAAGCAACCCCCTGATGATGTCATAAGGGGAAATATGCTCTCCATAGCGGTCTGTAGCAGCCCATTCATCAAGCCACTGCCCTCATCTAATGTATTATTCCATGCTGCTAGGCTAACTTTACAAATTCTGACTAGTTGGCATGTTTGCAGGTTATGGGGGTGCGGCCTTCAGGAGGACGGGGTGGGGAAACCCCCCACTCCATGAACAACCAACGATTACCCAACAACCTGAATGACTTCTGTCATTTCGACAGACTTAAGCCCCATTTACACTACCCTTGAAAAACCGATCCAGGCCGAGACCGGTCCGAGCTTGGATCGGTAACCAGGCCAAGCTCAGTTTTGACGACCGTTCACACGTCACACTTATCTCGGTTATCTCGACGCCTCGACTCCTCGCCTCCTAGTGACGATGTGCGGTATTACTGCTAGGATTGAAGGAGGGACTCAAGCAGCTGGTGGCGGTAATGCACCAAACGCTGTTTGTCAACCGCCGTAAAACCCAAGAAGAAGAAGACGAAGGAGGAGGGAATCAAGCAAATCAAAATGGCGGCGCCCGTCACATTCAGAAAGTTATGCTTGATTATTATTGCTGTACTTCCGTGTTTGCGGTGGGTCAGGCGAAGACGGCAACCTTGCGCGGATGTACTTGAGAAAGTCGGCTTTTGGGAAGCCGACTTTCTGGAATGGAGTGTGAATCGGCATGTTCAGCCAGTCGGCGATGACGCGTTCTGCTCATGCGCTCTTGTTATCAGAGAACCGAGCCAGGAAAAAACCAAGCCGAACCCACCTCGGGAACTGGTCTGCAGTTAGCGCGGTCCGGTTATGTTTATCTCGGTTCAGTTCAGGTTGTTTCCGTTCACACACGACAAGTTATCTCAGTTACTGAGCTCGGACCGGTCTCGGCTCAGTTTTTTAAGGGTAGTGTAAACGGGGTAAAAGGGACAGTCCTGCAACCACCCCCCATGACACCTCCCCCACCTCTCACAATCCTCCTCCACCTCCTCCACCCACCTCAGTTACAACTTATTCCATAAATGACAGAGAAATATTAATAAACTCTTCAGAAGACAGAACCTCTGGAAAGCTGCTGGACCATATTCTGCCTCTTCATCCAACTTGAAGCACTGTGCTGATCAGCTTTCTCCATTGTTCATAGACATTTTTAACACCTCACTGGCGACATGTCACATCCCAACCTGCTTCAAATCATCCACTATTATCCCTGTTCCCAAGAAGCCAAGGTCCACAGGACCTAATGACTTTAGACCCTGACCTCTGTTTTCAAGTCCTTTAAAAAACGCCTTGTGTTTTCACACCTGAAAGAGCTCATTGACCCCCTGCTGGGCCCCCTACAGTTTTCCAACAGAGCTAACAGGTCTGCAAATGATGCTGTCAACGTGGTCCTTTACTACATCCTCCAGCACCTGGATTCCGCAGGTACCTACACCACAATCCTGTGTGTGGATTTCAACTCTGCCTTCAATACAATCATCCCACCTCTGCTTCAGGAGAAGCTCTCCCAGCTGAGTGTGCCTGACTCCACCTAATGCTGGATTACAGACTTCTTGTCTGTCAGGAAGCAGCACGTGAAGTTGGGAAAACATGTCTTTGACTCACAGCTCATCAGCACTGGTTCCCCCAGGGCTGTTCTTTCTCCTCTGCTCTTGTCCCTGTACATCAAGAGCTGCAACTCCAGTCATCAGTCTGTCAAGCTTCTGAAGCTTGCGAACCACATCACTCTCATCTGACTCATCTGTGATGGTGACAAGTCCGCTTACAGGTGGGAGGTTGACCATCTGGTTACATAATGCAGGAGAACAACCTGGAGCTTTAAAAACAGTGGAGATGGTTGTGGACTTCAGGAGGAACTCAGCCCAAACTATCCTCATCACCTTCTGTGACTCCACAATTGACACTACGGAGTCTTTTCGCTTCCTGGGAACTATCATCTCACAGGACCTAAAGTGGAAACTGAACATCAACTCCCTCACAAAGAAAGCCCAGCAGAGGAGCAGCACTTCTACTCCTCCATCATTGAATCCATCCTCACCTCCAGTGTGTCATCCGGTCTGCAGATTGGGTGATTGGATGCAATTTTCTATCTCTCCTGGATCTGTAAACCTCCAGGACTCTGAAGCATGCAGGGAAGATTGTGGCTGATCCCTCACATCCCAGCCGCTAACTATTTCAGACACTTCCCTCTGGCAGGAGGCTGCAGTCCATCAGGACCAAAACCTCACGCTACAGGAAGTTTATTACCATCCGCTACCAGCCTTATCAACAAGGCCCAGAAACCCTTGTGACACTGTCACTGCCTCTCCCCCTCCTCGTTCAAGACTTAGAAGGTACACCAATATTGTATCTCCAGACCTCCTGCGTTACATCAACACCCAGTCTACTGTGTATATAGTATATAACTAAAATCACTGAAATCAAATTATTCCTGTAACAGTAACTTCTGCTCCTCTCAGCAGGTGTTTTGGTCAATTCCTCATGGTTTGCTCCAGTTGTTTTAGGTTTGAAGGGCATCTTTGCAGGCAGCATATTTCAGCTCCTTCCAAAGATGCTTAATAGGATTTAGTTCAAAGTTCATAGAAGGCAACTTAAGAATAGAACAGTGTTTTCCTCTCAGCCATTCATTTGGGTCGTCATCCTGTTGGAAGACACATGGCCTGTCACTGAGACCAAGCTCTCTGAATCTCTGCAGGGTTCAATGAAATCTCAAGACCATCAAGGAATTTTAGAGAGAAATATGCTTCCCAGTGTCAGACACCCTGTGCCTGATAAAGCAAAGCAGCCGCAGAACATAACAGTCTCCTTCATGTTTAACATTAGGGACAGTGTTCTTATTGTTATGCTCAATTTTTCTATGTGAACACAGAGCTGATGTGTATTAGAAAAAAACTTTTTTTTGTCTCATTTATCTATAGGAAAATTCCCCAGAAGCTTTGTGGCCTGTCAACATGCAGTACTGCAAATTCCAGTCTATTTTTTTTTTCTCAATAAGGTTGTCCTTGTTGGTCGTCTCCCATTAAGTCCAATTTAGCTCAAACAATGGTGGTGCGATCTAACACTGATGTTCTTTGAGCTCAAAGTTCACCTTTCATCCCTTTTGAAGTTTTTTTTCTGGGCTCTTTGTAATATTTTAGGCTTCAATTTGTTATTAATTTTCCTCCTACGACCACATCCATGAATGTTGGCTACAGTTCAATGCATGTTAAATTTCTGAGTAACATGCAGCTGTAGTCAGAGGAACATCCAGCTACTTGGAGATGGTCTTTTAGCCCTTAACCTTTAACATGCTTGTCTATAATTTTCTTCCTTATCTCCTGAGATGGCTCTTTCCTTTGCTTCATTTGGTCCAGGTTGAGTGCAGTACACACCAGGTCACCATACAGCACAGACTTCCATATAGCCCTATATATAGTCCCATTGACTAATTACATGATTGTACACACCTGCTATGCTAATTAGTGGACATGCCTTTGTTTAAAATGTCCATTTGGGGACATTATTTTCTGTGGGGGGTTTTTTAGGGATAACATAATGTTTTTCCTTGCCTGTTTTATTAGTTTATTGTTTAAAATCATTCTGTTTAAGAACAGTTGAAAAGCAATGTCTGACTCTCATTTGGTCATTTTCATGGAATTTTAATTTTTCATAACTTTTCTCAGATTGAAGTTATTTCTGTGACCATTGTGGTTTTATTGTGTTGGTTATATTTTGTTAAATAAGAGAAAAGAGACACCCGTCTGGGCTTGAATGGTTTTAATGGAAAGTAAAAGAAAAACTGTGATTTTGGTGTCTATTCTCCATTACAGCATACATCATATGAGCTGACACTTCCAAACATATGAAAATAAATCCACTTAGATGTTTTTTATTGTGATTTTCTTTCAGTAATGCGTTGTGTGTAAGAGATGAAAGGGACCATGCATGAATGCAGAAGGAATAAGAGAAAGGAGGGTTCTAGGCTTTACCCTCGAATGATATAAGGACCTTAAAATTGCTCTTTACTATGACTGAAAGCGTGCATTCACTTCACTGTGTACCAAAACAGAGTATGTGCACCTGGTAGTTCTTCAAAGTCAAGGTGATGCAAGAACCCCAGGCTACACTCAGGACAGAGCATCATTGTGAAGCAGTGGAAAAAATACTGATTTTTTTCCCCCCTACTTTTTTACAAAAACATATCTGCTAGGATTCAGAGCCAATGTTTTGATTTGTGTTTCTTCCCCCACAGCTTTGCAGATCTTAGTACTGAAAAGTTTGCTCATCCATTTTGCAAAACAGCCCAAACTCTGTCAGGTTGGACAGAGTGAACACAGATATATTTTGTCGTACTACTGATTCTCCGTTAGATTTGGGTTTGGACTTAGACTCTAACATTTCCACATGCTTTGACCCATTTAACTGCAGCTCTGGTTGTACATCGAGGGTCACTGTCCTGTTGGACAGATCTTCCTCCAGGTTTGTTCTGTATTTGGCTCCTTTTATATCCCTATGATCTCTGACCAGCTCTACAAAATGACCAATTTTGGTCTCATCTGAGATAACTTCTTCCACTGGTACCTACAGAGAAGGTGGTAAGCAGGACTTTTTATTTTTAATTTAGTGTCCACTGTGTCCACTCATCCATAAAGATCAGATTTGTGGAGTGCTGTGCCACTCCATAATTTGGTCTGAGCTGTCTGCATGTGATCCCGTCTTCATGACACAGTTTGTTCTCTTCTTTCATTAAAAAAAAAAAAAAAAAAACGTGGAGTGTAAAAAGATCCAGTGTTTCAGAACACAGTTTGGCTTCCCACTGAATTGTGAAACTTGGTGGATAAACAAACAGAACATTCCTCTGTAAATGGGGCGAACATACACTGATTAGAGGCAGTATTAAAGGGTAAAATTTCACAAAACCAGTGGAGAAAAAAACGCAGTTATGGTGTGTACCTGGATACTTTTCACTTTACAGTACAGTTTTAAGTCCTACTGGTTATTTGTCAGCCATCTATGTCTACTTCTGCTGAATGAAAGTGATTTTATTCATTTATTTTATCCCGTTTTTTGGGTGGGTTTTTTGTATTTGTGTTAGTCGACATTTTATCCTCCCGCTTTATTAAGGAGGTTATGTCTGTAGTCGAGCTTGTGTATGTTCTTTTTTCCTTCTGTCTGTCTGTGTAAAGGATAACTTGACAAGTTAATAATGGATTTTAATTACATTTTTATGAAAAATGTTGGTAAAAACGGATGAATCTGTATGCAGGATGTTTTGTTTAACATTATTTGGCAATCAAGCAGTTCCCCCCTAAACCACAGAGTGGTAGCAGTGACTATTGACAGCTTCAGAATCAGTCCAGAGGTATTATACTGAAGACAAAGAATGCAAAAACACAGGAAAGGTGAGAGCAGAACAAACACCAGAGGCTGCAGACACAAGCTGTGCTTTATTTATAAACGTATGAAAGGATTTTAAGGACACTGTTGGCAAATGTGAGCTTCATGTCAGGGAAAAAATCATAATTATCCAGATCATGTGCGAGTTTTAGCTATAGGTGTTTGTCACAATATGGGACAAAATTCGCTGCTTGGAGATCTACACTCTCCGAGGGCTTGTTTAGTTAATATAGCTCTTTATAGCGTTTAACAGACAAGGTCCACCAAAGTGCTGCACATCAACAGAAGTGAAATAATGACTAGTTGTGGTCTCTAAAGGAGCATTAAGCTGTTTATGTTTCTGTAGGTAAACCTTTCCTGTAATGGTTGTAGTTTCACCTCAGGTTATAACTCCTTTCAACTATCCATGTAAATACATGGAAATGATTTACATAACATCAAAGTAAAGTTTCCTGAATTTATTTTACTTGCAAATTTTCTAACAGGTTGACCAGTGAATGGTTTTATTTAGATGTAGCGGACATTTATTTGCAATAAATATTGAACCATATATCCTTTTTCTTCAACTTCACATTTTTGCACTAAATGGGACGAAGTTTAAGGGTTAGAAATGAGGTGCTTCTAGTTGATGGAATCATGGGAATCGCCACAATGACCCAAGCCATGAGTTCATCGACTGATTTCAAATTTTAGGCCTATTATTTAAGAACGCTTTAAAGCAGTATTTAAAGGTCTGGGGTCTTCTTGGTTTCAGAAGAATGTCAGTCAGGAGCAGAAACCTTCCCTAGTTCAATTGCTCAATGGAAGTCTCCACCAGTGTTGTGATTAGTTAAAATTAGGTAATATAATCTCTGTGGTTATTCTCAAACCGTTCCATCTCTTCCATTTCAATTCCAATTGGACCTGCTAATATACCAAAACACTTTCTTTATCAATACTGGGATCATTATTGAAACAAGATTTTTCTTCTAGCAGAAAAAAACAAACCTGTTACCTAAAGCTTTCCCCCAGCCCTCCAATAATTGGTCCTTCTTTCTTCTACATAAGAGTTGTGTACAGATTTAAACAGATGTTTAAAGGATAATGTGGTCCTGAAAACCTGAGGGATGAAATACAAAACGTTCTGAAACAAACTGGCTTAAGAGACCCTAAACTATCTTAAACAGGACTTCTGACTTGGAAAGCTGGAGGTTTCTGCCACTTGTTGCTTGCCATCATCAGCCATAGCATGTTCTGGTTGAAGGATGGAAAAAAAAAAACCTTACTCAATTAATTTCCCAACAGTTTATGGGCTTAATCACTGTGGCTAACTGATGTTTTACGATTTAATTGGGTACAAACAAACAGAAAACCGTTTAAAGAGTTTATTAGTGTAGCTATCTTTGCAATTTGTCATCACAGCAGCCATAAGGCTGGAGAAATTAAGATTAAGGTTGGAAAATGTCAAGTTCATTTAACTTGTATTTCAGACCTTTTTACATTAATACATTTGGAAAACATCCATATTCCCATCAACTCTAAAACTCCTCTCTGCCCTTGCAAAAGAGAAATCTTCCCACAGAATGATGCTGCCACCACCATATTTTGCTATGTAGGTAGTGTGTTCAGGTTGATTTCAAATTGAAGTGTCCAAACACGGCACCTCCACAGGGCTAGCAATAATCTTTAATTGGACTTCTTACATTTGTGACTGAGTTTTGCGACTTTTCTTTAGTGGACAGATGTGTGGAGTGCATCACTAATACTTGGGCTATCAACAGATGTTCACAACAGATGTTCAATCTCTGCAGCTCCCCCTAAGTTCCTCTTCTGCGCTGCATACTGGAATATTGTCCTTCTTGCTTGGCCTGTTAGTTTAGTTATATTTCCATTTAAAAGGTGTGGGCTTCTGTTCTGCTTTTTCCATTCTCCAGACTGGATTTTATTGAGAAGAATCAGATTAAAGGGGCTGAGTAAAAAGCACACCACACTTTTCAGAATTCGAATTGAAATAAATGTGAAGATGACCTAATATTTTTTCTCAGAATTTAAGAGGAAGTTGAAAAGTAAGTTTTGTGTGAGTTCTACATTGCAATAAAACTACAAGGAGGTTAGCTGTTATACACAACAAAATGTAGAAATGGTCGTAAAAACGGGAGAAAAATTTACATTTATAATGATACCTTTGTGTCAAACTGTATAAACCAACTTTGTGAAATTAAATGTGTTTACTAAACAATCTCCTGAAAATTGTTGAGTTTGAAACTGAAAATGAAGATGTTATCTAAGGTAGAAACCCATAAAACAAAAACACAACAGAACCAGTCTGACTGCTTAAAGCACTAATTATAGCCTTAATAAATGATGTTGGTGTTCTGCACAGGGTTTACAGTTAGCTGTGTATTTCTAATTTACAAACTCAGATATTTCATAATGCAAAGTTCCTTTCTAACTGTTAGTTTATTTGGTCAGCCAGACTTTGATTTTTGGGGGTATAATACCAACACAGGCTGGATCATCATAAACCAAGACTGCAAGTACTTAGAAAACATCAATTTACCACACATGAAGACTTGTTTTGCATATGAAGATGCTTTAATAAAGCTTAGTTGAGACAAACTAATTAGTTTTCTCCTAATGAGCCTGTGGTTTTACCCTATCTTTGAAGTCCCTCCTTCTTCAGGAGTTCAGACGGTATTTATTGCAAGCTCTCACCTTGGCTTTGTTCTTCAGGAGAATCTCCACCACAGCTCTTCCTATGCCCATGGCTGCTCCAGTCACCACCGCACTTTTCCCATCCAAAGCCATCTCAGCAAGGAGAATACGGAGCTCTTCGGCTTCAGGAACTCAACAAAAGATGGAAATTGTTCTTGTTCCAAAGAAGTTGGATTTTAACTGTGCCCGCCCACAGCTGACCCCGCCCGCAGAGGCCGGAGCTACGCGCTTTAACATGCCGGTGATGGAGAAAAACATGTTTGTTTTTTTGTTTTTGTGTTTGTTTGTTTTTTATGAAGAATAGGCATGGGGTTCCTATAAGAACTGCTTGAATAAATGATATAGGAAATCAAAACAAACACTCTTAATAGCACAGTATAAAGCTAAAAACTACCTTGGCATTTTGCTTTATTGCAACATAATAATTCAGGGGTTTAAACCGCTGAGATCTTCTGTCTGGTGATTCATTAGGAAAACATCTTCTAAACTCCAAACAACTTGAAGCCTCATTTCTTTAACAGTTTACCGTTTATCTAAACACAGTATCCCTCCTCTCTACATCTTTCTCTTTTCTTTTTTTTTTTTTTACATTGTTTGGATCCCGTTCACGCAGGCTGTGACAGATGCTATAGCTGCTTGTGGCCGCTAGATGGAGACAGAAGGGTGATTCCATCAACAGGCTTCATTACTGAGTCACGTTTTTGGAAAAACTATAAGTTTTCACCATGTGGAGGAAAGCTACAGAAAAAGATACATTCCAAGTTTGTTACCCTTTTTAGACCTGTCATCAAATTAAAACTAATATGGAAAGTACTTTAGACGTCTTTTGTGTCTTTAGGATTTTACTTTTTGTCTCATTTGTTTATGTAATCAGTTCAGCTGAAGTATATGACAATAAGCCTCTAAGTAGGCAGCAACATTATGCAAATAATAATTCAAAATACTTTAATGTCAGCAGATGCAACAGTTTGTGTGGGAAAAGTATCTACTCACAGAGACTCGGAAAGGCAGAAAACAAAACAATTTAATCAAACCTATAGATTTACAGGAAAAACCTCTAGGTTTATACCTAGAGGTTTATACCTGTAAATCTATAAGTTTATACTTGTAAATCTATAGGTTTATACCTGTAAATCCATAGGTTTATACCTGCAAATCTATACGTTTATACCTGTAAATCTATAGGTTTATACCTGTAAACCTATAAGTTTATACCTGTAAATCCATAGGTTTATACCTGCAAATCTATACGTTTATACTTGTAAATCTGTAGGTTTATACCTGTAAACCTATAAGTTTATACCTGTAAATCCATAGGTTTATACCTGTAAATCCATAGGTTTATACCTGTAAACCTATAAGTTTATACCTGTAAATCCATAGGTTCATACCTGTAAATCCATAGGTTTATACCTGTAAATCTATAAGTTTATACTTGTAAATCTATAGGTTTATACCTGTAAATCCATAGGTTTATACCTGCAAATCTATACGTTTATACCTGTAAATCTATAGGTTTATACCTGTAAACCTATAAGTTTATACCTGTAAATCCATAGGTTTATACCTGCAAATCTATACGTTTATACTTGTAAATCTGTAGGTTTATACCTGTAAACCTATAAGTTTATACCTGTAAATCCATAGGTTTATACCTGCAAATCTATACGTTTATACCTGTAAATCTATAGGTTTATACCTGTAAACCTATAAGTTTATACCTGTAAATCCATAGGTTTATACCTGTAAATCCATAGGTTTATACCTGTAAACCTATAAGTTTATACCTGTAAATCCATAGGTTCATACCTGTAAATCCATAGGTTTATACCTGTAAATCTATAAGTTTATACCTGTAAATCTATAGGTTTACAGGTCTTTCACATGTATTGTACAGTATTTGTGGTTGCCAGGAATTTACTGTAAATTTGAACTGTTTATAATAAAATGTTTTACTATTTTGCCATGTTTTTATTAACTTAGACTTTAAAAAAGGTTTTCCACTTTTCAATTGTTTTAAAAGTTCTTTACCGTAATAATATTTATTCCACATTGTAAAATAAACAAGAAATTGCCGTAAAACAACTGTGATGTATCTGTTGTTTTACGGCAGATAAACGTAAAAATCAATGGAAAGGGCTATTTTTTTCACAGGACATTACAGTTCAAGGGTATATGGTATTTATTTTTTATACAATAATTATACAGTGAAAAACATTGTTTTCAACTGTAAAACTTATGGTTACCAAAACAATGAACCGTATTGTCTTTTACGGATTTCTCTTTTTGTTATGGTAATTTCCTGGCAACCGCAGCTACCGGTATTTTACCGTAATTTTTACTTTTTTTTTTTACAGTGTATGTTGAGAAAAGACTGATGTAGTTTATAGGAGGTTGTGGCTGCTTTTTTAAAATCTGATTTCAGGTCAATTAGCTAAAACCCTCTGACCTGAAATTTTAATCATTCAGCTACCTTTTGCTTTCATTCATCTTTTGTGGGTAAAGTATATTATTCAGATTGGGGAACACTATGGGGCGACAGTGCCGTTGGATGTAGGAGTTTGCCCTGAAATCGAAGGGTTGACTTTCAGTGTCGTTGTGTCCTTGGGCAAGACACTTCACCTGCATTGTCTACTGATGGTGGTCAGAGGGCCCGGTGACGCCAGTGTACAGCAGCCCCGCTTCTGTCAGTGAGCCCCAGGGCAGCTGTGGCTACAATGTAGCTTGCCACCATCAGTGTGTGCGTGAATGTAGTGTAAAGCGCTTTGGTCAAGTCTCCTAACTTGAATAAAGGCACTATATAAGTATTTACCATTTCACTCAGGATTTGATTTGGTAAATGTAATTATAACTTTTTTACATCTCTTTTGGTTTGCATGTGGACCATTTTAAAAAAACAGAAACTTGACTCATTTAATAAGAAAAATGATTAAAAACAATTTGATGAGAAATAAGGACATTCCCTAAACACAGCAGTGTCTCAAGAAGTTTTTATACTTTCTTTATTTTATCATTATTATTTTCACTGCAGTCTGTGTTTTTGGTTACCGTGCAAAACTATGAAGAATTTTATGGGAATTTCATTTTATACATAAACAAATGATAAAGCTTTGTTTAAAAGAGAAACAACCCAAAAAACAGAAAATGCGTGGTACATCTGTTTCTATTCAATAAAGGATTTTTTCCCCCAACGTCTGTTTCTAGTTAAATAGAGTCCTCATGACAGTGTGTCCATTTTCAAGTTTTGCCTATGGTTCTCAGCTGTGTTTAAGTTTAAACTTTGACTAGGCCATTATTAGTAAATTACCTTAAAGGTATAGTGGAGGATGTTCTTTTTCTGAGTGGATCATCAAAATAAGTGGTCCTCCTAATTGTCATTCATTCTGGTGATATGTTTACGTAAGGCCCTTCTATGTGCTCGTCTGCATTTTCCCTTAACAGTGGTGATACTGACAGTGGAAAAAATGCAAATCTTGTTTTGGAAAGTAAGCTTGTATGAGTGATGCAAACAGAAACTTTTAAACAGAGCATGCACGAGGAGAAATAGGCTCATGGATGCTCTCACACACGTTTAATAGACATTACCCTCTCCGCAGTGGGTACAGGGTGTGCATGTGCAGTTTTTTTTTTCAAGTGAAGAGGGAGGGCCTTTTCAGAAATTCGTATAAATCCTCCACTGTACCTTTAATCATAATTTAAATTATGCACATAAGTCTTTTATCTAAATTAATGATATTGCTTGTTTAAAAATGTGAAAATCATAATTTTCCTTCTACTTCACAGTTGTTTGCCAAATTTGTCTTGGTCCATCTCATTAAAACATGTTTCTGCAATGGGACCAAATGCTACAAAGTTTAAAGGGATAGATATCCAAGGCCCTGCATAAGCTCAAAATCGGACCTATGCATACCCCTTGTCCTTAGAGAAATTAAGAATCAAAATCAAGCATAAAACATAGATTTTTTAATGAATTTGAATTAATTCCTCTCCCATTTATGTCTGTTTAAATATTCTGTAATGTTTATTACAAACATGACCAACAAAAGGAATTTGACTTTTTCCTGCAGCACTTATTGTTACAGTTATTATAGTATATAATTTTAATATATAATACATTCAAGGGGTCTATATCTCTAACCTGACTCCGCCAGATTGATTTGCTCCGCATATCCATCTGGAAACCTTCCGTTGAAGTAATTTTGGGAAGGAGCGAAAACACTGGTTAGCTGATTGGCCTATGTTGGTGATAGATGGGCCAAATAAACCAATCAGATCAACAAAGCATATGACGTAACAGAGCGACGACGAAGAGGAGCCAATTGATAGATCAAACTCTTGCCGAAACCAGTCGAGAGAAGAGCAAAAACATATTTTCCTCTGAGACAATCCTCCAGAGCAGTGTTTTGCTCTTCTTTCAGTGAAGAAATACAGTGTAATTCCGATAAAACTTGCTCGATAGCCACGCTAACGCTAGTTTCATCGGCTGAAGCCGCCATGTTCTTTAGACTGAACTGTCGCGCTTCTCGCTGCGTCACACCTCAACCCGCCTCAAAGCCAATGCTGATTGGACGTTCGTTTGGTGAACGACTTCAAATTTTCTTTAACGGAAAGTAGCCAGACTGATTAGCGAGTGAAATCTTGAAAGCTCGCGAGATCAGGATGGTCTCACGAGGCTAGTATATCTCTTCCCACAGATACAGCAGCCTACATAATTTCCTTTTTTATAAGTGTTGGTGTGTGTGTATCTACTTGTACACTTATAAAAGGGACTTTTTAATAATAATAATCAAACTTTATTGATCTCACAATGGAGCAATTTACCTCTGCATTTAATCCATTCCCTTGGGGAGCAGTGGGCTGCCATTGTGCGGCGCCCGAGTAGCAGTGTGGGGTTAAAGGTCTGGCTCAGAGAGTCTGTGTTAACAAAACAATTTAAATAAGACTTAACAGATGAAAGTAATATGTACTTGGATATTAGGACTGAAATTTGTAATATTTTTTTTTCCCTTGCCTGACAAGGTTTGGGTTAGAAATAAAGAATATTGTTCACTTCTTGGCTGCATGGTGACACAGTTTGTAGCATTGGTCATTTGCAGCAAGAAGGCTCTGGGTTTGGTCCAGAATCTTTCTGCATGTAGTTTTTGCATGTTCTCCTCATGCATATGTGGGTTCTCTCTGGGTACTCCGGCTTCCCCCCACATTCCAAAAACATGACTGTTAGGTAACAACCCAGTTAAATATAGGAGATAGATTGTAATTCACTAAGTCTTCATTTTATTATCTTTCTTTACAAAGAAAGAACAATACAAGCATAGCAGCCCTTCCAGGTCCACTTTTTGCTCTGTTAGACAAAGGTTCCTCTCACTAACTTACTTCCCGTGGAAAGGATGTGAAGGTATACACACATACAGTTTATCAAGCAATTGCAGACAGTTGAGGAAAATAACAAAATTGAAAAATTAACAAACCCTGAGATAAGAGTCTAGTTTGTAATGAGAAGGATTATTTTTTTTATCCCAAACACTACTTAAGAGGATATACAATTGCTTGTCTCCCTCAGACACAATTTAGCCTTACAGCTGTGTCATTTTAGTAAATACTTTTCGAGATTAAATAAAATATTATGAAGGGGTTCTATCAGAAATTTAGATTTTTCCACCACATAAGTTAATTGACTTCTCTAGATTCTCTTAATCTGTACAAGGTTGTATGTCTCTGTGCCTCTTTGTGTAAA
Organism: Cyprinodon tularosa; assembly: GCF_016077235.1. Taxonomy (NCBI): domain Eukaryota; kingdom Metazoa; phylum Chordata; class Actinopteri; order Cyprinodontiformes; family Cyprinodontidae; genus Cyprinodon; species Cyprinodon tularosa. Next base: position 576,732 of record NW_024038987.1, on the reverse strand, counting down.
ATTTACTAGCAAAACACAGATATGTTTTCTTGATTAGAGAAATCTCATAGTAAAATGTAGTTATTGTCAAATCCCTTCTTCTTAATAAGTAAAATTAACTTATATTTTATTGAGTCAAATTTAAAAAGAACCTCTATGTGGAAAGCCTTTTTCTAAGTAAATGTTACTCCAAAAATATTTTGAGTGTACTTGCAGCTGAGTGACAGCATATTTTTTCCATATTTACTTATAAGGTGAGGATCTTTTTTAGGCCGTCCTTTTTTGGAGGTAGGGGTAGATTGAGGACTAAGGTGCAAATTAGGTTCAATGTCAGAATGTTTATAAAACACGGATATGTGTAAGTGTGTGTGGATATTTATGGTTTATTTTGCTTTATGGACTCGGATGAGCATAGTATTCAAGACCATACATGTTGCTCTGAATATGTGGGTGATAATCTACTGGAGTTCAGCCCATTTTTCTCCCAGTCTGAAGAAATGCATAGTAAAAGTTGCAACATAGAGGGATGCTGACACATGATGACAAATGCTTCAGATGTTCATCAAATGCTAATGCATTTCCTCTTCAAAATAAGAAGCAACAGCAGATTAAATCCTGCAAAGTTTTTTTTATTTTATTTTTTTATTTTCAGGCAACTGCTTTTTCTTACATAGACAACTCTAAACTTCATGGACCCTGATAAACAGCACTGTGTTCCTCCCCCTTTTTATTAAGGGTTCTCTGAGGCATGTTTGAACAAAAACAGAGCTGAAAGGCCCACAATGTGGAAATTAACCATTCTTATTGCCAAATTACGAGGATATCTGTTCCCTTTACTTTTAACAGTCGTTAGTATGCCTTCATGATGATTAACCTCAATGTTTTCCATGCAGTTTCTTGCAGGGGAACCCCTTCTTTACCTTTACCTTAAACACTGAGTTGACTTGTCTCACCAAAATTAGGAAATAGCCAAACCTACCAGTATTCAGGTTTCTAGCTTTGTAGAGTTCAATCTTTGTCATGCTAAGATTGAAAATATTGAAGCAGAGTTAAAACGATTGACAAACTTAACTCAAATATTCTTTGATATTCTAGCAATATTCTGATGAAGCCTGACTTCCTCGTATTCTAACTTATTCCAATTGTTGTTGTCCTGCTAACTTCAAAGTGTCCCTGTTCAACCACAGGTCTAGCCTGTACATCTATAAACGGTTGAAATGCAAGAAACAAATTTCCTGCAAGGGATTAATAAAGTAATTCTGAAAACAACGGCCACGGATCTGTAAAATATGAGAAGAATTTGACTTAACTATGCTGATGTGGTCAAGTTGTTCTCGTTAAATAATTTTAATTGGGGAAAAAAACAAAAAAAGAAAGGAGTATTTTCACTTAAGTACAGAAAAAGATTTAGATGAATCGTTAATGAAACCTTTTATATATAAAAACAGACGTCACGGCTCAGAACAGGGGACCCAGTATTCAGGGCAGATGGATAATTCAAAAAGCGTTCATTCAAAAACAGATCTGCAGTAACAGCAGCTAGGGCATCTAAAGCCTGGTTTATAATTAGAAACCAGGTCGTCTGTGTCGCAGTTAACGCAAATATGCCCCCGCCCTTCAGCAGACACTCTGGTGCACCTTTCCCAAATTGTAGGTGACCGCAGATAGTGGCGCAGACAGGAGTCCTCTGATTGGTCAAATCTACATCCACTCTACTGTAGGTGTATTTCCTGTTTGGTACCTTACTGGTTTGTTTTGTTTGTATGACCGCCATTGTGGAAAACGATTTGTGAATATGGACCAGCTAGAGCAGCGAGGTTCGCGAGAACGCCGGGACCCTTTTTCCACCTGGATCTCCGGGTTTGCCCCTTGTGTTTTTCCACTTTCTTACTGCCTCGGCCGTATCTAGACCCACAGCTAGTTCATGACTGTCCCTCTTGTGTTGTGCTGTGGAATAAACATAGTGCAGACCAAGGTTCAAAATTGGGCATAAATAAAACACATCTGCTTCATACCTGTGACAAGCTCACTGCGACACACTGCTGCGGGAATTTTATCAGCCCTTAAGGCAAGAACCTCTGCAGAAAGGAAACACAGGTTAGTGACCACGAAAATCTGGCAGAGGAAGATTATGAGTCAGTCCCTGCCCAGAGAAAGAGGTTGATTCCAGCGAGTGGGGTGACAACAAGATGCGGCGGGCGCCACTCTTAAGAGTCCCATATGCTGTAGTCCCAGAGGACGGAGAACAAGCAGGAGATCCGATCCAAAGGATGGCAGGAAAATCCAGATGGCGAAGCAAAAAGCCAATTTCAAGGACATGCTCAGGATGTAGAACCTGGAGATCAGAAGTCCGAATAGGCTCCTGGTGGAATCCAGGTCTGTGACAGAAAGCAGCTCCAAGTTCAGCAAACAGGTAGAATCCAGCAGGATTAAAGACAATTTAAAGGAATAGTACACCCAAAACATGATTAGCCTTCATTTTCTACTCACCCCCATGCTGAACAACACTCTGGAGTACTTTTTTGATATCTCAAATGCATCTGGAGATCTGGGAGGCTTCTTGCTGTCTGCTGACATTCAAATAATGGAGGTCCATGGTGCCCGAGACAGAAAGGTCCATAAAAGTCCACAAAAAACGTGTCAATATTCCTCCATACTGCTCGTCCAATGTATTCCAAGTGTCCTGAGTGGGTAGCATCCAGAGTTTACTCGAAACGAAGTCATTTAGAATGTTTTTAGAGCATAAACAGTAGTGTATAGGATTTCCTGAAAGCGTGCACATGCGCGATCACGACGCTACGGAAGCCGGCAGACCAAACCAGATGAAAGTGCGCATTCAGCGTCTGCTCTGCCAATAATGCAAGCGTAGAAGAAGAAATGTGCTGTTTACCTGTGCAAAGAAAGAAACAACGAAAGAAAAATGTCTGAGGACTTCAGTGTTGAGGAAGAGCATGAGTTCTTTGCCGAGCTGAATGCGCTGGTTTGGTCTGCCGGCTTCCGTAGCGTCGTGATCGCGCATGTGCGCGCTTTCAGGAAATCCTATACACTACTGTTTATGCTCTAAAAACATTCTAAATGACTTCGTTTCGAGTAAATTCTGGATGCTACCCACTCAGGACACTTGGAATACATTGGACGAGCAGTATGGAGGAATATTGACACGTTTTTTGTGGACTTTTATGGACCTTTCTGCCTCGGGCACAATAGACCTCCATTATTTGAATGTCAGCAGACAGCAAGAAGCCTCCCAGATCTCCAGATGCATTTGAGATATCAAAAAAGTACTCCAGAGTGTTGTTCAGCATGGGGGTGAGTAGAAAATGAAGGCTAATCATGTTTTGGGTGTACTATTCCTTTAAGCAAACAGACCAGATGGAAACAGGCAGGCTCAGTCGTTGAGAGGCAGAACAGGATCAGGTAATCAGAAACACTAAGGTAATGCTGGCACACTGTCCCCACTGACTAGAGAGTACACTGCACTGATGCCTGGAAGCAGGCAGGTTAAATAGAGGCAGGAACAGGTGGATAAGATGAACGGTAATGGGAAACTAGGCAGAATTATACAGGTTAAGGAAATGAGTAATCAAGCCAGTCATCAGTGCCAAGATCATGAAAAAGCAAACTTAGAGACTGTATATATTTCTACAAATAGTTTTTAAATTAACAATAAAAAACTTTGATTAAATTCAAGTCAAGTATAAACTAATTGATCGTTTGTTATCAATCGTATTATTTTGTTTTATTGATTAATGACGTATAGAAACAAAAATCCCCTAAACAAAATAACATATCACATAAAGATTTTTATGCCTAAAGAAGATTATTCAAGCTGGCAAAAGGCTTAACTTTATATAGATTTCTGGTCGGTCTCAGGAGTTTAAAGAAGGGCCTTGTTCCCTAATTGTAATTAGCAGATATCAACCTGAGTTATAAGTTTGAAAAGAGGAAGAGCAATTTTGAGTTATAAAAAACACATTTTTAGAAATACAACCTTGTTTGGTCCAAATCCAGCTTTTTCTTTTGTGCACCTTACTTCATAGATCCTTTCTCAGTTAAGCTGATGTGGGTCAGCTAAAGCCTGCACAGTTGGAGGTTGTGCTTCAAATGAAACTTTGATGTGTTAGAAAAGTCACTGAAACAAATTATTTTTGCTCCTAGCTCTACAGAAAAGTCTTTCAAACTCTTAACCCTTTAGTCTTTCTGTCTGGGACGCCATCTACAAGCATGAAGTCCTGGTACAGGCTTTTTATAAGGCCTCTTGAAATGATTAGATCTTTGAATGTGAACTAGTCTGTTATTCATGAGAATGATTACACATCACAAATGGCAATATACGGAAACATAAAACATAATCATAGTTGACAATGATGTATTATGGATAGAGTAAAGATTTTTGACTTAATCTATGATGATTTTGTCTGAAGCCTGTTTTTCTAGTTAGAAAATTAGAATCAACTTATGATTTGCTGTCTAATACATCATCTCATTTTTCCCCAAGTCATTTTTAGATTGCCTCACTAATCCATCACAGTGACTCAGGAAACAGTAGGAAACAGTCCCAGGAATGTCTTTGTCTGTATTGTATGGCACAATTCCTGCATCTTCTGTGCATTTGGAAATTGTATACAACGCAGTTCTTTTTTCCATCCAACTAGTCAGTCCTCCAATGACTTTAACTTTCCATTTATCCACCATGCTGAGTCAGAGGAGGTCAGAACCAATCAATAATGAGGATTCAAGTAGCTCCAGAGGTGTTGGGACAGCGAGATCCAGCCCATAGGGGGACACTCAGTACTTTCTCACAAACTGGTTTTGATGCCAGAAATATAGAAGGATTAAAATCTTGGTGTCATCTCCCTTGTCTCATTTTACCTTTATTTCAAACAACCCAGTGAAAATAAAATAAAATAATAAAATTTCATGTACATTCTGATACATGTTATTACATTTAAGCTTTTGTTAATAAATAACCTAAACATGATATTGCTTTATCTGGGCTTCTCTGTCTCATTTTTTAGTAAATGTTTTAACTATGTTTGACTCATTAGGGATAAATCTAAATCCTAAGAAATACATAGAAATCTCATAATTGATATTTTTCTTTGCCCTGCAATGGAGTGGCGACCTGTTCAGGGTGCAACCTGCCTCTCACCTGTACACAGCTGGAGACAGACACCAGCACCCATCATGACCGCGCTTGGGATAAACGTGGTGGAAAATGGATGGATGGATATTTTTCTTCATTTGATGGGTGATGGTTGTTCAGTTTGTAGGTAGAGTTCCTCCTTCATGTACATTTTTGATGGATCATGAGACAAATTGGTTTATTAATAGTGACATTGTTTAATATGACTTATTATCAATTGTTTTAATTGCGTTACCAACTGCTTTTATCATGGTTTGAACTTTATTGAGATTATTTTCCTTTTAATTTTCTTTTTTTTTTGTTAAATTAATTCAAAGCACATTAAATTGTCACTCTACAGCATTTTGCTAAATAATTGCCCATCATTCTATAGTTTTCATTATAAGTCACCTGTATGATATCTGTTTTAATACATTTTTAGATTATGAATGGAAACTTTTGTGATAAAATTTATTCAGATAAGTTTTGAAAAATGCCTGGACTTTTCTAAGGAAATTAAACAAAGAACAAATATTTTAATACTGTGTTTAGCTGATGTCGATTTAATTACAGCACAATATACGAGTGATGCTTACAAAAAAAAAGGCAATAAAAGCATGTCCAGTTTTAAAATCTATTGTATCTAGAAGTTATGTGGTCAAGATAATAGGAAATAAATGACCTGATGCATGACCTGAGAGAACGCATCTTTTACTTGGTCGCCAACTGTTTGCCTAGTTGTCAACATGTGGGACCTCAGGCTTGGCAATAATGAAAATAAAATGTATGTTAAGAAGGGAAAGAAACAGCACCATGAGTGTGTGGAGTCAAAGCACAGGCGTTTAGAACAAACCCGCCACTAGGTGGCGCTTAGACGCCCCACATGGTTCAAGATGGCCTTCTTACCAACTAATTACATCATAATATTAAAGTAGAGCAGTATTATTAAATCAAGCAACACTTAGGAATTTATCTTATCAGCAGAAACAAAAACAGGGTGCAAATCTTATTTTTGTTAAACAATTTCAACATCTGAGGTGTTTGATGATGACACAGATAAGTTTTTAATTAGTAAAATCCTTCTTTTAGTTTTTTTTTTTTTCTCTTTTCTATCTACATATCTTACGGAATATATTTATCTTCCTTTTTGATTCCCACCGCTTTTTTTTTCCTTTTTTTTTTTTTTTTTTTAAAGCAGGATTCTAAATTTGGCATGACACATACTTTTGTAAAAGTAAAACCAGGAGCAATGAGTCACTTCCTTATACTGTGCTAATATTCAACTGGTCAGAATGTCAATGAATTAGAAAATCTATTTATTATATGCTAAGAAAAAAGGGTGTTTAATATATTATATGTGTTTAGACTCTATATGTATGTGTTTATGTAACTTTATTTAACTCTACATACACCGGCCACCTACTCTAAGGGCCCCCGAGCTTGTCCTGCTTACTCTGCAAATCCAGCATTTAATGGCTTTCAGCTGTGATTTGCTGACCAACTGCTGATCCCTGTTTTCTACTCAGTGGCCCATTGCCATTTTACTGGTGATTGGACGCCTAAAGCGCAGCGGTGTGCTGGACAATACCAGAGCTTTACATTTTACTGGTGTCATCGACCACAAAGAATGGGCTCCTGCCACCGTACTACATTTCAGTCTGTTTACAGTGTGGGGCCACAGGGTTTAGGCTGTGTGAGCGTGATTGTGAAACTACAGGATTTGATAGATGTGTTTGGAAACTTATGTGGTCTGAGAGACTAGACCTTAACAAGACAATAGAATTGCCTTTTACATCCAGCAATAACTTCTGAGTTCTCTGCGAGTGTCATTCAGTCTCACGACAACAACAAAGTGGTTTGTGATAATTCACAATTCAAAACCAACAGTATGCTCTGAAGGACCTACCGTCACAAAAAGACATTTAAACTGTGCTATTGTGTGTGTTTCGTACCTGGTGTCCTCTTTAACATTTAAAACTTCATAACCAAAGTCTAATTGAAAGTCCATTAAACTGATAAAGAGATATGTTTTGTTTTATGGTTATGAAGTTAAGATAAGTTTTCAGAATTTCTTTTTAGGAGGATTGCAAAACCTTGAGCTCTGTTGCTCCACAGCAATCTTAAAACTATAGCTACAAGTAGTTCATCTACGTGAAGCCAACCACTGGCAGCCAGCTAAGGGCTAATATAGTATCTGGAAATGCCAAACAAATGGACCATTTGCTGATCATTGTTTTTTAAGTAAATTAAGAATTTTGACGTTTTCTATTTTGAAATGATTCTGATTTTTCTTTTAAACTGTAATGACAAGACAGACTTTTCAAACAATACTAACTATGTCTTAAAAAACCTTTTTGTATTTTCAGGTTAAAGTTATTTGTCAGCTTAGATGCACAAAACAACTTGACTAAGAGAGAAAGGAAAAAAAAGAGATATTTTTCATCTCTCTTTTTTTTCTCACAAATGTGACTGTTGCAGTTGGCATACCTCTAGGATCTATTCTTAGGCCCCTTTACTTTAAACACATTCTTTTCGAAATTTGACATACAATGTTGCTGACATACATGTCAAGCCTTGTCTTTTTGTGACATGTAACCTTTCGAGAATCTCTTTTTGGGCCCATTTTCATCCATTTTCCTGCCTATATAGATGTAATATTTAAATACTGGTTGGAAACTGTTATATTTCATGCTAACACGGTCACAAAATCCTTACGATACTATAATTCTTCCTCACCCACCACGTCCGGTCTCCCTTTTTTCCTCCAAGCTTGGGTCCTCTACCAGAGGCTTGGGAGATTGAAGGTTCTGGTCAGTATCTTTGCTGTTCCTAGAACTGCACTTTTCTGGACTGAGATGTCTGATGTATTTCCAGAGATCTGCTGTAACCACTCTTCAAGTTTGGGGGTCACTGCCCCAAGTGCCCCAATGACCACAGGCACCACTGATGACTTGACCTTCCAGGTTTTCTTCAGCTCTTCTCTGTTCCGCTGATATTTCTCTAGTTTCTTATATGCCTTTTTCCTGATGTTGCAGTCACTTGGTGTTATGTCAACCACAATGGCTTTCCTCTGCTTTTTGTCTACCACCACAACGTACGGTTAGTTTGCCATTACCATTCGGTCCGTCTGTATCTGGAAGTCCCACAGGATATTGGCTCGGTCATTGCCTAGCATCTTTAGAGGTGTGTCCCACTTTGATCTTGGGATTTCCAGCCAATACTCTGCGCAGATGTTCCTGTACACTATTCCAGCCACTCGATTATGGTGCTCCATGTAAGATTTTCCTGCTTGCATCTTACACCCTGCAGGTGTGTGCTGGATTGTCTCAGGGGACTTTTTGCACAGTCTACACCCGGGGTCTTGTCTGATGTGGTAGATCTGGGCTGGGCTGGGCAATATAGAAAAAAAGCTTATCGATAAAAAAAAATGCATATTGATTGATATCGATAATTATTGAAAAGATTTGAAACCATATTTTATGTGCAGCTCTGCCTGGACTTTTTATAATATTGCTAAATGATTTAATTTTAATAAAAAACACAAACACAGACTTCGAATTAAATCTTTATTTAACCAACTTTTTTAACCATAACAGAATTGTTTTAAAGAAAAATAACTTAAGAGACCTGAGTTATCTTATTAAATACTGACAAAGAATAAACTAAAGTGACCAGAAAAGTCACCAAAATAAATATAACAAATAAATATATGCCCCCGCCGCCGCCGCCCCCGTTTCCTGCTTCAACCTGAGTTATTACTTTGAAGTTTCTGGGCCCTCAGCATTTTTATCTCAATTGTTAGAACTACGTGGGAAACTGCCCAGAACTGAAAATATATATATATTTTCCGAAGATTCCTCGGAGGAGAGCCGCGTCGGGGCCTACACAGCTCGTACTCCTGCGGTTGTGAGCGGCTGAGATGATAAAAAAAAAAAAAGTTGGTTGTGTTATCAGACTTCGTTTTCACTGGTTCCCTACACATTTTACAGATGACTGTGGTTTGTTTTTGGTCCGACTTGCCATGACCGAAATACTGCCAGACTGCCGAACTACAAAAACCCTTCTTTGAAACAATTTCCTCCGCCTCTCCTTGCTGCACATCTTCATGTGCTCTGTGTTGTGGTTTGAGAGGGCGGCGCTTTGTGACGGCATGCCTGGGTCCGCGATTGTGATTGGTTGGGAGGAAGTAGTGACTAGCATAAACCTACATGCTAGGCTACAATGAGAAGGAAGGAAAACTGCGTTTCTTTTTTATCGAACTTTTATCGACCCTCTTTTTTTCTATTGCGCCACACGTCTATCGATCGATATATATCGTTAATGAATTATCACCCAGCCCTAGATCTGGGCCTCTATTGCTCTGGTGCTCAGGACCTGCTCTTGTGCCGCCATGATTAGTGTCTCTGTGCTGTCTTTCCTTGTCACCTCTTTGAGGTTGCCACTTGCTTGTGGGATTCCAAGGTACTTGTAACTGTCCTCAATGTCTGCTATTGCTCCTCCTGGGAGTGAGACCCCCTCTGTGTGGACTACCTTCCCTCTACTAGTTACCATCTGACCACACTTCTCTAGTGCGAATGACATCCCAATGTCTGTGCTGAAGATCGGGGTGGTATGAATCAGTGAGTTGATGTCTTGCTGATTCTTAGTTTACAGCTTGATGTCATCCATGTTGCAGAGGGGACTGATGGTGGCCCCATTCCTGAGTCGGTATCCATACCCATTCTTGTTGATTATTTGGCTGAAGGGGTTATGAGCTTTGTAGAACAGCAGTGGGGACAGTGCATCTCCTGGTTATATGCCACATTTGGTCTGGTGTGGTGCAAGTGTCTTGCCATTGGCCTTAAGGATGGTTTTCCACAACTTAATTGAGTTTGCAATGAAAGCTCTTAGAGTCCTGTTGATGTTGTATAGCTCCAAGCATTCATTGATCCAAGTGTGTGCCTTTGAGTCGTAGGCTTTCTTGTACCGTAATCAATCCAGACAGTGCTCATGTTAGTGTTTCGGGTTCTGCAGTCTTGAGAGACTATTGCTATGTCACTTGGTATTGACATAGCAATACCAAATGACTCTTCTGTCTATCAGGAGCTGATGTTTGGCACCTCTGGTATTTTTACCAATTCCCTTCTGAGTTGTACTCATGTGTTGATCCATGTGCTTGCTTATCTTAGCCGCTATGATCCCGGACATGAGCTTCCATGTTGTGGAGAGGCAGGTTATTGGCCTCTAGTTGGATGGGACTGTGCGCCCTTTGGTTAGCCATTCAGGCTGGTTCCAATCTGTCAGCAGTTCATATATATGATATATAATCTATCCCTAATGTGCTGGAATTTATAATGTGATAAAATAAAAAAATAAAAAAGTAAAAATGAATATTTTATAAAAATATTAACTAAATAATGCACCAAAAAGACATAATATAGAGGAAAGTTTTTCTTAACAAGAGTCCGTTATTTAAGGGTGCTTAAATTTAAATCAAAGCTCATTTATAGATATAGGTAAAGAGTTTAGAGATGGTTTTGTATAAAAAAAGAGAAATCTACCATACTTTGAGTTGAAATAAAATCTGTTCACCCGTATTGGCATTTGGAGCATTCCAAAATAAATCACCTCTAATGTTATCTTAAGAGTAGCCAATCTCCTGTGTGAGTATAAAGAGATATGTTACGGTTGTAAAGTTCGAATTGTCGATTGTTGTTGGCCAGTATTATGATCCCAAGGTACTCTGTAAGTAGTTGTTAAATGCTGCAGATAAGCCCTGGGATCTTGTAATTATTGCTCTGTCGATTCCTGGCCAAAGGATTCATTTTGCTTTTGTTTTACTGAGCTTGTGGCATCATGTTGTGTCTCTACAGGAAAAAGGTACAGCACTCAACTAGAAATGCAACAGCCTTTAGCTGTAGCTTGGATGTTCTGTTCTCAGGAGATAAAAGTTCAACTAAAATGCATTTTCTCTGAGCTTAAATTCTTTAAAATATCCTAAAAGTCAGAATACTGATTGTAAGGGAATTGACCAGGATCTACATGTATAGGTTTATATTTTATCCTTGCTGCAAGTCTTAATCAAAAAAAGTTATCAGACTACAGGATTATTATTCACATTGGGTATAGAAAGACTTCTATAACCCTGCATCTATTAACAATCATCTTTGATATTATGCATAACATGTGCAAAAGACAAATCATTATCTCAGAGGGTCACAGTGTAAAACAAACTGCAATGCGCTGGTCTATTGCTGTGGACATTCTCTGTGTGTGTTCAGGATTAATTACCTCCAAATCCAAGCCTCAGGTAATTCTCGTAAGTCAGGACAAAAAAATCAAAGTTATTTCCCAAGCATTACATTTTTCAAAGAACAGTGTGAAAGTAGTCCTCATTGGGTCTAGAACATTTGCAGCAAGAATGACAATTCCAAGAATTGGAAGTCCCCCCCAGGCTAAACAAAGAGAAGAAGAAAACTGGTCAGGGAGGCAGCTAAGAGGCTTGTCTGTATGGGCCGTGGCAACTCCTGCCTTAATGGCCAAGCCCCAAACAAACACTCCCTTCAAACTCAGTATAGTATATAAAAAAAGTCATTTTACCTTATAATTAACCAGCATATGACATGTTTTTGTTGTACTTTTTTTTTTTAACCCAATGATAAACCTATTGTTAGGGTCTTGTTTTTTTCTGGTGTGAGTGAGCTTCCTGTCACAGAGAGGATCTTTGCTGGTGGCTGGCCCGATCCGCATTGCTGCACACCAGAGAACATTTCTCAATTGAGATGACTATATATATAAGGTGGCGAATGATCATCTCTCTTCGCTGGTTGATTAACCCTGATGGTATTCCAGCAAAAGGCCTACACCAGGAACATCTTTCTTGTTGATGTTTGTCTTTTTGTGAATCACATTAATGTGAACTGTTTCAGACAACCAGTGAACCTCGGTTCGTCTCTGATTTTAATGGAGAAGGTCTTCCCTTTGTGCAGCAGTTCTCAGTCTTCATCACCTGCCTGCCCACTCTTTAGCACGTCGTCTCTTACAAGTACCAATGCTCTCGGATCTCACTCACATTCTCCTGGACCTTTGGGACACAGTCTGCAAAGCCCACTGAAGCAAATCCTTACAGATCCATGCTACCTCCCCTTCATCTCTAAAGTAACCAAATCAATTAGTCATCAGTTATCATCAACCAACTCCTTAATGTCAGCCTGCTTTCTCCCCTCAGACCAACCAGAAAGTTCAACTAACTTGCTGCAGTTCTCCGCTTCCAGATTCCTGACACTTTTGTAAATAAAACGTTAACATTTGCTGGTTCTCCATGTGATACCGCATGTGGGTAAAAGAATACAAACATGACACCTAGTCTTTATTTTGTCAACAGAAGAAAATGTAGCTTCTTTTGAGGTGACAAAGTACTATTTAATTAATTTTATTTTGACCAGCCTTCACAGCACCTGCCCCATTCTGTTCATTGTCCAATGGCTGTCACAAATACCTCATTACTGTCCCATAATATAAATGTTGAGAATATCATGCCGAGGTTTTAAATACTTAGCTTCTCAAACTCTGGATAGAGAGCTATGAGGCTCATAATGAAAAAAACAAACTTGTGTGGGCTGTGGGATAGGCTGGTATCATGAAAGCTTTTTCTAACAAAGAAATTGTGTAGCCTAATTCATTTTTGCAAATAAACAGAATAAAAGTTTTCTTAAAAGGTAGGTCTGGTAAAAAACGACTTAAACACCAATAGAAAACAATATCCACAATGAAGCACAGTGGTGGCCTTACCATGCTTTGGGACATTTTTTTTCCAGCTGGAACAGACGTTTCAGGAATAAAACTTTCAGGTCTCTGTTAGAAACAAATAAGAAAACCATAATCTTTCAACAATAAAGAACCAGAAACATTTTATACAATCGAACATAATAAGATAAAACATTTTGAATTGCCCCATCAGAACCAAACCTAAATCCTACTGTATACCTGTGGTGTGATCTGAACACTAAAAATTGAGCCATAAAAAAAAAAACATGTAAAGATGTGCAATACTGCAAGTGCAAGTCCTCCTCTCAAAATGGCTGTGTGTCAATAAATACCTGCTTTTATTTTGGTATCACTTTTGATTAAAAAAAATAAAATAAAAACTGTGATCCTAACAGTGCTGTGCTTTTTATATTAGCAATAACTCCAACTCTGCTCTCTTGCTTTGGTGGAAGACTGAACCCCTGGTTTTCTATTAGTCCTGCAGGCCCATTTCAAACTAATACAGAGGTGGTATACCAGAGGTTTATTCATTTTAAAATCTCTGGAATATTTATGTAAACTGTAAAGAGTCTAGAGTTGGAAAGGTGAGCTATAACCAAAGACTTTGCAGGAGCAGGAGTTGGGAGGCCAGTCCTGTCTTGTCTGCCTCACCCCTTTCACCCACAGGGCTAAGCCTAAATAACTGTGGGAGTCTGACGGGGTTTCTCACTTTTCTTGTCCCACGTGTGTATTAGTATGCAGATTTTTTTTCCAGCAGTTTCATTTGTGATAAACTAAGGAAAATGTTCTAGATTGGATGTGGGAAAATAGTTTGTGTCTATATTTTAACACACATCGTAAAATAGAACAACCAGCTGTGTCAGTAATGTTGAAAAAGTTTCTTAGTGTATGAAGAAAAACTAGACACTAGATTCTTTAAGATGATAGCTACTAATCTCCTCTGTGAACATGGGCAGGTTTCTCATGTGAAACCCTCTACATACCTGTCAGTGCACACTGAATAATACTACACCTCCACAATAATGCAGCCATAAAGCAGCCACTGCACTATAGGGAGTAACACCCATCAGGATCTCTGTTGGCTGACCACATACTTTAGGCTTTCGTCATAATCTAAGTGCCTTGAGAGCTGCAACTGAATTTTCTGCAACTGTTTGCTTAAATTTTTAACCCTTCCAGACAGACATGGTGGCATTAGCTTTAACTCCATGCTGTGAGACCTGAAAGGATAGTTAATGATCAAACTAGAAGTGGAAAAGATGATGCAATTATACCACAGTTCAGTGTGGAAATCTATGCTTAAGCTCCAATGTGCATTTTGAGCATTTGGGAATCTGATCAAATTAGTTAAATTAAGAACAACAATAGTCATGTGTTCAAACAGTTCACAGTGTAAATACTGTATAATATAATAACTGTACTATAAGCAAGAGAGATTAAAAACTATTTATTAAACTGTTTTATTATTTATCAATAACCTTTCGGACAGTTGATCCTCACTGTATCATAATTAGCCCTCAGTGACTGGTATTTGAGTTATGAATATTTAAGATAGTGGCACGGAAATTGTATCAAGCAAATGCCAGTTTCTCACAAAGGGTACATTTACACTGCTGGTCCAGGAATTGGTAAAAGTAGAGAAGATGAATACCTTCAGTCATCAATGTGTCTTTTCAGAGATTTCCAGACTAGTCCAAATGGTCCCATGCAGCTGCAACAGATTATTTTAGGGAAAACATTGTGCTTATCAAGAAGGAGAAAAAAATATGAATGTGTTCAAGACCAAAAGCAGATCCATCCATCCCCACCCTCCATGTTTTTAACAACAAGAACTTAATATGGCATTTTTCCATCAACCTACTGTATCATCATGGCCTCATTCTTATATTTTAAGTACAGCTCTTTTCTTGTGAATAGACTCCAACAGTCTGTTACTTAAAAATGCATCTCTTACTTCACATCCTTTTACATGATTGTACTCTGCTTTATCTGGTACCAGGTCATGTGTGGCAGCAGTTTCAACAGAGGCTCTCAGACTTCCCTCTCACCAGACCACCCCTGTAGCTACTCTGGTGGAACTCCGAGGTGCTTGAGCCATGAGACATAGTCCCTCCAGAGTGCCGTGGACTGTGCCTTTGGCCTCCTCCTGGTGGAACATGCCGGGTCCCAAGGGATGCGACCAGGGGGCATACAGAACAGATTTATAAAACACCTCATTTGACTCTTCTCAGTGTTGGGGAGAAGCAGCTCCACACCAAGCCTCTCCCAAATGGCCAAGTTTCTCACCCTATCTCTAACTCCTCTTTCCCACTGAAATTAGCGGGTTAACCTGGGTTTTTCAAACAGGGGTCGACTCGCTAACAATCATCATTTGGGTCCCTTCCCATTGCCAAAAAAAAGGGTCTGATCCTGATGTTTGTCTGGACACAAAATTAAGATGGGTTAGTGTTGATGAATTCAACAGTGCTACAGAAATCAGGAAAGTAACCAGTGGAAGGCAACATCGAAGCAAGCCAGGGCTTAGTAAGTGTGCTGTATTGTTTCATTCTTTTATCTGTCCTAAGCCCTCTGACCAGTGCTGCACCATGTTTTTTTCGAATGTAAACAGATTTGTTTCCGCTTGTTAGATCAGACGTGACTGGCGCACTGTATTGACGCCATAATTTAACGGGTCAAACCGAGTCTGAAGTTTCCACAGCTTGCTGAGCAGAGCTGAGGCAACTTTAACACGGGTTGCTTGCCAAGTTGTTTGACCTAGGTTGACAAAGGTCCCTGATGTGTTCCCACTAAAGGCCAATTATTCCCGGGACTAAACTGGATTCTCGGCCAGTGGGAAAGGGGTATAATGGACCGCCTTTCCACCCTGCAGAGAAAGATAGTTTCAGCTGCTTTTATCTGGAATTTCAGTCAAGACAAAATGCAAACGAAAATTGTTGCTTCAAACTCATCCAGGAGGAGTATGTCTTGCAAGTCAATTATTCAATGCAATTGATTGCTTTTCTGCCCATCTGACTGTATTTTCTGACTGTATTGATTTAAATAGGAATCTTGTCTTTTGGTCATTATCCAGATTTGATGACCATAGTTGAGCGTAGGAACATAGACCGAGCAGTAAAGTAAATTGAGGGCCTTTCCTTATGACTCAGCTGTCTCTTCACCACAAAAGACTAGTACAGAGTCCTCATTATAGCAATAGCCAATCCGAGGCACAAGGCAGCTAGCAACAGAACCATGTCAAATGTAAAAAGCAGAGACAATACCTACTAATCCTAAAAATCGATTCCCTCCGGCACTTGGCTTCGCCTAGAGATCCCCTCCATAAAGGTTATGAACAGGACCGATGACAGAGGGCAGCTCTGCAGGAGTCAAACATGCATGGGGAACAGGTCTGGCTTCATGCTGGCAATGCAGACCAGACTCCTGCATTGCTTGTAAAGAGACCGTTTGGCTTCTTATAAAGGACCCTAACTCACTACTTCTGGAGCACTCCTCACAGGGCATCATGAGGGACAGAGCACAAAGCACATGTGGACTGGTTGGGCAAACTTCCATCAGCCATTGAGCACCCAGCAGATGGTGCAGAGCCTGTCCAGTGTCCCAAGCTCAAGAAGAAAACCACACTGCTTCAGCAATCAGTCAGACTCTCCTATCCAGCATCATGGCCTTCCCAGGGAGGCAGAGCGGGGTGATCTCCTGGAGTTGGAACACTCCCTCCGGTCCTTGTTCTGGTCAAGGGAAACTACCGCCCCAGTCTGTCAGTCCTGGGGCACTGTCCCCAACTGCTACAGAATGTTTAAGAGGCATGTCAGCCATGACAGCCCAACAACATCCAGAGACCAGAGGGTTTCTGCCACATTAAAGGCTGTATGGCCACAGGTGCAGAGGGGCGTCTTATCAATAAAGGCAGATTCCATGACATCAGCCTCCCCCAGAATCTGTAGAAGCTGTCAGAATAAAATATCTATATATTTTGGTATCTTAGATTTAGACTAAGACAACTTTTATTGTCAGTTTGTATACACAGTGTATACAAAACAACATTTTGTTTTGTACAGCTTTCATGACATTACCATTCCTTAAAGTGCAGCAGTGAACAAATCACATGCCCACATTTTGGCCACATTTTTATGTGTACACCCCTTTGGCCTAGTAAGTCTCAAACTAAAATGTTTTTTTTTTCTTTGCTAATAAACAGTATAAGTAGATGTTTTGTAGCACTTTCTGCATTTCTCTGGTTTGGTTGAACATTTAATTTCCCCTTTAAATTAACGGGTCAACCCGACTGTGGTGTTCCCACACATGCCGATCTGAGGCGATTTTTACACGGGTCGCTTGCCGAGCCGTTTTTACCCGGTACATGCATCATTGAGCTGTTCGCAGTTCCACTAAAATCTGATTGTTCCCGGGTTTAAACAGGTTTTTCGGCCAGTGGGAAATAGGTATTTGATGCCCTCCTCAATAAACAGGTGTACTGCATCTGATTTTTAATCAGTATTGGTATTGACTTGTCACTATTGTGCTCCAAAGTTGTGGTGTAAGATATGCACATAAGCAATAGGAGACTAGTTCAGAACGCCCCTCTGGGCATTGCAAACCTAGCTGATAATCTATAGAAATTACACATAACCTGGTGGGACCTGAAGAGGACTGTGGAAACCATAAGCCCTGCCAGCCTTAAAAAAAATGCAGCGGGTAAAAGGAGAGAGGGTAAAAGAACTCTACATTGATATGAGAGACAGAAAAATTAGTTAATGCTGCTAAAGGATGTTCTATAGGCTATACAGAATCATGGGTTGGACTTTCTAATGACTCTAAATGTAAGTGGGGGCCAAAAGAGCATACTAATAAATGTTATCTTTGCAAGTCAAAACATCCTGAAAGGGTTAAGTGTTTTGCAAAGGTCTATACAATGAGCCATTTCACTCCTCTCTCCGTGGGAGCAGATTTATCTTCACTCGAAAAAAATATGCAGAAACACCTTTATTTTGAAGACATGCAATACGATTATTCTTTTAATTTTTTTCCAATTTAGGCATACTGAAGGCTTAACGCCTCCACAAAGCTGCGAACAGCTCTATGAAGGTGATAACAACAACCCTTATTTAGCTACTCTTATAAAGTAGCCAGAAAGTCCTACAGCCAGGGTCATAAAGAACAGGATGAACATCAGGGGTGGTAGAGCAAACATGGTTAATGTGTTTTTGCAAGACTTAAGACAACCTGGGGTCCAAATACACACCACCCTTAGGATCCTCTACCTATTCTAATTGTGTAACCACACTATTGTGCAAATATCCAGTCTTATTTTAGTTTGTTTCCAAGGAGCCAGACTGTTTTTTAATCCCTGTTCTTAAGAAGCAGTTCTCCAAGGTTTTGAAGGTCTTTTGAAGATTTTACCAAGCACTTTTAAGTCCAAACTTTAATATTAACTCCATCTTTAATCTTTTAAATTACATAACTTAGAGACACATCACTTCTGGTGTGCACCTCAGTGTAAACCAGCATGTCCACGTAAACTCTGCAAGTATACCAGCTGGTTGTGGTCAAAACATGAAAACTTTTAGAGATAAAAAAAAAAGAAAAACAGGAAAAAAACAATGTGAAAGTCGGGGTTCGGCGCCTGGCGGGGCACGTGCACATATATATGGGCACGTGTGAGTTTAGAGGATCAACTTTGTCTTCCCCTCTTTTTAAACTTATATTTACAGTGACAACTGCTTTAAATCACACTAGTGACATACTATCACACAATGAAAAACATTACGCTAAACAAGCAATCGCCTGTGGTTAAAAACTGTTTTTTTCAGAACACATGTTCTCATGTACTACAGGCTGATGTTTGTGCTGCTCGAGGCCCACGTCATACTTGGATCCACGGTGTCTTCACGTTGACTGGGAAATTTCAGCACCAAAACCAAAAAGCGTTTTACCCCTTAATGCTTACAAATGGTTGCCATTCTCATTGTAAATTATTTATATGCAAGGCATTTACAGGACATTACATGTTTTCTAATTTTCTGCAAAATCAAAAACAAAAAAACAATATAAAACATATATATCTGTAAAATAACAGCTTTATGATTAGGTTACACATATTTGAAGCAAGGTGCTTAAAAAACTGGTTGAAATGTATTTTTTTTAAATTAGTTGAAATATTTTTAATCAATTCCATTTACTTTTGTTATAATGGTCTTAATTTTTTTGTCCAATGCACATCATTCATAATATATCCCCGTTACTAAAACATCACAATAACTAGTATTTGGATAAGTATGGGAAAAGTATGGTCTTGCATTATTAATATCTAGCCTTTCTCTTTTTACTTTATTTATTTTGCTTTCTTTTATTTTTTTTTGTAGTTGCTATCCGAGAAACGCTGTTATCAAACAGCCACTGAATGCACCATTCCAACCCGACCCCAGGAGCGCGCTCCCTACGTTTACGTGGCTACTCCTCCTCCTCTACATAGTACGTGCGCGCACTCGTCTGTCGCGTGGTGGGGATCATCCATATTGCTGCTGCTGGTGCTGATAAGGTTCTAATCCTAAGAGGCCGTTGGACACATTTATTCGCGTTTTTCTCGTATATTTTGTCTCTCGGTGCTGACCGCTCCGCACCCCGGGCCGAAACTATTTGGGTCTCGGAGCGAAAGAGGAGCGGTAGGCCCCCGTGGAGCAACTTCACACTTCCCTGAAATTGAAGGCGGATTCGGACTAGTGAGTAGGGGGGAAGGAAGGGATTGTTAAATCCTTAGAAGGGGGTGGGAAGGAAGACGGTGGTGGGGAAATGGCCACTCAGGTGGAGGCTCTTCTGCCGGGAAACCCTCTTGCCAAGGCGGAGGAGCATGGCAAAGTGATCCACGGCGAGCCGGTGGAAGTAGCAGAGGAGGAGGAGGAGGAGCTGCAGCGGGCCAAGCGAGGTGTCGCGGACAGCGGCGCCGAACTGGGAGGGAACACCGGCGGCGAGGGGCAGAGCTCCAAACGGGCGACGGAGCTCCAGCAGGACGAGGACAGCAGTGACAGCGGGGACAAGCTAGGCGAGGGTAAAGGCAGCGGGGGGAGGAAGGAGTTTACTGAAGCTCCCCCGCCCAAGGTGAACCCGTGGACCAGGAAAATGAACGCGGTGACCGTGGTCAGCGTGAACGGACAGACACACACCGGTATGTTCCCACCAGACATCAGCCTCACATACAGATAATAAGAGATAAATAGAGAAATAAAGAGCTGTCAGTCTGGATATATTTGGAGTTAAAGACCCCCACCCTCCTCACACTGAAGGCTATTCTTAGGGTCAAACATGAGTGCCTCTCAACGTAAAGTGTTCACACCCTTTAAAGAAATACTTAATATGCTCGATCTGTTCTCTCTGGATTGGTCTTCAACATGATTTACGATCTTAATTACACCTAACATCATCTAAGGGGTGTAATTTAATGGTTTGGCTCTCACACTACCTTTGTGTTGTTGCTTATTTAGGAAAACCGTGTTGTCAAAAAGCTTGATTCCCTGTGTATCCAGTTTTTATTTAATGTTTTGTTTTTGCTGTGTCATCATTGCTGTCTGATTGCAACTTTTTCTCGTTAGTAGTCCCACATGATATCTGCAGCCTGGCAGGACTCCGGTTATTATTGGCTTGTAAACTATTTGAACCGATCTTTGCTTTTTGTTTGTTTTGTCTTTGGGGACAGACAGGCAGCCACGCCAAGTCAGAAATACGCGTCCGTGCTCTCTGCATGAGTTAAAGCAGAATGAAATAGCTGTGGTTGGCTTTGTAACAGCTTAGCCAGGGCTAACAATAGCACACACATACACTCCCCTTCGGCCTAGCCTGTCTCTTTAGCCTTCACCGTTAGCCCGGATCTCATCTGGCGAATGTCCTTTTTTTTTAACCCAGCCTGTTTGGGTTTTGTACCCCATCCTGAAACATCGCCCATCATGAAAACATATGCTTCTTTAATCGCTATAAATGATCGGGTTCGTTTAGAGGCGTCACGTGCTCACTCCACGTGTTCCCCGAGAGAAAAGGCATGGCTGCTTTCAAGCTAGCCGGCTACATTAGCCGCCTGTCTGCAGCCCCTTTAAGGATAATTGTTAGCTTAGGATGACCAAAATAAGGAGAAAGGGGTGATTGGCGACATGTAAAGCGGTTGTCATGTGTGGTGTTTGCTGCTAGGAACTGTAAAGAGCTTCCATACAGTCTTTCAACCAAGCTAGCTGTTGTTAGCATGGTAGCAGGGAAGCTATGTCATCACTGAGACCCATGGGAGAGAAATGTCCCTATTAAGGCAGTTCAATTGTAATTTATGTAGCTGATGGAAATATTAGATTTTAGTTAAATCTTACAGCAGAAGTTTCCAAGTTTTTCCGCCTTTTTTCCCCACTTTTCTTTGATAAGTAAGTGAAAATTGTCAAATATCTGAACCACTTTTATATCAGTTACATTTAAAATGTGACTGCATTTCAAAATGTATAGCAGTAAGGAAGGTATAGTAGGGGTAATTAATTTATCCGCATATGGTTTTCATCTGATTTTGCTTTGTCACCGAAATTGACCTTGGTTGTTAAGTAATAACTGACTGTGCCTCCTTTGGCAGCTTTAGTACCCATTGTTTGTTTGTAATAATTGGGCATAAGTCTTTTACATCAGAGGAAAGATATAAATGCACAATAAACTTTCAATTAGGGCATAGAAAATTATCAGATAAATTGATTAATCTAATTTAGTAGTTGATTAACCAGAGAGTAGAGTCTCTAAAACTTGCCTTTAGCTGACAGAGCCACACACTTAGAGCAGTAATTATACCAACATTGTAACATAAAAACTTAAAAACAATTTGCATTTAAGATAACTTTTGTCTGTCAATGTGCTCTAACTAGAGAAGTGAAAAGGTTTTAATTTTCACCTGGTTTAAATTCATAAAGTCTTTTTTTTTTTTTTTTTCCAGTTAACATAAATTATTAAAAAGAAAATAATAGACTGGTTTACACAATAATCGTTAATTGCAGCCCTACTTTCAACAATTGTTTTGGGACTTTTTTAGATTTCTTTTGAATACGTTTTTATTTTGAAATACCTGTTAAATGTCAATTGAAGGCAAATCAGTTTAGTTAAGTTTTGAACTTGGACTGTTTCAAAACCTTAATTTAATATTACTGTTTTTGTTTTAAAGTTTTAGAAGGGGTTAGTGGTTAGAGCGTTGATCTGATGCACAACCAAAGTGTTCATCGAGGTCATGAACTGATCTTTTAGCTTTTTATGGTACCTAAATTTATAGATTTATGTATTAGATCAAGTCAGATATCGGAAGAGTTTGTATCAGACCTATATTAACCCATTTAGGCCGGGAAAGCATTACCGCATTTCTACCATTCAAGCCGGGGGCGCTGTTGCGTAATTCTACCATTGACGCCGGGAGAGCATATAAGTCAAGCAAGAAGAAAGAAGTTTTTTTCAAGCAAACATGGAGGAGTTTGATAGAGAAGAGTTGTCGGAAGGCAGTGATTTTGAGGAGTATGTCGGCTTTGATGACGGTATAGATGAAAATGATGACTTTGAACGCGCTGAACCAATCGAACTACCACCGCAATGCACGGAGTGTTTTCAACCGCACACCTGGAGTGAAAGTTGATTTGCCTGCAGACGCCACACCGCTGCAGGCATTTGAGCATATTTTTAATGAAGAACTTTGGATGCATCTTGTTACCGAGACGAATAGGTACAGTGACCAAACAAACCAAACTCCAACAAGAGCAAAGATGGCAAAGTGGTCACCCGTGACTGTGACGGAGATGAAGACATTTATTGGGCTGTGTATGGGCATGGGACTTCTTGTGTTGCCAGTACGAAGAGATTATTGGCGACAGAGTAAATCTCTCTTCAGGACGCAGTTCCCCCAAAATATGTCCCGGGACAGATTTGTGGCCATCTGGAGGTAAGTTGTATGCAATTTATAACACAGACATATGCATTATTATGCATAATAATACTGTTAATAAGTAATCATCAGATAGTTATTTATGTAATGTTTGTTCTTTATTTTAAAAACGTTTTATATTGCACATTCTCAATGAAGACATGATCACATATGGAAAAAATAAAAGGTTGAATTTTATTTTATTTTTTTTTTTGATTACTGCTTTTCACTTTTTTTTTGGGGAAGAATTTCAAAGATAAAATATATTTTGAGTTCTATCTGCTACAGAAGCTGAGATATCAATAATTTACTAGGCGTTGACACAGTTGCTGAATTTACAGAAAAACTTCAGGTTTTAGGGGTATTTTTTAAAATCGGCCATAGGTTTTTAAGGTGTTTTTTCCAGGCGTTTTAGGCCTAAATGGGTTAAAGGTTAGGATTTAATAATTTTTTTTTAAACTCTGGGTAGGTTGAATTGAATGCATTTTACCTTTAATAAATCAAACATTCCCTCGAAGACGGCTTTTTATATTTGCTGTGGTTTTCTTTGATTTAGAGAATGTTTCATCTGAACCATAGGAGTGTTGCAGAAGTGGAACAACCTTTCAGGTGGCTCCTATGTGTCACTTAGTGATTGCCTGGGAACCTTTCCAGGGCTGCTGTAGAAGGCCACCATCCCACTTCTGACTCCAAGGACTCAACTGGTATAGAAATTGTATGGATGTGTTTCTATCAGTGACTGTTTAGCATGTACTTTTATTGCCACAGTAAATTGTCAAAAAGATGAAAAATGACTGAAAGGTGTTTTTATAATTTTGTTTGTTGGAGGTTTAAAAATCGGAGCATTAGGTGTGAAGTTGCTTTATTTCATGTTCAGTTTTCTGTCTGACTTGGTGTGAATTTAAAGTTAAAACTGACTCTAGATTGAAGCCTTAAAAAGAAAACCTGTGCTATTGGGCTTTTATTTTAGAGACAGCATCTCTAAAAAAGCACAAAAAGTTTTTTTTTTTCTGAAGCTCTCTGCTCTGCATTCAGCTTTGACCAAACCTTTTTTTTGTGTGTGTGCGATCCAGTTGGGTTGTTTGCAGTGTTGGTAAATGTTTTTTTTCCCTCCCTTTTAAGCGGCTTTTGGGCTGCGGACTGTATCCAGGATCAGAATGAATGTCCTCCTGAAGTTGTCGCATTAGTGTTTAATTTTGGCTCAGAGTCAGAGGTAGAACTAAAGAGGCAATGGTGTCTCTTTAGTTTTTGTTGCATTCAGAAGCCAGAGTTGTTGAAATGCAGATACTAGCTCGGCCAGGGGACTCTTAGCAGTGTTGCTTCTAAAGCTTTGTTTGTATTCCATTAGAGCCAAACCTAGGGTGCTTATTAGTTTCTGTGCCATATAAGCAGTCTAAACTCAAAGCACATGCAAATATTTGCCATGTGTCTCTTATTGAAACATGAGAAGGTAAAACAGTAGACATTGGATAGAAAAATCCAGGCTGAAAGATGTCAAAGCTCCAAGTGTGCAAGTCAAAATGTTGGGTCAGATCGTTGGGTCAGACAATTGAATTTGTGGAGATTCAATGAATAGACCCTCGTAGGGTTATATTGATTTACATTTGATTAATATGTAAAGTCTGATATTGATTTTACTCACAAATCATTCAAATGCGTCTCTTTAAGGTTTATTTAAATGTTTTTTTCAGTTCCAAAAAAATGTCATATTAATCCCCAAAAATCGATTCATAAAACAGAAGATCTGTTTAACAAATGCAGCTTCCTTTGTCCTCATCTGCCAACATCGTCTGTCATCCCTTTATGAATTTGCTGTTAAATTCTGATTTAATACTCTTATCCATTTGCTGCATAATTACACAGCCATATAATTCGGGTCACTGCTGAAAAGTTTTAATGATGGGGTATTAGGGCCAGACTAAAGGGAATTTAGTTTTTGACGGGTTGTATTATGAAAATAAAGTTAATATATTACGAGAATAAAGACATAACATTGTGAAGTGGTAAGATTACAAGATAAAACTCATGATATATGAAAAGTCAATATAGTTTTAATGAGAACTCTTGCGCTGTTACCACTGCATTAAAATAAGGTCAGAGAAACTTGTGAAGTTATATTATCATATTGGTTTTTCAAATGACAAAATATTAAACGTTTTGATGAACCAGCATGAAATTATAAGGCTGTTGTGTTACACAAATGAAGCTCAGATTGCTGTTTGGTAGTTTGTGCTGGTCAGATATTTTTTTTCTTAAAGGACTAAATATCTGACAACTTTCTGTCGTGACTTCAATCTTGCAAAATGACAAGCTTTTGCTCGTAATATTACTAAAAATAAAGTCTTAATCTTGCTACTTCTATAATATAAAGACCTTTTCTGATAAATTGATTGATCTTAAGCCTCGGATCCATTCTTTAAATTTAATGGAAACCCAGCCTGGATTTAAGGTTGTTCTTTAATTTAACAAATAATCAACAAAGATAAAAAAAATAAATGCAGGAATAAAGAATAAAAACAAACTTGTAGAAATTGAAAGGTTGTTTGACACCTGATTAATCATTTTGTATAGTTTCCACTGATTGTCTCTGACTGGGGATTGAAAAGCAAAAAATGAATATGAAATATGAATATGGTTCCATAATCACAGCAAGGCCAGCATGTATGGCCACGCTGCTCCCTGAGCTTTATGCTTTATCAAAGGCGGCAAGAATCCATCCCACTTGCCAGATACGTTATCTGCATGCAATAATGTATTGCACTTGAAATGTAGTATTCGAACATTTTTTTATCAGTAACTATTGCAATGTTGCTCAGCTCGAGTCGAAAATTGTACTGTTGTAAGAAACGAGCAAAATGTAGGATTCAGTAAATCTACGTTGTTTTTTTTTTTTCTCCAAATCATCAACTGGGTTTATGTAATTATGTTTCTTGTTGCTACCCACTTAAGGTACTCCTTTAATTCCTTTTTATTTTGCTGGTAAAGACTCATACATTTTTTGAGCAATGAATAATGCACGACTCTTGCATTTCATATATTATCTTTTGTGGGGGGAAAATGATCATAAATGGCAGTGCAGACATTAAACAAAAGCATGAAGAATTGTTTAATGTCCCTTTGGGATCAGGGAAATGATTTTGAATTCAAAATTGGCTCAGCCAATCTATTGAGAGCAGTAGCATAATGATTTAAACACCACATTAAAGATTGCTCTATCTCTTATTAAACCACAAATATGCGTGATCAGGTTGGAGTGGAGAGCTGTGAAGCCTGGGCTGATCCTGAATTAGCCCAGGCCTCACAGCCCAAATCCTAGTTCCTTCCTCCTGTTTCTAGTACCCATTTCTATACCTTTCCTGGAGTCCACAATAAGATCATTAGCTCAGGTGGGAAAGGTCCTCCGGATTGCTGTGGCGAATCGAGGCATCTTTCAACCTCCCTGACATCATTGCATGACAGAAACTCTTAACAGATTATGGTTTTCGAATTAAAACACTCATTTGAAAAAGAACTACAAAAAACAAATTCGTTACGAAGCTAGTGATCCGCTACTTATAAAATCCGTGTATAATTGCATCTTTCACACATAGTACATTAAACATGGTAGCACTAAGGAAAAACCTTCCACAGAACGAAAAGTAGGGCTTGTTTAGCTTCAATTAAGAGGAATTCTGACTAAAGCCATACAGTTCCACTTTATATAGTAGTATAGTGCACATCAGAAGTATTTAAATGTGAAAACAAAGAATGTAAAAGCATCAAATGCATCTATTAAAGGAGTCTGAACATGCATGCATAAGTTGTTTGAGAATGAGTGTAGGCTGGACTGAAATATCCATCACAGAGATCTGGGAAATATGATCTTTAAATAACCTATAAAGAATACATTTGAAAATTAGCATTTGCTTGGAAAACTTGTTACATAGGAACTGGATGAGCATGCTGTGACAACCTTTGCTTGCATTTTGTCGTTGACTCTCAAGCAATCCCTCACAACACCCATGAATGTACCAACAGTGGAGAAGAAAACCCCCTTTAACAGGAAGAAACCTCCAGAAGAACCAGTTTCGGTGTGAGTGACCATCTACCGAGGTCGACAGGGGTCAAGGAGACAGAAGGGGACCATACGACAAGAAGCAGATGTTTGATTTTGTTTTCAGCTGCTAAAAATGTCTTTGTACCCTTGAGAAATGACGACTAAAGACATCCAATCGTTATTCTGAAAAGGTAACTGTTGGCTAGCTCCACAGGTGGCCCCGTCTAGGAAAGACACCGCCAGGCAGACGAGCACAAAGCCACTTCTGCTAGTCACAGTAAAAGAAACAGGACTACACAGAAAACAGGCCAAGCTCCACCATCTTTAAAATGAGATGTTGCTGACAGCAGCACAGAGGATATTTCAACCCAGGATGGAGTCACAGCTGATTAGAAAAAGCAGAGAGAGCCTAAAGTTTTGAGTGTAACATGACTCATACTGCAGAATGGGAGAATAGAGACAGAAAGAAGCAGAATGAAAAAAAAGTTGTGCCTATGTGATCTAAGGGTGTAAATCACACCCATCAGGGCGATTCGATTCGGAATCAATTTCCTGACCCAGCGATTCGATTATTTTTTGATATTCAAGAATTCACCACGATTCGATTAATTGGTTCATTTTTATTTTATTGTATTAATTTTTTTTTACACCTTAAAGGCTAGGCAATGTTTCAAATTTGAAATAAATCAATGAAAGCTGTAATATCGTTTTTGAGAAACAACAGCAAATAACAGAAGTAGAAAAGTTGCTTTCCACCTATTCCTATTAAAACCTCATTCACTGAAAAATAATAATACCCCTGTGTTATAGATTCTGAAAGGCCTTGCATCACAAAATCTGTGCAATGCAACACCTCGGCTCCAGAAGTCCCCGCCCCCTCCACAGACGCTCCGCTGCTCCTCTCCCAAATTGTAGCTCACCGCAGACGGTGCCGCAGACAGGAGGCCGGTTTGTTTTGTTTTAATGACCGAAATTGCGGAAAACAACTTGTGAAGTTGGACCCGCTAGAAGAGCAAGGTGCGCGAAAACGCTGGGACCCTCTTTCCAACTGGATCTCTGCTCTTTTTGGCCCTCATGTCCCTCCGTCGTCGGACTAAACTCGCCCCCACTTCCTCACCGCCTCAGCCATATCTAGACCCACAGTGTGTAGCACAGACCATGCTTCAATATTGAGCATAAATAAAAAAATGTCTGTGTCAAGCTTACTGCAACACACTGCTGTAAGAGTATAACCAGGAACCGAGGTAGGAGGGCAAAATAGGTTTAGCGCCACCGCAGCGCGGGAGGGAGAATTACGTCCAGGAGCAAGTGGATAAAAGTAGACTGGAGGGAAGAAAAAAAACACCAATTGATACTCTTGCGGGCGTTTGGGCTGCTGGATCACATTAGGGGTGTAAATAACAATCGTTTTGTATCGATGCATCGATCCAACAGCCGACGATTCGATGCATCGATACAAAACGATTGTTATTTACACCCCTAATGTGATCCAGCAGCCCAAACGTATAGCGGCATACATACAGAAAATAGCTCAGGATAACCTAGCTATGTTGGATGAGGTATGAGAAAGGTATAGCCACAACAGGGCTGAAGACAAACATCTGTCATAATTAATTTTGTTCAAATAATTCCATTATAATTCGAAAATACTTTATAGTTAAACTTTATTTTGTTTTTTTTTAGAGGGTGTGGTGTTTAACACGGCTTCCTCATACTATCACTTTCTGTTTCTGCATGTAAACATTGTGTGGGAAATTATAAACTTTTTTCCTTTTAGTTAGACGAGCTCATTTTGTCTCTGAGCTGCTAAGGGTGGTTGTCACAGAGCAGAAGTTGCCCATAGGTGTGAAGTATGGGAACTAACTAGGCTGGGCAGCAGGTAGGCTGCAGGTTTCATTCTAATATATAAGCCTGTATTTCCTTTAGTTGTAGCTGCCTCTTGTTGTGTTTTTCTGTCTTACTGTCGAAAGTAGGTTATTTTCTTCTGCACATTATGTTCTAGAATCTGTGTGCCATTACTCTAGCTAAATAATAGTTTTGATTATCAAATTAACAGTTATTTCTATAGTAGATTAATAATTTCAGACATGTCCTAAGGCTTTTGATTTTAAACTTAATCTCATGTTTTTGTAAATAAACCTTTAGAGGTAGTGTTGCCCTGTCTGTTGGGCTAAGGATGAGATGATATTTTTCAGATCTGTTCTTATATTAAAGATAAAGTAAAATGTGTGAAAGTGGCTACTGTGAAGTACATGGTTGAGTCAAAGGAAATGTTGTAGGAGAAGCATTGTAATTTTCAACTTTGTGGGCTACTGTTGAGCCATAACTGCTTTAATCCATGTCCTGAGGTGCCTTGTATTTTATGGTTGGCCGTTACAGGCTCTGAACAGATCATAGGACTAAAGATGCTTCTCAAAGAGAAGGAGTGTCTGTGTGTGACTGAAGGTACTGCTGCAGGGGTCATCTGCTTCATACCTGTTCAACAGTTTCTGTTCATGTTGGATTGTTTCTAACAGTTCAAGTGATGATTTAAAGTGTTTTTTCTCACAGCAAAGAGACGTGAAGGACGGTGTAGCTTCACTCTGCTCTATTACAAATGTCAAAGAGCACTTGAGGAGTTTTAAAGGATTCTGGAAGGATTTCATCGGCTTTGTTCTTGAAAGATTCAATGGTTTTCAGTTTATAGGCAATGGTTCTTCCTCAACCGTCTGTTTTGTGTGCTAAGGTTACCTTTTTTTTTTTATAAATATTTTTGTGCAAACTAAATGCCAAAGCCACAGATTAACATTTCTAGATCCTGTTTTAATCATTTTTTTAAGATAAAGCGTCTGGTATGTAAAGTTAATAAATGTTATTTGTAGACGTGGTTCAGTAGTAGGCCGTGCAGAGACTGTATTGCTTCCTGCAGAAACTCAAGAATTTAATCTACTTCAGGAGCTGCTGGTCATCATCTACACTGCCATTATTCAGTCTGTTCTCTGCACATCTATCACTGTGTGGTTTGGCTCCTCTTCTAAACGAGACCCATCCAGACTACAGCAAACAAACGGGTCTGCAAACAGGCCCATCAGTTAAGCCACTTAAACACAAAACTATTTCATGGATCCGTTTCAGTTTTAAAATGTTTTTGTAAATTATGCATTATTTATTTGTTACCTCAAAAACTAAACCACATAATTTAAGTTAGATTAGGTAATCTAAATTCATACTTGCTGTAAGTTCAGTCAGATATTAAAGGTTAGCAGAGCTTTTAGCTCCTAATCCCCTCCACCCACCCCACACCCACTCATCACACTGTCTGTCAGCTGTTTTAGAGTCCGTGTCCTCAGCCGTCCGACTCTCGTTACGTTTATCGGTCTTAGAGCTGAGTCTGGACGCGCAGATAATGGGACATCCCTGGTGGGGGTTCGGGTGTGGGCTGTTTGTGTCCAGTCCAGGATCCTAACTGTGCAAATATGTAGGCAGATATTGTGGGTTGGGCTGGGGTTTGTGTCTTTACTTTAAAGACAAACGTTTTTGTGAAATTACTCAGGTGACAAAATTTGGGTTTATCTGCTTATTGACTTGCTTGAGATGACGGCCTGTTCTTTGCTAGGTTGGGCCCTCTGCAGCTGTGATAAAGCACAGTCTCTGTCAGCACTTGGTGCCTTGCAAACAAGCCATTATCACTTGGACCTTTTCTACATTCTTTCATGTTGCAAGCACAAACCTTAGTATCATTTATTTATTTGTTTGATAAACCAAAGCAGACTTGAGTGTAATTGTAAAATGGAGGTTAAACAGTGCATTTTTTTAATAAGAAAAACCCTCTTTGCGGAGTGAAACTGATGTAAAAGCGACGGAAATACTTATGAATCTTCGTCAAGCGTATTTCAGTAGATATTGAACAGAATCAGTCAACGTACAGGTCCTGCAAATGCTTCCCCATATGTCCTAGCTTGGCACCTCGATGGACAAGGAACATTTTTGGGCTAGTTTTTTGTCACTCAAAGAGCCCATTAACTTCTTGAGAGCAGTGCATTGCTACGGATCTCCATGTGTTTGCAGATAACGGGAAAAGTGTGCCGATTAAAATAAAAACACAAATTCTTCAGCTCCTTTCAGATAAGAGCAGATCATCTGGTTTAACATCACTTTTTGTTGACACTGTTGAATCAGTTGGTTGCTTAAGCAGTTGCCACGGAGTGTTCTCAGATTTGGATGAACTACCCGATAGAATGTCTTTGACAGATCAGATTCTCCACGCTGAGTTTCCCAGTAGGGGACGTACCAAACATGGAGGAAAAAGAGACGATGTTCAGTCATAATTTAATGGTGGTGTCCTATAATAGTAGACTGGCAGCTTCAACTGCAGGTAAGAGTGGTTCTAGAAGCCTTGTACTTGATAGTTTTCAGGTATGGATTCCAACTTCACCAACAAACTAAGGAGTCTTTGTGCCAAAGTATAAACAATTTTTTGGTCCTTCATTCTTATTTTGCTTAAGGTTAAGTTCAGGTAGCCTAACCAGCCTAAATGAGGCACAACTCAGTTTAGTAAGTTTTAGACTATTTGGTCTAAAATGGAGTGGACCAATCACAGCAGAGGAGGCAGGATTTTATGCTGGAATTACCCATAATGCAATAGTGCTTCTCTGTAACCAATCAGATAACCATAATCCATATTTATCTCATTGGTTCTAACCTGTTTCTGCTGACTCTGCTCGTCCTGCCCTGTCTTTACGATGGTGGTCTGCCGATTCTTTCCAGACTGATGCGGTGTAAGTCAGTCTGTCTGGCACATCACTACAAAGCCGCGCTATTGGCAGCCGTGCTTCTGTCAGCGACTAGTTTGTTAGCTATCTGGACTGGGAACCTTTTCTGAATGTTTATAATTCACAACCCCATTTGTTCTATTACTTCCGCATCTCGCTGGGAACCTTGCGTGTTGCTAATGTTTACAAGTTACTGTTCGTGTAACTGACCCCCGCTCCCATCCTCCTACTAAACTTTTGTTTGGGTAGTAATGCATTCTGATAAGCGCCAAAAGACACATCATATTAGCAATCAGAGTTGGTGCTGGTGTTACTATGAAATTCGCGTTTGCATGTTTATTTTCCCCTCCTGGGGAAAAAAAAAACTCCACCTGCAGTTGCCACATGCTGGAAATCCGCCATTACGCTTGAAAACTTTACGCCCTTCAGTTCCAAACTACAAATGATTTTATTCCTACTTTGAGAATAAACATCTCACTTTCCTGTAGTTATGATGTCGTTTGCTGTTTCGTGTGATGCTGTTGCTTGCCAAACTGCAACCTGAGAGTAATACTGCAGCTACAGAAACACTGGGGAGCCAAAAAAATGCATTGTTATAAAAAAAATTTCTTTATCTAATTTAAAAATTAAATTAAATCATTGAATCAATTTTTTTTTTTTTTATTCCCCCGGGCCTATAATGCCCCCAAAACTTTTTCATTCTTTTTACAGAAGAACTTTTTATGTGTAAAGACTCATAAGCCCCCAGCCTCCCCCATCGACAGCCTCTATCATGAACTGTAACAGATTCTGCACTTCTCTGCTTTTTGGAATGATTTGCTTTTGATGCTTAGGACTCAGAATTGTGCAACAATTAAATATTTTCATGTTTAAAGAATGCTAAGTCTGTTGCTTGTCAAGTTTCTTTTCCCTGCAGGAAAAGAAGGGTCTCTTTTTTCACCAGCTTGCAAAACACACAGTTAATTTGTAGAGTCTTGCAGGTCTTTCAGAAAGCAGACCCTATCTTGTTTGGAGTCGGGCGTCTAGCTTGGTGTCGTATAACATCCGGGGTCAGGTTGGACTCCAGGTCTGGGTTA
Organism: Cyprinodon tularosa; assembly: GCF_016077235.1. Classification (NCBI taxonomy): domain Eukaryota; kingdom Metazoa; phylum Chordata; class Actinopteri; order Cyprinodontiformes; family Cyprinodontidae; genus Cyprinodon; species Cyprinodon tularosa. The sequence goes on along the minus strand of NW_024038987.1, from coordinate 544,106 downwards.
CCTGTCTTACTCAACCCCCTTCGTGTGCAGCCCGTTAATAGGCAAGGCAAGGCAAGGCAAATTTATTTGTATAGCACAATTCAGTACAAAGACAATGCAAAGTGCTTTACATGATTAAAGTACAGGAAGATAAAACAGAATCAAAGCAAGTAGGAAAAAATAAAAAACAAATAAAATAAAATAAAAAATGCAGAAACAAAAAAAGAATATTAAAAACAGTTGGATTAAAGAAAACATGTTTTTGTTGAATTATTTAACTAGAACAGTCGAAGGCAATCCTAAACAAATGTGTTTTTAGTCTTGATTTAAAGGAACTCAGGCTTTCCGCACTTTTACAGTTTTATGGAAGTTTGTTCCAGATAAGTGGAGCATAGGAACTAAATGCTGCTTCTCCATGTTTAGTTCTGGTTTTAGGTCTGCAGAGCAGGCTGGAGCCAGAAGACCTGAGTGGTCTGGAGGGTTGATAAACTAATAGCAAGTCTGTGATGTATTTAGGTGCTAAGCCATTCAGAGATTTATAGACTAACAGAAGTATTTTAAAGTCTATTCTCTGAGATACAGGGAGCCAGTGTAAGGACTTTAGAACTGGGGTGATGTGCTCTACTTTCTTAGTCTTAGTGAGGACACGGGCAGCAGCGTTCTGGATCAGCTGCAGCTGTCTGATCCACTTTTTAGGCAGACCTGTGAAAACACCGTTGCAGTAATCAATTCGACTAAAAATAAACGCATGGATTAGTTTTTCCAGATCATGCTGAGACATTAGTCCTTTAATCCTGGAAATGTTCTTCAGGTAATAAAAAAAGCCGACCTTGTAATTGTCTTTAAATGCTTTTGGAGGTTCAAGTCTGAATCCAGCACTACACCTAGACTTCGGGCCTGATCAGTGGTTACTAGCTGAAGCGACTGAAGCTTCAGCTAATAGGCTTCAGCTTCACGCTCTGCAGTGATGTCATCGCCCTGATCACGTGACTGCAGGGTGTCCAACGTGTGTGAGGCAGGCTGTCTCTGCCGTTTCCTCCTTATTTGGTTGCAGCAGTCAGGCTTCCCTCTGCCGTCGTCACTCTGCACCACCATGCGTAGCAGGCAGTCACTCTGAATGCAGCCACCTGATGACGTCTCTTTCCTTCTCTGATTTAATATATTAGAGATTCCTGTACATGTATAAATGTACAGAGGACGTCAGTCCTAAAGCTTTAATGTGAAAAGTTTTTTAAAGGCTAAAAATTGTTGGCCATATTTACATGTTAGGAGGAAATCATGTTTTTTGAATTTGAACAAAACCCCACAATGTTACCTTTACTTGCTATTTAAAGGAGGATGGGGCAAACGCATAAACCTTTTCTCCTGTTCATCTTTTTTTCCCCATGGGCTGCCTGTGTGTTAATTTGAATAAGTTCTTGGCATGCATGACACTTGTAATAATAGCAGTTTACTCTATTGCATTCCAAGCAATCTTTTGTGCAATATCCAGATTACCCACTGTATACAAATTTAAACATTGTCTATTTGCTCTGTTGGGAAAAAAAATAGAATATACCATTTACATTAAGAATACTGGGTTTGCAACCTATTGGAGAAAGCCTAGATAATCTGCTGTCATTGCTCTGCAGGTTCTGATGGATTAAATTTAGGTTTGCAACTAACAACTAGTTTGCTAATTGATTCTTATGTCGATTATTTTATTTTTTGATTATTAGATGGTAAAAGGTTCCTTAAATGAAATTTTAAAAATAATAAAATTTAAGAATTAATTTTGTTATCACTGCTGCTTACCTTTATCAAGGCTGCACTTAAAAAAATAGAAAAAGTCTAGAGAGCTGTACTAAAACAAATTTAAAACATACACTTGTGTGTACAAAATGACAAAATAAAATCTCTAAAAAGTCTAATCCAACTGGATTAAACTTCTGGCTAGAGCACATAAATAAACTAAAAAGGTTTTTCATCTTAAATGCACACTGTTTATATATGTTTTGCATTTTTTGTATAATAGCTATTTTTGTCTATGTTGCTCTTTCAGCAAAAGGCAAGTTTTAGTTTCTTGATTGTCAACAATAAATAATTACTAAATTAGTTGACAATTCAGTCCTAGTTAAGTTAGAAGCATTGAGATAAATCGGAGGGTTAGTGGGGATATAAATTCTTTCAGGTTATCTGTATGGTTTAGTACAGAGCTTAAATGTCTCACTCATTAGAAGTTGCCTGTTTGTTCCTGAGTTTTTTATTAAAGTAAAAGAACAAACATGAGTGTTTTGTCTTTAGGTGAAGTTGACCAATCTCTCCTTCAAATTGGCAATCATCTCTTCTGTAATTAACTTTCAAATTAGTTGTTTTCACTCATGTCAAAAGGGGTCCATGCGTCCATTTTTAAGCACTGAACGATTACAGTCACTGTCTTTTACTGGAAGTCAGAGGAGTATGTTATACAAAGAAAAGGTGAGGGCACCATCCCCTGTGCTGCTCCTGTGCTTCTGACTACCTCATTAGACGGTTCGCCCTTCAATCTCGCAAACTCTGTTCTTTAGGGCTGAAACAATCAGATTATTTGTAATTAATCGCATTATTGAAATAATCGTCAACTAATTAATGATCTATTAATCGTTAACTGGAGTATAGAGACTTAGAACATGCCTCTAGCTGACAGAGCAACCCAAAGAATCTTTGGCTGATTATTAATTGAAAAATAATCGACAGATTAATCAATTTGCAAAATAATGATTAGTTGTAGCCCTAATGTTTTGTCTTGGATTCAGTCTTGTGGAGTTTCTGACTTAAAAAAAAAAAGAAGTGGGAGCATCTAAGGGAGGCAAGGCCAAACTGTTTTTCTTTGCATACAGATTTATACATTTATTGCACAATATGGCACTTTACGGCAGCTTCTGTAATGCATTTAGTATTTGAGAGATAAATATAGAGATGTAAAGATATGTGATACTTTAGTAACAGTGGTTACAATAGCAGATTTTTGGTTTTAGACTGTAGCTGTTGCATTTGAACCATTTGAACTTTATACATCTTGGTTATATTATTATGTTTCAGAGTTTAGCTATTTGTAATAAGCAAGCATTCTCCTTATTTAAATATCACATTGATAAACTTACTTTTAAACATAAATCTAAAGAATATCTCAACATCATGACTGGGTTTATCGCTGCAGAGCCGACGTGGCACAGAGTTTATTTTTAGGCTTCTGCAGCCGTACCCTGTGGGATTTGGAGCAGGTTTTTAGAACACCCATGGGAATGTCCTTAGCGTATACAGGAGGTGTGTGTGGATGACTCTCTGAAGGAAAGTGGGGACTGACAGTACTCCCAATGTTAAGAAGAAGAGCTAAACGTAGCTACAACTAATGCATTTCTGCTTTGGTTTAACCTCAGATCTGTGGGACTGTTGGATTATAGATTTTTGGAGAGTTATAACCAGTTAGCCAGTATCTGTGCCTTACAGACAGGAGGGATAAAATTAGAAAAAGTAGCAGCTGATCTGATAAACTAAAATGTTAGGTCACTCCTCCATAAGAACTTTCTACACCAATATAAAGGAACACACTTTGAGGCTAAATAAGAAGAATGCGTTCAGTTGTGAAGATAAGCGCCATTTCTTAATTTTCTTTGTTTTCACCCAAAGTTTCTACTTCTATTATATTTTCCTAACTCCCAATAAAGCTGTTTATTCTTTTTGTCTGGTTTGGTTTGCTTTCATAGCTGCAAACGGAAGCAGGCATGTGGTGATCATAACTAAACTGGAAATTGAGAACAAACTATTATAGATGCCCTGAGCGCTGCATCTCTCTTCTGCATAGTTATGTTGTTATAACAGATGCAGAATCATTACCGTATTTTCACGACTATAAGGCGCACTTAAACGTCTTTTTTTTCCCCTCAAAATGTGCGGTGCGCCCTATGTGTGTTGCAACTGCGACTTTTGAGACCACCTCATTGAGGAAATGATGAAAGAGTGGCTGAATGTAAGGAGACCAGGTGTTTTTTTTCCACTCATCACCATCGCTGTTAATATGTAACTCCATGCGTGCCCATCTCACAGCTGATGTGAAAAACATGGGGAAACAAATTAACGCTGTGTTCAACCGCTCGACATCGGTGTGAACCGGACCCAGCAGGTGCAGCAGAAGCAGCAAGTTTATATGCAAAGTCAATGGTTGACGCGCGTATAGGCGCAGCAAAAGGTCCCGCACCGCGTTTTGAGCAGCAGGCGCAGCGCCTCGGGAGCGTTTAAGCATCTGACGCACCGCCAACGCGCTGCTGCTGCTCGAGATGGAAAAATTGAAGTTTTGCTGCTGGACGCGCCGCATCAACCAATCAGAGAAGCTGATCTGGGAGCTGACAGCGAGACAGACACAGCGCTCTGATGACATATGATATCAACGCAAATGAAAAGGGCTGGATGGATGAGGAGATGATGAAAGCGTGGCTGAGGCAGGTGTATGTGAGGAGACCAGGTGGTTTTTTCCACGCATCACCATCGCTGCGTGCCCATCTCACAGCCGATGTGAAAAAAAGGTGAATCAAATGAACGCTGTGCTCGCCGTTATCCCGGGGGTCTGACAAAGGAACTTCAACTGCTCGACATCGGTGTGGAGCGGCCGTGCAAAGTAAGGCTGCGAGCGGCGTGGGAGAGATGGATGACAGACGGAGACCACAGTTTCAGGATAAGTGGAAGGCAGCGCCGGGCAAGTTACGCCACCGTTTGCGGATGGATTGTAGATGCTTGGACTAACGTGTCTGCTGGCTCTGTTGTTCAAGCTTTCGCAAAAGCCGGCATTATTTCTGAGGAGCCGCCCGGCACGGAAAGTGACTCTGACAGCGAAGAAGGGGAAATTGGCATGTCTGATTTAGCGCAGCTGTTTAATTCAGAAACAGAGGATGATGACTTTGATGGGTTTGATTAATACTTTGTAATAAATACATGAATAAAGCACAAACATACTCAGTTTTGCTCCCGCTCTATTTTTCTACCTGAAAACTTAATTCAACAGCAGCATCTGGGCGGGTCTCCTCCTCTTCACCGCGGCTGCTGGCAGGTGTTTTTCATCTAAATAATCTAAATCTTGCAGCTATATTTGCTGTGATCAGGGGGAATAAAGTAGTTTTAATATGTTTTTAAGTGAAAAAGTCCACCTGAAAACTTAATAATTGCAGTCAGTTCATCCAGATTATCTATTTCTGTCGGAGGCGCTCACACCCCCACATACCAGCGGTGCGCCGACAGTAGAAATCCGTTCAACAGCAGCCTCTAGGCTGGGCAGCCTCTGGGTTCACCACGGTGGCTGGCAGGTGTTTTTCATCTAAATAATTTAAACTGCAGGCACCAGGATACTGGTAATAAAAGCGGACATATTCTGTCGGCAGGTTTCAGGATTTTAAGTTAATTTAGGAGGGATCACAGCGCTGTGTCATCTGAGATCTCACGGCCAGCTCCCAGGTTTGATTAATACTTTTTAATAAATACATGAATAAAGCACAGTCATACTCAGTTTTGCCCCCGCTGTATTTTTAAATACGCAGTAGAGGTATTTAAAGGTAGTAGAGGACATGTAACTGTATATAAAAAACGCGCCCTATAGTCCGGTGCGCCTTATGTGTGTGTTAAATACAGAAATGGCACACATAACTGAGAGTGCGCCTTTTAGTACGGTGCGCCTTATGGTCGTGAAAATACGGTAAATAAAGAGCAGCCTTAACACAGATTTTACAAAGTTTTGTGTATGGATTGGCTTCAGCCAGCGCATTCGGTACAACCAAAAAGGGCAATGTAAATGTGTGACTTTGTGCTTGTTTTTTCTATATCCAATTGATTATTTTAGGTAGTTTTTTTTGTGTAACATCGGCTTTTCATCATGTTTCTGTTTTCCATCTTATTGTTTTTTAAGTAGAAACCTTTGACCATCCTAATAGATTCAAGAAACATTTTTTTATTTTTTATTTTAGTTGCTCAGTTGTTTATTCAATGCATATAAAAAGCTTGATTTTGTTTATATATTTTTATTTGGGTACTCGTTGGGTGGAAACGCTTGTGATGCAATCTTTTCAGGTCTTTTTCTGAAAACGTCTAGGATGTTTTTAAAATGGACAAAGCACATTTCCTGGAGAGGAGCAGGTTACCAGACTGAGCTGCTGACTGCACCACAGCCTCAGGACCTCTAATGTCTAGTCTGACTGCTCTCTCTGCCCAGAGAGGCTCTCCCCTGACCTTTAGCCTATCATCTGATCTGATCTGATAAGCGGCGAACACTGAGCTGCTCTGTGAGGGACGGATATCTGCCTGTGCTGGACGGCTCAGCTGATGGTTGCAACATTGCTCTCCTTCACAAACCTGCTGTTGATCCTTGAACAACACTTGATTGTCCATTTGTTGCAATGCCTCTTGCACTGTAAAACTTAAATTACCGCTGGTTATAGGAGCAGGCAGCGGAGCCGAATTTAAGAGACATTCCTTTAGATTTAAAACCCTAATATCAACTACTATGCACTTTGATTAAATACATGCCAGGGTTCTCGCCAGTGCATTTGTCCAAGTTGTCACTGCTGTGCTGAAATTAGGTCGAGGCTTTCATTTAGACTAAAACTTTATATCTGCATACCAGGAAAAAAAAGCAAACCTTTGGGTTTCTGCAGCCATTCAGTATACATAAAAATTCCTCCTATGTACAGATGAGAATTAAAAGCGCAAACAGTTTTAATGAGACTGTGATCTATTTGAATTACATGTGCAGGAAGTGGAAATAAGTTTGATTTTGATGAGTTTTATCCAGGGAAGTCAAGATTTTCTACATCTTAGCAGAATAAATTGAAAAGTGGATTGATATTTAAGTTTAATTGAATTTTTGTTCTTCAGTGGCTGATTAATTTATCGCACTCTGGATTTTGAAATTGCCAAAATGAGAAGTTTGGCATTAGGGCTGAAACAACTAATTGGATTAGTCATGATTAGTCAGTTATTTATATTATCAACTAATGTAGTTATTGATTCATTTTTAACTGGAGTACAAAGACGGTAAAACATGCCTTTAAGTGACAAAGAAACCAACTTAAAGCAACAATTTAACATTGTAAGAAAATACCTCAATATTTTGCATTTAAAGTAAAACGTTTTTCATCTATCAATATGCTCTTTCCAGAACTTCTGAAGTGGAAAAGTTTTAGTTTAGTTTCCCCTGATTCAATTTCCTAAAAATTCCTTCTTTAAGGAACCTTTTGCTGTCTGATTCTTAATTGATTATTCAAAGGCAACACACTGTTATAAAGATTAATGTTCTCAGATGCTGCCTGCTTTGTATCAGAGGTTTACTTTACCAACCTAAAAGTAGAGGATGTTAACCTGGAGAGTTACATTTGGCTTTTGATGTGCTCTGTCCTGCTGACTGGAGCTGCAACTAACGACTCATATTGCTAATTGATTAATCAGTCGATTGTTTTTTATTTTTTATTAATTCGATGGCAAAAGTCTCCTTAGAGAAGATTTCATACCTAATTTAAACCAGGTGGAACTGAAATTAAGCCACTTTCTGCACAGAGCATTCGTATCTAAAAAAAAAAAAAAAAAAAAAAAAACTTTTTTTTTTAGAATTTTGATATAATTACTGCTTTAAGGGGGTCTTAAACCCAAAATGATTCCACATTAATGAACTGACTGTTTTTCGTTTGCTTAAAGTTGCCATGGCTGCATGTGGTCATCTTTTCTCCTATTTGCTGTCATGTTCTCTCCAAGCCTAACTTTTCCTAGCTATGAAATAACCATGAATGCGCCTCAATAGGGCTAGGTAAAAAAGAACTATTTAATCAATTTTGAATCGATTCCTTTTTTTGCAAAAATCAATGTCTAGGGAAAGAGATGATTTAGTTATATAGTGACGCGTGTGACGTTCCCATTCAAATGAGCAGGAAAGATGCACTCAAGATTACTTCAGGCCAGACAGCTGCAAATATAACCAATAGGTTGACTGAAGAAATTAACAAATGGGGGCCAACCAGCAAACACCCTTTAGTTGTTAACAGGCAATGCTGCAAATATGGTTTTTGCAGTGAAGATGATGCAGCTCATTCATGTCTGCTGTGTCTCCGCTGTGTCACGTCTGCTTGCTCGAGTGAGGCTTCACTTTTCACAAACAAGTTTGCACTTATACGGCAGTTTTGTTCACATCTCAAGTTTGAACTGTCTGAATAACAAGTTTGCACTTTGTGTTTAATGTGACAGGAAAAAAATAAAATACATCAGTATTTTGAAACACAGTTGAACAACTCTCATTATTGTAAAAACAGATCGAATCGAAATTAATCGATTTAGAACTGTATGAATCAAAATCAAATCGATTAGGGACTTTGGTGATAAGGAGTGTATTCGAGACGTTAGTAGCTAAATGCAATCTGCTGGAATTCCTTAGAATCGACGATTGTAAAACTGGAGAAGCTGTCAGTGTTGCTCTGTCAGGATGACAAGGCAAAAAAACTGTCTTCAATCTGTTTAATTCGTCTCTGTTCTGGAGAGATGGCCTCAAGGAGCAAAGCAGGTCCTTTCAAAGCTTTTTGCCTTTCGATGTACAAATAGCTGCAGCAAATCCAAGGATGAAACCGCTCATTCCAGCTGGTAACGTTTCTGTGAATGTTACCACAGCTGTAACCTGCGCTGTTGGTAGCAAAGAAGCAGGTCCTTTTTTTTCTTTTGTTCTTTACAAACTAAGCAAATTAAGTGGGGTTAAATATGTGTGGTATCATACAGCTAAGGTATGGGCTTTTACATGAAGTATTCATTAAAATGGAAGTGTATTTAAGAGATTTAAAGAGTAGATTGGAGAAGCTGGGTAACTGTTTACAGAGATGGTTGAACTGTTGGTGAGTAAACCAATAATAAGCAGCCCAGCTGGAATGTGGTGGGATGCTTTAATTTGCTGCTTATTCATCCCTGGTGTTTTGTTTTTGGATGTGTGCAAAGGAACCTATTAGAGGGTGAAGTTGGAAACAAAGCGGCCCCCACCTGAACATTGCCTTTGCTTTTACTTATAGCATATGATGCGATTCAGGCTGTGTTATTCACAGATCTTTGCTGGTTTATTTATTTATTTTTCTGTTACTATAGTTGCTAGGGCTGGGCGATAATTCAATAACGATATATATCGATCGATAGACGTGTGGCGCAATAGAAAAAAAGAGGGTCGATAAAAGTTCGATTAAAAAAAGAAACGCAGTTTTCCTTCCTTCTCATTGTAGCCTAGCATGTAGGTTTATGCTAGTCACTGCATCCTCCCAACCAATCACGATCGCGGACCCAGGCATGCCGTCACCAAGCGCCGCCCTCTCAAACCACAACACAGAGCACATGAAGATGTCGCAGCAAGGAGAGGCGGAGGAAATTGTTTCAAAGAAGGGTTTTTGTAGTTCGGCAGTCTGGCAGTATTTCGGTCATGGCAAGTTGGACCAAATACAAACCACAGTCATCTTTAAAATGTGTCGGGAACCAGTGAAAACCAGTCTGATAACGAAACCAACTTTTTTTTTTTTTATCATCTCAGCCGCACACAGCCACAGGAGTACGAGCTGTGTAGGCCCCGACGCGGCTCTCCTCCGAGGAATCTTCGGGAATTTCGGGAAAATATATATATATTTTCAGTTTTGGGCAGTTTCCCACGTAGTTCTAACAATTGAGATAAAAATGCTGAGGGCCCAGAAACTTCAAAGTAATAACTCAGATTAAAGCAGGAAACGGGGGCGGCGGCGGCGGTGGGGGGGCATTTATTTATTTGTTATATTTATTTTGGTCACTTTTCTGGTCACTTTAGTTTATTCTTTGTCAGTATTTAATAACATAACTCGGGTCTCTTAAGTTATTTTTCTTTTAAACAATTCTGTTATGGTTAAAAAAGTTGGTTAAATAAAGATTTAATTCGAAGTCTGTGTTTGTGTTTTTTATTAAAATTAAATCATTTAGCAATATCATAAAAAGTCCAGGCAGAGCTGCACATAAAATATGGTTTCAAATCTTTTCAATAATTATCGATATCGATCAATATGCATTTTTTTTTATCGATAAGCTTTTTTTCTATATCGCCCAGCCCTAATAGTTGCGTCGCTCTCAACCTTTGTTTCACACAGACATCCTTATCCTTAATGAGCTTGTTTTTTAGTTGGGAAGTTGATCTTTTTGTACCAGTGACATCAGCCGAATAGTTAATTAAGAAATGTTAAAAGGAGAAATTTTATTACAGGGAATGTAGGAGATAAAAAGTTAACTATTTCGCCTGAAAACTTCTAGGTTAAATCCGTTTTGTACAACTTATCAAAACAAACCTTCAGAATTAAATTAATTCTCTTATAGAACTTCCCATAGATTTCATGGCGCTGAAAAACCTCATTAGTTTGTATCAATCCTTTCCTATTTAAAGAGGTATGTAAACTCATTCATAGCTATGTAGCATTGAAGATGGGAAAGGGAGGGGAGGGAAATTCATGCATTGTTGAATTTTTAGGGTTTTTTGAAGCAGAAAAATCTGGAACTCTTTTAAGAAACTTGATTTAAAAAAAATGTGGTTAATGTGTTAAGGAAATCGGTTATCTCAAAGGATTCGTTTTTGAGTTCACCTCTTGTGCAGATGGCTTTCTATTAGGTTGCATCTTGTGTTTCTTCTAATGCAGGGATCACCAATCTTTTTAAGGCTTAGAGCTACTTTATGGGTGCCGAGTCATAGGAAGGGCTACCAATACTGACCTATGAACTGGAGGATTCAGACTTCACCTAAACTTCATACATAATAGATATTTGTATTAATATTGTCTTATTTCAAATGTCTGGTGAGTTCTTGACAAGGATCACATGTTGTCTTTGAGGGCCCCTTGGTGCCCATGGGCGCCACGTTTGTGACCCCTGTTCTACGCCTATCTGGACATGTCCCCCAATTAACCAGACAGATGGAACTTCTAAAGTTTTCTGATATGATCAAATATTTTCCATCTGTAATTACTGACTCTGTTGTCAAAATTGTCAAATTTGCAGCTCTAGACAAAGTGAATGTGAATTTGTGTCTGTTGGGAGATTAAACCGGAAAAAGGAATGGAGAGTAACAATCCACCGCTAGCTAATGAAAGCGGTTTACTGATAACAGAGCTTAGGTCCAGTTCTGTGATAAATGACCTTGTTTCTCCTTTACTTATATTGGAGGCGCGCCCCTCCTCCCTTCACCTCCGCTGATGTTAAGCTGATTAAACCAATCCATTTTCATATCTAACACACAAATCTTGACCTCTCAAGCTGTGTGTAGGTTATTGCTTAACATGAAAACAGCTGGGACATATACTTGGTGTCAAAGCTTCTCTGCACCTGGTAATAAATATGTTAGAGGTCTGACTGCAGCACTGGGATAACTGGACTTCCACCTGTTAGTTTCCTCTACTGATTGGGCTTAGGGGAATTATGCTTAATACATTTTTGGTCACCAGTTTCTTTTCTTAATTTTTTATTTCCTTTTTTTTCTGCTGTGCTGCAGGTTTTTTAATGGTTATTTCTGGTCAATATATTAGTTCTAATTTCTTAAAATTGTAGCTTTTTTTGTTGACATACAAAGCCTATCTGTGTGTTTGGCCAATTTTATCTTTAACCTTTTTTCTAACTGTAAAAACCTATTAGACAAACTGATAAAAAGTAAATGTTTGGCAGAAATGAATACGCCTTTGCAACCCTTTCGTTAATCTTAGGGTAACCGTCTCAGCTTTCACATCTGTGTGTTTTTTCCCCGTTTCTTTTTCTTTGTCCTTGTGAAGCTAGGCCACGTTTAACGTTCAGCTGCTGAAGATGTCCCACTTTCACTCGTTTAAGCAACTAAGTGAAGCAACTATATGTGACTTAGGCTACGTTCACACTGCAGGCCTTAATGCTCAATTCCGATTTTTTTGTGAAATCGGATTTTTTTGCATGTCCGTTCACACTTCCAAGTATATGCGACTTGTATGTGGTCTACTGTGTGAACTGAAAGCGTTCAACCGAAGTGTCCCGCATGCGCACTCGAGGACGCGATGACGTCACATGTAGCAAGCGTCCTCAGTGTTTGCGGAAGTAAACATGACTCGTAATACTGCAGCGTATATTGCGTTCTTTAAGTTCTTCTCCAACAGGAGCAGGCACATTACGAATGAAATCTTTTTAAGAAGATCAAAAAGAAAGAGAGCCAGATTTCTTGCAATGGCGTTTTGTGGGGCAGTAATAGCAACGTCCGTACAGAGCTCTCACTTTCTCTCCATTGACTGCTCTCTGTGTTATCTTCCGCCATGGTTGTTAGTTTTTCCCACCTCCGCTTAGTAGGACGCAGATTAGTAACGTTTAGTAACATTTGTCAAGTATCAATGACGTGTAGGTCGGATGAATGCGACCTGGCCGTACAGACACAGGTCGCATTTGAAAAGATCAGATACGTATCGGATTCAGGACCACATATCCAAGTGGCCTGGGTCGCATTTGAAAAAATCCGATCTGTGTCGTTCAGACTGTCATAAAAAGATCAGATACAGGTCACATATGGGCAAAAAAATTGGAATTGGGTCACTTCAGGCTGCAGTGTGAACGTAGCCCAAGACTCTTTTACACTATTTCTCAATGCTGTGCCTCTAAACTGAACAGTTTGTTTAAAGGTCACAGTTTGTCCAAATGTTGCATGGTTTGATATCAGGAGCTGATGGTAGCTGGAGGCCTGGACAAACCTTTTCAGACCAGCTGAGACGCTGAAAAGTTATTTTTAACCATTTTCTGACATTTGCTGCTGCTTCATCTTGTTTAACACGCATGAGATTAAAAGTAACTCTTAGAAGTGTCAGTTTCAGTTAATACTTTTCTTCTGAGGACAAATTGTCTGGTAAAAAATAATTATTTGAGTAACAACGGCTGCTTGCTGTTAGATTTCTCTCTGGTTGTGCTGTGGCCTCTTATCCAACCTGCTGTGGTTCTGCCCTAACATTTTCTAATGTTCAATAATGTCCAGGTGAGACTGAACTACAGACAAAAGTAAAGTAATGATGTAAATTCAGATTGCAAAGCATAATCTTTTAACTTCATATTAAAAAGCTTTATGGCATCTAAAATAATATAACACTACAGAGGCTTGATTTTTTAATTAGATGCATATATTAAAAAACTCAATAAAATTAACATGCTTAAATGAATAGTAGTTTTCACATGCTTGTGATTGAAGTTGTCCCCCTTTTCCACTTCTTATAATTTGGTTATCATATTCATGTTAAAGGCTATACGTTCAAATTTTTCTCCTTATATTTTTGGGTGTTTTTTTTTTGCACAGGTTAATTTTATGGTTCTTAAAAATGCCACATTGAAAATAAAGGCATTTATTAGGGGAAAAAGAATAACTAAAACAAGGTGACATTTTTTTTTTTTTTTTTTTTTAAAGAACAACAAAAAAGGAACCATACAAAAAGATTTTGCACACTTTGTTTTTTTTAACTTAACTTAAGAGCGTGGTTGTTTATACTATTTCCAAAAAAAAAGAGAGAAACTCAGGCTGTTTCTGCAAGTCAGTTATTTTTTTCAATAATGGTTTCTCCTGTTTAGCGTCAGGCGACGTCCCTCGACATGATTCCCCTTCAGGAGCTTAGGAGGATTTAGTCTGTGGTGTTAAATGCTCCCTGTGAGCTGCTTTCACTTCTCACATCGCCTGCCTGATCACAGTAAAACTAAGAAACAGTTAGAGCCACACACAGCAAACCCTGATAATAGCTGTATTCACACAGCAAACCTTCAACAGGAAAAGTAGGAGGTTCCTGAAAGAACAAATTTGCAGAATAATTCATATGAGCTTTGTTTTATACATTTAGTGCTTTGAACTTATGTGGTACTTATGGGTTTTATTGACTAAAGAAATAAAAGAACCATCTTCTAGTAGTTATTAGAAGAAATGGTCTTTGTCTAGTAGCTGACTGTCGTCCTTTTTTTGTTGTTTTCCCACAGAGTCAAGCGGTCCTGCCAAAGTGGTCAGAGCGGGGATTCCACCCAAAGCGAGACGTGGAGGAAAGGTAATAGCCTCTGGTCTGCTTATTTGATTCTCTGCATTAACGGAGTTAAATGTGCTCTTTTCTTCTCCCTGCAGAGATGAAAAATAATTTAAAGATTTTCTCTAGGCTCAGTTGTTCCTTAGACTTTTTCCCATTGAAAGCTGAAAGGTAAATCTCTCTGAAGTAGAAACACATTTCTAATGAAAGTAAGCAGTGAACATGTGGGATGGTCACATTCATGTGAAGGTATTGTTACCACCATTACTGAAAACCCAGAGTAGCTGTAGTTATTCCTTTCAGGACGGCATGTAAGGTTCCAGGTGATGATACAAAATAAAAGGTTGAAAAAGGGTTGGATTTCCCAGACGTTACTCGTCGATTTGGTAAAGGTTGCCTTTCTTTCATCCTTACAAAACATGTCTACCTTCAGTTTCCCTTAGCGTTCCTGTTCCAATCATTGTTCCTGTAGTAGATTGTAAATTGTGCTTAAAGCTTTAACCAGTTTTTAAAACTCTACAGTTTTATCTGAAGGGGACAAAGGTACACAGAGTTTTGTGTACAAATATGAGCCTCAGCATACATCTGCAGTCGAGTTGACATTTTGTTATGAACCAGGACGGTCATCTGCGTCCTTTAAGCATCCCCATAATGACTCTAAAGTCCTGAGAGTTGGAGCCAGAGCGTGTTTTACTGTCTTTTTGGTTAAACAAAACAATCGCTATTTTTGTTAGTTGTTCTTAATTAGAGGCCAGATAATCCAAATATTTGTTTAGATGTCTGGAAAATAGCTATTGCTTCTGTACTAATGGAAAATGATTTCTAACAGTCCAAATAAGCCAAGGTCACATGAGACAGATGTGTACCTCCCCACTTCCTGGAATCCAAACATGTTGCTGCTAAGACTTAGACTTAGACTTAGACTTCTTTATTTGTCATTTTGTATGCACAGGGTGCATACAGAACGAAATTGCGTTACATACAGCTTATGAACGTTGCATTGATATTTCACAATGGCACGAGTTATAGAAAAATACAAAAAGTGCAGCAGTGGTCAAAGTGTGAACAGTGCAGAGGATAAGAGACAGTGTGCAAGTTGCAGTGGTTCAGTGCAAAATGGCATTTGTGCAAAAAATGCGTTATTGAAAAATACAATGAGATGAACAATTTAAAGGGCTAAAAGTTAAAAGTTCAGCAGCATTTGATGCCCGATAATGTGCAATAGGTGCAGAGTTCGGATTGTGGATCAAAGGTTCAACAGTCTGATGGCAGTGGGGAAGAAGCTGTTGCACAACCTGGTGGATCTGCAGCGGATGCTGCGGAACCTCTTTCCAGAGGGCAGCAGGGAGAACAGTCCATGGTGGGGGTGTGAGGGGTCTTTGATGATATTACGGGCTCGGGACACACAGCGCTGTGATGAAATGTCCTTAATGGAGGGAAGAGGAGCCCCAATGATTCCTTCCGCTGTCCTCACCACCCTCCTCACATTCTTCCAGTCAGAAGCTCTGCAGCCTCCACACCACAGAGAGAGACAGCTGGTCAGAACGCTCTCTATGGTGCTTCTGTAGAAGGTTGTGAGGATGGGCGGGGGCAGGCGGGCTCTCCTCATCCTCCGCAGAAAGTACAAGCGCTTCTGTGCCCTCTTCACTAGAGATGAAGTGTTTACAGTCCAGGTGAGGTTGTCCGTGATGTGCACCCCCAGGAACTTTGTGCTGCTGACCACCTCCACAGCTGAGCTGTTGATGAGCAGTGGAGCATGGTGGGGGCGGTTTTTCCTGAAGTCGACGATGATCTCCTTCGTCTTCTCCACGTTCAGGATCAGACTGTTTTCACTGCACCAGTCCACCAGCTGCTCCACCTCCTCTCTGTAGTCCCGGTCGTTGTCGTCCCTGATGAGGCCCACCACCGTGGTGTCGTCCGCAAACTTCACGATGTGATTGGTGGTGAACCTGGGGACGCAGTCATATGTCATCAGGGTGAACAGCAGGGGGCTCAGGACGCAGCCCTGAGGGGAGCCCGTGCTGAGGGTGATGACATCAGAGGTGTTCTGACCGACCCGGACTGACTGAGGTCTGTTGGTGAGGAAGTCCAGCAGCCAGTTTCGAAGGGGTGTGTTGAAGCCCAGATGTTCCAGCTTTCCCACCAGGTGCTGTGGGATGATGGTGTTAAACGCTGAACTGAAGTCCAGGAACAGCATCCGCACGTGGGTGTTCTTCTCCTCCAGGTGGGCCAGGCTCAGGTGAAGAGCAGAGGAGATGGCGTCCTCAGTGGAGCGGTTTCGCCGGTAGGCAAACTGGAACGGGTCGAGTGTTGGGGGGAGACTGGAGACGATGTGTTCCTTTACCAGCCTTTCAAAGCACTTCATCATGATGGGAGTCAGTGCGACGGGCCGGTAGTCGTTGTAGCAGGTGACTTGAGGTTTCTTTGGCACTGGGATGATGGAGGCAGACTTGAAGCATGCTGGCACTGTGGCTTGCTCCAGCGAGGTGTTAAAAATGTCCGTGAGGACACCAGCTAGCTGACCTGCACACTCCTTGAGCACCCGCCCAGGTATGTTGTCGGGACCTGGGGCCTTCCGCGGGTTGACCCTCCTCAGAGTCTTCCACACGTCGGCTGTGTCAAGGCAGAGAACCTCCTCTTCCTGATGTGGGACAGCCTTCACTGCTGGAGTGCGATTTAGTGCCTCAAACCTCCCAAAGAAGTTATTTAGTCCGTTTAGGAAGTCAGCATCAACTTCATCCACCGGGGCAGGGGGCGTGTTGTAGTCTGTGATCGCCCGTATGCCTTGCCACATGCTCCTGGTGTTGTTGGCGTCGTGGAACAGATGCTGGATTTTCTGGTTATGGTTCCGCTTTGCTAACCTGATGGCACGGTTCAGGGTGGCTCTAGCTGTCCTCAGTGCCTCCTTGTCACCAGACTTGAAGGCTGAGTTCCGTGCTTTTAGCGCGTGGCGGACCTCCTCAGTCATCCAGGGCCGTTGGTTGGCTCGGGTGGTGATGGTCTTTGTTGTGCTGTGCTGTGCTAAGCAAACGAGACGGAAGATAAGAACAGGCAAAATGCCCCTGAAAGCGTTTTATTCAGATTTCTGCTTTCTTTCACCAAAATTAAAGAAGGCTGCTGTCGTTTCCTCCTTTCTAACCACACCTTCACCTTAAAGCATCATGGCTGTTTCATAAGAAGTATTAAACGGCTCAGTAGAGACTAATAAAACTACAGGCAGTGAATAAAAACAGGTTTTTGGTTGATATTCAAAGAAGCCAGAAAAAAGCAACTTTGTAAAAGTTGGCTTTATAGTTAAACAGGAGATTGACAAGCCACAGACCCTTTCTCCTGTTTAAGGATGTTAAACCACTCTAGCATTTATGCTTTGTGAAAACGGTTTTCTGGCCAATCACTGGTAACCGATCTTTAAAGTCGTAGGGAAGTCATATTTAAATGTCAAATAATTCTGGCTTAAACATATACATAAATGTGCTCTTTATCAGAAGATATTGTCCCAAAATGTTGAAAATTTCTATAAAAAAAAAAAAAAAAAAAAGGTCTTTTTTTCCCGTTATCTTATGAAGGCCAGTTAGTTATAAGTCAGTTAGTACACCTAAATTCGGCCATTCATATATCAACGGTCATCTGTCGATCGAGTTTTTTTGGGCATAGCAACTTGATTCATATGTCGCAGCTAATATACACAACGGTTGAAATAAGAATAATTTCCTTTTCCATTGAGTTACGTCCTAGTGTTCTGGGGGATGGACGTCTGTGTCTTCAGCAGGCGTAGAGCTAACAGAACTGGCAGCGTTGCGAGGCAAGGGCTCAAACATGTACGGCTGTAAGCCTTCTACACCAAACCAAGCTTCTGCCGCCCTGGCGTCCTCTTCCACAACAAATTCGTCCCCGCTTTCCTCCTCTAAATAAAAAATGTATGACAGAGGAGACTCATCCACGACCTCCGACACAAAACTCTCCTCCTCTTGCATGTTTCCGCTGTCCGTAGCGTTCCTTGACAGTGTCGTTTATAAGTCACCAATTTAGCACTACTTGGTCCCAATGGAATTTCCCATTGGGAACCTACTAGCACTAGTTGGAGTCTGGGGATGGAGGCCAAGGGCTGGGAGAGGATGTCCTTTTAGGGATCCCCACCGTACAGAACCCCCAGCTGGATCTGTCCTGCTGCTATTCTTGGTGCTGTCGGAGTGAGGTGTCCAATAAGTCACCAATTTAGCGCTACTTGGTCCCAATGGAATTTCCCATTGGAAACCTACTAGCACTAAGTTGCTAACTGGTTAGCAAGATGCTTCTGAGAAAACGGCCACAATCAAACATGCTTGCGAACCTTCCACCACAACAATCCCACCCCCTTGATAATCGACCAATCACATTCACTTTGTTCACTCATGTAAAGTCCGGCACCACTCTGGAGAATTTGGGACTGCAACCGTTGGAACAGCTGCTTCCCTACGACTTTAAATCTTTGTCTGCTCGCATTGTCAGGAAGCCCATGGTTTCACATCGGAGTATTGGCCGATCAAAAAAGGACACCTGGGTCCATCGCTCAGCCGACAAAACTGTGTACCCCTAGCTTAGATGGACTTTTCCCCCCTCGACACTTGAGTTTCGTTTCTGTATTAAATGTTGCTGAGAGTGGAAAAATAGGTGTATGTATCTGATAGAGACTCTGCATTATATGGTACCAGCCCAACATTGTCTATGAAAAGGAGCTGAACTGACTGAAATGTAACTTGCTTTAACAATACACCCCTCATGATACGATTTGTCCCTACACCTTAGTAAAGATGATTTATTGTGATTTTACTTTGTTTTTTCATTCATTTATTTTAATAAAGCCCTTGAAAACCCCATTTCATTGCTGCAGATGGTGAAGACCTACTGAATAGGCTCTTGGGTAGTGCAGCACCAACTAGTGGCTGAACGTTCAAGAGTTGCATAAAAATAACAGTGACATGGATATTTGCCTATAAATATCTTTCACATTTAAGATCCTCTCAGGCATATTTTGAATCAATACAAATATCAGCTAATGGAATAATCTAGTGTTTGGCAGTGTTTTTATTTTTTATTTTTCTTAGACCCCTATTTTTAAGCATGACAAAAAAACAACACAAAGCTTATAAGACTTTGTGTTGTTTTTTTTAAGAATATTGCAGCTAAATTTTCACAACAGAATGACATTAAAAGTATGAGAAATGTGTTTTTAAATCTCTTATTATTAGCTTGGGAATTTGTGTGTTAAATTTCAGCAGCTTTCCTATGCAGGATATGTACCAAAGATAACAAGCTGTGTTTTCGAGAAAATAGGATGCAATGTGTTTGTCTCTAAAAATGTTATTTGGCTATACTCTGGGCTAATTGGCTCTTTGGATTTTTATTTTGCAGACCACTGCTGTAGATGATCATCATGGTCTATTTGGCCCAGCTTTACTATGGGTCAAAGGGGGGTCCAGCCCATTGCAAGTTGTAGTTGCTGCTCAAAATCTTCAGAATTAAAAAAAAAAAAATCTGTTAAATTAATCAATTCAACTTTATTTAAAAAGAGCTTTTCATGCACTTAATGTAATTTAAAGTGCTTTCCACAATTAAACACACTACCTTTTTGTCATCCAATATAGAAAATACATAATTACACCCCAACCTCATCAACTCTTGTTTTCCATTACTTGCACCATATTGGAAACTGAAAACAACCAAAATGCAAATTTAAAAGGGGTAAAGACGGGTTGAAGAAAATAACAGAATAATAGTATGAATAAATATAATTCATTTTATAGATGAATTCAAAGAAAGTAGATTGTAGTAGTGCAGAGTTTCTGGCTGACTGTCCTGACTGCACTTGAAATGTGAGTGGTCTGTTCTCCTCTGGGATTGGTTTTGTTTTTACAGCCCTTAAAATAGTTCACTGTTCAGTTCTTTAATAGGTAAGGTTTTTTTTTTCCATTGTAAATTAGGAGAAAAATGGAGACGGCACTTTATTTTGAAATCTACCAAGGTGGAAATGACAGTCAAAGTCAAAAAGCCTTTATTGTCATTATATTCTGCAACGGATACAATGAGATTTGGGAGTACAATGAGATTTGGGATGACATGACAAACATATCTGAACATCCCTAATGTTTGGACTTTTTCTCTTGTTCTTGCTCAGGTTGGAGACTTTGGCGACACAAACAGCTGGCCCACTCCAGGAGAAATTGCAACTAAAGACATGCAGGTAGGTGTTATCATCTGTTAACATAGAGGGTTTGGGTGCCAGGTGGGTAAACCCACAGACTTGCAGCTGACATGCTGTTAAAGTTCTCATCCAGCTTATTGTGACTTTAAACAAACACGAAAAATCAACACATAAGGAAACCATGTGTTCCGACAGTAATAATGACAAAAAAAGCTTTTACAAATTAGAATTTTAGGCCAGATTGTGAAAATATACCATAAATGATCCAACCACCTTTGTCGCTAGAAAAAACAGGATGATGGGGTTTCTTAGTTTTTTTTTTTATTCTTAAAAATATGCTAAACAGTTGGATGCTGAATTGTTTTGAGAACATAAACCAATCAATCAAAAAGCAGCACTTCTTGGCTTCCAGTGAACAGAGATTTACCACCAGTCCGGGCAAAGCAGACAGCTGTGGGGGAGGTGATACTTGCAATAAAGCAGCAGGTCATCAGTTGTGTTGTAATTCAAACAGACGTTAAATATGATTAGCAAAGTGTTGCACCAGCAGGACAGAACAATGCTAACACTGGTCTGGGGAGATCAGCATACAAACGATTAAAAAAAGTCTTGGTTTTCATTTACAAATGAAATGTTTTTCTTATTAGTAAAACATGTTTGAATATGAATCAGTCTTGTCTTTACTTCCTTAAGACTACAGGAGTATGTATATAGACCTCAGTTTAATTTCATCATTACTTAACAGAAAAAGGATGTCAAGATGTCAGGAAAATGATAATCTTGCCTTCTTTGGACTGAAATAACATATAAATATTATCAATCAGAAAGCTAAAGACTAAACCCCATATTTCACTGGACATTCACCAGTCAGATCAAGCAGTGAAGCTGGCCCTGTTAAAGTGAACTGCAGAGAGTAAGCCTAGGTTTTCACAATCTCTGTTTTAGTGTTTGTTGCTGTAATCAACAAACACATCAGCTTAACTGCACCTTTAGTCTGAACAGTCTTCCTCTGCTGGCCCGACTTTCTGTCCCCTCAACTGCATGTTTCTCTCCTTTTTCCCCTTCTAACTTCTCTCCAGCATGACAGAGCCTATTGTTTAGACTAATCTTTGAGGAAACGTGAAGACTGTAAAACTTTTCCTTAGAAATAAAAAAAAAGAGTTTTTATTTGGAAAGATTGTATTCCTTTCTTATATGGTCTGTATCAAACTCCCATGTTTCACATGCTAAACAGAAAAAGTCGCTATGAAGTTCACATCATCGACCTTTGCTGACTTCACTAGCAAAAAAGAAAAGGCAAAACAAAAAGCCATAGAGGGTGGGGTATTGGAGTATGAAAAGAGATGTTTATAAGCAGAGATGGAGAATTTTGTGCAAGAACTGGAAAGAGCGTGAACTCACGTGAGCTTATTTTCTGCAGCTGCACAGAAGCATTATTCAATGTGAGCCCAGCCTTATTTTAAACCATCTGAAGCTAAAGCAAGAAACCCAAATTAGATCAAATTAAACAATTAATCTTAATTAATTAGTCACCTAATTAGCAAAATTGTTTACTACTTGTATGAGTTTGTAATTTAGTTTGATTATGAATCCAAATCCTCTGTCAAGGCATCAGAGCACTAGTGATCAGTGGATCAGCAGTGGAGGTTTAACATGTAGAGAATTTCCTCATGGGACAAGCATACCTTAATGAACAATATCTTAACCATCGCATCACATTAAGCTGGGCTCATTCTGTTTGAGCACTGTCCTACCTGACTAGTATTAGGTTAGCTTCGGCTTATTTATTCTTGTGCTCTAGATGGAATCTTTTATTGTTTCTCTGTCTCTTCTGTACTTATCCAGCTTGCTTTATCTCGTCGTCAATAGCCTTGTCTTGCACTCCTGTTTTACTTCACAGAGCACCAGTCTGGGCTGTTCACTACTGTTTCACATTGCCGTTAAAGACCCCACTCCCACTGAAATGGTGCTACATTGCAATGGAAATTTGGGGGGTCCCCATCCAACTTTTTCATTTCCAATATGATACCGATTAAGAGGCTCCAGCTTCATGATGTTAGTCCAGGCTAAATGTCTATGTGAAAGCAAGCCGAGCCCACTGAAAGAGTTGGTTTTCTCACTTTAACCAGCAGTGTGACCTCCCTAATCATTAGTACCTCATCTATTCATGTTGGAAAGGCTCAGGTTAATTCAGCGCAGGTTAACTCATTTGGGTTACTATTACTTCACTAGTTTGCCTGATCAAAAGAATAAAAAGCTGAAAGAACAAAGTCCTTCTCATTGCATTTCTGTTGCTACTTTAAAATGATTATATGTTGCTGTAAACCCGCATCTCTTCGTTACTAGCCCAGCATCTTCTTCCTTTTTCCCTCTTCTTCCTTTTCTACACCAATGGGCTGCTCTTCCATTCTATGCCACGCCTATTGTCCTTCTGTTATGCTATCCTGAAACGCATGTAGGTTGTAACAAACTGGTTCTTCATTCGGCTTTAGTCTGGGATTGAGTTAAGGGCTGTGTGATGAAGCCAACAATCAAATATTTTATACCACAAAAAATGCAGTTTTACTTACTTTACCCCCTGCACCTTACCATGGATGACAAATATTCCTCATTGCCACAGTCTTAATGAGACAAGGAAATGGTTTTCTTTCAGTTCTGAATATTTTGGTTCTTGATAATGGCTTAGACCTTTTCTAGTTGCTTTTTTTCTTAATCAAGAAAATGAAAGTTGTAATAATAAAAAGGGTTTTGCTCTTAATGAGAAATGATTTAGCCCTTTTGTTGCTATGGTATCAAAAACGTCAAGTATTATTCCTAGTATCGGTATCAAATTTGAGATTATAGTATTGGGGCAACTGTAGGACTCCTGAAGCAGCTTAGTCATAACAACTCAGCAAAATGTCTGTAAAACCTCTGATTTGTAGCTCTATATCTTGTACATCTTTTGGGCTGCTCCAAGTCTCTGTCTTAGCTGCAGCAATCTCCTCAGAGATGCCTTGTCTTTATTCTGTGAACAATGCACCACCAGGGGTGCAACCCTGGTAACCTCCTCTATTTTAGGCAGCCTGGGCTGAGCCAACCCCCACTGGGAGCTCATGTCCCTGAGTGGGAAAATGTGGATCATGTCATCGGTCCCAGGAATAACCTGCAGGTCCGGTGGCAGAAATCAAAAGTGGGAATTGTTGGAGTCTGGGGATGGAGGCCAAGGGCTGGGAGAGGATGTCCTTTTAGGGATCCCCACCGTACAGAACCCCCAGCTGGATCTGTCCTGCTGCTATTCTTGGTGCTGTCGGAGTGAGGTGTCCATCACGTAACATTTACAGCCATAAATCACTTCCTGGGTCTCAGAAATCAGACACACTGAGAAATAAGACACTGAAACTTGATAAAGAGGTCTTTTCTTTTTTAGTTCAGCTTTTATTGGTCATCTGTGAGCACTGCTGAGGTTTATCTTTGGATTCAGCTCAATAAGAGGCCATTGTAAAATTTCTACTGTTTATAAGCATTTTAAGTTTGTCCAAAGCCATCCATTGCAAAGTACACTTTGGTGACTTTTTTCTAACAGTTATTCTTCCACTTCCTTTGGTTGTTGCTTGTTAGCTGCAGAAATGTTGGATGATTTTTGAGGTGTGAGTTTTTTTTAGACATTCCAACAAAGTTGGAAACATGTTATCACTCTAAGAAAATTGCATGGAAGGAAATCAGATTTGTTCTAAAAAGCTAAAATCCCCCTTCTCTGTATAAAAATTTGAGGCCATGATTGCGCTTCTGGCCTGATTCTGATTGGATATTGGACCTCTCTTCCTGGAAGAATTGGTAGAGCTGATCTGAAAGTATTTATTTAACAGACTGCTTGTTCCACAGGCTGTGTGTTTTCTGATTCATTATTTAATGTATTTGCTATCATGATCAGATGTAGGGAAATCCACTGGTGTTTCGGCTGATTGTCAGGTCAAACCCTATTTTTTTTACTCAGTCTACCAGTGCAGAGCATGATGCTACCGCCTCCATGCTTCACAGCTCGTGCAGCATTCTTAGGTTTAAAAGCTTCACACTGACAAATATTCTTCTATATAACAGTCCGATCATCGGGCCAGTTTAACTTGACAGAACAGCCTTTTGGGAATCCTTCCTGACCTGCCTATGTCCATTCTACCCTCGTCTTTAGAAGCTGGTCTCTCTGTCAACCCGAGTCGATGCCCGTACTTAGCTAATGGGCGGTTAGCAGGTATTGCAATTGTAACTGTCTAAATAAAAAATTTTCATAGTGCTGACTCAAGGTCCCTTAAATAAACAGGTTTATCACATATATGTCCAACTAAGGAGGTAAATATTTTAGAAAACACAATTTCTGTGGCTGTTGCGCTTGTTGAAATTAAGAATATTGGGTTAAATGGCTGCTTGGCGGAGGTCTGGGCTCAGTGCTTTTCTAGTTTTTTTTTTTTTCATTGAGGGCACTATTTGAACTTAAAAAAGCTAGTTTTTAAAGCAATGTCTTATTTGTCATTTTTAGAAGGAAAGTTGAGTGAGAAAAAAAATCATTTTTAATCAATATTGTTGAGCCCTCTGTTTATGCGCCTCCTCCCAAAGTCTAAATAAATACCTGTTAGGTGAATCTGCATTTTTTAAATTTCCATCAGGTGTGAGTGTTTGTGCTCCATGTTGCCCTTGGAAATCTGGCAACCTGCCCAGGGTGTACCCCGCCTTCGCCCATAGCCTGCTGGAGATGATCACCAGCTCCAACGTTACCCTGAGAGATAAGCTCGAGAAAATGGATGGATGGATATTAATTGTGGCTTTTAGCCGTCAACAGTGCATATAAAATGTGCAATAGGTTTTTTAAGTTTTAAAAATAGTTTTTTAGACTAATCAAAAAAAAAAAACTAAATGAATCACTAAATATTTGGATAGCTGCTGCTCTAGTGTTTTGATGGTGAACTAATTTTACAAACTGTGCATTATGCTGCTTTAGATTAACAGGATAAATTGCATGTATGTAGGGTTTCCTCATTGCACTGTATGCACAGACTGCAGCGCTGCGGGCCTTGATCTTTTATATTTGTCTAACAGTAGGTCAGATGAGCAGGAGTACACGTCTGCTCATGTTTCCTTCACTTTCTTGGGACCAAAAACTTGCATACCTCCATTTCTACTGTCTGTAGTAAACAATTGGTGGTGTGGTGGAGCTTTTTTGGGTCTGCTGTCACGTTTTGCAGCATTTACATAAAAAGAGGGTGACTCTGTGGTTTCTGCCATTATTTTAACGAGGTAATATTTACTGTGCTCATCATTGCAAAGCAGCAGGAGTGACTCAGCAAACTGTGGCATTCGATTTGCTGCCCCCATCCTATCAGTTCACATTACAAAGCTCGCATCTGACAGTCTGCCTTCTATCAATGCTGTAAGTGATCCATTTTGTCTGAAGTTTTTTTTTTTTATAGCATTTTTATGCCGTTTCTGAGATGATTTCATTTTCTTATACGCCGTTACATTAAGCAGACGCTTCTCACTTTCAACAGGGCGTTCAACACTGACATGGCATTTTCATTGTTTGATGTCAACAGGAGGGTTCTTAATGCCTTCATGCTACAGGAGCAGAGCTGTGTGACACTAAAAAGCCTTAGGGGCTGACGGTTATGTAAATTTGCCCTGACTCCTGAATGAGCTGCTTATTTCTGCAGCAGGAGGCTCGCTGGTAGCTTACAGTTAAACATGTGGTGAAATTTCCTGCAGACAGTAAGTGTGTGTGCTCATCATGACCCTGTCTAAACTGCTCTTCCCTCCTTGTGTTCAGATGGAGGTAGTGGGACAGACCGTGTCCTGCCCGCCGCCTCTCAGGCAGGTCAGAGACTCATGGAGAATCACTGTAAGTTCAACCTGCAGCCTGCCAGCCTGTTAACTAATCAGTCTCTGTAGCTAATCATTGGACCAAAAATAAAAGAAATCCTCCGGGCAGAAAAAGAAGCCAGTCTTTAATCATCTATTTCAGCTCAAGAACAGAAGAGGCTCTCTTTTTCACAATGAAATATTAACCCTAACTGCTTTTGCACGCAGAGTTAGAAGCTTATTGTGCAACACTTTCATTCTCTGCAGACCATGTTGAACTAACGAGAAAGAAATCAATTCAGTGGAGCCATTTTTTGGCAGCGCAATGAACCCAACGACCTGGCACGTAGAATTTGAGGCATGATTTAGTCCAAAGGTTAAAATGTTATATGCATGTTTTGGTTTTCTTTCATTTAAAGACTGTCTTAAAAAGGTTTTGTTTTAATTGATGAAAACCATTTAGATTTTCAGACACTTGCTGTCAGTCCGAGTTGTGTTCATATTAGAGAAATAAAAATAAACATTTACTTCTTTCTTTTAATTAATTGAGATGCTGATTTAGAAACCCTGATTTACAATTCTAAAAATTCTATTTCCATGGTGCAATGACTGACTTGTGAGTATTTAAAATTTTGTATATATATATATATATTTTTAAGAATACATAACCATCGGGTAACTTTTCCTTTTCAGTTGTGGAAGCAGGAGCAAATCAGCCAAGCAAAGGCCAGTCCTTGCGCGAGGGAACAAAGATTCATTATGAAATTTCTTTGAGTGGCTTAGAGATCTGACTAATTATTATTTTTTATTTTTCTCATATATTTGGAATCTAAAAACTGGTTTGAGATCTTGTTGCATGTGGTGTTTGGAAGTGAAACCCGAGATGAGCACTCCTTCATTTGGCTCAGACACTGAGAAAAGATTTGCACCTGAAGCAGAGTATAATGACTAACATGATGGAGAGTTGCATAGCGACAGGAGTTAGTTTTCAACACAAATGGTGGACAGGAGCTGAGATTAGAATGGGGGGGGGAAATGACTAGAAAATACATTTTTATAGTTTCAAACAAACATGTTCGCAAACACCCATGATTCTCTCCTGCTCCGGCTGCAGATTCACAATATTAAACTTGTGTGAAACAAGTTTAAAATAATAATTTCAGAAAGGCCTTTTGGTAAAAAACAAAACAAAAAACAACCCAATTTTCAAAAATAAAATAATATATATATTTTTGTGCCCGTAGTTGAGAGCTCATCCATATATGGTAGTGCCTTCCTGTTTCAGGGTGGCTTGCCTCCATAGGGTCGGTCTGTCTGTCAGTGTTCCTGTGATTCAAATCAGTCCTGAAAACCAATAAAAATGCAGGTGGTGATCAATTTCTTTGATACTTTTTTAGGATGTAAAATATATTTGCTCTTTAAGCCAATTATGACTATAAGAGCTGGAATACTATTATAGCTTTAACAATCCGTCATGAAAAAACAGCTATTTATATTTTAATGTATTAAAATTAGGCATATTTCAATTAGGTCAATAAGGTTTTTTTCTTCCATATAACATCATTCATCCATGAATGTAGGCCGTGTCGTTAACGCTGATTAAATAAATGTTATGGTGTAAATTCTGTTCGGTTGCTGTTGTCAACAGTCAACAATCAACTCCAGAACATTTGATCCATTCTTGGCAGGTATTATAGGCAGCCTTATTTCCATTTTGCATGTAAAACATAAAAGTTTAAACAATAAAAACAAAAGACCAAAGCTTCCATTAGACATTAGCTCAACAAGCTTAACATGCAAGCAAAAAAAAAAGACAAATGTTGGGTATTAGAATCAGAGAAATGTTAAGTTCAGTACTGCGGCTTTCCGTTCCTTCACTGTTTGACAAGTTAAATGGAAGAGTTTGTCAGTTTTACTCTGACCTAATGTGTTAGACTAAAGGCCTGGTTATACTCCTGCAGCAGTGTGTCGCAGTGAGCTTGACGCAGACATTTTTGATTTATGCCCAGCATTGAAGCGTGGTCTGCGCTATAGGCTGTGGGTCTAGATACGGCGAGGCGATTACGAAGTGGGGGCGAGTTTGTCCGACAATGGAAGTACATGACAGTTAAAAAAAAAAAAAGCAGGGATTCAGGTGGAAAGGGGTCCCAGCGTTCTCGCACACCTCGCACTTCTAGCTGGTCCAACTTCACGAGTTGTTTTCAGCAATTTCGGTCATAAAAACAAAACAAGCCGGCGTCCTGTCTACGGCGCTGTCTGTGCTCACCTACAATTTGGGAGAGGTGCAGGAGAGTGTCTGTGGAAGGGGCGGAGACGTTTTTTTGTTTACTGCGATGCAGACGACCTAGTTTCGAAGTATAAATCAGCCTTAAGAGCTCTGCTACAAGCATGTTGGCTGCGATCTTTGAATTTGGTGTGATTCGATAAGTGTTCGACTTCTGTCTTGTAAGGTTGTGCAGAAAGGGAGACAAATATTAAACATGACTGGTATGCAAACGTTTTTGCACCAAGCGTTTATAGATAGCCATGTTGCTGAGGCCTCAGTTGAGGCTGAATGCTGCTGGATTTGAATAAATGTTATATCAGCTTAGGGAGTTAAGATAACCTGTGAGAACATTTCATGAACTACTCCACACCAGCTTTTCCCTCCTGTGTAGAACAGTAGGAGTGTTGGTCTGCTGTAGTCAAATGTTCTGAGAGCTGCACAAAAGGGGTCTGAAATGTCTTAAACCACATGCAAATCCACCTCTGGCCCACTTGGTTTTAATGTTTTGTCTGAAATAAACTGTAAACTGTGCAGATTTAGTCAAAGGGAAATATTGTGGGGATATTCAAAGCTGCATATTTATGCTGCTCTGTTTGGACCTCTTTCAGCATCTCTTGTGTCCCTGAATGTGACAATGATATCTGTATAATTACACCAAAATTTTCTTATCATTTCCTCTCCACAATTCTCCATCCGTTTGTAAAGATCAGGTGTAGCATATGGGTAGTAAAAGTCTCTCGATAAGGTGAACATATTGTTGACATGAATGAAAGGTGCTGGAATTAAGTATTCAGGTATCGTACAGGTACACTATATTGCCAAAAGTATTTGCTCACCCATCCAAATTATTGGAATCAGGTGTTCCAATCACTTCCATGGCCACAGGTGTATAAATTCAAGCACCTAGGCATGCAGACTGTTTTTACAAACATTTGTGAAAGAATGGGTCGCTCTCAGGAGCTCAGTGAATTCCAGCGTGGAACTGTGATAGGATGCCACCTGTGCAACAAATCCAGTCGTGAAATTTCCTCGCTCCTAAATATTCCACAGTCAACTGTCAGCTGTATTATAAGAAAATGGAAGTGTTTGGGAACGACAGCAACTCAGCCACGAAGTGGTAGGCCACGTAAACTGACGGAGCGGGGTCAGCGGATGCTGACGCGCATAGTGCGAAGAGGTCGCCAACTTTCTGCAGAGTCAATCACTACAGACCTCCAAACTTCATGTGGCCTTCAGATTAGCTCAAGAACAGTGCGCAGAGAGCTTCATGGAATGGGTTTCCATGGTCGAGCAGCTGCATCCAAGCCATACATCACCAAGTGCAATGCAAAGCGTCGGATGCGGTGGTGTAAAGCACGCCGCCACTGGACTCTAGAGCAGTGGAGACGCGTTCTCTGGAGTGACGAATCGCGCTTCTCCATCTGGCAATCTGATGGACGGGTCTGGGTTTGGCGGTTGCCAGGAGAACGGTACTTGTCTGACTGCATTGTGCCAAGTGTAAAGTTTGGTGGAGGGGGGATTATGGTGTGGGGTTGTTTTTCAGGAGCTGGGCTTGGCCCCTTAGTTCCAGTGAAAGGAACTCTGAATGCTTCAGCATACCAAGACATTTTGGACAATTCCATGCTCCCAACTTTGTGGGAACAGTTTGGAGCTGGCCCCTTCCTCTTCCAACATGACTGTGCACCAGTGCACAAAGCAAGGTCCATAAAGACATGGATGACAGAGTCTGGTGTGGATGAACTTGACTGGCCTGCACAGAGTCCTGACCTCAACCCGATAGAACACCTTTGGGATGAATTAGAGCGGAGACTGAGAGCCAGGCCTTCTCGTCCAACATCAGTGTGCGACCTCACAAATGCGCTTCTGGAAGAATGGTCAAAAATTCCCATAAACACACTCCTAAACCTTGTGGACAGCCTTCCCAGAAGAGTTGAAGCTGTTCTAGCTGCAAAGGGTGGACCGACGTCATATTGAACCCTATGGATTAGGAACGGGATGTCACTTAAGCTCATATGTGAGTCAAGGCAGGTGAGCAAATACTTTTGGCAATATAGTGTATGTGAGAACATTTCTGACGTAAAACAAAAATGTTAACAACTTTAATCCAAAGTGTTGAAGTTGATTCTAAAGAAGGCACTACAGCTTTAATACATATTTTAAACTTCCCACCTCTTTTTATTTCCGTATAAGCTCCATTTTTTAATATTTATAGATCTGTTACATCAGATCAACTAAAATAAACCTTTTGTCCTTTAAGCTGTCCTTAAAGGCGTTTTGTAGTATCTACTAATGGCTGATAAAGTCAACATGCTGGGCGTAACAGTATTGGGTTTTGCGTTGACTCTGTAACTCCATCTCTTGTGAATGACGGCCTGGTTCTGGATGTGCACCCCTTGTTTTGACAGGAGCTGCACGATATTGGATAAACATTTGAAATTTGAGGATGTTGCCTTTATGAATACGATTAGCAATTACATGTTATGGTATCTGTCTGCATTGATAGGACAGACTCCTTCTCCCTTTATGGTAGGCTAATATGAAGTTGAGAAGACATGAGGGAAAGGACCAGGGCATTCAGACAGATCTCTGATGCATGTAATTTGTACATTGATATTGTAATAACGATGGCTTAGGGATCATTTTATGGAGTTTGAGATTTTACATCATTAGTGGGAGTATAAAATTTTTCTTTTGTCCTCTTTAGATGATGATATATCTTCAATAAGCTAAATGGTTAGAATTGGTATAATGTATGAATCCTCCAGGGTTTTTTTCTCCCTCATCAGGGTAAGAAGTGTAAATAAGGTGCATATATTTTTTTTTCATAAACAGACCTTTTACCTCACATTTTTGCTGCTTCTTGCTAATATGGTGGTTTGAACAGCTGCAGGAAAACTAATGGCATGATCAGTGATGATCTTCAAATTGATAAATGCTCGGTCGTCTAGGAATTCAGTCATTCCTAATTAAAATGGCCTATTTACAGGATATATGGTTATTAAAAGGAAATTAAGTATTAAACATAATTTCTAAAGATACAATTATGTCAACCTTTACATCCATCTGTGAGGTTTCTATTCCTCATCTATGGTGTGTTGGCTTCTTCCTTACTGCGTGGCGTTTAAGCTCACACAAATACAAAAGTGGGTAACCTTAAACAAAGACTAAGGTACTCTGTACTCTGGATTTTGTACTGAGAACCGAGAGCAGGTTGATTAGACTGGGATTTAGTTTTGCTACCAACGTTGTACTTCTCTGGTGACGTCTTTTGTTTCTACAGGAATGTTTTTAGTAGATTAAATCCTCTTTAATCACTTGTTTAAAACTGCATTGTTTGTTGTAATCGTTGTGGAAGCTGAACTTTGGTTTGCTTTTTTCGGCACTCAACACATGTAAATGAATGGTTATAAATGTGTTAATGCCTCCAAAGCTGAATGGCATTCATCCACGCTGCTGTCCAACACCAATCACTGTGACACAGGAATTCAGAGCATAATTAAACCAGTTAAAGCAATGCATTAACGAGCGCTGCAGTCAAGGATTGTATGTCTGCTCTTTGGGGCTGTTTTTTTCTGGGTTTTTGTCTTTTTTTTAAATCACGATTAATCTATTTTTAGACTTGGTAAAATATGTTTATCTTTTTATGGATATACAAATTGCTCGACACAGAAGGTAATTTTTTTAATAATTTCTCTTTGTGTGTTTCAAGGGCCCTAAAAGGTCAACGGCTAAAAAGGAAACTAAGGAGAAGAGGGAGAGCAACGAGGAGAGCAAGGAAAACCTGAAAGCCAAGTCAGACGACTCCGGAGAGGAGAAGAATGGAGACGACGACTCGCAGAAAAATGGGCCCAAGAAGAAAGGTGAATATCAGCTAAAAATTTAAGTCCAGAAGAAAAATAGATTGAAATGATCCCCTTCTAAAATGTATATAATGTCTTTTGTTTATTTTAGACTTAGAATTGGACAACCTTTATTGTCCTTTTATATAAACAGAAGTGTATGCAAAATGAAATTTCGTTTTGTATAGCTTTGAGAACCTTTCCATTCCTTAAGGTGCAGCAGTGATCGAATGTAAACGGTGTGGAAAGAGAAAAAAATCAAGGTGCAAAAAATTAAATGTGTTGAGTGCAAATACGCACCAAAATCGTAGTTTTTAAAAATAAATTTTTAATTCTGAACTTGTTTTGATGTTAAAGAGGAGCTTCTGTTGATAATTAGTTGGTAAATCTTAATTAACTTAATCTTTACAGATTTCCTACCGAGTCTGGTCTCAGTATTTTAATCCCGATCCCACTTTTTAAAAGCTTTTTTTCCCCCTATATTTTTGTGTCCTTTTTCCTTACAGCCTCATCGTGTCCCTTCTGTCTTTCCTCATGCCCATCCTTCCATCTTTTTCTTGTCTCTTTGTCCCATTTTCCATCTTGTTCTTTGCTTCCTTCCCTGTTTCTATCTGCCTGTCTTAATTTCCTTCACTGTCTGTCCTTTCTCTGGTGTCCTTATCATTTCATCCTTTTTTCTTTTATAATTTTTTAATTTCTCCCTTCAGACTTTATTTTATTCTCTCGTTACTCTTTTATCTTCATCTTTTTCATGCCTTCTTTCTTGAATTTAGAATATACACAATTCATTGGGAAGAACCTGATCATCAAGGTATTATTAGAAAGGTAGTTTTTTCCCCCATTTTTGGAAGAAATAACTTCCACTTTAACTGCAGGCAACTGGAGTCACCAAAATGCTGCTAGAAACACAGAACTTCAAACGTTGAGACTATAGCTGTAGATTGGTGGAACTGGTGATCTAGATTGCCAGATTGTGGAATATAACAATAGCTCAGGGGTCACCAACCATTTCAAGGCTGAGGGCTACTTCATGGCTATTGAATCATAGGAAGGGCTACCAATACTGACCTATGAACAAGAGGGGTCAGAGTTCACCTAAACTTCATCCAAATTAAACACATTTTTATTAACTTTTAATTTCTAATTTTCCTTTAAACATTATAATTTTAAAATCTCTATAAATGCTAAAATGCCCTATATGATTACTATGATGAAATGCTCTATAAATGATTAAAAAGAAGAGTCACAGAATAAAATAAAATTTCAAACTTAGCCCACTGCTGAGTTGCTGTTTTCAGAAGGCGTTGAGGGCACCCCATGTGGTCCTTGAGGGCCCCTTGGTGCCTGCAGGCACCGCGTTGGTGACCCCTGCAATAGCTGAATATTAGTTCCTTTAAAATATTCTCCTTTTGTTCGATAGAAGCTGTCTGCAGAGTTTTTAAAAGGCCTGACGTGCTGGCTTTTTAGGGGGAGCACTGCTTCCATTTTTCTACTGCATGGTGTTGGCAGGTACCTGTTTTGGCTGCAGCGTCAAGGTTTTTAACTGGGGAAGGGAGACAATCTTCTCTGACCTTCACAACATGGTGACCTTCAGTGTTTTCTCTGTAAAGAGCTGAGATATTTACATGTGCAATCAAAACCACTTTTTCTCCTAATCAGAGATCCGATGAGATTAAAACTTCCTGTTTCTGGTTACTAAGGGAATATTTACCTCTTTGGCGAATATAATAGATATGTTTGTTAAAAAGAAAGAGAAGCTTACAAACCTAAAACACATCCTCTTTGTACACATAATTGCCAACCACTGGTGCAGCTGGAATATAATAGCACTTCTAGGATTTCTACTGATGTCTAATGTGAGACGCAGTTAACACCTAAAACATGAAACCAATCTCATTCTTTAAAAAGCTATTTTAAGCAACCTCTGAAGTTGTTCTGAAATTTGGCCATATATTTTTTAAACCTTATTAAATCCTTTTTGGTTTAAGACCTAGAACAGGAAGGAAGGAACGCAGCAGCTCACTGATGCTCCCTGTTGGCCAGGAGATGTAGTGCAGATGGTTTCTTTCATCCGTTTATCTATTCTCCATCTGGTCGTCTACCATCTCTGTTCATTCGTCCAAGTTTGTTAAGCTTAACATATTTCAAATGGATATCTGTAGATCATTAATATGGTGAAGAACCGCTTTGATCGCAGTAAATTTTATCTGATTATTTAATAGTCAATCAACTTTATTGTTAACTACAATCTACATTGCAGTTGAGATTTCTGTTTCAGTACAAACTGTTCATCACAATACGTCACATACATTGAGGTGGAGTGGGGGGGGCTGAGAGGGGGAACGGTTCTACTGAGGCCATGCGTGCTGCAGAACACTGCATGTTGTGCGTTTTTATGGCTTCCCAGGTTCCCACTATGAGGCGGTTACCTATAGCGCTGCCTTTTATCTCTGGGGAAAGATAGGAGCCACATTGGGGAGGAAGAGGGGAAAAAAGCATATTTCACACTTTATCCTTGACAGGATACAGTTTGAGATATCAAAAAATACCTCAGCACAAGAAAAGCACATGTAACACAAGACATTTCAGCAGAGGGTCACATCGGAGGCGGAGTCACAATGCGAACTCCATTCCTTCAGCCTCTCTGTGCCTGTAATATATTCAGGGACTGCTAAGTTCTTTAATACAGCTAAGTTTTTAGCAGTTGCTCTCTAGATTGGTTAAAATGGACCAAGTCAATTTAGATTTTTCAAGCAGCTGGATTGACCGACCTTAATCTAGGGTTATGTTCACTCTAAATTCTAAAGCAGAAAAAACATGCAAACTTTAATTATCTTTTTGACTGCATTATGGATGCAAGTTATTGACTAATGAATTGGTCTAAAGTCTATTGACCTTATGAATTGACAAACTTTTTTTTTACTCTTTCATAAAGCAAATCTTTTCATAATGTGAAGGGCTAAAGATTTTTTTTACAATGTGCTGAAAGGAAAAATAGTATATTGTTATATATTAACAATTAATCTGCCAGGTGTATTAAATGACTAAATGTCTTACACTTAATTAAAACTCTGACGTGTGTATAAGATAAAACAAAACGGGAATCTGTTGGATTACTAAATAAAAAAAAAAAAAAAAGATAGAAAATGTAAAATATTTATTATTTCTAATTTACAGGATTGTAAAGCTATCATTAAAAGACATTTAAGCTTTCTTTATCACTTTCTTTATCACAAACAGATGGATCAAATTCTAATCTAATAAACCCTTAATCAACAATATCGTTTATTTGTTTCATTATTATGACATCAACCCAAATTTTTGCCTGTTTTATCGAGTATCTTTTTTTTCTGTAAACACCTGCCATCTGAAGGTTTTGATCTTACCTGGCTGATATCATTATTATCAGGTCCTTTTCATGCGTGGACATTTTTATGTTTGTGGGGGGAAGGAAATTAAACATTTTATCTCATACTGAATGGGTTTTTTTAAATGAGTTGTTATAGATTCATATGGCTGGGGACAGGAAGGCTCTCCTGTAGAGGGCTGTCTCACAGTGGATCTATTGAAGCTTGTGACTGAGGATGCTTTATTGAAGCTATCTCTGGGATTTCCATAATTACGAGCATTTTATCACCATTCATTCTTTGCAAAAACATCTTCTGCTTGTATGGTCAGGAAGCCCAGCTAACAGACACTGGAGTTGCCTGTATGTTCCTGCAGCCATGTTTCAGTGAAATACATTATACTGCATTGCTAATACTCCTGCTGGGTCCTTATTCAGCTTAAAGTTCATCCAACTTTTTACCCCATCCTTCTAATAATGCCAGTTACAATACATAAAAGAGATGAACTCTCTTTTTTTTCCCTCTCTGCTTTTACACTTTATCCATGCTGTTTTTAACCCACCTGGGATTTGTGGCTGGGTTGAAGTATTATTTGACCTTTTTAGATGTCAATTAGCTCCTCTTGAACAATTTTTGGAATCATGACAAATGTCCAAAAAAAATAAAATAAAATTATGTCTTTAAGATCCGTTCAGTGATGCATCAGGAAACTCAGAGTGGGGAATAATCTCACATTAACGGCAACACTGTGCTGCACCCTTGAGCAGCACAATTCTAGATGAGGTTGAAAATGTTTAGCTTCTGGTTAATATTTCAGGCTTTACATTAGTGAAACCATCAAATTTCTGTCAATATGCTAAAAATTGGAAGAAAAATTTCTTTTTCTTTTAAAATTTTGATGTAGAGAAAGAAAAGAACAGTAAACCTGCCAAAGCAGGAACTAAAACATTTAGTTCCTCCCTGACTGCTATACCTCTTCATGTTGTCGCAAACAGGAAACAAGCAGAAGTGGGTTCCTCTGATGATCGACGTGAAGCCAGAGGGTCCCAGGGAGCGCTCGGCCTCCAGGAACAACAGCAGACAGAACGAACACCAGCGCCTTCCTCCCAACGCCAGGAACGACCTCAGAGGTCAGTGTGGGGAAGGGGGTCATCCCCACTGGAAACCAGTTTATGCAGCAAAGCTTTCAGGGAGTAACTGCAGTCACCAGATGGTGCTGTTTGACCGAGCCTTAGTTCACAGCCTGCAGGATGTGAACAGATAACTGTTAAACTTCTGCTTTGACAATGGGGTAGTAAACTAGTCACGTCAATGGTTTAAAACATTCTATAAGAATTATTAGATAAGGTCAAAGGTCACAACGGTCTGTGGATTTAATGTCAAGTTCGCTGTTTGAGGGGCTGATTTGTTGTTTTTTTTTCTCCTGAAGACTGGCACAGTCAAAGGTACGAGCGGGAGTGGCGCGATGACCATGACGAGGTGTCCAGCGTGAAGAGTGAGGGGGCGCCGTTCCGCGGAGGGTTCAGAGGTCGAGGACGTGGAAGAGGAAGGGGGCGAGGACGAGGCCGAGGAGGCAGAAGTAGGCTTTTTGTTTTCTTCTTCTATACGCAAAATCTCCCATTTTTATTGCCGGCATTTAGCTTTATTTTAAGTTCCTAACTACTGATGGATTATTGCATCAAAGTGACATAAAATCTGAAGCTGGTTTGTTAATCTCCTGTGCAGGTCACTACGACTACCACTACGGCTACAAGTCGTATGACCCGAAGGACGGACAGTACGGCCAGAAGTACGGCAACTCTGTCACCTACTACTACGACAACATGAGCAGCAGCGAGCTTTATTCTGTGGACCAGGACCTTCTGAAAGACTACATCAAGAGACAGATGTAAGCTGGCTTTCAGAGATGTTCCCTCTAAGCAACGACAAATATGGTGGGCTCTAATCTGCAGAGCTGCTGTAGAAGTGATGAGCTCCTCATGTCTCTTCTCTGACTGAACATTAGTGGAGAAAGATTACAGCTCTGATCGCAGCATCGATCAAAACCACATTTAATCCTCTAAATGGTTACAAATAAAAATCTACTGGGTTTTCAGCACTAATCTTTTTATTAGAGTATTATTTGACAGAGGCCTTTGAATTTGAACTATTGGTTCTAACATAAAGTGTATCTTATTGCTTCTCTGTTTACTCCTGGTTATCCTTTGTTTAGTTATTGATTATTAACTATGCTGATAAAACTGATCAGCTGTTCAGAGGGTCTTAAACATGCAGCTCTGGAGATCCTGAAACGTCAGAATAAATGTTTTAAATGTAAACAAGTGTTTTATTTATAAGGCAGTCCTCAAATAAAACTTAAATTGAGTTTTTGTCAATCTGCCATCCTTCACATTACAGGTGCTGGTCATAAAATTAGAATATCATGAAAAAGTAGATTGATTTCAGTAATTCCATTTAAAAAGTGAAACTTGTATATTATATTCATACATTACATACAAACTCATATATTTCAGATGTTTATTTTGTTTAATTTTGATGATTACAAATGACAACAAATGAAAATCTCATATTCATCATATCAGAAAATTAGAATATTGTGAAAAGGTTCAAAATTGATGGCCCCTGGTGCCACACTCTAATCAGCTAATTAACTCAAACCACCTGCAAAAGCCTTTAAATGGTCTTTCAGTCTAGTTCTATAGGCTACACAATCATGGGGAAGAC
This sequence comes from Cyprinodon tularosa, assembly GCF_016077235.1. Classification (NCBI taxonomy): domain Eukaryota; kingdom Metazoa; phylum Chordata; class Actinopteri; order Cyprinodontiformes; family Cyprinodontidae; genus Cyprinodon; species Cyprinodon tularosa. The sequence continues at coordinate 505,923 of NW_024038987.1, read as the reverse complement.
TGCTGACTTGACAGTTGTCCAAAAGACGACCATCGACACCTTGCACAAGGAGGGCAAGACACAAAAGGTCATCGCTAAAGAGGCTGGCTGTTCACAGAGCTCAGTGTCCAAGCACATTAATAGAGAGGCGAAGGGAAGGAAAAGATGTGGTCGAAAAAAGTGTACAAGCAAGAGAGATAACCGCACCCTGGAGAGGATTGTGAAACAAAACCCATTCAAAAATGTGGGGGAGATTCACAAAGAGTGGACTGCAGCTGGAGTGAGTGCTTCAAGAACCACCACACACAGACGTATGAAAGACATGGGTTTCTGCTGTCGCATTCCTTGTGTCAAGCCACTCTTGAACCACAGACAGCGTCAGAAGCGTCTTGCCTGGGCTAAAGAGAAACAGGACTGGACTGCTGGTGAGTGGTCCAAAGTCATGTTCTCTGATGAAAGTAAATTTTGCATTTCCTTTGGAAATCAAGGTCCCAGAGTCTGGAGGAAAAGAAGAGAGGCACTTCATCCACGTTGCTTGAAGTCCAGTGTAAAGTTTCCACAGTCAGTGATGGTTTGGGGTGCCATGTCATCTGCTGGTGTTGGTCCATTGTGTTTTCTGAGGTCCAGGGTCAACGCAGCCACATACCAGGAAGTTTTAGAGCACTTCATGCTTCCTGCAGCTGACCAACTTTTTGGAGATGCAGATTTCATTTTCCAACAGGACTTGGCACCTGCACACAGTGCCAAAGCTACCAGTACCTGGTTGAAGGACCATGGTATCCCTGTTCTTAATTGGCCAGCAAACTCTCCTGACCTTAACCCCATAGAAAATCTATGGGGTATTGTGAAGAAGAAGATGCAATACACCAGACCCAACAATTCAGAAGAGCTAAAAGCCACTATTAGAGCAACCTGGGCTATCATAACACCTGAGCAGTGCCACAGACTGATCGACTCCATGCCACGCCGCATTGCTGCAGTAATACAGGCCAAAGGAGGCCCAACTAAATACTGAGTGCTGTACATGCTCATACTTTTCAGTTGGCCAACATTTCTATAAATCCTTTGTTTTTATTGGTCTTCAGTAATATTCTAATTTTCTGATATGATGAATTTGAGATTTTCATTTGTTGTCATTTGTAATCATCAAAATTAAACAAAATAAACATCTGAAATATATGAGTTTGTATGTAATGTATGAATATAATATACAAGTTTCACTTTTTAAATGGAATTACTGAAATCAATCTACTTTTTCATGATATTCTAATTTTATGACCAGCACCTGTATTTTCTTAAAAGCTTACATTAACTGTAGTTGGGTAAAGCTTATTTCCTGAATGAGGGAAGCCTTAATTTAATGCTGAACTTAGCAGATGACTAGACGTTGTCTCCTGTTTTCCATAGAGAGTACTACTTCAGCCTGGATAACCTGGAGCGGGACTTCTTCCTACGGAGGAAGATGGACCAGGAAGGTTTCCTGCCGGTTGGACTCATCGCCAGTTTCCACAGAGTTCAGGCCCTCACCACAGATGTCAACCTGATCCTGGAGGTAAAAATGCATCAGAAATGTGGATGGTTTAATTATCAGCATCATAAACTGCCAAAAGAAGGTTTAACTTTTGTCAGCCTGATTTTTTGTGTGTGCTTGAATTGGTGCAAAGTATTAATATTTGACCCATCCAGACTAATGCAGATATCTTTCAAAGGGGAATTTTTGGTTGCAAAAACCCTGATATTAACAGTAAAATTTGGATTTTTAGAACCCGAATATTTGGTGCTCCAAAGTAGGACTGTGAGAATAAAGATTTAGCATAACTCTTCTGCACATGTTAAAGGTTCTAAGCACATTGGAAGCGGCGTTTTTAAGTTTTGTTTTTCTCCATTGATTGTGATAATTTTAGATAAAACTGGAAACCTGTCCTGCAAAGATTTCTTTCCTTACAGCTGAAACCTTTAAAATATTTTATTAGGGTTTAATGCAAGATCTAAATCTAATCGGAAAATTATGAGAAAACTTTAAGTTTTTTTTTTTTTTATGCTTAATGTAATTTTCCTCTTTATGTTAATGTGCAGTTTAATGGCCACCTAGTGGGGCAGCATGATAGTTTCAGCCCATTGTCAATAACGTCATCATGAGCTAAGCAATAGAGAGAAATGTTGTGATTTAAGGAGTTTTAGGCCCCGTCCACACAAAGTCAAAACGAACACGAAACGCTGATATTTTCCAAAACGTTTGCCGTAAAGACGGAGACGTAAAATAAATGTGAGCGTCCACACGAATGCATGAAAACGCTGCAAAATGTATGCCAGGCCTGTAAGTGGCGCTGTGGTGTCAAAGCAAAAATAAGCGACGAAATGTTGGGCATGCGCACTAATATTTATACATGGTTGCCCTGCGGGTCCATTTTCGTGGTTAAGTCAAATTCAGGTGTTGAACTATGTCGTCGATATTGCTCTGTTCTTCCTGGAGATATTCCAGAAGAAGAAGATTCTGTTGTAAGCCCGACAGCAGGGTGAGTAGCATTAGCAGCAACGGCGCCATTGTTGTTGAGATGTGTCGCGCATGCGTGTTTAGAGGCGACGCTATGACGCATGCATGTAAAAAAAAATATGCGGTTAGAGCGTAAAGATGGAAACGCTAAAACGGCGTTTCGAAATCTTCCCACTCTGAAGGCTGAATAAAAAAAAGATTGTTTACAGACCCCCGAAACGCCGGCTTCGTGTGGATGAGAGGCTGGTTTGGTGAAAAATTTGTGCGTTTCGGCCAGGGTTCGTCTTCGTGTGGACGGGGCCTAATAAATGTATTTTCAGTTAGAAATGTTCTGATTGAAATAATCTTTACTTAGTAAAACTATTTAACATTTAAGCCTTCTGTAGAACAGAAAATCACACCATTTTTTCCACATTTCAGAAACCCCTGATCTCATTAAAAAAATGTTATTTGATGGGTGACAGTTGACAATTTTCAACTTGTTTTTTAATTTATTTTTAACTGTACATACATAGAGTTGCCTGAAGACAAATTAAATTGCTTCTAACAGGCAGTTTGAATCAGCAAAAGTTTTATTTGGAAACATGTAAAGACAGTAAAAATAAAGATTTCGAACTCATCGGATGAACCGCTAGCGTAGCGAAAAAAAATAATTTCTGTGTTAGCGTCATGTTTATGTATGCTTGTCTTTAACATGCAGTGTGTTTGCTCTTAGGCTTTAAAGGACAGTAAAGAGGTGGAGATTATCGACATGAAGATCCGTCGGAAGGAGGATCCTGAAAAGTGGCCTCTTCCAGGCCTGATGGTGCCGAACCACACACACACAGACTTCTCACAGCTCATCAACTGTCCTGAGTTTGTTCCCAGGCAGATGACTGAGGAGCTCAGAGGTGAGAATCTGCAGAAAAAAGAACAGTCTGCCTCTTTGTTTACTCCTTTTTTCTTTCTTTTTTTTAATCAGAGAAATCCATTTTGTAAAAATGCACTTCTCTGGTCTGACCCACCGATTCAGATTTGGACTTATTTGAATAGTTTCTATTTTGACTCAAAAAAATGATGGTTGTTTTCAGATTGTAGTTTTGAATCCAATAGAAACAGTGAATTAGACATTCCCCACATGTGCATACATAGTTATCTTTATCTGTTTTGTTTAAACTAAATTCAAAAAGTGCATAGAGGTGCATGTTGCTGAACGATGGCGTTTATAGCTTAAAATTGGAGTAGGTGTCAGTTTGATACATTTATTGAAAAGAAACCTCTTGCTGCATTAGATTAACTGAATAAATCTGTGTCTGCTGCAGGATCCTCCAGGTCCTCCACCCCGGTGCAGCAACAGACCAAGACTGAAGCCGACATGTCAAACCTCAAAACGATGCCAAAGGGACTCTCTGCCAGTCTGCCCGACTTGGACTCTGAGTCCTGGATCGAGGTGAAGAAGAGGCCCAGACCTTCGCCTGCCAGGCCAAAGGTAGGAACAGTTCAAATGTTTACGGTCCCCCCCCAGCTCATCTCATTACATTAAGATCCAGAATAAAAATCCAGAGTAAAATTGGCTAGTTTCATATCATCATGAGTATTCCACATCTTACTTTTTTCCGTGTTTTTTTTTTTTTTTTTTTTAAATGAAGCCATAAAGCTGGTGTTTGTTTTTGCACTTCATTTTTCTTTTTTGCATATTTTCCATCTCTTAATTCCCTTCCCTTCCTTTTGTTCTCACACTCCCTCTACTGATTCAGGCCCCTTCGTTGCAGCAACAGAAAGAAAAAGACGATTTGCTGCGCTCTCCGGTTCCCCAGTCTGGCTCTTCGCCCACCCCTGTTGCCTCAGGAAATAAGGTGAGGAGCTACCTGAGGGGAAGAGAAGGTTAAACATTTTTTATGCATGGATGTCCGATCTTTCCTTTTTTGCACCATTGTGTGCAATGTTGTGATCCTAAAATACTGCCTGGATGCAGTGTCGGCTGAAAGCCTCCAGAGGGCACCAGGGACATTATGTAACAGAAAAGGACAGGGCTTCTATACAATCTGGACTTTTCTTTCACCATTTTTAAGTTTCTTAAAAGTTGTTAAAAAAAAAGTAAAATAAGGGTCACAAAATTATTTTCAAATTCTTCAGTATCCTGAAGGTCAGAACTATAACATTAGTTAATGAATAGAGTAGTTTTTGTGTTGATTCAGATGCAAATTATATCATTTCAAAGGATGGTTCTCCAAGATGAGACCCTGCCTCTGAATCCAGAAACAGCGTTTTGATGTCCAGCTTATAGTTTAGTTCACGTTTGACTGAGCCTGTGTGTTTTGAACTGGTTCTGGATAAAATACCAAAACTAAATGGAATGCATTATTTTCTTATTTCAATATTTACACTGTAAATTTGAAAGAATAATCTAAATATTTTCCAGAAGTTTTTCCTGACATCCTAAAAGGTGAAAAATTGTCGGACAACCAAATGAAAATTAGAACTTTCCAATTAAGAACATTTAAGCATCTCAAGAGGATTGTTTTTGCAACAAAGATACTAAAAGTAACTCGAGCCTTTGGTGATTGATTAGATTATTTAAAAATTAGATGTTAGATATGGAAAATCCATGCAGTATTATCACAGTTACATAGCCTAGTAAACTAGCCCCATCCGCCAGCGGCCAAAATAATTTTTGCCTGTGAGTGGGTCTAGCCGCAATCAATGCCCCGAGCCCTAGAACTGGCGGGCCAATCACAACGCAGAGATGTGTTTTGAATTTCTGGAGGGGTTTTGAGGGCGTGACGACAAAGCTGCGCAAGGCTGGACAAAGCACAACAAGGAAGATGGCAACAACTATTGAACAGTAGCATGCACTGCGGCAGCAGCAGCTTTCAATGAAGCGCTCCATTGAAAGTTAAGTTCTCTTTTCTGTTGCTGCTGTTCAATAAAAGTACATTTTGAGATAATTTGTGGTAAGAATGTTATACTTTAAAGCATCATTATATGGTCCATTTACCCATTTAATGCGTAATTATAAAAGCATTCCGAAGTTGAGAGGACTGTGGCAACCAGTGGACCTCTGAGGCTAACGGCAGCCAGGGCTAACTGTAACCCGTCTGCAGCGGCCATCTCTCTGCATAGCCGTGTGTGAAGGACCGCTGGCTCTGATGGCGATTTTTGACTCAGCTTTGGAATCAGTTTTGGAAGGATTAGACTTGGGTTTTCGTTGAAACATGAGCAGGAAGAGGCTCTACGCTTATTAATTTTTTTAAAAGGACGTATTCGCCGTTTTTTCGACAGGATGTTTGTTTATTCTCCCCCACCAGCTTCCTGTCGCACTTACTACGTCACAGTCAGTTGCACTCATTGGTCAGAGTGTTTGCCAATAGGCACAAACATGGTTTGAAAAACAACGGGTTGTTCTCATCAACAATATTCCGTTGTCTCATTCATCCGGGCCTGACTAAATTACACATTAAATCTTACATTTAGTCTGATTTATCAGGCTAACAGTTGCTTGCTTTCCTGCAACCCTGCTGCCCCAAACTGCTAAAGTTCATTTGAAGACTTTTCATCATAAAAATGGAAAAATATGCAGCCAAAAAAAAAAAACAAAAAAAAAAAAGGTTTTATTTTTGATCTTTTTGAAGAAGCAGCAGTAGATGTATAATTGGAGCAGCTGGTGGCCATTCAGAGAAGATCAAAGGAGCTTATTTCATCATGAAAGGTGGCTGGAAGTAAATATGCTGAGCTCAAGTAAATATTTGGTGTGAGAATCTCACTGCTTGAGATGGAGAAAAAAAACAACACAGCTAATATTAAAGTACTAGACCTGCTATTATAAACCAAACATCGAAGCAACTATTTTACTGCTGCTTGAAGTAATCAGTTTCTGTAATCTTCATGGTGTTGATGTTAAGATTCAAAGACAAAATAGTTTGTAGAACTTCTGACATTGGTTCTGCTCTTTCTGTAATAATACAGAGAATAACAGGTTTATCTAAGCTTGTTAACCAGCAGTCAGGCTACATGCTCAGGTAACCAGCCTGCAGCGTAGAGCCTTTTCCTGCTCACGTTTCAACGAAAACCCCAAGTCTAATCCTTCCAAAACTGATATGAAAGCTGAGTCAAACGGGAGCTGTTTAATAGTTGTTGCCATCTTCCTTGTTGTGCTTTCTCCAGCGTCGCTCAGCTTTGTCGTCCCGCCCTCAAAACCCAGCCCGCTTTGCAGAAATTCAAATGTGTTTAGAATTTTTGCATTGTGATTGGCCTGCCAGTTGTAGGGCCTGGGGCATTGATCGAGGCAAGACCAAACTCACAGGCAAAAATTCATTTGGCCGCTGGTGGGTGGGGCTAGTTTACTAGGCTTGTGTTTTGTGTCCTTGTGTTTTTTCCAAACATCCAAATTTGCCTTTCAAAACAGCATAGGAAACCGGCTGACATTCAGTACACAGCAACAGGTAGGGGAGGGACAAGCATAGTCTGTAATCCTCTGTTGGTGTGGCTTATTTGTTGCTGTTGGAGGCACCTACTAAGTAATTCTTGTTGACTAATCTAGTCAGGAAACGTTTTAGTGAAGAACATGTAGGAACCGTAGTTTCAGAAGCCGAGAGAATGCGTTCATGAAACTTCTGTTGGTCGGATCAGGATGGGGCGGAGCAGGACGAACCCGAGGAGCTGGACTTCATGTTCGACGAGGAGATGGAGCAGATAGACGGACGCCGCAACACCTTCACCGACTGGTCGGACGAGGACTCGGACTGCGAGCTCGACGACCACGACGTCAACAAGATCCTGATCGTGACGCAGACGCCGCCCTACCTGCGGAAACACCCAGGGGGCGACCGCACAGGGCACCACACGTCACGCGCCAAGCTGACCAGCGAGTGGGCTAAGGTCATCAACGACGGACTCTTCTACTACGAGCAGGACCTATGGGAAGACAATTACGAACCGGAGTACGCCACCATCAAGGTGAGGGGGGGTTCTACACCTTTCTGGCTGTGTCACCGCTTCCATGCGGCGTTATTGTGTTTTCAAAGCTTTTCTGCCCGAGACCAGAGGAGGAGGAGCTTTCTACCTCTTCAGTTGGAGCTTTTTCTGGATTAAGAGTTGAAACAGAGCAGTTTCTCTATTGTTACCACCACAGCCTATTGTGTCATTGTTGGGCTGGACCTTCACGTGTTGTCCAGCGTATAGCCAGCACCACATGGAACCGTGGTAGCTTGTTTATAAATAGACCCCTCCTACAAGGCCTTCACCTGACGGGGCGCTGACGAACTGCTGGGGGGGAGACAAAGATGGACGCTCAAAGATCTGGAGACCCTCAGAACGTGGGTCAGATTTCATCTTCCTGAAAGGAACTCTTTGTGTTGTCATGTTTAGCTGTGGACCGTTCAGGGTGTTAAGCTCCGGTTTAAAGGTGAAGCGGGTGTTTTGGGCGGCTGTCTTTTGCTGCTGCATCTCAGTTACCAGACTCCTGAAAATAAGGTCTACCGATGAGCCTCCTAAGATCACCTGTTAACCTTCCCTCTATGGATTTATTCTCCTGCTGTTTTTATCAATGGATGCTGACTGATCCGTTCTCTTAACTCTCTGTGGATCATTTTGTTTTCTCAGATTGTTCAGATGCTTTTTTCTTACTTTTGCAGCAAGAGGTGGAGAACTTCAAGAAGGTCCACCTGATCAGCCGTGAACAGTTTGACTGCCTGACACCTGAACCCCCTGTTGACCCAAACCAGGAAGTCCCCCCAGGTCCCCCCCGCTCACAGCAAAGTAAGGACACAAAAACTGTCTTAATTTTGTTTTCATACTAATAATCAAGTTTTATCTGAAATATTATAAATAGGCGTTGGAATGATGTTTTTTGTATGTTTTAAATACTCTCCTGACATTTCCAAAAACTCCAGTAAATTAATTTACTTGGAGATGGAATAAAATTGGTGGTTTTAACCTTTTTATAAATAAAGGTTATTTCCCTGTAAGATATCACTGAAATATCACATGGAGATGTATTTAATTTATGTTTTTGCTTGTTTTTTTCCCCCCAATAAAATTCACTACTTGGGGCATGATGGTGGCGCAGGAGTTAGGCGTGCAACCCGTTGACCTTTGCCCCTCTCTCCCAACCCCATTTCCTGTCAGCTCACTTTCAAGTAAAGGCCACTAGTGGGAAGAAACACAAATACTTTTAACATAAGTGAATCATACTTTTTGTGTTTTTAACACAAAAACAAGGCTTTGTTAGGCTACTGTATAAAACCTTGAACTCGACACTATTCCTGACATTTTGAATTGAAAAAGCTTCCTGGATGGGAAGTGAAACTTCTTCAAACTTGGAAACAAAGTCCAGTGGATTGTTTTAAAAAAAAATTTTAACATACTTTTAACACCATTTTCGTTTATGAAACATAAGTCTATTAATGAAGTGATTTAAGTACTTTGCCTAATATTATGAATGTAATCTCTTATTTAAAGGAATAGTACACCCAAAACATGATTAGCCTTCATTTTCTACTCACCCCCATGCTGAACAACACTCTGGAGTACTTTTTTGATATCTCAAATGCATCTGGAGATCTGGGAGGCTTCTTGCTGTCTGCTGACATTCAAATAATGGACGTACCCAGCGCCCGAGGCAGAAAGGTCCATAAAAGTCCACAAAAAACGTGTCAATATTCCTCCATACTGCTCGTCCAATGTATTCCAAGTGTCCTGGGTGGGTAGCGTCCAGAATTTACTCGAAACGAAGTCATTTAGAATGTTTTTAGAGCATAAACAGTAGTGTATAGGATTTCCTGAAAGCGCGCACATGCGCGTTCACGAAGCTACGGAAGCCGGCAGACCAAACCAGATGAAAGTGCGCATTCAGCGTCTGCTCTGCCAATAATGCAAGCGTAGAAGAAGAAATGTGCTGTTTACCTGTGCAAAGAAAGAAACAACGAAAGAAAAATGTCTGAGGACTTCAGTGTTGAGGAAGAGCATGAGTTCTTTGCCGAGCTGAATGCGCTGGTTTGGTCTGCCGGCTTCCGTAGCGTCGTGAACGCGCATGTGCGCGCTTTCAGGAAGTCCTATACACTACTGTTTATGCTCTAAAAACATTCTAAATGACTTTGTTTCGAGTAAATTCTGGATGCTACCCACTCAGGACACTTGGAATACATTGGACGAGCAGTATGGAGGAATATTGACACGTTTTTTGTGGACTTTTATGGACCTTTCTGCCTCGGGCACCATAGACCTCCATTATTTGAATGTCAGCAGACAGCAAGAAGCCTCCCAGATCTCCAGATGCATTTGAGATATCAAAAAAGTACTCCAGAGTGTTGTTAAGCATGGGGGTGAGTAGAAAATGAAGGCTAATCATGTTTTGGGTGTACTATTCCTTTAATATGCTGCCACTTCTTAGACTCTTCTGTTTGCCTAAATAGGTTTCAGTTTTAGAAATCTTTGGTGTTTAACAGTCTAATACTGAGTTATGGGTGGCACAGGGCTGAGGTGACGCCATCACTGCATCAGACATTTTGAGCAGGTCGATCTAAATCATATTTGATCTGAGACGCCCTTGCTGCCTCCTCGGTCGCTCATTGTTCACTTCCTGTTTCCAGTCCCCACAGACGCTTTAGCAAACAAACTCTTTGGTGCTCCAGAGCCGTCCTCTGCAGCCCGCTCTCTCCCCACCACCGTGCCTGAGTCTCCAAACTACCGCAGTGCCCGGACGCCCCGCACGCCTCGCACACCCCACCGCAAGGACCCGACCATGACCCCACGGTTCTACCCAGTGGTGAAGGAGAGTCGTCCCGTTGATGCAAAGGTACGCCGCCCTCCACGATGGAATGCTGACTGTTCGTGAGGAATAGTGATCAGCTATATCATTGATGCCATTTTTTGTGTTGTTTCAGACACCAAGGAAGAGGAAGACTCGGCACAGCTCCAATCCGCCTTTGGAGTGTCACGTGGGCTGGGTGATGGACTCCAGAGAACATCGCTCCCGCACCGCCTCTGTCAGGTAGACTTTAACCTGATGAAATCAGCGCAAAGAGTTTTTCCAGTGCTGTCAGACTATGACTAAACATCTGGTTGTCCCGCCTGGTTTGCCACATTTCTGGTTATTCTGAATCTTTTGATTATCATTGGGAATTAAGGCGCAATATAAAGAAAACAGGACAGAGAGAAGAATTATAGATTGTAGTGTACTCTCATATATCAGTACTTTCTTTGATTCTTCTCGATACGATGTCTGCACAACACCTTAAGATTTCACCAAGATCTATACCAGGTGTTGGAACAACTGGAAGTAAAGGTCGTCCTGCCTGCCCATATATGTAATTGTTAAGCAGAGCTTGAATATGGACCTGTTGTGCATCTATAATCTGATGCTGCGTTCTTGGAGCCATGAACACTTGGTACCCTTTGTTCTCGTGTCTTTCCCATTTTAAGGGAGCAGTCAAGCTGGTCTGAGTGCTACGTCCCTTTTAGATGCAGATGATAAAAAAAACTAGAAACTTCCATATAAGAAAAATGAATAATAAAACTAAAGGCTTCAGGAGTTCCCACATTTATAGGAACATTCACTCACTCACTCCCCTTCCCTTCCCCTTTAGCTCCAATGCCAGTCCTTCTGAAGGCACCCCTGCCCTGAGCAACATCGGCTGCACGCCTCAGTCCCTCCCCAAGTTCCAGCACCCGTCACACGAGCTGCTGAAGGAGAACGGCTTCACGCAACATGTTTACCACAAGTACCGCCGGCGCTGCCTCAACGGTGCGTCCCCTAACCATCTGCTGGTTGCAGCTCTTATTTATTGAAATATAACCACTAAAACTGATGTTATTTCCACCAATCACAGAGAGGAAGCGGCTCGGAATTGGCCAGTCACAGGAGATGAACACGCTGTTCCGTTTCTGGTCGTTCTTCCTGCGGGATCACTTCAACAGAAAGATGTACGAGGAGTTCAGGCAGCTGGTGGTGGAGGACGGCAAAGAGGGCTACAGGTAGCGATTGGATGGAGGAGGGTTTAAAACATGGGTGATGTAGTTCAGAGTTCAAAGCGGGAAGCTGCTTCTGTTCTGCAGGTACGGTTTGGAATGTTTGTTCCGGTACTACAGCTACGGCCTGGAGAGGAAGTTCAGACCGGACATCTTTAAGGACTTCCAGGAGGAAACCATGAAGGATTACGAAGCAGGTGAGGAAACAAGCAGCAGTTTAAATAGGACACATGTAATGATGACTTTATGACAGACGGGTTTGATTTTAGGAAGTGGATAGAAAATATAACATGAGTTATAATATCTGAATATTGTGGCGTGTAGCCATAAAAAGAGGAGACTGCAAACGTTTTTAAACTGAATTAAAAAACGAAGAAGAATTTGTTCTGGCTGAATCTCAGAACTAAAGACAAGATGAAAGAAGCTTAATGTAGGACAACCTCAATAGAGGCTTGATGGAGGTCCAAACCACTGATCTCCATTTATTCAGTAGATTGCTGATAGCCCTAGGTAGTACGGGATTGAGTGAAGCCACCGGCCGCCATATTGGTACTCCCTAGTTAGACCATGCTCGGTGTAAACAATATCTGCACTCCAGCATCGAACAATTTTCTCATTTTCAGAAGGGCTTAAGTCTTAAAATTAATATTAATTCCTCACTTTGACTGACACTTGCTGTTTCATAGCATAAGTAGATTACTTTAACTTATAATAAAAATATAGGCACATCACATTGCATAGTCATTATGAAGTCTATAAATATGATCTAATATGATATATTATACAAACTCATCACAACAACATTAATGTGTTAATGGAGCATAATAATAAACGTGCCAAAAGTGCTAAATGGATGATGTACACCGAATATACATGTATTGATTACATTGTTATGGTAATTGCGTATTCTATATAATTTCAAGATATCACATAAAGACTGAATTACAAATACATTTCTGTTAAGGCTATAGTGTGTTACTATTTGCAAATTATTATGCATGCATGAAGGCATATACTTTTATGCTGTGTCCGTGCATTAGCCTTTAAAAATGTTTGAGTTGCTTTATTTTCGTCAATTTAATAAGCAACATATTTCAGCACATGACTTTTTAAAATCACAAATACAACAAACGTAACAAAAACGACAGCGTCATCCTCTTAATGAAGGATGACTACATTGACATTTCACAATGAATTACTTTCTATTTTGTAATGTTAGACACAATGTCGAGTCTAACTCTGTCAATATCTTTGAGTCAGTCTGAAATAGCCAGACTAATGTTGCGCTACATACTATACTATAGGATACATTGCCGTATATATGGATTTTCTTGGTTAGTACATCCACTGACTGAAATTACCTGGGAAATGTCTTCCTACAGCCGACAAACTGCTTGTTTTTGCAGTCAAATGTTACACCTGAAGGCATTTTTACTGCACATCTCCATGGGGAGTACCAATATAGCCAATTTGGCTTCTTTTTTTGGGCTATCAGCAATCCAGGAGGGGTGCTAATGTCCCCTCCTCAGGAACTACCATCCTGACACTTTTAGATGTATCTGTTCCCCATCAAATTTGAATCCGATGCATAGAGGGTCCGGAAAGTGACGCATCTAGACAATGCAGCTTTTAAGGACTGGACTGGGACAGGAGGAAAACCCTTTTATCAAATTATGTGTGTGTTAGCTTGGCCTCGTCAAAGTCCTAAAGGGAGTTGACTTATAGTAGTAGAAGACTTAGAGGAGAGGGGTGCTCTGCTAAAGATTGAGGCTCAAAATAAATGCATGCCACACTTTTCAGACATTTTGGTAACAGTCTAATACTGAGTTATTTTGGTAAGTTTTTTTTTTAGTTTTTTTTTTTTAAGGGGTTTGAATACTTATACGACACAGAATCAACCTTGTCTTTATTGAATAAATGAAAGCGTTTTCTCCTCCCTGATCTCAGGTCAGCTCTATGGACTGGAGAAGTTCTGGGCCTTCCTCAAATACTCCAAAGCCAAGAACTTGGAGATCGACCCCAAACTGCAGGAGTGTCTGAGCAAGTTCAAGCGTCTGGAGGACTTCAGGATCGATGTGAGTGGAAACAGCTGAGGTCGGAGATCCGTCACTAGCTTCCCCCATTAAAACTGCCTTTTTTCTGCTTCCAGCCGCCGATAGAGGAGGGGGTACGTAGGAGACACCCGTCCAGCGGGGACGGCCGGCGCCGCCATCACTCTCAGTCCTCGAGTCGGCCCCACAGCCAGGCGAGCGGCGCCGGTCCGGCCCCTCCTGCTACTGCTTCAGGTTCTTCGTCTAAGGACGTTGCCAAACCCACCAACCAGAACCAGAAACCCCCCGCTCCCTCTGCAGAACCCGCACCAGACGCCAAAACACTGAAGTAACTCCACAGCCGGGGACGCCAACCATCTGCACGGATCGACCTGACCACGCCTGCATGTCGCCGGTTGTCTCTGTGCCACCGAAGGGGGAGGGGCTCTTATCAATCTTATTTTATTGATTAATTTTACCTTTTCCGAAGTTTTAATTCGATGCTGAATCACTAAAGAATGAAAGTTCTGATGCGTTTCCTCCCCCTGCCCGCTCCGCTTGGTGAACCTGCTAACTGGAAGGTTTTTACTCCTCCTAGCTGCTCAAAGCCATCTGGACCAAAGGGGTTCGGACCGAGCGACTAAACTTTCCATCTGCAGGCTTTACTTTCCATTAAGAGGCTCAACATCAGACCTATTTGATTTATTTTATTGCTGGACTATTAGGGGGGCACTATTAAGGAGCCAAATGATGAGACTTGCTTCGACCCCTCGTTATAAACTAGATTGTCAAAAGTTGCCTTATTTTGATGGTTTTACTGCTTCCGGATGCATGCCCGCCTCCTTGTTACGTTTTTTCTTCACGGCTGTTTGCAGTAGCAGCCACTAGGTGGTGCTGTGGCTGCCATGTTTTCCTTTAGATCCCATCCGTCTGGTTTGACAGTCTTCCACGCCTCATTGCTTCTGTTACAACTCTGAGATTCCTGATGGAAGTTGGTCACCCTTCCCTCAGAAAGCATCATAACAAACTGAAGTGAGAACTGAAGATGACCTCTTTCACGGTGCTCCTCCTTCATCCATCCATCCATCCATCCATCCCTCTGCACATCCATCCATCAGCGATGCTTAACCACCGTTGTCTGGATTCCTTGATGACAGAGTTGGAACCTCTACGCTTCTTTCACACATCAGTCGCAGGCCTGAACACTAACGAGTGCGAACAGGACCAGACCGGACCGGACCTGCCGACGCCCCAGAGGAGCGGGGATTTCAACGCCTGTGTAAATGTGAACCGAACAGATGAAGTGAAGCGATCTCGGCTCCCTGCTAGCTTTTATTGTTCATAGATCAGAGGATTTATATGCCTTACATGTCTTTAAATTTTTCTTTTAAAAATAACTTTTAAGTTCTTCCTCATTTCAACTCGCTGTGTTTTCAGTCGTCCTTTAGAGCGGCCTCTGGTTCGAATGGAAGAACATCAGTTGTAACGTTCACATCTGGTTGTATTTAGTTTGACTACCTAAAAAAGGAGCGAAAGTGTCCAACAGTAGCATGAGAAACTAATCATGAAATCATCAGCTGACCTTTTTTTCTTTTTTTTTTTTACCTTTAAGTAATGTTTGAAATTGTAATTTTGCCAAAGCTGAAAAGTTTGAGTTTAGCTGGAGATAAATTATTTTTTAAAAGTGAAACACATTTAAAGATTTTTCAGTTGGTTTTGATGGTTCTGGCTTAAAGCTAATAAAAAGCCTGAAATTAATTTCCTCAGATGGTTAAAATATTAGACTGAAGCAATTTAGGAAATGTGAGAGATGTTTGCCTCCCTAAAGGTTCTGTCCATATCTAGTTCAGAGCTGGTTTTGGTTCCTTTTGTTTGGGTTGGAGGCGATCAGCCTGTGGTTCTGCTGAGGCGTTCTGGCTTTAACCGAAGCCTTCAGCTGCTCTGCACCTATACACCATTGGTTCTTAAAAGTTCTGGTACTGTGTGGGTACAGCTGCCCAGTTCTGCTGCAAATAAATAAGCTTCTCCACAAAGCCTGTCAGCAGAGCAACATTTTTTCCACTACATTTTTTTCTTTCACACCACTTTTCTCTGACATGCATGGATACAGCATTCTGTGAAGTGAACAACCAGAATCCTCCTATCATTTGAGCCATAACATGCTTTTTGTTTTTTTTTAAAGAATTTTTATCTTTTTTCCTGATTAAAATTTTTGGCAAACATAGTTTGGGGTTTTTATCAGTTGAAGGCCATAATCTTCAATATAAACAGGAATATTAATGAATCTTAAAAAACAAAAAAAAAGTTTCATGCTCGTGTTTTGCTGATATTCTAATTGTCAGGATGCATCCGTATTGCTGGTCCTCTGATCATCTGAATCTCTGCCTGTTCGCCGATCAGGTCCGCCTCACTGTTGTAATGTTGAAGCCCTTCGTCTTGTCAGTGTTTTGTTTTTCAGTCTGGACGTAACAATGCATTTGTCCCTGGATCAAATATGGTCTTTATCGGAGCTGATGGACAGAATCTGAACAGCGACAGGAAAAGAAAAAAAAAAAATAAGTTTTCCGGAAATGTGGGGGCTTTAAGCTGCAGGCTTGACTGACTGACTAACCCTCTCTTCCCTTTTGAGCTCCCTCTGATGCGACCGTTACCTGTTTGGATGGAAAGAATATTTTATTGTGGGAGTTTACAGCATTGAACTGCTGCTGCTAGCCTCCCATACAAACATTAAGGGGTGCTTCCTGCTCCGTTTGCCCGGAAAGGAGAGATGGATTATCCTGACTGGAGATTGGGTGGAATATGGCTGCTTATGAGACTGAATACAAAGGACACGTTTCCATAAAGCCATATGAATAAGAACTAACTGAACCATTCAAAAGTTCATTTCCTTATCCTGGGCTTCTCATGAGGAAAAAAAAAGATGAAAATGAGGATAAAAGGAACAAAAAAATATATCAAGTGGAAAAAAATGTAAAATACTTGAATGAGATCTTGTATTATAACATTTAATATTCATAATATCTGCTTTGTAGGCTGATGTGATTCGCTATTAGTGTTATTTGTAATTTGTAGTAATTTTGCTTTTCCTTTAATAAAGAAAAAAAAAAAACAGAAAATGGACAAAAAAACCTTAAAACAGCAGCTGCTGTGTGGTCATTTGTGGGGGGGGGTTCATACTGGAAGCAGAGGTTATCCATTCTTTATTAACCCTTTAGTGGCTCATTTTCTTGAAGCCCCGTTTCCTCAGAAGGTCTTGGGTCCATTCCCACTAAATGCCGTGTAGGAACGGCTCCATCCCAGTGCCTGGTGACCTCTGCAGGTTAAAGCTGCTCCTGCTCCCCAACTGTTGCAGATCCAGTTATTCATTCATGCAAAGAAGGGGAACCGTGCATACATTCGTTTTCAGTGTCTTTTAGTTGGACCTGCAGTACCACCAACACAAGGTAATGAAGTGTTGCAGTTAAGCTCACCCCATCCAGTTAGTAAATCCCACTTTCTCAACAGAATTTAGGTTTCTAAAGACTGGTTTTCTTTTCATCTCCTCCCCTGTTTGTACAAAAAAAAAAATCTGATTGGATGGGGTTCTAGATTGGGATTGTATTTTTCCAGTACCTCTTTATTTTTTTGTTTTCTCATCAGAATATGAATGTCCATTAATGTTGGTCGAGTTCTGTGTCTAACAGCAGCATGACTTCCTTCTTATCGCTCTTCCAGAAAGGCCAGATTTCATAACTAGACCCTCTTCAAGAAACATTCTACCTGAGCTGCAGCTCCTCCAGTTACCTGTTTCTGATTACTGATTCGCTGCTTGTCCTGTTGGTTCATGTCTTGGTAGTTTTTAGTGTAGTTCTGCCATGCTCTCATTTTCGGGTGGCTGTATGCACTCAAACTTTGGGATGTTGTCTTCTAGCCCTACCAGTAGTTTTCAAAGAGGGGGTGTGGGGGAGGCACCGGAAAATAAGGAAAAGGGCTATTCCCTTCTCTATGTAAGAAGCGACTTTCTACCTTGACCTACAGGCAACAGAAACACATTTTCCCTTACCAACCTGCTTCTCTGAGCTTTTCAACTTTAGGCACCATATGAAGCACAGCGCCTACATGTGGACAATGATGGCAACCGCAGACAATACGGCCAGCCCTCCCACTACACACTTAATTTGATCTTTAGTTCAGTTGTTACCATTTTGTTATTCAGCTGTAATGTTAGTTAAAACATGTCGGTTAATATTCTTATGCTGAAGAATTTCATGACTGAATTGGGATGAAATAAAAAACAAAAGCATTTTATTTACAATTTTATGGAATAGTTCGGTTTGCTGGAGGTGCATAACCTGATGCTGTTTGGGGGACTGTAGCCTAACCCAGTTTCACCTCATCTGTCAGCGTTCTATGCACTGAAATTAACTGAATTCTAGGGCCATCTGTTGAAAAGCATTTTTTTGTTTTTTTAAGGCCACAATCTTTCACTGTGTTGGTCCAGTTCCCTTGAAGAAAAATTGAGAGTTGGCAAGGTTCATCTCCCAAGCAGGGCTTGTTTAGTGCTGGCAGCAGCTGGGGGTGTGTAAAAGAAAAAATATTTTTTATGAAGGTGCCTAATCAGTGAATTAAAAACAAACTTCAAATATTTCTATCTGCAAGGGTTGATTTATTCTTCCCTTTTTTGAAAAAACAAGATTAAATAATCAGCAAATTTTTTATAAACTTTAAAAAGTGCAGTAAAATAAAGCACATAGAAATGACATTTCTGAAGTATTTTAATCTTTTAAAGAACATCCCAGAACACCATCTGCATTCCCCAAAGGGAGGGCCATAATGCTTTCAGACATGTTTGGGTCCAAATGCCTCTAAAGTGCTGCTCCTGTCAGCATCTCTTCTGTCGTAAACATGTCAGAAGTGCGTAAACTGCTGAGCTTTAAGTGCTGCTAGAGAAGATTAGGAATTGAAATAAAGCTTAGATTCAACACCAGCATAACTGTCCATATCCTTGCAAAACTGCACTATAGAAGGAAGGAGATGATCAACATTTCCTTTATGAAATAATTAGATTATAACATGTTAATGAATTAGTTTGCAGGAATGGTTAAAAAGTTGAGTTAAAATGACTACAATCAATGAAGTCCTGACTGACTGAGAACTAAAAAGCAAGAGGCCGCAGATCACTGGCCCTTCTTAGGCGTTTCAGGGATGCTCTGGGTGAGCGGGGTAAGGCTGGTGAGCAGGGTGTGCCGCTCGTATTGCTTCGTCTGCCTGAACTTTGCATCAGTGCCGTGGAGCCGGTCCAGGACGCCAAAAACACCGTAACACTGGTTAAACCTGAAACCAGAAGAGACGGTTTATTGGATTCATTCAGTGAGGAAATTTCTAGTAACCAGATCAATATTTAAAGTCCTTGTTTCACAAACTAAAGTCTGAGTCACTCCAACATGTCAACAATACTTCCAGTTGGACAATAACATTAAAAGATGAGATATAACCTGC
This sequence comes from Cyprinodon tularosa, assembly GCF_016077235.1. NCBI lineage: Eukaryota > Metazoa > Chordata > Actinopteri > Cyprinodontiformes > Cyprinodontidae > Cyprinodon > Cyprinodon tularosa. The sequence continues at coordinate 486,996 of NW_024038987.1, read as the reverse complement.
TGGACTGCAGCATTTTTACCCTACTACATCATTCGGAACATGAGTAGTAGAGAGTATTACCCGCAGGTTTAACAGAATCCTGATACTGACCAGCTCAGACTGGATTGATCTTAGGGCTGAAACAATTAGATTAATCATAATCGATTATAGTAATAAAAGTTAACTAATTTGGTAATTGTAATTACTAAATTAGTTAATTAATTACACCAAAATAAAAAACATTTTGTATTTAAAATCTATTTCGTCTGCCAATATGCTTTATCCAGAACTCCTCGTGAACTCCTCGTGGTTTCATTTTGCAAAAAGTGTGTATATGTGTGTGCGTGTGTATAAATAAATATATATATATATATGTATATACATATACATATATACATATATATATATACATATATACATATATATATACATATACATATATATACATACATATATACATACATATATATATACACACACACACACGTGTGTGTATATATGTATATATATATATATATACACACACACACACACACACGTGTGTGTGTGTATATTTGAAATGGTTGTGGTAGTGTGAGCTATGGGTAAGAATTGTAGTATTGAGTTGTCTAGCCACGTGTGTTTATGTTTATATGTACATAAATGACTTGATTTGGTGTAGCATGGACTCATAAGTTATATAGGAATCCAGAAGATTGTTGGTGTTAACGACTGAATTGTCCTAATACTTTTGTGTGAGGAGCCGACAGAGATATAGGTTTGATATTTCAATTTTCTAACCCTTGACCTTAAATGTCTGAGTAAAGCCTCACCGCAGATGGTGGAAGTCGTGGAACTCTGGCGATGGCAGGAAGGGGAGGTGGTAGCCGCAGTGGGAGATGGTGGTGCTCACCAGAGCCAGGCAGTACCACACCGAGGTGGTAGTGATGTGCGAACCCATTATCACAGGCCCGATTACCACAGGCAGCATATTGGAGATCTGACAGCAAAGGAAACGTTAGTTTTAAAACGTCCTGAGCACCTTTTCATGGTAAATTCAACAGTGTTAAATATGCAGTGTCAAAGAACTTTTAGAGTTATTAGAACAACAACTGGAGTAAGATATACACTATGTAGAGAGTTAATTTAAGACTAATTCAGAGTGCAACCAGATGCACTTGGATTGGTGTTAAATTTTCTAAAGTGTTTAACACTCCATCATTTTGGTCTTCCTTATTGTGACTGCACCAAGCCAAGCAGATGAGCTGTGCACTCCATCTGCACCAATTTTACACACAACAATGAAAAATTCCTGGTTTGTTAAATGGACATTATAATGCATTTTCTCTCTAATGCATTAAAAACCCATTTTCTGTTTGACTAAAATAGACGTAAATAAAGGCTTTACCACATGCTCCAGAGGATGGGCGTAGATGGAGACGACTCCGATGGGAGCGGTCCACTCATGGTGCTGTTTGTGGAAATGCTTGTAGAGGCTGGGATGGTGGAACAACCTGAGATTGGTGAAGAAAAAATATATATCAGAAGCATCTTCATCATGCCACCATCCAGCGGAATAAAGCGAAGGCTGCCTGCCTGTGCGAGTAGTAAAACAGGACTTCCTCCAGGATGGAGAAGATGGCCAGCTCAATGAGGCCCCGGTGGAAGGTGGGCAACTCTGGGCCGCATGGGTCTCCTGTCCAGCTCACCAGGAGGTAAACGACCACCACCATGGGTCCAGAGATGAACACCTGATTGAAGAGAACGGTCTTCACAGCCTGCTTCAGTTTCACAGGATCCACCTATAGGAAGAGATGAGTCAGAACCGTTTTCATATCTTCTCAGTTCATACATCTGTTTGTTCTTATACACACAATAGAAACAACAAAAAAACACCTTTTTTGTAACAGTACAGTTTGATAGATTTTTGTATTTTTCTGTATTTCCCACCATGTTAGAAAATCTTTTTTTTAAATCACTTATGGTCTGTTTTTTTTTTTTTCCATTTAACTAAATACTTTAGATTTTTCAATGCTTTTCATGACCAGGTTTAAACCATGAACCCTGAATGTCAGACATTCGGCAACAGAATGTGTTTATGTTAAAGAACAAGGTCCATTCAGAGCCAGCACTTTGCACTTTAAATGTGCGTCCGTCATTAAAGATTACAGGTTAATAATCAATAGGGACAGGGGGAATATGGGGGTGTAAATAACCATGAAACCGAATGTTATGAGCTCACCTCAGTCATTAGGTCAATTGCTTTTTGCTTTAAATTGATGTGAATGTACAATCCAAAGCTAATTATAAAAAAACAGTTCAACCTGAACATCTTTAAGGAAATTTTTCCATCTGTCTTTTGTTTTTTCCCTTTTGTCCTAGTTTGAGGGACCTTCCAAAGGCTTCTAAGGATGCTTGTTCAAGTGTTTTTAATTGTGTGTGTTACATATATGTGCATTCTGAGTGTCTCAAACATTTTATTATGGGTCCTACTATATAATTTCAGTTTTCAGGAGACTTTAAGTTTTTAACAAAAACAAAAAAAAAATATTTAATAGTATCGATATTTCCAGATTTTGTTTATCCAAAATTTGGAAAAGGGAAACTGAAAATCAACAAAACTTAAAATATCTAATAGCCCTCAATATTTTGGATTGATTTGTCTCCCTTCTTTTCAATACATAAAAAAAGAAGGTATTTTCACAGTGCTGACAGAGTAATCTGAATTTGTATTTTAACTACATCAGCTGCTTTTGCTGCAAGAACAGTTTAGCAGCATTTTTTAAAATTGCAAATTGGGGCCGTAAAAACTCCTTCCAAAGTCCCTTAAATGGTCCACAGACCACACGTTGGGCATACTGGTTTAAACACGCAAAAACCCCTCTATTATCTATTAATCACAAATAGGTGTTGCAGTCAAGGTCCAGACTGTGAAGATACTGTGAAACCTAAAGGGAAGCATGCAGAAGGAACTCTGCAAACCTGGAAGAACAGAGGAGATAGAACCGGTTCCAAATAGACCCCTGAGATCCAAAGAATGAACTCAAGCCACTAAGGTGATGATCCCTAAAACTGTGGGAAGCGATCAAAAAGAACCATCAGACACAGATGTTTACATCTGCATCAAGACACCAGAACAGACCGGTTGGTTCCTTCAACCAGCACGGCTCATTAGAACAAACAACCTGAATCATTTTTATTACATCAGTGATCGAGCTTCCTGTGTGCAACGTGTTCCTGGACATAATCTCTGACAGATAATCAGTTTATCTCTGCGCTTTGCAACAACATCTGTTAATCAAATACAGTGAGAGGACTTTGCTCAGACACACAGCAGACCATCCCATCTGACCTGCTCAGGTAGAGATGTGACCCGTCAGAACTAGATTAATAACACTAATTTACCGAGTTGAGCTGCTTCAGGAAGTTTCTCCACATATCGATTGGAGATGGAAAAAATAGAGTAAAGAACATTGAGCTTCTTTTTTTTTTTTTTTTTAAAGATAGAGGAACCTACTGGAGTATTCTTGTCCTCCTGGATGCGATAGCGAGTGATGAAAGATGGTTTACCAGTGGTGTCTACCAGCAGTAGGAAAGCATTTAACACCCAGAACACCAAAGTCGGGGCCAACATGGTTCCTGTAAGGCAGAAATAAAACAACAAGAAACAAGGGAGATGATGAAAAATCCTTGTGACTGAAGTTAGATAATCTCCAGAGACCCATCAATTCAACCTGGAGCTAAAACATTACAGTAATATTTAAGTCGCACCACAGTATCACCCGAAGAATGCTTGAACAACAAACCAACTATTCTCTAAAAATCATTCTGCAGTCAGGATAAATAAATAAAAAAAAAATAAAAAAATATAACATGCATTAGAAGCAGTTCATTTTTCCTCAAGTTTGCTGTAAATACACATTCTAAAGTTGCACAGCAAACATGGGAGATCTTTTTGGATTGTGTGAGAGGTTTAGACATAGACACAGATAATATCCAAATAGGGAGCAATTGAGTTCATGACTGAACAGAGTGAGTAAACACTAGAGGTCATGACTGACCACAGCTTCCTTTTTCTGTTAATATCAAACGCAGGCAGCCATTTTGGAGCCTCATAAATTCCCTAAAAAAACAGAATAACATGTATTATAAAAATACAACCCCCAATTCAGTTATAAAGCGGATTCAGACATCAATGCAGATCATTGGAGACCAACACAAACTATATGATAGAAAAAGGTCACAGTTTAAGCATAAGCAGCTAAACACATTCAATACCTGTCGTAACACTGGGAGGTGGGAGGGGGATTCGTTAGGGCGTTATCAGATGATCACACATCTTACCTACGAAGAACAAAGCGGCATCATGACCTTCAAAGGCCAGGTACACCTTCGTCCACAAGGTCTGCCAGAAGTCTCCTGAAGCTCCCCAGAATCTCTGAAGGTGCCTGAGGGGAGACGTCACAACTTTGCTAAAAACTTCATTTCTTGTGTAGTCATTACTGCTTTTTCCTGCTTCTGTATTCATTTTTTTTTTTTATAAAAGTGCACATATCTCAACTATCATGCTAATTTATTTCAGATATGAGCAAAACTCAATCCAGATTAGAAATCAAAACATTAGCAAGTAGTCACACCATAAAGATCAACTGTAATGTAATTGGAAAACCACACAACATTCATTTATAAAAAGACTAACAATAAAGTTAAACCTTTGAATCTTTTATTCAAAGAAAAGTTCAATACTAAAACCTCAAATCCTGGCATACAAACGATTTTTGATATCTAATGACTAAAAATCAATAGTATGACAACCAAAGAAAACTACTAAATACACTTTAAAGCGTACCCTAAAACAAATAGATGTACAAACAAAAGAAATTGATTTATTTACTTGATAAAGCAGCTAAAAGAGCAGCTGAGCCCCCATTAGAATTTACATAAACAGTAAAAGAGTTCAGTTGTGTTTTAAGGCTGATTTATGCTTTAACATTTACATTATATATCTACATCCAAGCATATGATTTTATCCTCTGGCTAATACTGACCCTGCTCATTAATTAATATTATCGTTCCAAAGCTCCCATTTATGCAGCTGAAGTGTTATTAACTGATTTTATGTAAAGCACTTTGAATTGCCCTGTTGCTGAAATGTGCCATACAAATAAAGATGCCTTTCCTTGCCTTGTCTTATAGCTTTAAATTTTCAACCAAAGCCAGAAAATTGATTTTGGAAAAACTTATTTTCTCAGATTTAAAATGGTATCCATGATAAATAGCATAATAGTAAAGAACAACTTTAAAAACCTAAAATAAGTAAATGAAATATCAGGAGACAAATGTTTGGCTAACCTCTTTATGCAATTATTACTAACAACGGTTTTGAAAGTATTTCAATAGTAATAGAATATTAAATAGATATTATCTAATAATTACATATTCCAATAAAAGTTTCCAAATAATGTTTGAACATAGAAAAAAAAAAAAAATTTAATAATAAACAGGAAAAAAGAATGAATATAAAAAGATTAAATACCTTTGTTCCTATAATAGAATTTACATGACAGGGAAACACTATGCTAAATGCCAACATTAGTAATTCTTATTCCAAGGGTAAATTATTCCTATACTAACAGCAAAAATACTGATCAGGTTACAGGAAAGTAATCCTACTCTAACACTTTTATACCAACATTGTAATGCACCTGCCAGTTCACTTGCAATCAACACGTTCCTGCCTCGACATGCTGAGTGAGATCTCATGGCGTTTAGTCAGATCTTGTCTCAGCTTGTTATATTACATAACCAATCAAACCCCACAATGTCCTATTTTGTCTCGTCTATACACCTGCACCTGCAAATGGCTTTATAACAGAGAAGCTTTCTGCTTCTGTTACACGTGACCATGCAAAATGGCTGAAAAATGTATCACTATATTAACCTTGCAGATCAGTCGATAAAGATAATCATTATTTAGTATTTTTTTTACTTTTTAAAAAAAATAAAGACCATAAAAAAGCCAAAATCTAAAGTGTAACTCCAAACCCAACTTAAAAACCTTTTAACATTGAAAAATAAGCCATACTTGCTACTAACTTTGCTTAGTTTACTGTGAGTGGTTAAAACCTTCCCTTTGCTAATAGAATTCCATGTGGTTCTGAATCACAGTTCAATAAAATCAATGCATGTATGCCTCTTATCTCACTATCTTGTTATGTATAATCTTGTAGCAGCCAGTTCATGTAAAACTGACCAACCCAGTGCTCTCCATTCTAGTTTTTCCAGTCCTGACCCCTCCCAATCATTTCCTTTCTGTTGTTAACTCCCTGCCATTCTATTATTTCATTGTACATTGAACCATTTGCAACCATGTTCGGTGCGTTAGTAGCTGGCTGCTTGTTCTGTGATGATTGTACCATGTCAGTGAGTTGCCAAAGGCAGCCAAGAATAATATTCCGGATCCAATGACAACAGCACCTTTCTTCACAGAATCCCACAGTCCTCCAGCACCCTCCTGGGAAAAAAAGAAAAATGATAATAAGCGCTAATGTTTCATTACAGGAAAATCTGTAGATATTCAGCTGTATCAGAAAAACATAATGGTGAAAAACATCTTTAGGATCATTTTATCCAAATGATTCAACACCTAAATGATTCCTACAGGTCCTGTGCCATAATAGAGAAAACTGAAGAGAAATGTTCCCAATGCTAAAAACAACAGCATCCCTGTGCTATTGATTTGAAGCAGTTTTAATCAACTGGATACTTATCAGCACATAAACAATAATAGAAAAAATACAGGACATCAGCTTGTCCAACATCGCTTCAAACGACAGTAAAGAATTTGCTTTTTTCTCCCCCATCTGTTAGAAAGAGGACAAATCCAGTCAGCAGGATTTAGATCAGATGAATCACATTCTTCAGACTCTGAAAAGGCTTTTACCCAGGTCACCTATACTGTAGCCATGGCAACCCTGAGAACAATGTTAGCCAGTGTTATCCAAAATGCCTCTGGTCTAGAGTTTGATTTTTCCACTTTATTTTGTTTTTTGTATTTTCTGGGGGAGAGACTTATTACTTTGTCAAATGCATTTTTAACAAATTACTAAACGAACTGTGAGTTTGTTGGTACAAAGTAAAAGTCATAATCGGCTATAATCTCTGCTGCCTTCAGGGCTCAAATTCAGCCGGTACAGAACAAGAATAAAGTGACCAATCAGGTTGAGCCTGTTGGCAAACATTACTGGTTCCCATGGAGATACAGTTAAAAAAAAAAAGGGTGGACATTTATGTTACACACATTAAAACACAACCTGCATCTAATAAAACAGAGTAGGTAATGATAACAAACTGTACCTACATTTAAGATTCAACTAATTTTTTCCGTTAAATATTTTTTGGAGAGATTTTCAAATACTGACGAGGCAGAAATAAAGTTAAACCAAAGATGACAAAGTTTACTGATCACATTTTTTAAAGCTGTAAATACAACAAAATTATTGCATCTTGATGTCACTAATCGGCCTTAAGCTTTCCTAATGTGGAAAAAAACAAGATTGATTCCATCCAACAATAACATCAACAGATCCATGATGTAACTGGAAAAAAAAAATGCAAACAACAGCTGAAGGGTTGCACCTGCAGAAATCATGACGCCCTTTTTAGCAACTGTCAAAGCTTTGTAATTGACACACTGAATAACAAAAGATTGTTTTCTAACACGTCTGCAAGGAGAAACTGCAGATTCATTTCAAAATATGCATCAGAGAAGAATCAGTCATGATTCACACCAACATCAAATCTGCAGACTACGGCCTTCTTTAAAACATTACTCACATAATGTCACCTTTAAAAACATGATAGCTTCATTCACTTAGAGATAATTCTTTGTGTATGGCAATACAATTGTTTAAAAAAAATATATAAGAGTATAAAATTCTGCATCATGTCCTTCAGATTTAGAGAATTCAAGTTATCCGTCAACTGTTAAAGGAATTTTTATGTTATTCAGAGCAGGGTAGAACAAACCTGTATAATGCTGCAATAATGACAAATATTACAAGCAATATAGAAACATATGCATATGCAGGAGAAATGTTGAAACTGAAAACATATTTCAAAGTAGTTATTAAAGTGAGAGTTTGCTTTGCTATTGTTGAGTGCAGAAGAAAACTATAATAAACTAATATTTATATTTATAGATGTTAGAGAGATGCCTTTTAGTGCAATATATATATATATATATATAGGGCCCAAAAACATGAATGTACCGTATACAAAAATAACGAATAACAGCCTATTCCGATGCCAAAATTGATACATCACGGATCCCTAGAAGTACAATTTCAATTCTATTCATCCAGAAAAATATGGATATGCTTCATTTTAAATGAAACATAGCATACTTTCTGGTAAACTTGGAGATATATTTCATTGCATGTTGCATATCCCAGTAAATCTGTTTACCCTTTAAATCTGCAGCTCTCCCTACTTCTCTCTGTGCTCTGTTTAAAAAGATTTATGAACCACTTTAATAATATAATGATGCCAGAAACCAAATTTCAAGATGTGTGGAAGCTCTGCAGTCTGATTCTATCTGATCAATAAGAAAACATGTTCATTTTAACCTGTAACTGGGAGTCATGGTCCTCTGAAAGCCAAGCTTTTTTAACTAGTTAAGAAGAACAAACTATGTTTTCTCAAGCTTCTTGCATTATAATACTAACTTCTATAAACTTACAATCTGTTGCCATTTTTAGCTGAAAAATCTCTGTACGTCTAATTCTCACCCTAAAGATCCAATATGGGGCCACTGTGTTCTCACCTGTTGGCTGCTGCTTGCCGAACTCTTCACAGCTCTCCTCCTCTCTGCAAAAATATATATATAGAGGGAGGGACAGCGTATCTTTACTGGCAAAACTAGTAAAGTTTGACAGCTGCTGTGAATGTGGGAAACAGAGTTAGAATATCTTCAAATAAAAGCAAGACTGGCAAAAAAAATAAATGAAAAATAGCAGGTATGCAGCCTCAAGCAGAAGATTAAGGGCCCTCTGGTAGTAAGGATTAGGAGAATAAAAACACATCTGCAATAGATTTAGTAAGAAACTATTTGCCATCCCAGAGGCCACACATTATTTTAGAACAAATCGAGATTTTTCATTTTATGGTCTCAATTTCCTCTATTGTTATTATTGTTATTATGATATTCATGGTAAAATCATCATCTAAGTGTTGCATGGTCTCCTAAAAAAACAAAAAAACATCATGTTTGCATGATTACACTTAATCTGTTATAATCCACCTTTACAGTAATTGAGATTGACTACGGCTTGAACTTGCCTCATGTTAACAGCATTTTTCTTTTTATGCAAAATATTTTAGGGGATATAAATGGGAAACAGTTCGCTTATAAAAGAAAAATTAAATAGACATAAGCGTGTCCTGGAACAGTTGTAATATATGCAAATCCATAAAATATGCGCGACTAAAATAAAAATTATTACAGTAAATTTAATTTAATAAAGTCAAAGCTGACATTAAATAATGGTAATGGAAAAAATATTATTCCTCACTTGTTTTCTCCAATTTCTTGTTATAAAGACTGAGAAATATAAACATCACTAAAAAAACAAACAAAAACAAAAAAACAAACCAACAAGTACAGTTACATTTTTTCCATTGCTGTACATTAATTAATAAAGGAACTTCGCCTAATTATTCAGATTAAAATAGGAAATTAATTCTGCTGTTTTCGGTGTTCAATTCCATCCATAATCCACGTTTAGCGGTTTTTAACATAGAAGTTATTCTGACGGTCATGTTAAACAAAAACTCACCGCTGCGAGCAGTCTCCATGTTTCCCCGCAGTTTTCCTGTCTTCTCGTCTCTATGCGGCTGCTGCTGCATGAGTTTATTTACATCTAATCCACACTTCTGATTGGTCCCTTCCTGGTCAGCTGACAGAGAACGAACCCGGAAGTCCTCTCCCTTCTTTCCTGCTGTGATTTTCCTGAAGGCCACACGATGTATTCAGGTGAAGGTTGAAACTCAGCAGGGAAACCATTCATTGTCTAAAATGGTTAAAGCTCACATGCGAGAAAAACAGCACATTTGAACCGCTTTAGTGTTTTTTGATAATGCCAGTTTCCCGTGAGGTTTGATTTTTATCTTCTCTAAAGTAAGGAATTAACCAGACGAGGGACCAGCTGGTATTATTGATCAATATAATGACAAGAAAATAAACAAATAAAAATATGATTTTATAAGAAATGTTTCCACTGTTTACTCTTGACTAGAAAAAAAAATGCATACATTGAGAAAATATTGGAGTTACATCAAATTAATCTTTAGAAACTAGAAATGTAAATTTACCCATCTAAGATAAACATGGAACAGGAAAAGGGGCACTGAAAAAAATTTAATTGATTTTTACATTATATTTCAGTATAATATGAGAAAAAAGTCAGAATTCTGCCTTTTTTTCCCTCTGAATTCTGACTAATCTCAGAATTCTGACTTTTTTCTCAGAATTCTGAGTTTTTATTCAGAATTCTCACTTAAATCTCTGAATTCTGACAGCTAACAAACATGTTAGAATCAAGCTGTAGCCATGTCTGTTTAAGTGACTAAACTAGCTACTGTGAACTACTGTTCACCTGCTCTTTCATTAATGAAATAGCATCACAGGGGACCACTCTGGCACATAAAAAGTCACCTAATTCCGTCATTTTCCACCAATATGTCACTGGCCCTCTCAAACAACTCACATCTTTGTCAGTGAAGCCGACTGCTCCCACCTCTTCCTTCATTGTGCCCATCTACATTAAGATCCAAAATTCTCAGATTAAAGTCAGAATTCTGACTTTATTCCCATATTAAACTGCAATAATATTTAAAAATCTGTTAACCTTTTTTATTTTTTCAGTGGCCTTAATCCTCTTCCGTAGATGAAAGTTTTCTTAAATAGACAACGTTTTACTAGTTGGTATGATAAATGGTATTAGACAGCATTATTTTATCACAAAAATTGCATGAACATTTTGACTGGATTTGATGTTTTAATTAGATGCATTTGTTTGCAGTGGACATTTTGTAGTGATGATAAGTTGTTTTGTTTTTAGTTAAATAAAAAAAGAATAAAATTAGATGTATTTGCCAAGAACCTGTAGACTAGAGCTGAGAGATTTTACAAACCTGACAGAAATCCCTCTCATGTTCTCTCACAAACTGAGAATATTTTCACCTGTAAACGTTTAGAAGATATTTACAACTTGAAAATCACATTCCCTCCAAACACTGGATGCCTGTGGAAAACAGCTTGTTTTTATAGCTGTTTAGGGTAGACCAGCTCTTGTCTTAGTTTAGTCCCCACTAACATATTGAGATACATTTTAAGCTCCTGTCTTAAACTTTATCCTGAAAAGAAAAGTTGTCAGCCTTAATGGTTTGATTTTATCGATCCTTTTCACCTTTCAATCACATTTATAGGTATCAACAAGTCCTTTCGAGGACAGAGATGGACATCGCAAGACCCCAACAGATCTTGTGACTTCATCTCATGCAATCCAATCCAAATTAAAACAGTTAAATTTAATTATTAGCACATCTACTGCAGCTTTTCTACAATGGGTGAGCTGATTTCCTGGGCGTTAACTATGTCGTATGTCTTAACATCTTTAGCTATTAGCTCACAGCCTAAATGAACTGACACGTGACTTTATCATCAGTCATAATCATGTTTTCCTTTTAACTATCAATACAGCAAGATTAGAAACTGTAGTTTAGAGGGAATCCAGAAGAACATTTTAAAACATGTAAAGAGAATTGAATCTAATCTTGTCGCCACTCAATTTATTTTTATAGGTTAGATTTAAAACTCCTTCACAGTCAAAACATTTATTAAACCATTTATGACTGATCTACTGCACATGTGACACCTGTATGATGAAAGACTAACCATATTAGCTTATACTCACTGACTGAACTGACACTTTGAGTGTGTTTGCTAGACCTTTACTCCCTGTTATCAGAAATTTCCATTTTGGTCCAACAAGACATTCATACAAAGCATACCACAAAGTCACTCTGAAATGGCATAAAACAGGCAGAATGAAAGTTTGGACTTAGCCTGTTTAAGGCTTAGACTAAGATCCCTTTAAGGTGCATTTGAAATCACCACTGGGTTTTGAAAATTGTCCAATTAGATGGAACAAAAATGCTTCAAAGAAGAATTTGACAAAATTATTCCACCATGATGCAAAATATTTAGTGGCAGTTATTGCAGATACTTGATGTAAATTGTTTCCACCGCGGTTCAAGAACTCTTCCCTAAACACCTTAGGTTTTGGAAAAGTTACTTAATTTGTCTCGTTCTTATTTACACACACGTATCCTGTCTCCCTTCTCCTGAATTCTGTTTCATATATGTTCCCCTTTTTAGGATCTATTTCGCCTTCAGCCATCTCACACTAAAATCAGATTTGTCCACATACTGTATGACCCATGAAGACTCTTGTTCAACATCCACTGTCAGTCGGTTCAAGGCCACTGCAAATAGGATAGGAATCAAAGTTGATATCTAATGTAATCCCAATTCCACCTAGACCCAATCTGTAATTTCTACCACACTCCTCTCTCACTGTCTTTGTCCTGCACACATATCTGAATATACCTAAATAAATCCATACACATCATCTATGCTCTTGGAAATTTCCAAAGCAAGAATATTAGGGCTATTCTTTTTTTTTTTATTATTATTGAGCATCACTGGTACATTATATATTTTCCATTACAAGAGGCTTGATACTCATATTTATATTTTAACCCCTATTCCAAGAACATTTTGCACACCAATCCAGCAGGAGTAGATAATTGAAGGTAAAACAAAAATAAACAATAGCTAAAAAAAAAAAAAAAATGAATAAATAAATAAAATATATACATATACACGTACATACACCCATACATATACATATATATAGAATAGTGATAAAGAAAAAAATAATAAAACAAAATGAATAAATAAAAATAAAATAGAAAAATAAACAATCAGTTTTACACACATACAGTATATACATCCAGATATGTACACACATGAGCGTACATAACATAAAGAGCATTTATCTTGCCAGCACTGAGGCTTTGCACGCTACAAGAAATGGTTCACATGGGTTTGAATAAGATCACAGATCCTAACGCAGGATGACTGCCAGAGGATGGGCACAGTTTTAAGTTTACCTAAATGTGTCGATATCGGACCCCAGACAGAGAAAAATTTGTCCATGGACCCCCTTAGAGTATATTTTATATTTTCTAATTGCATGAAGTGTGTCAGGTCATATTATGGCTATTCTGAGGTATGAAGATTCTCTTATTCAATAACTCATTCCTATGTTTTCACTCTATGGCAAATGACCTCCCCACCACATTTTTAGATGTAAAATAGAATCTAACACTCAAACCAGAACACAAGGAATAGCGATTTCTACTAGTTCCTTTACTTAAATACAAAATGTGTTTTTAATGACTTCTACAGTTTTAAAATTATCTAACTTCTTGAAAGCATGTTTAGTATTTAGTTGTGGTTTTGTTATGAAGGAGTCCAATGTGATGCAGAGCTTCTGTTGATTAAAAAAAAAAACTATATATTTCTATTAGTGCTGAATAAAGATTACCTTTTGATTAATTTTATTGAATCTAAAAGCTGAAACCATCTTTTTAAAACTTCTCCATGGATTTTAATTTTTTCAGAACAGGCGACTGTGCTCTCCTTCTTGAGGCTGATCCCTAATGGACTTTGAGATAGACTTAATCGTTGTCCTGTTTCAAGGTCTGCTGACTGCCAAGCAGACACTGTGACATTTGAACAATGTCTCCTGCTTATGCTGCAGGTTTTTAATACCTTAGGACACAGAGCAGCCCCAGAGCATCGCCCAGCCTCCAGTATGCCTTCTTGTGGTCGTGTTATTTTCAGTGGGTGCTTCATTCTTCTTGCTCCACATATCTGGGGGTAATGATGTACATCAGGAGTCTCCAACCCAGGTCCTCAAGATCTATTGTCCTGCAGGTTTTAGATACGTCCCTGCTGCAACAAAGCTGAATGAAATGAATAGCAGTTTACCAGGCGTTTGCCAAATGTGATGGCACGCTGAAGACATACCGTCATTTGAATTAGCTGTGTTGGAGCAGGGATGCATCTCAGATCTGTAGGACTTTTGATCCTGAAGACCAGGGCTGGAGACCTATGTCAATTTCGAAGCCCAGTGAACCAATGAATCAAGTTAATAGAATTGGCCAATCCAACCATGCTTGATATATTTAATACAGTTTAAAATGGCGGCATCTGCTGGATAGCTCTGAGAACTAAATCTGAGCAGGAATCCTGATGTCTGCATTATTTCATAGTTGAACTTGTTTGTTCCATAATATTTGTATTCATAACAAAATAATGATTATTATAATAAAGAAACTAATTTCTAACCTGCCAAAACCCTTTTGGTGCATAACAGCTGTGTGACAGTGCGGTCCTGTCACTATGGCTCTGGATGGTAATACGTTCTGGATTCCCAGTTCTACAGATTTTGAAGCTGAATAATTGGCATGCATGCATGCTCTCTACTCCATACCTTTTCATCTGTATATATTTGTTTTTATTTCTGTAAATTAGGACACATGTTAGCCCTGTGTAGGCCTATATTAGAGCGGGCTGCACCTACAACAAAACATGTACATTAATAAATTATCCTTGAAAAAGCTCTAATGATGTAAAGAATTTGACCCAACTCTGCTTTCCAGTAGTTCCCACAGGTTCTCCATGTTCTGCCTATGGTTCTGACTCATGAAGATGATCGTATTGTATAAGAAGCACCAATAACTAAATAATGCAGCAGTTTATCTATAGCTCTGATCCTCCCTCAACATCCCTTCCTAACAGTCACATTATTTTACTTCAACACAAGACAACTTTTTCTTTAGGCTATTACCAAACTAACCTAATATGTTTTATTATTTATTTGTTTTTCTTCTAAACTAACCTAATCTAAGCTATATCTAGTGTTAGTCAACTGTTTAGATGTGCTGTGTGAATAATATCTGTTATAAATTAATCAGTGGATCACTATAGTGGGTATAGCTGTGTGTGTATCTGTAATGTGTGCATCTCTGTCTATTTTAGATCTATGTGAATGTAGCAAACTATTCTGAAAAGATTTTAAATTAGACCAATATAAAATTCCTTTTCCTGCCTTTGAGTAAAACTATAAATGGAAAAACCCGCAGTTTGAGCCGCGATACTCATGCAATTTATATACTGGTCACAAAGTGTGAAGCAACAAGGCCTCGCTCGCCACAGACACGGGATGGGGTGTCCACTTAACAAAATAATTTAAATTAAACAGAATCTGTTAGTTCAATCTCTAGCCTTCTGCTCTCTCTGCTTTTCCTCAGAGTAGCTTTGCCTCGTCTGTTCCTGTTTGGCTGTGACTCCATCCTGGAAAGAAACATCAGCTGTGCTGCTTCCATCAACACCCTTGTTTATAGATGTTGGAGATCGGCCTGTTTTCCAGTGTGGTCCTGTTTCTCTGACCGTGACTGAGTGGATGTGCTCTCTTCGTCCTCTGGCATGGAGCTACCTTGGAGCTCGTCTGGCTGGCTGCGTGTTTCCTGGACGGGGCCGCCTTTTACAGCTGCTTTTTGTATCTCTGCTTCTGTCTCATTGAACCCCAGTCGGCCTCGGCAGATGGCCGCTCACACTGAGCCTGGTTCTGCTGGAGGTTTCTTCCTGTTAAAAGGGAGTTTTTCCTCTCCACTGTCGCTACAAGCTTGCTTAGTGTGAGGGATTGTATTTGAGTCAATGAGTCAATGCAATCAACTGGTTTTCCTTAGATAGAAAACTTTGTATCAATTTGACTGTATGATCTGGTTGAACTGTAAAGTGCCTTGAGATGACATGTGTTGTGAATTTGGCGCTATATAAATAAACTGAATTGAATTGAATTAACACTTCTGCTTCAAAAAGGTCGAGCAGACTGGCTTGACCTTAACATCACCATGGAGACCCCTGGTGTCAGGGCCACCCCTAACCAGTTTGTCACCCTAGGCAACATTTTTGGTCCCCCCCCCCTGCATCCTAGTAAATTCCACTTCCAGTTTACATGCTCACACAACAAAAAACTGAATAGGCATGTCTTTGACTTTTTCTTTTATTAAGAAACAATGAAAATCGATTTAAATAACATTGAAACCAATGAAACACGGTTATAAAGTCAAAATTAGAAAAGAAATTTTTAAATAGTAATTTTAACAGCCTTTCCAAAGTGCAGTATTGAACTATCTACAAAACACTGTAAACAAGTGTCATAAAATCAATTCTAAATACAATATAAATAACCCACTGCACAAAGTGATATGGCCCAACAAGAACTAAAGAACCCAGCACTGGCACAACAAATGAAAAAAAAAAAAATAACTGCATAGTTTGTATTGAGTATAAAGTGCACATATACACTCACCGGCCACTTTATTAGGTACCCCATGCTAGTAACGGGTTGGACCCCCTTTTGCCTTCAGAAATGCCTCAATTCTTCGTGGCATAGATTCAACAAGGTGCTGGAAGCATTCCTCAGGGAGTTTGGTCCATATTGACATGATGGCATCACACAGTTGCCGCAGATTTGTCGGCTGCACATCCATGATGCGAATCTCCCGTTCCACCACATCCCAAATATGCTCTATTGGATTGAGATCTGGTGACTGTGGAGGCCATTTGAGTACAGTGAACTCATTGTCATGTTCAAGAAACCAGTCTGAGATGATTCCAGCTTTATGACATGGAGCATTATCCTGCTGAAAGTAGCCCTCAGAAGTTGGGTACATTGTGATCATAAAGGGATGGACATGGTCAGCAACAATACTCAGGTAGGCTGTGGCGTTGCAACGATGCTCAATTGGTACCAAGGGGCCCAAAGAGTGCCAAGAAAATATTCCCCACACCATGACACCACCACCACCAGCCTGAACCGTTGATACAAGGCAGGATGGATCCATGCTTTCATGTTGTAGAAGCCAAATTCTGACCATACCATCCGAATGTTGCAGCAGAAATCGAGACTCATCAGACCAGGCAACGTTTTTCCAATCTTCTATTGTCCAATTTTGATGAGCTTGTGCAAATTGTAGCCTCAGTTTCCTGTTCTTAGCTGAAAGGAGTGGCACCCGGTGTGGTCTTCTGCTGCTGTAGCCCATCTGCCTCAAAGTTCGACGTACTGTGCGTTCAGAGATGCTCTTCTGCCCACCTTGGTTGTAACGGGTGGTTATTTGAGTCACTGTTGCCCTTCTATCAGCTCGAACCAGTCTGGCCAATCTCCTCTGACCTCTGGCATCAACAAGGCATTTCCGCCCACAGAACTGCCGCTCACTGGATGTTTTTTCTTTTTCGGACCATTCTCTGTAAACCCTAGAGATGGTTGTGCATGAAAATCCCAGTAGATCAGCAGTTTCTGAAATACTCAGACCAGCCCTTCTGGTACCAACAATCATGCCACGTTCAAAGTCACTCAAATCACCTTTCTTCCCCATACTGATGCTTGGTTTGAACTGCAGGAGATTGTCTTGACCATGTCTACATGCCTAAATGCACTGAGTTGCCGCCATGTGATTGGCTGCTTAGAAATTAAGTGTTAACGAGCCGTTGGACAGGTGTACCTAATAAAGTGGCCGGTGAGTGTAAATTATTATGTTACAAAAAAAAAAAGATTTTATAGAGACCTCTAGTGGTGTTTTTGTAATGCTGCACTCCCTAGTCAATCTAATCTGCTACAGTTTTATTCTCCTAGTCTTTCTTGTAGAAAAGTGATCTATAACATCATCATATGATAACTGATTCGAGATCACATGATTGATACTTATAATGGAAGGTCCATTGAGATGTTCTTGCACCATAACAGATCTCAGGTATGTTCTAATGAGTTTAACCTTGGGAATGCTCTTTCAGCAGCAGTGATTGTAATAAGAAGAGTGGCAGAGATTCTCAGAGGAACCCACATGTTGGGGTACATTTCTGTCAGCTTCTTCTCAAGCAGGAAGGTCAACAATTCCATGTTTTGTTGTATTGTTTAATGGGAATTGTGGGGTTCCAAGTTCTGTGCCTTTTTGTTCTGAGACGGACACGACAGGAGGATTTTTTTATGTTGATGAAGCTACGATGAAGACGGCCCAAGATTTTCAGGAGTAGGGTTGAGGTATTTTAACTGAGCATCTGAAGAGAGAAAAAGGGTCTGTGAAATCTTTTTTTTATTTTATATTCCTGCAATCATATTTTATAATCAGATTTATTATTAGATTGTCTGATTAGAACAATTCAAAAATCTGTTAATTGAATTTTTGAGGGGAATGCTGAGTTATGACGAATCAACGACCATGATGTGCATCTTAACATGGATGTAAAGTTAAACACTAAAAAAACACTTTAAAAACATAAACTGTAAGAAGAAACAATTCTTACATAACTAGAACATACAACTCTAATATATGAAGGAATAGCATCTTGAAAATTACAGTCAGAGCAAACGCCAGCTAGCCAATAGCCTAATTGATAAACATTTTTTTTTTTTTAAAGATCAAATTTTTATAAATCATCCTGAGTACTTTTTGCCATGATGGCTGTTAGGCCAGTCCATCTCATTACATAACATTAAAGCAAGATAACACTGTTTATTGATTAGCAAACTGTGTTTTTAGCCAAACAATTTTAGGGTTAAAGTTATTCTTAAAACTAATGTTGCACCGATACAACTATCAGTAGGGGTCCCGATCCAGCACTAAAATGGTGGTATCGGTATTGGCGAGTACCAACAAATAGGGCAACAATACCATTTTGAGAAGCAAAAGTTTATTCAACTATTGTCACCCATTCCAGGTAGGCAATAAAAAGTTCTACTGGATTCACTTTGTATTAGTCTTTTTCCTGCTTCACAAAGGTAGGCAGCAGCTTGACAAAACAATGATGGCAATTATTTTACATCCAAGTAGTTTGCAGTTCTTCATTTATACACACACATCAATTTCAAACTGATGGTATCGGTATCGGCCAATACTGCACAGCCAGGTATCGGGGCCAAAAAATGCCATCGGTGCAACACTACTTCAGTTAAAGTGTCGTTCAGCAACATACAAATAGATTACATACATGACCTTCTTCACTGTACCTCTGTCCTTGTCAAGTTGTTACTCTGCTTCTTTTCTTTCTTACTTGGGCACCAGAATGTTTTGGGTCGTTTTTTTGCCTTCTGTCACCACGTCAGACCACTCGATCGGGGCACATCTCAAGCTGCAGCTGGACAACATTTTTGTAAACAATGGCTGCTTAAAAAAATACTAAATAATATTTTTCAAACCACTTCCTCTCCTAAACAGTTTAATATACATACACTAGACTTGGCACAGACCATCTTCACACCTTTCCAGCGCTCGAATAATTTTGATCATCTAATGATTTTTTTTTTTTAAATACCATTGTAATATCATCATCATTTATATCATTGGTATATATATATCTATATATATCTATATATAGATATATATAGATATATATACGTATAGTTGCCTAAACTTAACTTTTCAAGCTTGCTGCATATGTAAAACTAAAATTGACATTCTGAACAGCTCCATGCATTCTAATGAAATGTAAATGCTAAGATTTCATACAACTTGATTTTCCATTGTATTTGACACTAAACACAGTAAATCTCCACAGCCTGAGAGTGTCCCTTATGCTGGTGCACCTTCCCTGCTGCTTCTTTGTCAACCACTGTTTCCCCTTTGCCCTTGGATACAGCATTCTGTGACCAGCCAGCTTAGAAATTACCATTTAAAATGTTCCTTGTTTGTAAAGGGTGTAAATCTATGAGCTTCACAGATGTCAATGACACGAATGTTGATTATCTTGCTTCACTGGTTTGCTTTAATTTTCCTTGATCTTGGTAATTCACTCTTCTATAACACAGAAGGGTTATAGGGTTATAGGTATTCCTAAAATGTTAATATAAAATCTTCTACAAGCAGGGAGTTAATATTTTATTTATCTTTGAGGTAATCTGTTGATTTCACTAAGGTATTTTACTCAGAATGTTTGGTTTAATTTATTCATGATGATTGCATTCCAATGCTTTGACAAGATGCTGTATAAGTGAAAGTGACAGTTGAGGTCAAAGATGAACCAGATATATTTACCTAATTGACACTTTTCCAGCTTACATGTCGAATTTGACAATATTTCTTCGTAAACACAGACAACGTCTGTCGAAGCGGTGTGTTCTGAGGACAAAGTGAATGTTTAAAGGGTTAAAGATTGAGCTTTAGTGGCTCCGGTGGAGCTCCGCGGGCAGCTCTGGCTCGCGCTGATATTCCGGGCTCGCTGTGGATTCTGGGAGACGGTGGGGGACACTGCCCAGGCTTGTTACCGGGAGAACTGGAAGAGCATTTAAAAGAAAGAAAAAAAACCGCACCGTTGTTTTGTAAGTATCCTATCAGGTTAGTATTGCTTCGCGTTGTGTTTAGCGTTGTCCCATGTTGACTGCCGAGCACGGATCTGCGCAGTGGATTGAGCCGTTAAGGCTGCCATTTTCCCCCCCCCTTCCCGTCGCTCGCTGGCTGCCATGGAGGCCGAGAGCTGGAGCTGAAGGGAGGCGGAGCGGGGCAGCTGCTGCCGCTCTGCCCGGCTAATACATGCCGACATGTAGAGGGGAAAAATTGCCCTTTATCGTCTGACAGCTGTATTTCTGTTATGAGCCGCGTCGGTTACGCCGAGGGAGGAAATAAATGACTTGTAGGGGACATGGAGCTGGCTGTTGACATGCGGAAATCGATGTCAGCGGGCAGCAGAGAAATGCCCACTGTGGCGGTTAGAAACCCACCTACACCTGGCCGCAGGAAGAAATGCCGCAGATGATTTAAACCTAATTCTTGTTTTATTTTTTATTCATATATAGCTGTAATCTAATCTCTTGGCGTCATTTCGACTGTAACGTGGCGTATAGTGTTTCTATTAGAGCAGAAATACAGAGGGAAAAAAAGCATGGCCTATGGTGGCGGGTAATTGATTCCCAGTGACAGACAAGATAATTAGGGTCTACATCTGGTGTTAAAAACATTCATTCAGTATACCTTTAGATTACATTTCTTGGAATGAATAATGGTCTTGACTTTTAATATTGAAGTTATTTACTTATTAAACCAAAAATAATTAAATTCTGTCTACATTAACGACTACTCTGAGGTCTATAATACCCATCTGTCATGAATAAAACATCTCTGCACATGGGATTTTATAATGATTGACATATTTGTGCACAGTGAGTGTGACATTTAGGTTGCTTTTTTTTTTTTTAATAGCATTAAGGCAATATTAACAAAAAGCCTGTTGTGTATCTTGAGTAATTACCCAGCTAATACCTCTGGGACTCCCGGAGCACATTGTTCAGCTGTCACCATGGGTTTGTGAACAAATAAAGCTCTTGGTTTTCCTGATTCCCTCTGCATCATTTTTGATTTTTTGAGTTTGTTTTGTGAAAGAAGCTCCATACAACTTTTTCTTTTAATTTTTTACTTATGTGATATTGCAGTGTTCTCCGGATAAGTTAAAAGATTAATGCCACATGAAATAGGAAAATATACTGGAAATAGTGACTTTTTATGGTTTCTTTAATGAGAAACCATAAAAAGTCACTATTTCCAGTGATGGTGAGATGAAGCCTCATGAGGCATTGAACCGTTTGGGCTAATTGCTTCAAATATCCCGACAGTTCATGAAGCTTCAGGTGAAAATGTCACCACCTACTGGTGGAAAGCAGAACTACAGTTAGTAATATAATTGTGATTTTTTTGTTTGTTTGTTGTTGCATTTTTTTTT
The DNA here is from genome assembly GCF_016077235.1 of Cyprinodon tularosa. Taxonomy (NCBI): domain Eukaryota; kingdom Metazoa; phylum Chordata; class Actinopteri; order Cyprinodontiformes; family Cyprinodontidae; genus Cyprinodon; species Cyprinodon tularosa. The sequence goes on along the minus strand of NW_024038987.1, from coordinate 465,134 downwards.
AGCTCAAGCAGATGGTGAAAGTGTTTGTGCAAATTGAGCAAGGTTAGCAAAATGAAAAGTGTAAGTCATTTTTATTCAAAAATAATAGTTTTTCCACACTTTTTGGGTTGGAAGTTATGTTTTCAACCAGTCTTTTGACTAAACCAACCAATCTAATTTGGCAGTGTTTTTACCCAATATATATTTGCACCAAAACAAACCAAATTAGTTATACAAGTTAGTCACATTAGTGACATTAGCCAAAATACTCATTAAGTATTATTCCAACTTTCAAAAGTCCAAGGAGGGTCTTCAGGCCATAACCTTAGGATTAAAAGTCAATGTCATACAGCTAACCCCACTGGCAATAATGACTTCAAATCTGAAAGCAATACTACTTACACTAATCTTACCACTGTAATGAGTGGCTTGCTCAGATTTCATTGATCATTGCATTGTTTAATCTAACCAAACTAGTTTTATCAACTAGATTGTTTTGTTTTTTCCAACCAATCTATTCTTAGAATATAAACAAACTCTATCCAACTTTCCTACAAACTCCCACATCTTGACTGAGTTGTGAGGATGCTTAAATGCCTGTCAAAGTTTGGGGCGCGCTGAACCGCTTCCCGGAGCGGTCACGTGGTATGGCGGTGTAGCGGGGCTTGGGAGGTCATTGATTTTGGCTCCTCCCCTAAATGAAGCAAGCCTAGATAGCGCCTCGTGGAAAAGCCCCTCCATTACTCTACACACGCCTCAAAGCATCGGCTCCTCTCATAACATCACTATCTAATACACATTAGATAATTATGTCAATAATAAATCAGTGGAGCAAATTCAACCTTTGTTAAGATGATATTTAATTATGTAAAACTATAACACTTATTGTTGTCATACATCCTAAATGCAACTTCCCATGCATCCTGAAGTTTAGTAGCCAAATTCCATTATTAGGCCCGAGCAGCGAAGGCTGCAAGAGCCTATTGTATCTGTACTGTTTCTTATTATTATTCTTTTAGCACTTTGAACGCATTTTACGGGGACTTCGCATATTCAAAAACTCAGGAAAACGTGGCAGTAAATTGTCCCCCGCGTGAAATAGCCGGTCTGGAATGGAATCCAAAATGGCTGCCCCCAAATTACGCCACAGCGCCCCCTAACGTGAGTTGGGGGAAACTGTAAGTCACAGAGATTTGAACTTTGGCACACCGGTAGATCTCCTCAAATCATGAAAAAAAGTCTCTTGGAGGTATGCCCTAAAACCCACAGGAAGTCGGCCATTTTGGCTCAAAGTGCGATTTTTGGCCATTTTTCATTTTCGCTCATGTCGAACTTTAACGAACTCCTCCTAGGGATTATGAGCTATCGGCTTCAAACTCGGTCATTATGCAGTTAAGGCATTGGAGATTAAAAGTTATCAAAGGTTTTCGTTTTTGAGCATGTTTAAGGGGTCCCCAGGGGCCCCGAAGTTAGGGTACTTTTGAAGAATTTCAAAGTGGAATAACTTTTAGAAAAAAGGTTCAAATCAAACCACGTTTGGCAGTAAGGAGCCCCTTTTGGTGCTTGACCATAGTGGATGGTCAAATGATGACATCATCTAAGCCCCGCCCCCTAAGGGAAGAAAGTCACTTTTTTCACTTGGGAGGGTCCCTTTGAGTCATTTTAAACACCAGCACCTTGAAAATTTGTCAGATGATAGAAAACATGTTGGTCTAACTTCGTTTAAAGCACAGAGATTTTGAGTTAAATGGTGTTGCCGTGGCGCCATGGCGAAGTGAGGCGTTTCGCCATGAAAATACGATTGGCTCTCATTTCCTCATTATTAATCAGATCTGCACCAAAATCACAAGAGATGATCCTAGTCCAACTCCAAACAGGAATCCAGAGCAATATTTTGTGGGCGGGGCTTAATTTCACTACAGCGCCCCCTAGAAATAACAAACTTCAAACCACCAGCCCCAAGCCGTTTTTAGTCCTAGAATATTGAAACGTTGAACACATTTGCATCTCATCAGGCCCTAACTAAAAGCCTCTTGAAGCCATGGTCTAAACCCCACCGGAAGTCGGCCATTTTGAATTACAATTTACTCTCTTGTGAAAGCACTGACCTTTTTTCAAAAATTTGTATAAAATCAGCCTTTTATCCAAATGAGCTAAAACGTTCAAAATACGTTCTTTACAAAGCCTGCTGTAAGCTGGTTACAATAGCAAAGCGCTTCTTTAAAGTCCGTCACTCTGATTTTTCAAAAGTTTGCGTTCTCGCCTAATAGTTGGTCAAGTGGACAGATAATGCCAGGAAATAATTCAGCCCCTAGCCATGCTCGTTCCTAGGATAATGAAACTTGGCACACATCTGTATGAGCCCCCCACCTACAAAAAGTTTCATTGGAGCCATGGTCTAAACCTCTCATGAAGTCGGCCATTTTGAATCAAACGGCACCCTTATGAAAATAGAATCACTATGTTAAAATATTTCTAAAAAATCTGTCGTTTTCCCAAAAGCGCTAGGACTTTTGGAATATATTCCTCTAATCGGTACTTTTTTGATGGTGTACACAGCATAGCTCTTCTTAAAAGTCCGTCACTCTGATTTTTCAACAGTTTGTGTTAACAGGAAATTGTTGTATCTCAAAAAGTTTTATAGCAATCCTAGCCAAATCTGGAACAATTATTTATCCTTTGATTATAGAAAAGACTGCCAATTTTGGCGTGAATCTATGCATGTTTGAGCATCTTATGAGGTTTTCAACTGTCGCAGTATATGGCATTCACGTTTAAAGATTTTTCTTTCTTTTAATTATTAAGTAAATCATCTAAAAAAAATCTAGGACATGCAAAATGTGTTCCTTAACATTTGTGATTTTTTTCTGGATTTTATTGCAAACTATGGATTTTTAATGATTTTCTTTTGTTTTGAGTAGAGTCGGCCATTTTGAATTACATTTTACCGTGTTGTAAAATCACGGACCTCTTTTCAAAAAATTGTATAAAATCAGCCTTTTATCCAAATGAGCTAAAACTTTCAAAATACGTTCTTTACAAAGCCTGCTGTAAGCTGGTTACAATAGCAAAGCGCTTTTTTAAAGTCTGTCAGTCTGATTTTTCAAACGTTTGTGTTAACAGAAAATTGTTGTATCTCAAAAAGTTTTATAGCAATCCTAGCCAAATGTGGAACAGTTATTTATCCTATGATTATACAAAAGACTGCCAAGATTGGCGTGAATCTATGCATGTTTGAGCATCTTATGGGGTTTTCAACTGCTGCAGTATATGGCATTCAAGTTTAAAGATTTTTCTTTCTTTAAATTATTTAGTAAATCATCTAAAAAAAATCTAGGACATGCAAGATGTGTTCCTTGACATTTGTGATTTTTTTCGGGATTTTATTGCAAACTATGGATTTTTAATTATTTTTTTTGTTTTGAGTAGGGTGTATTACCGCTAACCGTGGAGTTTGGCAGTGCTGTTTCTCCATCTTTTGAACATATACTTTTGACCCACCACCTGAGATGGCCGCAGCATCTATCTCACAGATGAGATTCATCCCAGATATTATATTTTATCCCTAGTTTAAGCCTTCCTGACCAAAGCTGTGGTTTTCTCCGGCTGGTCCAGAGGTGAAGCGTGGCGCCTTTTCCGCTGGCTGAGAAGGAGCAAGGGGGCGGCAAACTTCTAACTTGCTGAGCCTCGATTTAAGACATAAGGGGTCAAAAGCAATCAAAAGAGTTTTTGCTGTGACAAACCATGTGGGCGTGGCCAAGCATCAAAATCAGACTTTGCGCCATTAGAGTATGACTAAACTGCCTCAGGCCCTGCTTTTATTAAGGATTATTAAATTTGTATAGCCGAACACGATGCTCAAAAAAGTATATTGGAGCCATGGTCCACACCCAACAAGAAATGGGCCATTTTGGATCAAAGATACCATTTTCTTTTTTTAGGTCATGACATATCTGAGGGAAGGGCTCTTGGTTTTTTTTGAGTTTGAGACTTCAAATTAACTTTACATGGACTATAGTCATAGCAAATTAAAAGTTATCAAAATTATTATTCTACATGGGAGCATGTGGGCGTGGCTAAGCATCAAACTGTTAACTCCAGTCATACAAAGCCACATTTCTAGGAGGAGAAGGATGATGAGGATGACAAACAAACAGCAGTAGGAGATGCAGTGAGAGCAGCAGCAGGAAGAAGAATATGAAGAGAAGGAGCACAGGGGGAGGAGGATGATTAGGATGAGAAACAGCAGAAGGAGAATGGAGGAGGATTAAATGAAGCAGGATAAGGAGGATGAAGAGGATCAGGAGAAGCAGCAGCAGGCAGGAGATGAAGAGAAAGAGCATCAGCAGGATGAGGAGAAGGAGATGCAGCAAGAGCGACAGCAGGAGGAGGAGAAGGAGACACAGCAAGATAAGCAGAAGCAGGAGGATGATGAGGAGAAGCTGCATTAGCAGGAGGATGAGGAAGATGAGAAGCTGCAGGAGGAGGAGGATAAGAAACAGTGGCAGCAGCAGAACGAGAAGGAGGGGGAGGATGAAGAGAAGCAGCAGCAGGCATAGGCTGAAGAGCAGGAGCATAGGCTGGGAAGGAGCGTGGAGGTGGAGGTCGCTTGGTTCCCGCGGTCGCAACATACCAGGCGGTGCGAGCTGCGAGGGCCGCTCAATGCCACTTGTGGCTTTAATTCATTTTGGTTCAGTAAGTTTTAGAGGATTATGAATAACAAATTATATACTTACTACCTTTGACATATTTAAAACCAATTTCAACCATAAAGCATGTATGATTTGAAAACAAACAAACAAAAGAACAAAAAAAAAAAAAAACCTGACTTACAGGTAAGCTTTACTTATTCTTTTTTCTCTCCTTTTGCATATCTTAAGAGGGAAAGAGTTTCGCCATATTTTGACATTTGTTCCTTTAGAGCAGTGCCTTCCTAACTGTTTTTGCTTGCCTCTTATAGGTTCACAATTTTCCAAACCCTCCAATAACCTTTTCAACAGCTGAACAAAGTCGGCTAAGGCAAATCTTATATTGCAATAAAATAACTAAAAACTTCAAATCCCAAAACTACCACCTTTAAATGAATTTTAGGTCAGCTGTATTATTTCTCTGTGTAAAAAAATTCAACACTCCTATCAATACATTTTGTAATACCTTCCAAATGTGTATAATTAATTCAGTTCATTTGTATCCCATCAGTTCCACTGTGCACCCCCCCCCCTCCTACTTTGAGAACCATTGCTTTAAAAGATCTGTAATATACTGTAATATGAGGACCAAAGACACCATCATGTGTGGCAGTCACTTTTAAATAGCTCTGCAGATTTAGTTGCAAAAACAAAATGATTACAGAGTTGCCATTTAAAACCATCTTAGCAACAATTAGATCTGCAGAGAGGATCATGGTCACTGCTTAGCAAAAGGGCAACTTGTATCTCTTTTCAGATTACACGCATTCCTGAACACAAACTGTTTAGAGCTCTGCGTTCAGGTTTCCACTATAAAAAGGAGGGGTTTTCTCCTATAAACACCTGGGTGTGGTGCAATCACCAGTAAAGGGAAAAGAAAAAGGTTACATTTAGTAGTAGTAGTAGTGTGTAACTGGCCAATAACCAGTCAGATGAAACAGGCGTAAATTCCGCTAAACCTCATCGCTAACCAATTTCTATCTGCATTTCTTAAAATTTTTTAAACCTTGATGGTTACATTTATTTTTCTTACTGTGTGGATCCAGAAACTGGTAGCATTTGGAGCACCATGTCGAGCCGAGGAGGAAAGAAGAAGACAACCAAGACGTCCCGGTCCACCAAGGCTGGGGTCATTTTCCCTGTGGGGCGCATGCTGCGCTACATCAAAAGGGGGCTGCCTAAATATCGCATCGGAGTGGGAGCGCCCGTCTACCTGGCCGCTGTCCTGGAGTACCTGACCGGTGAGGTCTCTTTTTTTTTTTTTTTTTAACACAGAAATAAGGTCATTGCTTTAGCTCCAAAATGTGTTATTCTGCTTTTTTCATTCCATCATGATTGTATGCAATATTGGAATTGCATAGAAATGCTTGGCTGCAGTATTTGGTGGTATGTTTTGTGCCATTGCACAGATTCATCCTAGGAGTATGGAAACATATTTTCCCGTATTACACAGAGTATATACTTTAATAATTCCTCTAAGATAATAGACTAATTGAATTCTAAAACTCATTTATTTATATTTGAAACAAGATTGTATAAACGTACAAAAATCACATACTGCAAAACCTGTTTTGTGTTTTCTTTCCACTTGTTTTAGTTGTTTAAGGAAACAAAACAAAAACTCCATAGATATCGAAATAATAAACTCACTTTTGCTGTCTGAGCTTAGAGCGTTTAAATAACAGCTTTTTTTTCCTGATATAATGATAGGGAATAGTTTAAAAAGTGGCAGACCTTTTCCCAAAGTTTGTTTCTTGAAAGTATTTCAGAAACAACTGTCTGTGACAGCTGTTAAAGAAGCATTTATATTGTCCTAAGCAAAGGTTTTGGGGTGTAAAATCTCTTTAGGGAAATCTTGTATATTTTAGCTGGACAGTGCAAAATTCTGCTTGCCACATAACATCAAAGTTGTGTTGCAACCTTCCTGGCGCTTTAAACTGCAGCAGATCAGTAATAACAGAAAAATGCAGCAACTTATCTCTCCATTCCCTCAAGAAAGTCCTTTCACACATTTTACTGATAACCTTGCTTATTTAAAGATTTTACCTGACAAACTGAGTTTGGCATTTGATCAACATGATCGTCTGTTTCCCAATACTTAGCTGAGATCTTGGAGCTGGCAGGTAATGCAGCAAGAGACAACAAAAAGGGCCGTGTAACACCTCGGCACATCCTGCTGGCCATCGCCAACGATGAGGAGCTAAACCAGGTGATCTGTTGTCAACAATTCAGCTGCTATCCAAAGCACAGAAATGGTTTATATGCTGCTTTCAGGACATCTCAGATGTTACACTTTGTCTCTCTGTAACAGCTGCTCAAAGGTGTGACCATCGCAGCAGGTGGCGTCTTACCCAACATCCACCCGGAGCTTCTGGCCAAGAAGAGGGGCGCCAAAGGCAAACTGGAAACGCCTGTGTCGCCAGCTCCTGAGAAGAAACCCAAAACAGTGAAGAAAACTGCAGCTAAGAAACTTGGTGGGAAAAAGGCTGGAGGGAAGACTAAAGTATGAGCCTAAGTCTGATGCTTGATTATTTTATCACTGAGCGTGTTAAGAATAGGGCAGTATGTCATTACGAATCACACAGAGGTCGAGTTGTTTGGCTTTTTAGAGGCACACCATGCTTTTGTGTTTTAGTCTTCTTAAAGTGGAATATGTGCTAAAAACTTTTTAAAATGTAGGCATCCAGAGGGCTTCCTGATCAGATGTCCCAACAGCCTATCGAACTATTTTCAAGGCATTAAAATTGCGGCTCTATATGGATCGCTAAGGCTACATTCACTTTGTGTGTAAATCAACCCTTATGTGACTCATATCTAACCTTTCATGGCAATCAGAGTGGCTCTAATTCCAACCTTTAAACCCCTTAAAAAAACTGAATTGTGGCATTTTCATATGCAGTGCTGCATGTGATTAATTTTAAACAGATTTCAAAGAGTCTGTCATCCGAACAGTTCTGTTGCATTTCCTCCAACTTTTACATTATCGTCCTAAATCTGACAACTTGCATAAAGAATCCTTTCCAGTGCAGGACTGCTCCACAAGTCAGGCCTTCTTTTTTCTTACTTTTCTTCATCTTCTTATGGTGTGATCACAATATTTTTGGCTCCTATTGTTCAACAACTGATAGCAGAGGCACAGACATCTGTTATATCTTGAGCAAACAGTGCACTGCTGCAGGAGTTCAAGGTGTTCAATGAGAGTTTAAATATATTTCAAAACTAGAGAGCCCTGTCCTCCATCAAGTAGCTCATTCCCCTCCGACATATTGTGCCTTCCACCTTTACCTGTAATACCTGTATTCACAGAATCTTCAAAAAATTCCTGGATCCAGATGGGGATCTGGATAATCACCAAAATGTAATAAAATGTTGCCAGTCACAATATTTCAGTTCAATTTAGTTTATTCCTATAGCGCCAATTCACAACACATGTCATCTCAAGGCACGTTACAGTTCACCAGATCATACAGTCAAATTGATTCAAAGTTTTCTCTCTAAGGAAAACCAGTTGATTGCATCGACTCATTGACTTGAATGCAATCCCTCATGCCTCTCTGCAAAATCCATCCATAACTTTTCAGTTATTTTGAAAACAGACAAACCAACACTGATCAAAGAATAATCTCCTTTGTTGGGGGGGAATAAAGTATTTTGTTAAGGTTGCTTTGTTTTAGATAAAGACGTTAACGCCATATCATTTTTATTTGAATGTAACTCAGTTTTTGTGCTCTTCTTAAACAGATAGTAATTCGTTCTGTGCGTTAATGACAGTGCTACACAGTTTGAGAATAGGTCAGATAATGAAAAGTAAAAAAAAAAAAAAATCAACAGTCTTTCTTGAATGTAAAGAAAGGTGAGTTTAAGACACTGTCACAGATCTGGGCCAGCTGTCAATCAAAATAAAAGCAACATCCAGCCATATGACCAACCTGCGCACCATGCTCTTAGAAACCAACAGGTAAAGGGTATTTATATACACAGTATAATGAAAACTACATTTAAGGAAAAGAAAATGCTGATCCAACAAAGGCAGTGGAATGAGTCCTGGAAGGTGATTTTTTTTTTTTAAGAATATTTTTTTAAGACACTATTGGTTAGTTATTTGTTTTTCTAAAGTAGGTAGACAGGAAATATGATTGGAGAAAGGGGGAAGACATGCAGCAAAGGTCACCAGGCCAGGACCCCAACCTGCGTCGCCCATTAAAGACCAAGTTCAAGGGTCAGAGTATCCCCGCTTGCTATATACAGGCTGTGTGTTTCAAACAGGGTGAATCTGGCTGTTTCATATCGTCTTTTTCCCCCCAAAGCAGATGGTTTTAACCTTTCCACCGTGTCTCTCTTCCTGTCAGACTCATGACCCCAAATTGCTGTGTAGATCAGACCCAAATAGGTCAAGGGTCCATCTTGGTTTCACCTAAGACCAGCCCCATTAGCTTTAAGTGCCAGAAACTCTTACGATAGTATATTTTCGTCAGATTTGGCGTTAAATCGTAACCAATATTTTCAGGCCATAAGGAAGCTAAGAAGTAATGATGTGACGGACCTCTTACTCTAAAGTATATCCTGCTAGAAAAAGCGCCATTCTCACTACAGACAGTACTATGGTGTGACGTCCTGATGTTTGCTGTGTCTTTAACAGAGAGGGGAGGTGAGCAAGTCGGCATCAGCAGACAGCACTACGGAGGGATCTCTGGCAGACAGCTTCACTGTGCTCTCCACAAAGAGCCTCTTCCTGGGTCAGAAGGTCGGTTTACTGGGCGCTCAGAATTCTGGCTTAAAAGTCCAAGATGATTATACCGAACAACAATTCACCACTGAGTAAAGTGCAGTGAGTGCGGAGCTTAGCTGTGAGGATTGGTAAAATGTTTAAACTGCTTTTTCTTTTTAATAATTAAACATGAAGCTATAAAACCAATGAAAGACTCAAAATTAGAGCTAAAAAGCTTATTATATTTTACATGGAGTAATCTAAGAATGATATAAGATGTATTAATGGGAAACGCCTCTTTTAAAGATAGTTGAGAATTGTTTGAGTGGCAGGTAAGAATCACATTATTGATCTGCCTGTGCTGTGGATCTTGTAAATCGTTCCACAGATTAAACTGAATTTGCTGTAAAACAAACTATTAGCAAAGGTAATTGGCAAATAAAATGATTTTGTGTAACTTTAGAAATTAGTTTGAAAAAAAATCAGTTATTTACACAGTTTGAGTAAAAGAAAAAAGCATTTGCTTGCACTGCTTGTTGTTTTAGCTCCTTTTTTTAGTTTAGGTTCAGTTTAGGTTAAAGGAAACTAGTTTCCTTTATAGACCTGATTCTTGTAACTCTACCATTCTTTCCTGTTTACTTCTGTCTTTCTTCACCACTTTTCTTGCAGATGATTTGTCTTCTTATAATCATATTTTGCATTGTGATGTTTTTGGATGGGAGAAATAAACTTTTTTTAATTTCTGGTAACAAACCTTGAATTAATCTGGGCTAATGAGGTGTTTTGTTTGACATCTTCGAGGAATACCTTGATATTTTGGACTCCTTTATGAAAAACCAACATGATATTCTTTAGCATCATGTTTTTTCGTTGCTGCCATGTTCAAATACAAAATATTTTTGAATATATTAAATCCTATGTATTATTGTTAAATCACTATACACAAACTGCAAACCATGTTTGGGGAGTTTGGCATCATGCTTTGTCAGTAAAATATTTGACTAGTTTGAGATCGGGTTTCCTCCCCTTAATCCCTACAGATGATACAGCATTTAGATGCTAAAGCTAATCAGTTACATTAATGTGTGATGGTGGAAAAAAGGAGAAGATTGGGGTGAGTGCTGATTAATTATAATGTAGAGGCTTGATGAGATTCTCTATGTAATCCAGACTCAGAGGGTCACTCTAATATTCTTAGCTTCGAAACACACCAACAGTTTTAGCATCTGTTTTGTTTTTATGGCTCTGCTTAGTTAAACATAAGCTGATAAAGGTAATAGCCAAGAGCAAAGGTAAACTAATGTCAAACAAAAGTTAGTATTCCCCTTATATATTTAACACTTTATTAAATACCATTTGTTGGAAAACATTAGAGGATGTAACTCTTTAGTGGCGTTTAAAGTGGTCAGTATGTAGCCTATATACCTGTTAATTACTCGGATCTCTTCAAAGTAGCTTAGCATATTGCCATCAACATCAAAACTGTTGGGGGGGGGGGCGGGTGCACCCTTATGTGAAAATGTCCAAGTTGTGACCAAATTGTTTGAGGTGAGATTTCTCATGCATCGTCTTTAAGAGAGGCTTCCTTTTGGGATTGAGAGCCAGGTAGACCGATTTTATAGGATGTGTTTAAAAATTAACTTAACTCAGTGACTGACAAAATGATGACCCTAGCTTGACACATTTTATCTTATTATAAGGTTTTTATGAAGCCTTCAAATCCTGAGCTGCATCAGAAGCAGAATGTCATTCAGCAGCAAATTTAAAACAAGGTTTTACTATTTAACAAAAAATTTTTCAAATAGGTTTAGCATGCACTGTTAGCTTTTAGTCCAATTAGTATGACTAGCTTTGCGCTCCTAAACAAACTGTCCAGTTTCAAAAAGGCTTCAAATATTTCAAAAAACCAGCTTGTACCATGACCTGAGTTGGTAATGGGAATGAATGTCTTTGATAAACGAGTTAATCTAAAGTTGATTAGGTTTATGAGTAGCATTAGAAAAAAACCCTCATATTTAGGGGGGCCTTTCTATTATATGAAGGATAACATAGTTTTCAATATGAAAAAAAAAAAATTGCATCATAATACTTAAGTACTAAATCTTATGCTTTATAAAATATTATTAACACATTATACTGACATGCAATTATAAAATACAACAGAAAAGGAAGGTTTTTGTTATATTGGAATTTATTAAAATCCATAAAATGCTTCTAATCCCCCATGAATAAAGATGCAAAACTATCACTTAAAGACTATATGTTGCTCTGACAAACTGTCAGACTTTTCCTGCCACTAACTGTGATCTAGCTTTCTGTTTTCAGTCTAATCCATCAGTGATATAAGCAAAATTTTTTATTGTTATGGGGTAAACCCAGAGGAATCAAAACCATTGCCTCTCCATTCATTTCCTAAGGAACGTTTGCGATGAGGTTATAATCAGTTGCCATCATACAACTATATAACCAGTGAAATTCATGTGTGAAATTCTGGGCTCTCACGCACAGATGTACACACACGCATGTTTTGAATTTTTCACCGATGAGTATATGCATCTCCGCCGTGCAGCACGACCAGCTTTCTCTCTTTATTTCATAACTTAAGCAGCTTGTTGAGTTCTTCATGTTTACAGACAGAACTGCCTTAAGTGCATTCTGCATCCTTGTTAATATTAAAGAATGTAAAATAATTTCCCTACTGAACTTTATCTGGATCAGTTGGTATTTCTGTTCAAGCATGCCGCCGACATCTTCATTTCTCTTGCATTTATTGATGTGATCCCTCTTAAGGGTGAACTGCAACACCCTCTTCTCGATGTCAGAAACACTTAAAACAAAACACATAGAGAGTTCGTTAACCAACACAACATACAACTAATGTAATAACTAACATTATTAGTTAATAGGATGTAAAAATATTTTAATCTCATTAATTAATAGACAGCTGTAAGTAGATTGGTTTGCATCTCTACTTAGCAGATGAAACGGTTGAAGCAGGTTGTTATTAAACTCAGCCGACATGTTGTCAGCTTTAAATGTTGTTCCCTCTTAGTCTAAATGATCTGCAGGCATCGCCAGCATGTTGTGCTTCCTCTCAGATCATTTGAAAAATCTTAACATTACAGTCAATTAACCTTGAGTCTCCTTCACCCAGTAACAGCTTCCACACCGAAGGTTGGTCAAAATGATGGGGTGCGTTCCTTTATCAGAAAATGTCAGATACTGTATTTCAGTACAGTATTATTTTTTTGCAACCAAGGGTTGTAGATCAGTTGGAGATGATTCCAAAGTTCAAGGTATTCCTCTAAGCTGAGAAGTGAATCTGGTTTTAATGCCTCTGCTTCTTCACTTTTTCCCTTTTTGCTCCCTCCACCTTTGCATGCTTCCTCCTGCCCCCCGTTCCCCCCCATCACAGCTCAACCTTATCCACAGCGAGGTCAGTAACTTGGCTGGCTTTGACGTGGACGGGGTCATCAACCCCACCAATGCTGAACTTGATCTTAAAGATGATCTAGGTGAGCCCCCCCCCCCATACCTCTTCCCTGACCTTCCCCAGTCCCAGTGGGCTTTCAGATCCGGAATCCTTGAATGCCCAACAGCTGCGCATTATTTTCTAAATTACAGGTTTTTGGCATCCTACTCTGGATCCTATTGTTTACATTGCGAGCAGCAGCAGATCGATCTAGTTCTCTCATTCTTAACGGCAAAATATCTTTGGCTTCCGTTCAAAGAAAATCTTTAGTAGTTAGATTTTATTGTTGGAAAACAAATAAAGAAAAATCAAGAGAAATCCTTGACTTGAAAATCAGGAATTCCAAGTCATCCATCCAGAGATTAATTTGTTTATTCTTCCAACCATTTATCTGGTTAGCCCATTTATCAGTATATTGTAATTTGCCATCCATCCATCCATCCATCCATCCATCCATCCATCCATCCATCCATCCATCCATCCATCCATCCATCCATCCATCCATCCATCCATCCATCCATCCATCCATCCATCCATCCATCCATCCATCCATCCATCCATCCATCCATCCATCCATCCATCCCTCCCTCCCTCCCTCCCGTTAAACCACCTTTTTTGTTTTTGTTCATTGTATTCTCCAGGTAATACACCTTTGGAGCAAGAAAAGGATGGTCTCATATTTTCCTTGACACATATGTGTGTGTGTGTGTGTGTGTGTGTGTGTGTGTGTGTGTGTGTGTGTATATATATATATATATATATATATATATATATACACACGTTTGTTTATATCGAGAGGTATATTGTGCATTTATGCCATAGTTTGAAAAAGAGAACAAAAGCTGCTCGCAGTAGTAACATGCTGAGGTTCCTCTATCAGTAAATATCCTCAAATTACTAACCTGGGTTCCCTATGGATGATGGGCTACAGAAATGTATCGATTAGTAGAAACCAAACGTTGCATTGGTGGCATTCAATGATTTTTATAAAGGCTGCAGAGAACAGTTTGTCTGCTTTTCTTCCCACTATGTTTATGTGCTGTGGTCCATTTCAGGTGCCAGTCCTTTCAAACTGCTGCACGTTATTTTATAAATTAACTTTTTTTTTTTCCTTATTTTTTTGCTGAAGATTTTTTTCTTTAAACTTTTCCCTTATCTCATCAACATTTTCAAAGAACAAGCCCAGAAATTGTTTTTTAATTGGTTGCAAAGTGCAGCATGGTTGAGAGATCTCCCACCTGAGATTAAATCCAGGATTCAGGACCACACAGCTGGACAGAAACAATACCAAAAAAAAAAAATAGATTAACTGAAAACTCCAGAATTGTATAATTTTGAATCCATCCTCCTGTGATGTTTTCCAAGGTCAATTTAGTAAATCCAGCCAACTGTGTGCTCCTGCATCCTATTTTCACTATCTAACTTGTCTCTCCACTTCCTCAGCTGCCTCCTTGTGTCCTGTGATTTCCTCAGCCAATAAGGAGTGCGCTCACTTGTGTCCTTCTGTTCTTCTCTCTCATCACTCTCCGCATCTTATTGCCCACAGTCACTCACAGTGTTTTTACCTCCATGTTGTTGCCTGTTGTCTGTCACGGTTGTTGTCTGTAGTTGCAAGTTGTCCGAGCCGACATTTCCGCGGTGGAGAGCGACGCTGTCGTTCACCCGACCAACTCCTCCTTCTATACAGGTGGTGAAGTAGGTAAAGGAAGCACTGACTCTGCAGAGACCACGGCTGTCTGTCTGCTCTCCCTCTGCATATCCAGTCAGTCAGTGCTGCAGTCTGTGGACAAACGGCAGCAGCAGTTGTTACCTTTCATTATTGTTGGCCTTTTTTTGTTTTAATCTATGCTTCCATTGTTAACCTAAACCAGATGTTTACCTTTTTTTTTTTTTTTTTTTATAAAAACATTTTTTTGCAGTCCAATTATCGGAGCAAAAGTCAATGTTCTAAATTTTAAGATGATCTCAGTACAAAGAGACCGTTTATAAAGACAAAAGCTATATTTGTTTCTCTTTATTTACAGAGATTAGTCAGCAAAGCACTTGGGTCACTCTGAAATGTGCTCTCCTTTTACAACTAAAATCAAAGAAAAAAGCTGTATAAAGTAGGGCTGGGCATTTAATTGCATTTGCAATATAATAGCAATTTAGAAAAATGCTATTTTCAGATCACAGAAGGACTCAGTTTTGGTCACATATTTAACAGGAGTAAGACATTAAAATTTTCAATCCAGCGCTTTAAAGTGGCGGTATGACACTTAAAGTGGGCTTGCCACCACACAGAATAGAAGAGAGTTGCTGCTAGCATGCAGATCCATGCAATATAGCAGAAGTATGAACTTTTTCATCCAAAGATTACAGTAAAGTCCTGCAACAATGGAAGCTATTCAGGTTGTGAAAAAAACTGAAACTCTGGAGCGGAAAATCTACATGCTTGATCTTAGAAAGGAAATTCGCATTAAAATTGCAATATTGGTAGAAAATAATTGTAACTTTGATTTTTGGCAAAATTGTTCAGTCCTATTATAAAGAAAATCAAAAATAAAGTTGAGATGTTTAGATAAAATTGGAAATGTTCTAATCTGTTATTGGAAACCATTGTAAGACCAGCCAAAACTCTAATATCAGAATATATCGACCTGCTTCTGAAATCTGATAGAAAACACTGCTTAACTCATTGGTTGATATTGAATGGGTCGGTTGTTCTCATAACCTATGTTGGTGATTATTGCTCCCTCTTTTTGACAAATATCTCTCGATCCAGTCTTTTCTACCATTCCAGACTATAAAAGAAGTTATAAAAGAATAAATGATTGATGCTGATATTGTATTGGGTCAACATCGGTCAGGAAAGAAAATGAAAACGTCCAACTATTTTTCCGTCAAAACAACCCTAATATTCCTTTGGATTATTAACTTTTTAACTGTTCAGGAATTTAGGTTTTACACTTGAATACTTACCTGTAGTTAATATTAGGGGTGGAACGGTTCACAAAATCCACGGTTCGGTTCGATTCACGGTTTTCGGTTCGGTTCGATTTCGGTATATGTTGATTGTTACACCGAAATCCCATAAAAATTTATGGAATTAATGAAAAAATCCTCCAAAAAATAATGGATTGCAATTATTTTAAATGATCCGCGGAAACCCTGGATCATTTCCGTATGTTTTGCTGCTTTGAATTTAATCATCTCGCGCATGCTCTCTACCATCTCCAAGGGACTCAGAGGGGAGCGGACGGGAGCCACAGTGGGGGCTGTAGGCTTTGCTTTGAGCAGCCGGTCTGAGCGCAGCGGGGGTTGCTGACGGAGTATGAGGGATTTCGGGGTTAGCATGACATGTTGCTGTTAGCATAAACAAAACGTGTTGCACAATGCTTGCACACTGTTGCACTTTTATCCACAACTTTCTTTCCGCCGTCATCATAGGTCACTCTAAATGCAAAGCGCTCCCATACAGCAGACCTATAAAGTGCTGCTGGCGCGTCTTCTAACTCCTGTTCTTTCCCAGTCGCCATTCCGACAAAATTCTCCACAACAACTGATTTTTTTCCCTGCTACACCCGGCTAAGCTGCTTCGCTTCTTTTTCTTCTTGTTTACCACTGGTAGTTGGCTTTGGTCGCAGTACCGCCACCTTCTGCTCTGGAGTGTAAGCGCTTCGCCTATGAGAAAAAGGAGCAGCGCATGAACCGAACGAAACACACGCGAACCGAACCGAGACAGTCGAACCGAACGTTTCGGACGGTTTTCATAAATCGTCCCATCCCTAGTTAATATGCGTCTTTATATATGTGGAAACAATCCTAACATTGCCTTCCTGTTGGATAAAAAGGTTTAATCAACTAAATCTTAAGCATGCATATAACCTTTAATGCAGAACAGTACTACATCTACGGCTGCACGATTTGGCCTAAACTTAAGCTACAATGTATTTCTATATTCTGGTTGATGGGAGTTATTCAAATATTGACATATATACAATATGAGATCCTCAGAAAAAACTGCAGAGAAAACCCATCTCAGATTCCTGTAAAAACTTCTAGAAATGTTATAAAGAAATTCTAAACACATAGAACTATGTTCAGAGCTACAAGCTGAACAGCTGAACAGATGAAACGCACATTTAATCATTTATCTCTCCCTTTTCTTAGTTCTTATCTCCGTTCTTTTGTATTTAGCAGTTTTTTTCTCACTGAACATTTGGCAAATCCAAGAACACAAATAAATGTATGCCTAAAAACTATTTTCACAAAGCACTAATAAAATAGCAAAATTCAACATATTATTTTGGATGAACCTTTTTGATACTATAGGCAGTCCTGCTTTCCTGTTAGGATTTCTCTCTTTCTCTCGCACTCATGCCACTCCTGCCTCTGTGCTATATTCCTGCCGTTTGTTGTTTTATTTCCTTATAAAAGTTTTTTTTTTTTTTAACCTTTGATCTTTAGTTAAACAAAACTGTTTTACTAAAGATCTGTTCGGGTTGATTCGGCTGAACCCTGAATGTCAGTCTGAAACAAATGCTGTAATCCTACTGTAATGGGTGTCAGCATTTTAAAAATGTGATTTAAAGTCACACAATTATTATTAAATACAATTATATTGAAATATATATTGATACTATAGGATTGCCCAGCCCTAATCAATGGAAGTATATTGAATAATATGAACATTTATTTAGGATTTATTTCTTACACTTTTACCTTTAGCTCTGTTTCCAGTCACTCTTCAGGAAAGCTATAGTTACAGGATTATAAGATCCTGACTGCTAGAGGAAATTTCTTAGTGTTGCGTCTGATATTTATACTGATCCTATCCTGGATGACTCAGGATTTCTGCTTTGCTAAGAAGACCTTTGCCCAAACTGCAGGGCTCAATCTTTTTAAAACAGGAGTTCCTTATAATAACTAGCCAGAGGTAGATCTTTGCATCAGATAACACATTTAAAGGTTATATTTTGCTGGTGTGACCATGCTAATTATACTGCTGCTGCTCGTTTAGCTCTGCATGACTGAAACATTGACTCTCTGAGAGCTGTCTCTCATGTGACCTTTGAACTCTCTAACCAACCTGTCAGTTCAGATGGTTTGTAAGCAGATGCACAGAGTGTCACAAAGTTTTATTATTTCTGTGGTCACAAAGGCACAAAGATTCAACTGATAAGGTTTAATGACTGTACTTCATATGCTGGTTTTAATTTTAGGGAATTTTCTTTTTCTCAATTAAGAATGAAAGTTTTTAAATAATGCAAAAATATTCACACCATTAAACTTTTTCATATCCTAAACACAAATCATATTCAATCAATGGGACTTTTTCTGATATATGTCAACAGTGGTGCACTAATGCAAAGTGGGAGCAAAGCAAGGCATGGTTTAAGTATTTGATCAAGATCTGAAAAGTGTGGCTTCAGTCCTCCTCCATTGGTCGTTTGACCGTTTGTTTAAGTTAAATCTCCGACTGTTTCTGGTTTGTCTCCCATCATCTTCTGGACATCAAGAAACCAAAATATTTGTCCGTTCCTCTTTGCTAAATAGCTTGAGCTCAGTCAGACTGGACTGAGACTGGAGAATGTTTCTAACCACAGATTCAGATTGGACTAAGGTTCGGGCTTTCACCGGACCGTTACACCTCTGGCTTTATGCATTTTCCTGCTCAAAGGTGTTGTTTTTTTTCACCACCATTGTCCTACTTTATCTCATTCATCTCTCCTTAAGCTTTGACCAGCTTGCCTATCTCTGCACTGTACAGATGGTGTGTTTGGGTTGATGAGTAAAAACGGCTTGATCTCGTCTAACCAGAGTAGCTCCTTCCCTCTTGGCTTATGGCAAAATGTTAACTGGACTTAGTTTGGCTTTTTTGTTGCTGTCCTTAATAAGACCAGATTATTAGAAATGAGGAATTAAGTGGTTTCCAGTTAACAGGTTCACTTTGCTGAGCTCTGCATCCCTGCAGCTCATCTGGAGTTACTTTGAGTCCACCTAGGCTTGTTCAGTCATAGGTGGACGGTCGTCTCTTGGTAGGTCAACAGTTGTGACACATTCTTTTCATTCTCAGATGACTGCTTGAAAAGAGCTCTGTGAAATGTTAAGCTTTGGACGTTGTTTTAAAACATAATCCTAATCCCAAAAGACAGGTAACCTTTCTTCATCCGTTTGCTGCATTTCTTGATCTTTATGGTGCAGTTTGTTCACTAATGTTCTCTAACAGCCCTCTTAGGTCTTTACAGAAATTAGATCTGATCAAGTTAACTGTTATGAAGTAGATGACTCCTTAAGGCAAGTGTATCGTAATAGAGGGGACTAAAAATAAGGCAAATCACTCTTTTCAGATCACGTTTTTGGGGACTTTTGTGGTGCTCTCTCACATAAAATCCCCCAAAATCAGTCATCTTTTGCTTTGAGATGCCTCCAATCTTTTTGGTTTCTGTATACGGCTCCTCTCTTAAGCTCTGAGTAAAAATCTAAGGCGACTGAGTCTCTGGGAATAGCATTTATTGATTTGAATGGATAAAAACATTTCTTCCCCCCCAATTGACTTAAATTTTCTAGGATTTTTAACTAGAATCTTTGCTCCTTATTTGTGCCACCTGTTCTAATCCTGAAATGAAGCACTCAGAGATTCTGAGAGGCACTTCTAGAGGATTGACACGCCTGTGTTTCTGCCAGTCTGTCCATCCACCCTCACGTCTTCCTGCTTGCCTGTCTGTCTGCATGACCTCCAGCCCTCCGTCGCACTTTCTGTTGTCTGTCTGCAGCTCAGCAGTATCTGTTCACTGCTGTCCTCTTCTGTATCCGCTTGCAGGCTCTGCCCTCGAGAAGAAAGGAGGGAAGGAGTTCACGGAGGCACTCCAGGAGCTGAAGAAGAAAAATGGCCCCCTGGAGGTGGCTGGTGGTAAGTGCACAGACATAAACGACAAAGGGGGATTTTATTGTTCTGAAAAGCAGAGTTGTTTTATTGTCCACATGCTTAGTTGTTTTTAAATAAAGTTGTTACGTTCCAGGTGGGAATAAGGTGTTAGGTTAAAAGAAGGTGGATTTTAACACAGATTTAACTTGGCTGAATTTGGGACTCTGCTGGGTGAAATGTTTACAGTGCTGCCATAGAAACCTTTGCAGTGTTGATAGATTACTTCTGTCCTTTTGTGCCAGTCTTTCATATTTTCCGCTTGTTACTGCAGCATTATGCAGAGTCTTTCAAACAGTTTTCACCAGTTCAGCCCAGAATCCCTGCCCTGTCGTTTTTTAGATTTAGACAATAAACTTAGCTGAGCCTTTTCAGGGGGACAACTAAATAATAATTTTCAATTATTACTTAATTTTGTCTGGATACTCTGAATTTTTGTCCTAAAATTTATCAATTAGTTTTATATTTACTTTATTGCCTCCTTGATTTCTTTATTATTACAAAAAAAAAGAATATTTTAATTGAAATAAACTTCTCTGTTTAAGTATTTACAAGGCGCATAAAGCACCGGAGCCTGTTTGGCAGCCGTGGTGTGTGCCGACCATTCCGAGGCTGATCCTATAAAGCTTTGGTTTTGCAGTTTAAGCTCAGCTTGGTTAGATGGGAAGTGTCATTGTGAGGCCAGATTTATGGTTCTTCAGGGATGCTCACTGTAGAGCCAAACACTAGCTCAGTACTCAGGACTTTGACTAGTTGTTTTACATCCAAGCTACATTTGTGTCGTCCTTCCTGTTCTTACCTCGCCAAAATAAGACAGCCAGAGTACTCTGAAAATATAATGGTTTTTATGAAACCTCATTTTCCTGATGGCTGTAACAGTCTTTGTTCTCCCTGTCCTGAAGCGACATATTGACTAAAAGTTCAA
The DNA here is from genome assembly GCF_016077235.1 of Cyprinodon tularosa. NCBI lineage: Eukaryota > Metazoa > Chordata > Actinopteri > Cyprinodontiformes > Cyprinodontidae > Cyprinodon > Cyprinodon tularosa. Next base: position 444,455 of record NW_024038987.1, on the reverse strand, counting down.
GTCTACCATGTGATTGTAGGACTATGCTTGCTGTTAAAGGTTTTATTGGATCCCTAAATGAGGAATGGCTTTTTTGACCTTTATAAATAACTGATTGATGGATTACTCTCTTTATCCCTTCATTGTTATACTTTTAGGTTATGATGTTTAGGTTTTAATCCTACAAAAACCTAATTAGAGTCCAAAAATAAACAGGTTGTAAAAGTCATTTGCAGATGTCTTACTATTACTACTATACAACAATGTCTTACTACTATAGAACAATTTAACAAACATTCAGAAAGTTTATAGTGGAGATCCATGCCAAATGTTTTAACTAGGCCATTCTAAAGTATAAGATATGAAAAGAACTGAAAGTATTTTAGATTGACATTTAAGACAGTCAGTTTTGAAATAAAGCTTCACAATATATTGTAAATATATTATCACCTTCTTCCTAATTAGTTTTTTCCATCTTATTTCTAAGTGAAGCTATATATACTTGTGTGAACTCAACTTTTTTCTTAGCAGTTTGTGAACAGTAATGTTTTCTTCATGTAGACTAGGCCTCAGATTATCTGTGCTGAAATTACTTTACAAAGATTTGGGCTCTATTCCTGTATCAGAACGACATCTCGCCATTAATACATCAAACTGGATCTGGAAAAGAAATAATAATAATAATAAAAAAAGATATATATATATATATATATTTTTTTTTTCTTCTTATTTATTTAGTTTCTTATTGGTTTTAGTCTTGTCAGTTTTTACCTTTTAATAACTGAAATTGAATTTTTGATCCTACAATTTTAAGATTTAGATTATCAAAGCTTTTTTCTAGTAAATATTTGAAAAAAAAATGTTGAAATTCTGATTATTTTATTCTCCAGGGCCAATTAGTTTTGTTCTTTTAGAAAAGCTAACAAAGTACATCTGTGACAAAGTTAAAGAATGAAGCTACATTTATTTTAATCTTAAACACTGCAGGCGATTGTATTGTTCTGCATTATATGGATTTTAGAGAAAGAGAATTCACAGAACTGTAAATGATGCCAGATATTTATATAAGAATGGCCTTTTGTTGCTTTTAAAGGAAGCATGTTCTTAGTGATTGTTCCAAAGTTTAGCTGTTTGGAAAATAATAGGAACAGATAGTTCTGCTCCACCACACGCTTTAACCATGAAACAGTCTCAGTTTCCCTCAGGCAGGCCTAAGCATTGAATGGTTCTGCGGTGTGAAGTGACTCTATCATCTCCATCATCTTTCTTCTTTTGATTTGGGGCCATCTGGAAATGAGCTCGTCCTCAGCTTTGAGTGCAGTCCCCTAACACGCTTGATGCTGGCTAATGAACTCTGACTGAAGGCTTTCTCGCACCGCAGAGTCAAAGGCTTTGGCTGAATTTCACTTTTTTACAGCTGCTGGGGTGATGGAAGACTTAACTGAGGACCAAACTCTAGAGAGCAGACTCTGTTCCCTTGTCCTTTATATCTTCAGCTCCCTGGAGAAGTGGGTTTCCTCTCTAACACCTTGGTTTAACCAGCTTAAGCTCCTGGAGATCTCACACTTATTTTTCCCACACAGAAAAGTGCTCATTTAGCGCCTATGGTCTCCAAACTCAACTTTTGGGGTTTTACTTCCAACAAAATGGGTTAATAAGGCTTATTTTAACTGATGAGCACTTTGTGATGTGGCAAAAGCTGTGAAAAGTGCAGTCATTGTTTGAGCCAACTAAATCATTACAGATGTTAGAAACTTCAAGATGTATTGGCTTCCCACCCATTTTTAGAAAATATATTTCACTTTCAATCTGCCTTTTTGTGATTAGATTTATTTGTTTTTTTTTTAACAAATAATATGCAAATGTTACGCATTTATTTATGCATATATGTGTAGAGAAACAGAACAAGGAATGTAAAGGAGTTGAAAGTAATGATTTTGCCAAACAATCTATTATTTTTAACTAGTATTGCGATATGGGATTTTCTTTTGCTTTAACCACAAGCAAGTAGATTAATTTTCTTAACGTTTCTGTTTTTTCATAACCTTAAAAGGTTGCCTCTCCAGAGTCCATTGTTGAAAAACTTCACTCTTACTCGGTGTGACTTCCATTTGCGTGCCGGGATTTGCATGCTAGCTTCAACTCTCTCTTCCCTTCTGTGTGGCAACAAATTCACTTAAGCATATTACTGCAACCTTAAGGGCTGGAGGGAGAAATGTTTGTCTAGAATATGTCTAGAATGCAACAATATCAATAGATCAGGTCTATAACAAAATTCAGATTCAACATTAATGAAGCAAGATCTACAAATGCCACCAAATGAACAGGATTTACTAAGCCTTAATCCTCCAAAAATACTTAAATATTCAGTTTATTCACTTTCCACTGGAAAATGGGAAACAGATTTATCAGTTGGGGTGATCAGAATGTTTTGTCTAAAATCTGTCAGAGAACCTTCAACATGACTGGAAATCCTAATTTAAAAATAATTCAATAGTTGGGGCATAGGAAGCCATGGGACTTCTGGAAGCTGGGTTCATGGTCCTGGCGCCGCGTCATGCCGGGGGAATCTGGGGTGGAACTGGGGGGACCTGGGGGGCCCTAGACTTTCCTTGGGTGGGGTCCCTGCTGGGGGGTTGGGGGCTTGTTTCTGGACCGATTGGCCGCCTGGTTTGTTGACTGGTGGCTAGCCTGCTCTGGGGTCCATCGGCTCCCCTGTTGGCACTGGGACCATTGAACTGGTGAGGAACGGCATCTCACAGGCGCTCCCCCTAGAGGGGACATACTGTCAGAGTTAGGGTGGGGAGGGGAGCCGTGCATGCAACTTGACCTCAGTGTCCTAGTCTTTTTTGTTCTGAAAGCAGTGGGTTAGACCTCCTCATATGGTTGGGGTGAGTGGTGGCCTGGGATCAGGTTTTGATTTGATGATGCTTCGTTTTTTTTTTTTTTTTTAAATAGAAGAAATTAATTAGAAGAAATAAAAAAGATTAGATTGCAAATGCAATTAATTGCCCAGCTCTGGTAGTAAGAATTACATTTTTAAAATACCTGCCCCCTTTCCAAGGGAAAAAAAAACATTACCAAACGAGAAAAAAAATTCTCTAAGCATTTTATATCATTTTATCATCTATCCACTAAACAACGATGATAAGTGAAATATGAAATTATAGTTCATTTTGTCATAGCTTAGGTCCCTCATTGAATGCCGTGTTTTAAGCAGCACGTCTTATTTGATAAATGGTGTGATGGTTTGATGTTATTATTTATTTAGATATGACTATTAATTTGGGTTCTTTAAAAATATACTAGATGTTGATTTATTGATGTATTCAGGTATTCTGGTTCCATCTTCGACCCTTGCAACACCCCTGCTGGAAGATATGTAAATAAATAGGGCTGAAACAATTGGATAAGTTGATTATTGAAATAATCGTCAGCTAATTTAGTAATCGATGAATCGTTAACTGGAGTGTTACGACTCTTATGCTACATTCAGACCGGACGCAGCAAAAGCAGCAAAATCGCGTCTGCTGCTTCCTTTTTGCTGCTTGTACCAGTTAAGTTCTGACGCGCGGCTGAAGCATCTTTGCTGCTCTGGCTGCGCGGTGCAAAAGTGGCTCTGACGCGCGTTGGGCGGAGCTTCACTATCCTTTCTCTGCCTTGAAGCTTTATTTGCTGTGATCAGTGGGAATAAAGTAGTTTTGATATGTTTTTAAGTGAGAAAATACACCTGCAAACATAATCAGTGCAGTCAGTTCATCCAGATTACAATCCTGCCTCCCAATGTTATTTCTGTCGGACCCGCTCAGATCCCCACATACCGGCGTTGCGCCGACAGAAGGAATCCCTTCAACAGCAGCCTCTGGCCGGGTCACCTCCTCGCGGTTTACCGCGGCGGCTGGTAGGTGTTTTTCATCTAAATAATCCGATCTGCAGGCACCAGAATAATAAAAGCGAACATATTCTGCCGGCAGATGTATGCATTTTAAGTTAATTTAGGCGTCAATAAACTGTTAATTTAGGCGTCAATAAACTGTTTAAGAGGAGTGATCAGAGCGGTCTGTGTCATCAGCGCTGTGTCTCTCTCCCAGCCAGCTCCCAGATCAGCTTCTCTGATTGGTTGACGCGGCAACCAGCAAAAATTAAATTTTTCCATCTCGAGCAGCAGCGCGTTTGCGGCGCGTCACGCGCGTCAGATGCTTAAACGCGGCTGACGCGCTGCTTCAGCTGCTCAGACGCGCTGCGCCTGCTGCTCAAAACGCGCCGCGGGACCTTTTGCTGCGCCTTGACGCACGTCAACCATTGACTTTGCATGTAAACTCGCTGCTTCTGTCGCGCCAGCTGCGCCCGGTGTGAACGCAGCATAAAACATGCCTTTAGCTGACAGAGAAACCCACTTAGAGCAGCAATTACACCAAGATTGTAAAAACATATATCAATATTTTACATTTAAGATAAAAAAAACCTTTTGCTATCCAGTTATTAAACGAAAAAAATAATCAACTTATTAATCCTTTAGCGAAATAATCATTGGTTGCAGCCCTAGCCTTAAACTATGTTTAAGGTTTTACTGTAGAATCAGGATGTTTTACTGTCTCCTTGTAACGATCCATGTCGGGCTTTAGCACCAGCTTCCACTATGACACAAGCTGTATTGATTGAATTCATGATGCAGAGGAAACTGTAACTAGTTTGACTTATTTCTGGAATAAACTTCCTACAGTTAGTTATAACACACAATATTTAGATCTCATAGTCTTTTACACAGCATCCCTGGCACTCCGTAAACGAGGGATATTAACGTTCTGGGTCTATTTCAAGGTTCTTATTTGAACATTTAAAGTCCTACAAACTGGAGCACTCAAGGAAGGCTTTAAAAGTCGTTAATGGTTTTACGGCCTGCAGAAGGAATCGTGAGTGTTCTTCTGAAACAAGGAGCCTATCAGCAATATCCTACTTTAGCTACTTTAGGTAACTTTTAGTCCGATGATTGCAATCTTCAGGATAATACAGTGACTTCAAAAACAGATTATTTTCCAAACAGAAGCATTGCTTACAGTGTCATCATTCAGTTTTTTGCTTATAAAATCATACAGGTCTGGATATCTGGCATTATGGGTTCAGTCTGTAATTCATTATTGAATGGAATGGTTATGTTTATTCTTTTGTAAAATGTAGAATTACTATTGTTCATTAATCCTTCTGATTATTTTCATTTCAGTCATTATTCTTTTCGCCTCACCGATAGTGAAATAACCTGTTTTAATGCATGTGCACAAAAGAAAGATGGACGAATGTTGATGACCATCAGTATTTCAGAGAAACCAAAACCTTTGGAGTTTAACAAAGTCATCTGCAAACAATTGAGGCAGTTTTAGTGTGGAGAGAGGTGGAAAGACACCTCCTGCCTGTTCTTAACTATGGATGTTGGATCTGTGATGCTGTGTGCCTGGTTGTCATCCTAAGGCTGGTATACTATTTTTTTTATGTGCATGGTATAATGAAGACTTTGAAATACTGCAAGATTTTGAATAAGAAATGTAATATCTGCAGCCAGTGAGCTAATAATGGATCAGTGGGCCTTTCATCAGGATAATGACCGAATCAAATCAAATATCCTCATCTCAGTCCAAGAACTCTGGACTAACAGAATGACTGTGAAAAAGAGAGATCAAAGTTCCCTCTTTCTGTATCCTCCAAGATTTTTCAACATGTGTGTAGGATCCAGTTCACCACCATTTATCCAGCCATCAAGAGCCAAAAAAAGGCAGACAATGTCGTAAAATGAAGGCATATGTTCTTTAAGTGTACAAAGTGACTCAAACTGCAGAATAAATAAAAGTAAAGTAACACAAAATCAGTGCACGCTTTCTAAATGATATTATTAAACCAAAAGTTTCATTTATACAGCTGCAAAGGACACTTTTAAAGACTGATGGTGGTCAGAGGGCCCGGTGGCGCCAGTGTACGGCAGCCCCGCTTCTGTCAGTGAGCCCCAGGGCAGCTGTGGCTACCATGTAGCTTGCCACCATCAGTGTGTGAGTGTGTGGGTGAATGAATGTAGTGTAAAGCGCTTTGGTCAAGTCTCCTGACTTGAATAAAGGCGCTATATAAGTACATGCCATTTACCATTTACTTGATAATGCTAAGTTGGTGCCGTATAAAAACAAGTTCAAGACCCCTGTTCTAAGCTGTTACAGCTATGAGGCTCTCCCACAGAACCAACTACAGAAACAAATTGGGGGAGGATGAGGACACTTTTTAGACAGATTTTTCTTCAGGATTAGCAGTGGCTCTTTGTCCTCTCCTACAGTGCTACTGAGAGAATATCGAATATAAAATCTTAAAAAAAAAATGCTGTGTCCATTCAAATAAGGCAGAAGTAAAAACGAGCATAAATATACACACCGACAAACACTTATTTGAGGCTGTAACTATGAAATAACTATAGCTGCACCACATGGGCAATGCACTGGACTGTTTGCCCCAGTTCAGAATTATTGCATTAGAAACAAAGAGACTCAAGAACAGTTTATGTCCCAAAGCTCTGAAGCCACCACCCTCCCCACCCGATGGCAGACACCAAACATCCCTCCTGAAAATCCACTGAACCTCCAACCCTCTTCACGGATTGTTGACCTGAATGTTAAATCCATTTTTGACCTCAAACCTTAGCTTTCCAACAGAAATCAATTGTGCTGCTTCTTTCTATCTTGTTTGCTCACGTCAGTCACAATATTGGTGCAGCAGTAACTATGGTGATCACAGCTGCCTCAGTAACCCGCCCCCTCTATCTGTGGTTGGCTAGCACAGTGCCTTCTGGTTGGATTGGTTGAATGGTACCATTGGTATATCAAAGGTAGGAACAACAGAAAGTTGGCCACTCCAAAGTGAAAAATAAATAAAACACCTTCCAGTCCAGGGTGGGCTGTCCACCCACTCCACATCTTTACCAGGGTTGATATTAAGCTAATCTACATTAGATTTTTTTTTTATTTAAACCCACATTAAAACCAGAAATCCCTTCTTTTTATTTAAATTTTAGAAACTATATTTAAGAAATGTGCATTTGTTTTTATATTCCCAATTTTATCTGTTTCGATTAAATCATCCCCATCGGTCAACGAGTGTGGAGATTATTTCCTTTATCTTTCTTCCACCCAACTAACCGTCTTTACCGTTCCTCCTTTCAGCCCTTTTGACCGGTGGTTTCGGGCTCCCCGCCAAGTACGTCATCCACTGCAACAGTCCAGGCTGGGGTTCTGATAAGTGCGAGGAGATGCTGGAGAAGACGGTGAAGAACTGTCTGGCTCTGGCAGATGAGAAGAAACTCAAGTCTGTGGCCTTCCCTTCCATTGGCAGTGGCAGGTAGGGACCTGTAATAGGGTTGTCAAAAGTATCGAAACTCAAAAAAGTATCGATACTGAAATGTTGTATCCGGATACAATACTCGTTTTTAAAAGTATCGATACAGTGCCGTCACCAGTGGCACCTAAGCAGTCATTCATCTAGAGTGCAGAATAGAGGACAATGCACTTTCTGAACACTGTGGGATTGAATAATTCTGTGCTCTTTTCAGTTTCAGACTTTTTTTTTTTTGTAAGAGGTGCAGCTGCTGAGAATTATTTTTGTTTCTTAACTGGTTTGGCTAGTGTCATTGTTATGTGTGCAAAGCATAGCCAAGGAAGGAACACTTAATTTGAATTTTATAAGTTTTTTATCAAGCTTGCATAATATTATGCACAGCATACAACCTTTATTGTGTTTATTTATTGTATTTTATTTATTAATGAAAATATTTCTGTAGACTTTTGGAGTCTTTGTTTTTATCCTTGTGGTATCGAAAATGGTATCGAGTATCGAATATTTTCCTTAGTATCGGTATCGAGTTGAAAAGTTTAGTATCGTGACAACCCTAACCTGTAATACTTAGAAACCCTCTGCAGAGGGAACCCCACTAACATGGCAAACATTGTTCCTTTTATTATTCTTGTGCTTCTCAGAAAAGTTTGGCTGTTGAGATTTAATATAAAAATAAATATCTATATATTCAAAACATTTTCTAAGAGTGCAAAATTTGTTGTTTTGTAAACTCTGACTGCAGACTCATTCCTTGATGAAGAAATATATCAGTTGATTGAAATGCAGTGTATAAACAGTGATTCTGTATTCAGCCATTTCCCAATCACCTTTTCCTTTAGTGATTCTTTGATAATGAACAGATTTATTAGTCAACATAAGAGAAGCTCCAGGCTGAAGGATTCACACTTTCACCCACTTTTGATTTCCCTCAAAAAACCACAATAGAAAATATTCCAATATAGATGCGGATGCTTTGTTTTTCCTTTCTAAAGTGAAAATTGATATGGCTTCATAAAAGTTGTCTTTTGCAAAATAAACCCAGGAGCCTTCAGCGTCTTGTTCTGCTGGTGTAGTAAAGTCCTCCAGTTTATTGTTGTTCTGAGGCGTTATCTGTACCTATAAAACCAGTTACAGCACAGCTTTTTAAGATGCATACAAAAGATTACCATTTGTTTCAAAAAACAAAAAAGAATCCTCAACCTATTATTTGTTGGGGAAAAAAGATGTAGTGTCCCCCCTTAGATGTGTGATTATGGATTTATTTATTTGTTGTTTTTGCATAAGCCCCTCTTTCAGACTTTGGTGGGTTTTTTATTATTTATATTGAAAAGCAAGGAGACATCACACTGTGAGAGAGATATGCGTGCAGACAAGCAGGGTTATACTGTCATTTCTAAACAAAGTTAAAGATATTTAGCATTAGTTATCATGAACAGCAGTCTATGTTTACCACATAGAGCTGGAGTTCCTAGACATTGCCACCTGTGAGCCTCAACACTAGCATGCCCTGACTGGCAATCCCCTTAAAATGACAAGAAATTATTTTATTCTTTATTTAAAAAGGGTGAAATAATTAGATTTACTTTAATGAAAAATGCTTTGACATTTATTAGATATTATATTTTAAGGGCGTACTTAATGGAATATTTAATCATATAAATGTGCATTTCACAAATAAAGTAATAAAGTATATTTATGTTGTGTATTCATTTAGTAATATATATTCAACTGTTTAGTGTACATTTGTTGATTTCATAGGAAATATAAATAAGTAATTATATTGCTTAGATTTCAATTTAATGAACCAATTTATCATTTTTTTTTGTTTTTCCATACGGCTGCGGTGATGTCACAATAAAAGCTAGCTTTGTTATGTATCGTTTAGCCATAGCTTTAATGTCGTCTGATTTCTGCGGATTCTGCTCCTGGATTTCAGCATTTGTGTCTGATTAATCTCCTCAGGAACGGTTTCCCCAAGCAGACCGCGGCCCAGCTCATCCTCAAGGCCATCTCCAGTTACTTCGTCGCCACCATGTCTTCCAGCATCAAGACCGTCTACTTTGTGCTGTTCGACAGCGAGAGCATCGGCATCTACGTGCAGGAAATGGCCAAGCTGGAGACCAGTTAAAGCACGGAAGATATCTCCTCTTGTCGCCCCTCTCCCACTGCTTTCTGTTTTCTTTCGTAGAGAGAGAGAGGAAAGTGTTAACTGGCGATCTGTTAGAAATGAAGAAAAGAAGGAGACATGTAAAGGCCGGGAGCTTGGTTTTTGCATCCTGTTTTTTTGTTTACTCTATAGTTTTTAATTCCTTATTTACTCGTCACTTCTGGTGTTTAATTGTAGACGTGCGTTTTTTCTTTTTTTAAGATCTTTTTACTCAAAACAATGCAGCACAATGCGAAACCAACGATTACCATTTAGTTTTCAGAATATATATATAAATACCATAAAAAATACGAGATATAGCTGCACAAGGCTTCTAGAGAGGTTTCGACGATACGGGTCAATGCATGTCAAGGCAGTAAGGATATAAAAAAAAGACATCTTTTCTCCTTCTATCGAACTCAGTATCACATTTAACTGTGTTGTAGTTTTTTTGGTATCGGTTTGGGACGTCTATTGTACTGTATAAAGAAAAAGGTAAAGATTTGTTCACGTTGGTCCGCTTTGGTCTTTAGGAGACTCCAGTATCAGTGTACTAGGCTAAGTTCTTGTGTTGTGTGTTGCATATCTCACTTTTCTTGCCTTTTGTTTAGACAGGCAAAGTATTTTCTCTGTGCGCTGCAAAAACTTTGAAAAAGTCGTCCCAAACAGCTTTTAAAGGTTGATAACTGGAAGATTTCAGGTTTTTGCAGAACACCTTTTGTTTCTATTTGTGTGTTCCTATAAGTGTTCATATAGATAGGAGTGTTTGTGAAGCATTATGGGCAAATATTAAGCTGTAACACAGAATTTTATTTGTTTTATTTCCCCCCCTGATTATAAAACGGCACAAGATTTGGAACAAAAAAAAGTCGTGTAAGATTGTTTTGTGTGTGTTCCTTTTTAATTTTATTAGTTTTATAATTTTTTTATGTGTTCGTTAAGCCATAAAAGATGATATTGCTGGAAGCGAAGGCTGGTGCTGCTGCTAACATTCAGCTGCCACCAGATGGCTCTCCGTCATCAGACATGGGTGTCGGTCCTCTCTTCGTTTTTTTTTTTTTCTTTCATTCAGCAGCAAACCTCTGAGTGCACATGGATGGATCCGATTTGAGCTGGATTTGGGAATGAAGGACCTCATACGTGGAGATACCCAACTGCAGGTCGGCATTCGGACTTTTCAACAGCTTGACTTTCTTATGTGAGAAATTGTTTAACGCTTTCTAAAGAATTCCTACAATTGATGATTCTACAAAAAAAAAAAAAAAAAGATCTGTATACACTCCGGAAATAAAAAAAAAATACTTTAAAAACATCAGTAAATTTGTCAAATTATTTTGTGGTTTTAACAGGATTCATTCCTAAAAAAAGATGTTTTGATGGAAAATTACTAAACTGAAGCAGGATATAACAATAGTCTAGATATTTAATACACATTTGTTCTGAGTTTGTTGTTTAGATCCAACAGATTTTTCTTAGTAGACCTTGTGTCAGATTCATTAGATATTGGGCCCTCAGACGTCAAATATAAGAAGCTTGAGGAAGTTCACTGTTTAGTATCAATTTCTTTTGACAAATGAAGCACAAGTTCTTGGTTTCTTTCAATTCTTTAGTCTCCAGTTTCTCATCCAATGTAACCCTCAGTATTTTTGGCATTTCTACTAAATTATGTGTATCAAAGTAGGTTTATAAGAGTAAGCTTATTTTGGAAGCACAGACATAGCAGAAAATGTGAAAATAGTCCTTTTCTCTATTGAAATGTGTCTAATAGAGCTTAAACTTTAGAATATCAGCATATTTTGTCATAATTGCACACTTTGCCTCTTTCTTATTTTGAAGCATGAATAAGAGAAATGTCAGTGTAACATCTTGGTTATAATCCCAAGAAAACTGCAAGTCATAGTTTGCTAATGAAAAGTTACTTATAGAATAGAGATGTCCTTTATGCTACAGTAGGAAAATGAATTTGTGTTTTTAAACAGTGAAAAGATTAAATAGACGAATAATGGAGGCCATTGTTAGCCATTTGGACAGATTACCAGTCTTAGATATTTAGATTTATATAGATTATAGATACAGTTTAAAATGGTTTTATAGTTATATTCTTTCCCCACCTAATTTTGCTCGAATGTAGGATTATTAGTTTGAACGTGAAAAGTTGCTGCTGTAGTAAAAAAGAAAAAAAATATTTGAAGTATTTTTATCTGATTCTCATTTCTTTCAAGTCTCTTTTTTACTTTTATGTCTGCAAAGCACAATTGCTTAAGCTGAATTTCTTCACTGATCCACTTTCCTGCAGAGTAATAAATAGATTTTGTGTTGGCATGCTTTTTAAAGAAATTCTATAATTTTCAATTAAACCATTTTTTTTTTTCTGGGGCATTTTACAAACTTTTTAAAAATATTTTGAAATGCTCCTGAACGTATTCCTTAGGGTTTCTCTTGGGTGCTGAGGAATAAAGAATGATTATGGAAAGCTGGCAAAATTTTTACTTCTGAGACGAGTTATGATATTTTGACATTAATGGCTGAGCATTTAAGATCCGGCTGTTTTTTGATATAGAATAACAGGACTCCTCAATGTGGATAGGCAATTAATTGTGTTTTAGGGGTTAAAACAACTAATGTTTAACCATCAATATAAACCTGTGTAACTTCTCTTGACTGGAATTGCAAACATGGAGTTTTATACCATCGTCTGTTGCCTTTTTTTTATCTGGAAACAAATAAGGTATTTTAAGGTCAGATATTCTCTCCTTTTAAAACTAATAATCTTAACTGATAAAGAGACCCCTAACCAAACTAATGTCTGTAGTTAAGATAAGGATTAGTTTTATTGCACATTGTGCTGATACAATCATTGCCTCTCGTCTAAACAGTGTGAGCTTCTCCTACACAGAGTCCAAGTATGTTATTAGTAGAGAAGAGATGTCTCTGCAAACCTGGTTACTATGATACACACACCATATATATATATATATATATATATATATATATATATATATATATATATATATATATATATATATATATATATATATATAAGCTAAATTACAACCCTTATCAGTTTTGTTGATTGTAATCCAAATGTGTTTGTTAAATGGGAAACAGCTGGTTTAATTTAATTTTTTTATAGCAGAAGTGAATAAGTGAAATAAGGAAGGTGCAGCTATAGTGTCAGGTACTGTTTTGCAACATGGTGTTGGTTGCTGTGTGTATGTTTAATACGACCATCTGGCCTACTTTAAATAAAAAAAAAATAGGGGCCCTCCAAATGCTCCGGCTAATAGTTGATTTTCAGACACCATTCATGCTTTTTAGTGTTTGTTTAAATTCCCTTGATCTTGTGTGTAGCTTCACAAAATGACAGCTTGGCTTGGCTGTTAATACATTTTGCTTCCTTTCACATTTTGTTTCTATCTGTTGTCTCTGGTCCAATAAGTGTAAAGCTTAACGTTTTAGGCCTAGGTGCAGGTCGCTGCACATCAGTTTAAAAAAATACTACAGCCATTTTGAAACATGGTGTTGGCAGCATAATGCTGTGGGGATGGTTTTCATCAATCCTGAGAAAACCTCTCAGCCTGTAAAACAAAAAAAAGAGAAAAAAGTCTATTAACTCAGGAGCATGCAACACGTTTCATGCTTTTACATTTAAATAAATCTTTTCAGCATGCATTAGATTCTTTGTGATTGTGCAATCTTACACTGTCTTCACAGAAGATATTGAGATTATTGGTTACATTAGGACAAAATGTGAAAAAGCTCCAAGGTTTGCATACTTTTTCTAAGATCCTGTATTTTTATGAAAACTACTTCCAGGACCTCTTAATAAAGCACTGCTCGCAGTTCAGCAGCATACAAACAACAAATTACAAATTAACAAATGTAACAAAAGTGAATAATTTAAAGTTGATATTCTTTTCAAAAGAGTAATGCTTTAAGTTTGCTTCAATGGTTTCAGATCTGCTGTTGTTAATGTTTTCAGATTAATCTGGTCCAGTTAACATTACAATTGACTTCATTTATTTATGCTGGGAAATTTAAAAAACAGGCTGAGTAAAAAAGTATCATAAAAACGTTAAATGCTAAAGAATAACAAACTATTACATAATTCTGGGGTCTACCATGAAGTTTGCACTGAGTTTGCATGGCTGATGAAAATCCAGGGTGTCCTGGAGGCAGTATGCATGCAGGGAAGACCACAGAGTCAGATGGGGGTCAGTTTCCCAGCCATCCAGGGAGGCCAGGACCTCAGACCTCCTCTGAGGGCGCCCATCTGATGCCTAATCCTCAGGAAATACAGGCAGGTTTCACAGCCCTCCTCCAACCCTCCGTCCATCTCCTCCATCCATGCTTCTGCTAGCAGGCAGAAAAACCCGAGTAAATTTAAAGCATCTGTACGGGCAAGGGCCAATCCGAGGGCTGCTTTTCCCAGAGCCCGCGCAGATCAAATTTTATTCTTTGCACGAAAAAATTACAGGGGGAGGGTGGCTGGAAAAACAGAAATTAAAGCAAAGCAAACACTGTGGAAAGATCAAGGAGGAGAGGAGATGAGGGGCGAGGAGCTGGTCATCTGAGATCAGCACTGCTTTTCATTGTGTGTTCATAAGGAGGGAATATTATGATGGTTATGGAGCTGAGTCCTGACTCTGGAGCCTGATAACAACAACAGTCTGCCTCCACACTGCTCCTGCTCCGGGACAGTCAGAGGAAACTATCGCTGGTGAAACAAAGGATTGGTTGTACACTGAAAATATTACTTTTGATACAGCACAAAATATAATCAAATGAAGCCTTTTGGTTTTGAAGGTTTCAACCCATATCTGCTTTATATATCAGATATGATCAAGATTGCTTATAAAAAAAAAAACATTCAAAATTTCAAATCCCGTTAAAAAGGTAAGACGCTGAGAGTCTAATAGTTTATCAGTTTTTTACCACACATTCAAACATATTTGAGGATTTTATGCAAAAGAATAATGCAACATTCTGCATGACGGGTGAAGTAAATATGTTTTAATGTTTTTGTTTTACCAACAAAATGTGTGAAATCCATTTTAAACCAATTTACTTGGATATTCCCAGTTAAAAACTAAAAGAGTATCCTGAATGCTCATATCCCCACAGTGATATGGGGTGGCAGCATTATGCTGTGGGAATACTTTTCTTCAAGTGGACATGGAAGGTAGTCGGTTACTTTGTAGAAAGATCAACTGAAGTATAACGTGATCCAGTCAGCTGAGGTCAGCCTTCTGTAGAAAATTAGATTATGATTTAACTAGATCCAATAAAAATAAACAAGGGGTTATAATTACCTTTATTATAGCCTTTTAAAGTCAAATAAACAGAGCTATAGAGAAGCAATATATTTTTGTATGTTATTTAGATTTGCTGTATAATTTGGATGTTTTTTTTTATCAAGATCAAGTATTCACTTTCTTTTAAATCTTTCATCTGTCATTAAGCAAACTTTTCCCACAGAAATTCAATCTGTTGTTGGAAGCAGATGTTTAATCCGTCGACACAAAACAAATTTCTTTTTTTCATTGTTTCACAAGCTATGGCTGTATGCATCTCCTCCTCTTTATGTTTGTTTCCAAAATCATCAAAAAGTATAAATGTAATGTTAGTAAATGAAGAGGATGAGAAACCTGCCATTACTGAGGAACTCGAAATGGTGAGTAAAGCATAAACACTTAAAAAAATAAGATTGACTGTGGAGGAAAAACTGCAATTTTTAAATGGGAAGTGAAACATGAATGTGTAAAAAAGAAAACAGAATTAAATCATTGTGCATTTCTTTCCTGAGGATGATATTGCTGTGTTACATAATGGCTGAGTGTCAATGGCAGTATTGTTCCTTGAGTAGAAAAAGAAAATCCATTAAAAATATCTGTAAAATAATTTTACATAAGTTTAAAAAACATAATATCAGGGGCTGAATGAGAGACATCCGAATTAGATGAGAATTGCTTGCAAAATTCAGAATTTATGTTTAATTTAGAGCATATAGTATTCTATTATTAAATTCCTAAAGTGTATATTGTCCACCTGAGTAAATGTGGAAAACCTCTTGAATGAATTATATTTTTCCATCATATTTTTTATGCCTTAAGAATGATAAAAACACTTTGGAAAAAAGAAACCGGACTGTAGTTATCATAATTCGTAGATTTAAGTGTTAAGAGGTAATTCAAAATGTACAAGGTGAGTTTAGTGTTTTCCATTTGATGAAAAGTCCGGAATCTAATAAACAAAATTTGGAAAATGTTTTAATAGTACTGTAGCGATCTACTTTATTAGGAGAACAGCCTTGAAAACAAGAAAATGTAAAAGACATTAGTTTCTTTAGCATAGATTATAAAGGTGGATGTAATCCTTATAAAGTGACCATCTGCTTCTGAAACCAAACGTCTGAGCAGCAGATAAACATCCCTGCAAGGAGAGCTGAGTAGCTGCTCGTAGAACTGATGAATTGTGTTTAGAACCTAAAAAGCCTAACATTAAATATATTATTTGTCCTGTTGATAGAATCCAGAAATGTCTGAAAAATGTGATGCTTTACATGTTGATTAATCTTTCTCAAAACCTTCTTGCCTCTATTTGAAATTTTTTGGTAAGGAAAAAAAACTACTGGGAAGAAAGAAAAGTTTTTTTTTCCTTTATGCCATTTCAGCACAAGGCTGTAATCTTATATACATTTTAAGAACAGCATATGCTGTGGTCCCATCTGACTTGGTGCTCTCCCTACTGCTCTGATGGACTTCTCTTTTTAGCACAAGTTTTGTGTGCTGCCTTTTTTAAACCATTTTTTGTATTTTTAATTTTTGCCACTTGCCCATCTCTTTTCTTCTTTTGCTGGAGTTGGCATCAGTGACATGTTTACAGGGTTTTAAGCCATTTGATGTGCATATATATATATACATATGTATTCATCAGTCAATGCACAAGTAAGATGAGACAAAACCTTTGCATGTGAGTCATTGTGAATCAACCTGAACAGACCACACTGCTTGAAACATGGTGGTGGGGACATCATGCTGTGGGGCTGCATTTTCTTCAACCGGGGCAGGAAAACTGATCAGAGTTGAACATAATATAGATGGAGTTTAACACAGTCTAATTCTGGATAAAAACTTATTAGAAGCAGTGAAACCTTCACACTAAGTTTGAATGTTAACCTTTGAACGGGATGACTGTACTACAACGAGGCAGTACTGATTAAAGCATTTATATATCTTTTGTAAAATGGCAAATTCAAAGTCCAGCCTGAAATGGAATTGAGAATCTGTGAAAAAAAAATACAGTAAGAAAACCAATGACACTGTCCAATCAGTCTACTTGAGCTACTTGGACAGGAGGAAGGGGAACAATGTTTCTGCAACTTAATTTAGAGAATCAATGTTACTACAACATTTTTACTAAGGAGATAAATACAGACATTTTAGGATCATGAAGCAGATTCCTTTCACTTGACAAAGTATTTACCGGTATTTCTGATATATCACAGATTTGTCAATGAATGCTGTTTTTGTGACTAGTCAAATGTTTAATAATTACTGCACATAATGTATTATTATGGTCTCACTGTTTTTAGTTTTACTTTCCAGCTTTAAGATCAAGCCCCAATGACAATGAAAGCTAAAGCAAGAGGCTAGGCAACAGTCATACTGTCTGTTTTGCTTCCACCTACATCTCTTGATCATCAGTCATTAACACAAGGTTTAAAAAGAAGAGCCATCCAGAGTCTCCCAAACACTTATGAATAGTACCACCTATCTCCTTTTGTCATGAAGGTACAGTGTCAGCGTGCTGAATTGTGTTTTTGTCTGCATCCTCAGAGTAAGGAACTAAACCACCACTGATGAGCAAAGTTGCCATTTTTGATGCCTACCTGTCACCTTGAAAGGGTTTAAACTGGGTCCCAGGCTGGGATCACATTGTTGGCCCATTTAGACCAGGAAACCTGATATTCTGGTTCCTTTTGATGGCCTGATTCCCAGACTTAAGAGAATAAATTAAATGCAATCCCTTCGTAGGCCTCAGCTGCAGCGGCAGGGCATACTGATTTAGGATTTTCATCTGGGGAGCTTTTCCCTCCCTTCCTGTTCTCCCTATCCTCAACCCCCCTCCTTTCATCAATCTCACAGAGAAAAAAAAATGGTAAATATGGTTTAAAATGCTGCTTTTGGGAGGCAATAATAAAGGCTGAACATGGCTGTCAGTCAAAAAGAGGAGTAGGGAAGGTTGCAGAGGGGATATGGATGGGAATGAGTCACCAGGTGGCTTAGGAGTCTCAGATTCAAAATATTCTGTCTTTATCCTGAATGTCCCACTGCAGTGTTAGGAGCTTTAGTAGAGCTCTCAGTATCAGAACCAGAGAGGACCGAGCCTTTAATATGTGTTTAGACTTCTCATCTGGGAGTCAATGTCGCCTGTATCCTCGAGTGGCAGAGCTATACCTAGCTTTAAAGGATAACCAAACAAGAATGTGTTTTTGTATTTATTTTAGTGAGATTTACAACTACATAGGGTAATATGGGTGCAGAACACAACTAAAATAAGCAGAAGTTGGAATGCAAGTGATGCAGGGATCAACAGCCAGTGAGAGCTGTTTTTAATGCAATTTGATAAGATGTTAAATAACCTTAAATAAACACAATTATTTTAAATACTTTTGTCAATAGTTACAAGATTATATCCAAAGAGGTTCAAATGAGTTATTTGCATTTTTAAGATTAGCCTGTTGTCGAATTTTAGCTTTTTGATGATGAATATTAATTCTTATAATGGCAAATTCTGATTAATAAGGTATCCTTCAAATCAAAATCAATCCACAATAAAAATACATTTTAGATGATAGTGTTAAACAACTGCCAACCTTAAATTATTATAATTGACTATTTGGATTATAAATCAACAAAAAGGCAAGGCAAGGCAAATTTATTTGTATAGCACAATTCAATACAAAGACGATGCAAAGTGCTTTACATGATTAAAATATAGGAAAATAAAACAGAATCAAAGCAAGTAGGAAAAAAATTAATTCAATAAAATAAAAAATGCAGAAACAAAAAAGAACATTAAAAACAGTTGTACTAAAAAAAAAAAAAAAAAAGTTGAACTAATGATGTTTCAGTTGAACTGTTTAACTAGAACAGTCGAAGGCAAACCTATACAAATGTTGTTTTTAGTCTTGATTTAAAGGAACTCAGGCTTTCCGCACTTTTCCAGTTTTCTGGAAGTTTGTTCCAGATAATTGGAGCATAGCAACTAAATGCTGCTTCTCCATGTTTAGTTCTGGTTCTAGGTAGAACAGGCTGGAGCCAAAAGTTAACTTCATTTATTTTTTCATTTTAATATTTAAAGCAGTTGTTAGCCTGGGTTTGAATTGACGACTAGTAAATTAATATTTATTAGTCACTGACCAAACCAAAAGAAATGTCTCTATGTAATTAAGCTGTAATTTAGTAATTCAGCACAAGCCATTTTTAACTCAACAGATCACTGATTTAAAACAACCAAAACTAGTATAGACTAAAATGTATCAAACAAATACAGGAGCAGTTATTCTGTTTAATAATACTACTAGAATATGTAGGACCAGGAGAGTCTGAAAAATAGAAACAATCATTTTAAATTTAACTGTTAAATCTAACTTATAAAACTGTTTTCTATATTACATTTTAAATTGAATTATGGAAGAATACAGTAAACTGTATTCATTAATCCATTAATAAACACAGTAATTTGAAAATGTATTTACAAATCCTTTTTCTAACATTTATTACTGCTGCATTTTAGAAATGGAAACATCTTGAGAGCTGTACTGACAAAATTT
Organism: Cyprinodon tularosa; assembly: GCF_016077235.1. Lineage (NCBI taxonomy): Eukaryota > Metazoa > Chordata > Actinopteri > Cyprinodontiformes > Cyprinodontidae > Cyprinodon > Cyprinodon tularosa. Next base: position 425,130 of record NW_024038987.1, on the reverse strand, counting down.
TGTGATGTATACACTTTGTGTATACAAAATGACAAAAAAGTTGGTCTAAGTCTAAATCTAAATTTATATTTAAAGTCTAAATTTTATATATCATAAATAACTTCTCTAATCACACATTTATAAAGGTAATTCCTTATTTCCTTTCCATTTTTTTCAACTCATTTTCAAATGCTTTTTGCAGTTGCATTTTTTTCTTTTTTAATTTACCCTCTCCATTTAGCATTACCATGACCTTTTAGGTTTCCTGAGGTCACTGAAAGCCAGGTAAACCAATCACAGTTGCTCCTTAGACGCTCCTTAGATGTAGGCAGCTGTCTCATTGATTGGACTGCCTTTCTTGGTTCACAAAATGACCAATCAGGGAGTCCGGTCACTGGAAGGTTAATGGGGAGGATAAAGTAAAAAGACAATTAACTCCAAAAAATATTTGAGAATCTAAATTTAACAAGACAATAAAAATTTAATAAGGAGTTACCTTTTTTAATGCATGATAAGGAAATGTATTGATGATCATATTTATGAATTGAGGTTTTTAAAAATCAATTTAGAAACAGAATATTAAAAAGTATATTTTGAAATTGCTGTATTTAATAATGGATTAATAAATACAATTTAAAATTCCATTCAGTTCATTTGCTAAGCCAGTTCATTCACAGCATAGATACATTTTTGTGAAGGTTTCATGTTGACAGGCAATTTCATGGAATTCCACAAGTCTTTTGTGTTCATGGATATAAAAATGTCGTCAATAGCCTTCTTATGATCTTCTTTTGTTTTTTTTAAACTTCTGATTTAGCACCTTTTGTATAGCTTTTAATTGTAGGCGATCATTGTTCGTAAAAGCTTCTTTTTTCCCGGTTAATGCGGTCTTTAACCTACCTTGTGATATAAGGCTTGTTAATGGGATAGATCTTGGGTTCTTTTGTTGGTATCACAATGTCAACATAAAATTTAATAAAAATCTGTGATTCTACAGTAACAGCCATTCAAAATGGCCCTTCCCACTCAAAAGGCTGCAGATGTTTCAAACCTTATTGAAACCTTTAACTTTTATGATTAAAACTTGTATCGTAATTTAAATACGTAAAAGAAATTACGGTATACAAACTCACTTGCTTTTTGGTTAAAATAAAAAATAAAAAAAGTAATTCAATAAAAATTAATTGTTAATGCCTGCATTGTAGGCTGACTGTCACTAAAAGTCAAAAGGCACTAGTGTAAGTTATTATACTTAAAGGTTTCTTCTGCCTGAATTTAATACCTACATTCAGATATATCTAATATCCTTCAAAATCAGAATTCCTTTCTAAAACAAACTATCAATACAAGAAAAATAACACCAATGGTATAAGTACAAGATTAAGATTCTTTTTTCAGAACTCGCAAGCTTTGCTAGAAAAAAGATAGCATCAAATGTTCTGGTTGGATTCTGTTCTCCTGGTTTTGTTCTATTTACCAGAGTAAAGCATTTGCTGGAACAGCCAGCAGTTCTTCATTGAGAATCGGTTTTAAAATGAGGGTATATCAAATTTTCCTCTTAGTCAAACAAGTATGGATTTAAATGAATCATCTGAGGTCAGAGCTGTTTTTTGCTCCATCTGTCAGCAGCAGATGAACGTGGAGGTTTAGTTGTTTTTGTGTGATGCACAGCCGGTGGTGGGTGGCCTCAATGATGTCTTCAGCTGTGGTGAAGATGTCTTTCACTTTGGTGAAAGTAAAACACTATAAATTGTGATTATGATAACCAATTCAAAGTCAGTTTTCTTCTCTAAGGAAACAGTCTTAGAAGCGTGGATATAAACAGTTTTAGGAAACCTTGTTCCATTTATCTTCACTAACATGTTGAGACATCCAGATGAAGCTGAATTCTGATCTGAGATTTAACACCATAACAGCTGAAGGTAAGTTTGATACAGATGCAACACAGTGTAAAGATATAAACACCCATGAGGAAAACACAGTGGTGAAAGCGTTATGGTCTGTGATTATCTGTACTTTTATGTGTCATCTTGTAATAAAAGTTCCTTATGTTTATTATTTCACACTTTATTTGAAAAAAAAAATTATTATGACGTTTATCAAGTTAGAATGTCTTATGAAATTAATTGCACAGTAAAAACAAAATCAATACAAAGATGAAAAGATGAAAAATAAAATCAGAGATCATATCTCTCCTGGTTTCTCTTCATTGGCTTCCTGTTAAATCCAGAATGGAATTAAAAATCCTCCTTGTCACATATAAAGCCTTAAATGGCCAGGCTCCATCTTATATCAAAGATATGATTGTTCCTTATGTTCCTAACAGAGCACTTCGCTCTAAATCTGCAGGTTTACTAGTGGTTCCTAGAATTTCCCACTGTAGAATGGGTAGAATGGGAGGCAGATCTTTTGGTTATCAGGCTCCTCTCCTGTGGAACCAACTACCAGTTTTAGTCTATAAGGCAGACACCCTGTCTATTTTTTAAGGGTAGGCTTAAAACTTCCCTTTTTAATAAACCTTTTAGTTCGAGTGGCTCAGGTTATCCTGAGTTTTCTCTATAGTTATTCTGCTATAGGCTTAGACTGCTGGAGGGGCCCATTTTTCATCATTCTGCTTCATTCTTTATTCTTCCACTCTGCAGAATCTGTTAGTTCAGTCTCTAACGTGTTCCCTCTGCTTTTTCTCATAGTAGCTTCATCTGGTCAGTTCCTGTTTGGCTGTGACACCATCCTGGATTGAAATATCAGCTGTGCTGCTCCCATTAAAACCTTTGTTTACAGATGTTGGAGCTTGGTCTGTTTTTTCAATGTAGTCCTGTTTTTCTGACTGTGATTAGCTGGATGTGCTCTCTTTTATCCTTTGACATGGGAGCTGGCTTGGAGCTCGTCTGCCTGGCTGTGTGGTTCCTGGACGGGGCCGCCTTGGAGCTGGTTGATAGTTGCCTTTTGTATCTCTGCTTCTTTTTCTATGTCTGCTTCTGTCTACTTGAACCCCAGTCGGCATCGGCACATGGACACTTACACTGAGCCTGGTTCTGCTGCAGGTTTCCTCCTGTTAAAAGGGAGTTTTCTTCTCCACTGTCACTACATGTATGCTTTGTGTGGGGGATTGCCTTCCGGTCAATGAGTCGATGCAATCAACTGTTTTTTTGAATCAATTTGACTGATCTGATTGAATTGTCTCTGTAAAGTGCCTTGAGATAACATTTTTAGTGAATTGGCGCTATATAAATAAACTGAATTAAATTAAAAAAAAATATTACTTAAAGAGATTTTCTCTTCAGCATTTGTCCCCGGACCTTTGACCTTGTTTAGAAATCTAATTTGGACCTTTGAACATAGGAGTAGAGAAGTTCTGTAGTACAGTACAGTACAGCTTATTATTATGAATACCTGATGCCATCATCCCTAGATCCTGCTAATACATAACTGCATTAGATAAATAAAGTTCTAGCATGATGGAACAAAATGCAAACACGACAGCTTTTTTTTTCCTGGGAAGAGGACAACAGGGTCAGGTAATGCATCACTGGTCAGTCGTAAACTGGCTTTATTGGTCTAGTTGGGTCTTGAGGTTACGCTGAGGTCGTTCACCACTCAAACATCTCCACACAAATATTCAAACACATGACATATAAGCCATTTCTTCTGCCCTCATACGAGCTTCCTCTCTTTGTCTCCATGGTTAATCTGTGGACCAGATCAAAGGGGTCAGGTCCAGCTGATAAACTCCGGCCCTGGAGGTTCCAGCTATGTTCACTCTGTGTATCTGCAAATCATTAAGCTCACAGTGATTCTGTGCAGCTTGAGGACTAGACCCAGATGATTCAGAGCCAGAGAGAGAAGTATTTGTCAGAGACGCTGCTGCCATGGTGGCGTTTGGCTCTATTTAAAACCGTTGCTAGAATTTTTTTGTTAATTTAAACATTCTAACATAATAGGTGCATATCCTGTTCATTGATTAAAAAAAAAGCTTCTCTTTTTCCTTCCTTAATCTATTTTTTTTTCCCACTATATCTTCATTTCAGGAAGTCAGGCTTTCTTGCAATGTTGTTAATAGGATCTTTGGGCACTTTCATGTGTAATGCTCACAATGTTTTCCAGATATTTCAGCAGAAACTTCATAGTTGCTCAGTGAAGATATACTCTGCAGCATGTGCCCTGGTAGAATGAGTTTCATCTATTTCCAAAGATGAAAGACACTTCACCTCTGACAGGAGAAGATCTCCCTAAACACATTCTGGGCAAATTATCCTCTCTGCTGGCTTTGTAAACAGGGATCTCTAAGGAGGAATCCTTTTGTGAAGACCAAATATTCAGCCAGCTAAATGTCTGCAGGCTCTATTAGGCAGAAAATTTTGAATAGGAAGTAATGGGCTGGAGCTTGTTGCTGCCTGATTTGGAAAAGGCTTCCAACAAAGTAGTAAGTTGCAGATGAATAGAAACGTGTGTCATCAGTGCTGACATGGTAAATGAAGGGTATCAAAGCATGGAGGTCTGGCATGAAGGGAGGTCCAGAGTGAAGAAAAGAAAAGGGGCTGAAGGAGAAGAAGGGCAGTGACTTAGGAGAAAGAACCAGAGGAGAAAAGGTGCATATGGGAGGCACCACCCATTTAACAAACTGACCACAAAAATGTAAAAAAGTTTCCATCAATGAAAAGAGGATTCACAGCCGTAGCTCCTCAGTCTTCATCATGATAGCCTTGTAGGTCAGGTAGATGTTGGCCTCTGGCTAATTGCAATCCAACCTTTCTTCAGAGAGAAGTCAGTTTCCCACCTCGGTGTCCAGACACTTTCGGGGACAGACAGGTGACGCCAGGTCCCCCCTCCCAAATCTGAAGGAGGAGGGTGCTGGAAGATCAAGGTTCACCTGAGGGTGAGGTCTCGCAGTGTGACCCAAGTTCATCTCAGCATTTCTGTGAATTTTTATACCCTGCCTATGTATTCAAACACCTACATGTGGAAACATGCACAGTTTTCAACATGCGTTTCTGAGCCAAACCGTTCGGATCATTCCTGCTACTCAAAGAAGGCGTGTGATGGTGCAGTAATGCTGACAATGAACTATTTGAACATGTCTCAGGGCGCCGTCATCATTTCTTCAAACTGGATTTGATAAAAGGACTGGTGACTTGTTTATGGATAGTTGTGTTATTTACAACAGCCATAAACAAGACAATTACATCATTTGAAACAAAGAAATACTTATTAATATGTATCTTTCTGCTTCAGACAGTGGATTAGAGCAAAAACATAAAATATTTTTGACCATTAAAGTCACAACCACCATTAGGGTTTTATGTAACACCAAGACAGGGGAGTGTTTTGGAGGGAAAACGATACGCTGCAATGAATTAACCCTTTCTCAGTGGTTGTGTGACATACTTTTTTCATATTCAGTTGATAAACTGAACAGATGTCTCTGTAATTATTTTGGTATTGTGATCCTCAGGTATTTGTGTTTATTTCTTGTCTCTGTTTTAATAACTGTCCTATTTTTAATGCTCTCAAAGTTTAGCTTTATTATTTAATGAGGGTCATCTGAATTTCAAACATGTTTGATTTTCTCCCGACCTTATGATTCCAGATTAGAAGGTGGTTGTGAGAGGCACCCTTTGTTGGCCCCTGTATACTACAGGTGCTGGTCATAAAATTAGAATATCATGAAAAAGTAGATTGATTTCAGTAATTCCATTTAAAAAGTGAAACTTGTATATTATATTCATACATTACATACAAACTCATATATTTCAGATGTTTATTTTGTTTAATTTTGATGATTACAAATGACAACAAATGAAAATCTCAAATTCATCATATCAGAAAATTAGAATATTGTGAAAAGGTTCAAAATTGATGGCCCCTGGTGCCACACTCTAATCAGCTAATTAACTCAAACCACCTGCAAAAGCCTTTAAATGGTCTTTCAGTCTAGTTCTATAGGCTACACAATCATGGGGAAGACTGCTGACTTGACAGTTGTCCAAAAGACGACCATCGACACCTTGCACAAGGAGGGCAAGACACAAAAGGTCATCGCTAAAGAGGCTGGCTGTTCACAGAGCTCAGTGTCCAAGCACATTAATAGAGAGGCGAAGGGAAGGAAAAGATGTGGTCGAAAAAAGTGTACAAGCAAGAGAGATAACCGCACCCTGGAGAGGATTGTGAAACAAAACCCATTCAAAAATGTGGGGGAGATTCACAAAGAGTGTCAAGCCACTCTTGAACCACAGACAGCGTCAGAAGCGTCTTGCCTGGGCTAAAGAGAAACAGGACTGGACTGCTGGTGAGTGGTCCAAAGTCATGTTCTCTGATGAAAGTAAATTTTGCATTTCCTTTGGAAATCAAGGTCCCAGAGTCTGGAGGAAAAGAAGAGAGGCACTTCATCCACGTTGCTTGAAGTCCAGTGTAAAGTTTTCACAGTCAGTGATGGTTTGGGGTGCCATGTCATCTGCTGGTGTTGGTCCATTGTGTTTTCTGAGGTCCAGGGTCAACGCAGCCACATACCAGGAAGTTTTAGAGCACTTCATGCTTCCTGCAGCTGACCAACTTTTTGGAGATGCAGATTTCATTTTCCAACAGGACTTGGCACCTGCACACAGTGCCAAAGCTACCAGTACCTGGTTGAAGGACCATGGTATCCCTGTTCTTAATTGGCCAGCAAACTCTCCTGACCTTAACCCCATAGAAAATCTATGGGGTATTGTGAAGAAGAAGATGCAATACACCAGACCCAACAATTCAGAAGAGCTAAAAGCCACTATTAGAGCAACCTGGGCTATCATAACACCTGAGCAGTGCCACAGACTGATCGACTCCATGCCACGCCGCATTGCTGCAGTAATACAGGCCAAAGGAGGCCCAACTAAATACTGAGTGCTGTACATGCTCATACTTTTCATGTTCATACTTTTCAGTTGGCCAACATTTCTATAAATCCTTTGTTTTTATTGGTCTTCAGTAATATTCTAATTTTCTGATATGATGAATTTGAGATTTTCATTTGTTGTCATTTGTAATCATCAAAATTAAACAAAATAAACATCTGAAATATATGAGTTTGTATTTAATGTATGAATATAATATACAAGTTTCACTTTTTAAATGGAATTACTGAAATCAATCTACTTTTTCATGATATTCTAATTTTATGACCAGCACCTGTAAATGATGCAGGAAGCCCAACGAGGCTGAAACTCGGCCCAATCCGAAATATTCTTGCATGGTTGGAGAATCGGCCCGAAAACGGCAAAAAATCGCACAGTTGCCCACCTTTAATTAGTCTCCTCCTCCTAGCCTCACTGCTTACATTCTTCCTCAGCTGCTCCACCGCACCACAATGGCTTCCAATGTCATTTTCCTCACTTCCTTCAGTGTTTAAGCTCCCAGTTGAGAATTCTTCCTAGCTGGATCCTCCAGTTACCCGCCCCCATAATTTCAACTGTCCTACCAGTTCCTCTGTTGCTCCTTTATTCTACCTGTTACTCTTCACATGTTTCAATTTTTATTAGTCTTTTGATGATATTAAATTATGTTAGAGCACAGCTGTACAGCTTGTTACTGTTTGCATTTGGGTCCTACTCCAAATACATGCATGATGTTTGCATATTGTTTTATGAACTAACCTTGCTTAAAAATGTTCAGAATATCTGCTGTGTTGCTCGGCCTATTACAATGCTGTTTTTTTCACAATTGTTCCCTAACAAAACTCCAAAGACCTTAACAACTACAACAGCTACAATTATTCAGAGATTATATTTGATAGCTGCCTGATTTCTGAAAGCAATTGACTGCTAATGATTTTGATTAAGGATCACTCGAGTGAAACAATTATTTCTAGCTGTATTTTTTTATTGCAAAGAAATTTTACCACCAGATGTCACTTTCCTTTGTGTTGGTCTAAGTTTGTGTTTTTTGGAATAGGCTTGCAGGATTTAGCATGCAAGAAGTTAATTTCTTATTTGTCTATGAAAATATCAGCTTTTACAGGCAGCCCACTTTACTTGATTGCGTCACATTACTGAACTCATACAACTGCATTGTTTTGGCTGCTATGACAACCTTTTCTCTTGTTCTGTCTTGTAGCCCAATATTAATAACTCAGACGAGTCATTATGTTGTGGTGTGGAAACATGAAATCCTTTATCATTTGTCAGCATACTGCAGTTGTTAAATTGTCATAGCTTATTTTTTAACTCCTTCCTTCAACATGTAATTGGCTGTTTTGCGGTTTTGTGGAGGATTTAAGCTAACAGACATGGATTCTTGTATCCTTTGATAAAATCACATCATAAATCAACTGTATATGTGGCCAAATGAAGCAAACTGAAGAGGATGAAGCTGTGTTACTTAAAAACAGCATAAAAAGGAAATCACTTTCTGATTAAACATGTATCATTGTAATTGGAAATAAATCTGTTAAATATTAGGAAATATTTTCAGGTAAAAATGTAACAAGCCATAATTAGCAGTGATACCTTTGTAATATAAGTTTTTTTTTGTTGCTTCCAATCTTTTAATCATTTAATAATCTTTATAGATAATATGATTTTGTAACCATTGTAACTTGTAAAAACAAGGTGGAAAAAAATGTCCATATCAAATATTAATTTAAAAAGAAAAGAGAATTTTTTTGTTGGTCTTTTATGGCTAATTATTGTGTTTACTCAGTGTACTTCAATTCACCATCGCAGCCCTTCTACATGCGTATATTGGTATTGAAGTCACTCAGAATCAGAATCAAGTTAATTGCCAAGTAGGTTTGCACTTACAGGGAAATTCACTTAGTGTTGATGGTGCAGGCAAATTAGATATATATATATATATATAGAATATAGGATCTATAGTTATATACAATATAAAACATACAATATACTATACAAAATATTTAGTATATAGTTATATACTATATACACAGTAGGCTGTGAGTTAATGTAACGTAGGAGGTCTCGAGGAGCTATGGCGGTGTAGCTTTTAGGTCCTGAACAGGAGAGGGAGAGAGGTAGTGTCAGTGTCACGGGGGTCTCTGGGCCTTGTTGATAAGGCTGGTAGCAGATGGAAAGAAACTGTTTTTGTGATGTGAGGTTTTGATCCTGATGGACCGCAGTCTCCTGCCAGAATGAAGTGTATGAAATAGTTGCGAGGGATCAGCCACAATCTTCCTTGCACGCCTCAGAGTCCTGGAGGCGTGCAGATCCTGGAGAGATGGAAGACTGCAGCCAATCACCTTCTCTGCATACGGATGACACGCCGTAGTCTGCCCTTGTCCTTGGCAGTGGTACCAGTGTATCTGATGGTGATGGAGGAGGTGAGGATGGACTCAGTGATGGAGGACTAGAACTGCACCATCATTGTCATTGGCAGGTTGAATTTTTTCAGCTGTACTGTATACAGTAGTGCTGTAGAGTTTGTAAAAGCACAAACACAGATGAACCAGACAAAAATAAAAATGATTAAAGTGAACTGAAGACACCTGGTTTTAATTCAATTAGCTCATACATAGAGCATTTGTCTCCAGGCATTTACCTTGTTATTCCTTTAAAGGACACATCTAATATCATCAATAGTGGATCCAAAGGTGTGAGTGTGGAGCAAACCAGACAACTTGCAGTGCACAGAGAGGTGGGCGTGGTCTCAGCTGTGATTGACAGATGGACTGACAACAACACAGACAAGCGGAGTGATTACGGCGATATAGATTTGTGACGTCTTATGAGGGTAAAGATTTCTATCTACTGTTGTCGACAGAAAAGCAAAAAGGGGTTGAAGAGAGGTAGGCTCTGTGGAGCAGGTCAGCAGCCTTGGGGCATACCAGATTGAACTACTGGCTCTAGATTATCCATCATCATTATCATTAGCACTGACCTTCCCTCCATCCAGAACTTGTCCAGGTCTAGAGTCAGATAAAGGAAAGTTAACATCTCTGCAGACTTGACATAGCCTGGAAACAAACTGTCCAGACTTTTACCTTCAGTCTATTGCTACAGAGCACTGTTTGCTAACCAGCTGCCACAGAGACAGTTTCTTTCCCCAGGCTTTCACTGTAATAAACACAATAACAACCTTATAACCTCAGGATTTAGTTGACAGTTGTGAACAAAGTAAGCATATTTACTCCAGTTTAACCAGTTAAAAAAATAAAAAATCTTAAATAGTGATTGGTTTCAGATAAATTAAAATATGGTGCAATTTTTTCCACACTTTTGCTTTTTTAACCTTCTGGGCTTTGGTCACTTCTTGGGACAAAGTCTTCCAGAGGTTTATTCCTGTAAAAGGGGAGTTTTCCTCCCTACTGTTGCTTTATGCATGCTGCTAAATGCTCATTCGTAAGTGAATGGATTATTTTGTATTATTTTGATTATTTTGCTGCTGTGAGAAAATATTTGTTGTCAACTAAAATGAACTGAATTTGATGTCAAGCTTCAAAGGATTAAGAAAAGACATAAAATTTTACATTTATTATAACTTTTTCAAAGTTTAATATGTAGAATATTACACTTCTTTTAATTTTTTTTTTTTTATAGTGAAACACAGCCACAAAAATAATCTGTTCTTAGCTACTTAGTTAGCAATGTCGGAGGTACCGTGCTACAAGATAACACATTATAGTCATTTAGTATATTCAGGCAGTAACAAAGCAATCTAATTTATTACAGACTAAATGTTGGTAAAATTGTTATTGTTCCTAATATGGGTAACATGTTAACTGTTGGTTTTGAAATAAATAACCCACGGCCAAAAGATTAGATAAAGAAGAAAAAACCTTTTTTCAGTTTTTTAAAAATTTTTTGAAAACTTGTTTTATCTCAGAGGAAGAAGGTTTTAACAACAGAAGAAGAAGATGTTTGTAACATTAGAAGAAGACTGCAACATGGCTACAACAATCAGTTCAACGTTTTCCAAGTTTCTATACTCCCACCAATTAATGTTTCAATTAATGCAAATTTTAAAAAGTATAAACCTCTGTCATGTTTAATTTCATGGAAATGTTTTGTTATTGTAAAACCTTGTGTGGCTGCACTTTACCCAGTAGCTAATAAATGAGGCAGAGACAGAGAGCTTGTGTCATATAAAGGTTTTTTGATGTTTAATTATTCTATCTCATTATATTTTTTCTGACTCTGCAATTCTTGATAAATTTATTCACACCTTCATTTTGTAACGCCTTTTCCTAAAAATGTTTATTTTGGCAAAAGTAACTAAAACGCAATCAGTAGGTTATTACTTTACACAGATGGTAATATTGTAAAGAAACATTTTACCGTCTAACGAAGGGAACTAATATGAATATGAAATCTGTTGCATTTTGGAAGTAACTTACCCAACACTGTTAGCCAGTCAGGTCATCTGTTCAGGTAGTCAGCAATGATTCTGGTACTTTCAATCAAATTCGACTGAACCAAAAGGAATGATGTGTATTTTAACTTGATTTAAAAGCATTACTTTTTCAAAGATGGGTTTACCTTGATAAAGATATTCACGTCCTGCGTTTAAGTGTGTTTTCTTAAAATAATTATTCATTCTCATTTTTCAGATTTGGAGCCTTATCAGTATTAATATGTCAGTAAAAATAGTAAAACTTTTACTTAAAAAATATTTCGTCTCCTAAAAAACATAATTTGGATGAACAGAGGATAGAATTGTAGCTATAATGTAGCAGTATTTAAAAAAAAAAAAAAAAAATAGCTTAAAACCCACTTTTTTAAATTGGCTTTTAATTCTGACTATAATACTGTCTCTTAGATGTGCTCCCTTCTATGCACCTCTGGAAGGCTTTTAATGTCCTGCAGCGCTGCACCACTACAGCACTTTTAATTGTATCTTGTATGTTTTTATATGTGTTATGTATTGTTTTTATGGCTTTGTTGTAAAGCACTTTGAGTACCATTTGGCTATTGTAAAGGGCTATACAAATAAATTTAATTTGATTTGAGTATTCTTAACACTATTTTGGTGTAATAGAATATAAACAGCAAAACCTAATCCACCAGGTCATAACAATGGTGGATTTTTTCTTACCATTATAGTTTCCTTAGTTTTTCTGTAAAGCTTTATAAAATGATGGATTTTAATAGGAAACACTCAGAGATTAAGATGCAATATTAGAGTCTTATAGAATATACCTAACAAGATATCAGGTCCCTTTAGTTGAATGCTGCTCCTTTAGGTAAGAAAACACCTTTAAAGATGGATTATGTCACAGAAAATCCTCCTATGAAGAAAGAAAGGTGGAGACCAACCGGTGCTCTTCATCTGTGACGGAGAACATCAGAAGATGGATTAGAACAGCGTTTCTGGAGTTTTTGGAGTTTCTTTGGTTTGAGGGGTTGTGTGTTTGTGTGCATGTCCTCCACACGAGAGCCTTTAGCCTGTGTGTCTGTGTCATGCTCTTTCAGGCCACACATGTACATCTTTGTCTGCATGTTTTGGGTGTCAGGGTCTTGACACTTTAAGCCTCGTCTTTTTGTATAATCGGGACCTGAGGCTTTACCCCTCTCCACGCACACACTCTGTCGAGCAAACAGCAGCAGTGGGTGTCATCTATTACCCCTCAGAGTTCAAAGTCCATCAGAACAATGACACACAATTAGCAGCTTATAGAAGGGATCTGAACTTTTCTCTGCTGGGTTGACAGACATGAACAGAGGAACACACACATTATTTCCATTTTTCTTCTTTTTTAATCTTTCCTCTATTCAAAATCTACTAAGAAAGAAATTATTACATTAGGGATGATTTTTTTCACAGGTAATTGGAGAGCTTTAATTTAGTGAAGTGCTGTAGGACTCCCATTACTGTGATTGCTTTTGGACAAACCTGGTGGTCCTGGAGGAAAAAGATTCAGCTGATTGTTCAGATGGTCGTGCTTAAAAATGCATAACAATGCAAAGTTAATCTATTTAATGTAGATATTCCAGTTTTCTTTGTGGGTGTGCATCACGTTGGATCTGTGCACTTAATGTTGATGTACGTTTTGCCCAAAGCTTGTCCTTTTTAAACCACTCTGACTCCTTAAAGTGCATCCGTTCCTTATAGCTGACAGCCATCAACAAGGAAAGCAGTAGCAGTAGCTTGATTTGGCTTTGAGATTTCTAATGTCCAGATTTTGTTATTTGAGTGGATTCCAGTTGAATATAATGACTTGTATTCCATTGTCAGATGCGCAAACTAGGAACGAAGCTTTTTTAAATCTGTCTTTAGTCAGACTAAAGTTGACATATAATAGTTTAAGTTTTATGTCAACTTTGACCAATTCTAAAAGGAAAAAATATCTGTTGTTATGGTTGCTAAGAGGTTACTAACTTCATCCATTTTCTATCCTGAAAAAAAGGATAGCCAAACTATTGGTAATCCATTGATTTGTATTTTAAAATATAATCTAAACTTCAGAATATGGGTAATTTACATCTACTTTTAAACCGGTAGATGAATGTGGGATTCATTGGGCGTTTCTTAATTCACGAGAACGCGAGTACGTACTCGCGTACTCGTGAAGTCCGTTCTTGGCGAGAACCAGTGGCGGCTGGTGAAAAATATTTTTGGTGGGGCTGATATAGCCTAGTGTATGTCTCCAACTAATCCGGAATAAGAATTCAAATAAACAATTGGACAATACATACAATTTAACAGTAATGATTTAATTTACTATATAATAACAGTAACAGTGATGATTTGGGTCACTGTGACGGGGTTCTTTGGCCTCCAAGAATCCAGTCTCAGTCGGGTTACCGGTGTTGGTGATTTATTGAGCTCAAAAACTCAAAACAGGGTGCAAAAGAAACTAAACATGTACAAGATACTCTGGGCCTCAGCCTCCCTCCAGTTACCAGCAATGTAACAAAGAAACAGAAAACAAAAATTGCCGCTTTTCTTCCCACAGCCCTCATTAAATAGTTTAAGCCCCTACAGGCTCTCTTATTTCTGATTTCTTCTCATTAATCAGTTTTGTCCATATATTACCTCCACAAACAATTGATGTACAAAAACAAATAATTTTTACAACTTAATTCTTTTACACAGATTCATTGACTTATTCAATTACACCAAACTGGGTTTGAACCCAGCAAAGACGCAGCCAGACTGAAGATGACAAGTCCCCGTAGCATAAACACGTACACACCCACACCCCCCACACACCCACACACACACACACACACACACGGCTAACCCCACTGAAATATTAAGTGTGCACCCTCAATACGCCAGCAGGTAACCAGGAACAGCTTGTGTGTTTTAGGTTAATGGAGCTACTGGTCTCAGCGCGAGTGAATTGGTCCTCACAAACACAGTATAACAAGAATGTGTGTGTGGTGCGCAAAGTTAGAGAGGTTGTTTTAAGCGACGAGGTGGATTCGTCACAGTCACAATAACCATGACATGAAATGTTCATATCCTACAACAGGGATATTCTTCTGGCAAACGGGTAGATAAATAAGGATCTCACCGAATTTGGTGGAAGCTGCATCTCGGTCGTTACATTCGCCATCTTCCCTCTAACTGTCTGCACCTGCGCTTGGGTTCAGAAGCCTGTTAAAGCGCAGTATTTTCAGCGCCCCAATACCATAAAGTTCCGAGACGCTGATTGGCCATTAAATTCACCTAGCAATAGTACATGATTGACAGATTCTCTGCAAATGTGGGTCAGTCTGATCAGCGCCCCCAGAACAGAGACGGTAGGAGTCTGTCTGTGGAAATCCACAAATTAATGACAGTAGATAGGGAAATGTAGTTTATATAATTTGTTTTCCTTATAGGTACACAGTCTAGAGAGTAAAACTGACATTTATGAGTTAATTTCTAAAAATATATTTACGTTTCTCTCTTCTTATCAGGGAGGGCGGTGCCCCAGCGCCCCCTATGGGCCGGCCGCCACTGGCGAGAACGCAGGAAATTCGGACTTGACGAGAACGCGAGCACGCAAGCACGTATGTGTATTGGAACAGAAGCGTACTCGTGACGTCATCACAGGCAACGCTGTTTAGCTTTTCTTTAACAGTCAAAACTATTTATTCCCTACACAAAACATTTTGAAAACAATATTTTTTATTTCTAAAGCTTAAAAAACATTTAAAAAAATTACTGAACCGCAAAAAAACCGCCATCAGAACGAGCGGTAGTTCACACATAACTAGACCGAGAGAAGTGCACTACAGAGGGGGTAAATTTAGCCGTGGCTGCGGTTACCCTCGGAGGTCTGCTGGTCACTCTGGTCCGCTCAACATCGGACTTTTTTTTTAAATTTCGCACTAACTCTGTAAACAGGCCACACAGGGAGGCTTCAATGTATAATGTTATCGCCTCAAACAATTTCAAAACGTACTTTTGAAGAACAACAGCAGCAGAAAAGGGAATGTTTAACTTAACACTGTGAGCGCTGTCTTGAATCAAGCTGCAGCCGCGGGGGATTCTGGGGAAGCGGTCAGTCTGAAGAACGCACAAGTCTGCTCTGATGCATGCTCGATAAAGAGGGCGGGGTGAGAACAACATCCGGGGATTTGATGCATTCTCGATCTGGGGTTCTCGAGAATTGGAACGGTACTCTGGCTGAGGCTGATGACGTGTCACGAGTACACGAGCTCACGAGAACGCTCAAGAACGCATATTGAGAAACGCCCATTGTTTTGGGATAAATCCACTTAGAGTGCAGATAATTAATGCTCAGTGATCCATTGAGTTTATTGAATTCTTGTTTGAAGCCTGAAATCTGAAGAGGGATCTTAACTGTATATGTTCTAAATAAAACAAAATACTGTGTGAGAAATAAGCTTCGATCTGCTAGATCACAACACATTACATTCCTCAAGATATCACAGCGATATGCTGCAGATTCTAAAATTAAAGGGAGAGTTCATCATTATTATTACTTTAAAGTAGGATGCTGAATTCATCATCAACTTAAAATCACCATGTGAAAACATGATGCAAAAAGAGAGGATGTCCTTCGCTAAAGTAATTATATTTTATAATTAGAGTTAGATATGTTTGTTTTAAAGCTAAGAAATATTTCAAAAGGCCAAGAAAAGTTTTTTCTCTTTTAGAACTAAATGTTTTTTTTTTTTACATGAGTGCATATTCAATTATTTACTACCTTTGCATCTTTAAAAAGTGACATAAGTAGCCTAACCTAAAAGACAGTGTTGATGCAGTGAGTACTTCATAACTAGTGAGAGGGGTTCATGTACAGCTCACTGCTGAATGTGATGTCCATCAGAGGGGCCTTAGACAGCCAGAATCCACCAGTGTGTCCTCCACCCATTAAGCATATTGTCCATGGTGTCTGCGTCCCAGTCATTGTGTGCATTCACTGTAACTGGAGACCAGTCTAGACTGACTGGCTACGACTTCTAATCCCCTGAAACATGCAGCTGAATTAATCTGAAACCAGAGAAGGGTCTGTCGGCCCTGTTAGCAGACCAGCAACACAAACATCATTAGGCGAAACATACAAATAAAAGACAGAAGCTGCATAAAACCAGAGCAAGTTGGACTAAAGGTACATTCTTATCACCTTGATGGTTAATGCTGAAATTACTGAAACCCAAACAGATATTTTCATACAACAAATTCTTATTCAGTTAAAATACATAGCAGATCTGAGCAATAGCTTAAAAAGAGGTATGTGTATCAGAAAAAGTAATAAAAAAGTTATACAGATGCACAGAGGAAGGGAGAAAGAAAAATATATTTCCAAATGTTGATGAGCAGGAACACATGGAGAGCAGGCCGCAGGTGACCTGAGAGGACGCCTGCTACGCCGAGACACCATAGAGAAATGTCCTTCCCCCACAGAGTCCTCACAGAGATCATTTTAACATTGGAGCTCTGACTCTGTCCACAGCGTGACCCTGAGGAATGATGGAGAACAGCAGAGGGGCAGATGGTATGACCGCCAGACATGGTGCACAGCTAAGAAACAGTCACATCTGTTTGTAGAGTTTTCTTTCTCCCTACTGGTTTTCAGTCAGAAGATGAATCTTCTTCTGAGGAGGATCCTTGGTTTGTGACTGAAACTTCATAGCAGAATGCTTTATGACAGATAGTAGAGCAACTGTATGACTAGGTTCATGAGAAGGCCAAGGTAAGGCTACTTAAATAACCTGAGTCTTTCTCCAAATGATGTTTTATATGAGTAAAGTTTCATTCTAAAATTTTTAACTGGATTCATTTCATATCCTTGTGTGGTGAGCACAGCTAATTGTGAAACAAAACTTTAAGTTGATAGATCAGCCTGTTTGCTAACTCTCAGAACAATAGTGTCCAGTTTAGTTTCCACTTAGTTAGGTTTGGCAAATTTTAGTTTCTTTACTCTTAGATTGCTTAAAAAACATGTAGTTTCATTTTTTGCTATGGAAATATTAATAAAAACATAAATTCCTATATATGTCATGATCCTTCCATTTGGGTCTCTCTTTGTTTTTATCCTTTAAGCAATGTTTTAAGCAGATGTGAATGGACAAACTCTTTCTGATTGTGGTCAGAGGGCCTGGCGGTGCCAGGGCAGCTGCAACTACAATGTAGTTAGCTGCCATCAGTGTGTGAGTTTGTGTGTTGTTGCTATTTTCAATTATCCTTTACTGTAAAAATGTCCCTCGGGGAGCCCTGTGGGGGGTTCTCCGGGAGTACGGGGTGCCGGGCCCTTTGATACGGGCTGTCAGGTCCCTGTATGACCGGTGTCATAGTCTGGTTCGCATTGCCAGCTGTAAGTCGGGCTCGTTTCCGGCGAGAGTTGGACTCCGCCAGGGCTGCCCTTTGTCACTGATTCTGTTCATTACCTTCATGGACAGAATTTGTAGGCGCAGACAAGGTGTTGAGGGGATCCGTTTTGGTGGCCTTAGGATTGCATCTCTGCTTTTTGCAGATGATGTGGTCCTATTGGCTTCATCAGGTTGTGATCTGCAGCTCTCGCTGGATCGGTTCGTAGCCGAGTGTGAAGCGGCCGGGATGGGGATCAGTGCCTCCAAATCCGAGGCCATGGTCTTGAGCCGGAAAAGGGTAGAGTGCCTTCTCCGGGTCAGGGGGGGTGTCCTGCCCCAAGTGGAGGAGTTTAGGTATCTTGGGATCTTGTTCACGAATGAGGGAAGAAGGGAGCGGGAGATCGACAGGCGCATTGGCGCAGCGTCTGTCGCTGTGCTGGTCCGTCGTGGTGAAGAGAGAGCTGAGTCAAAAAGCGAGGCTCTCGTTTTTCCGGTCGATCTACGTTCCTACCCTCATCTATGGTCATGAACTCTGGGTCATGACCGAAAGAACAAGATCGCGGATACAAGCGGCCGAAATGGGTTTCCTCCGTAGGGTGGCTGGGCTCTCCCTTAGAGATAGGTTGAGAAGCTCGGTCATCCGGAAGGGACTCGGAGTAGAGCCGCTGCTCCTCCACGTCGAGAGGAGCCAGTTGAGGTGGCTTGGGCATCTGTTTAGGATGCCTCCTGGACGCCTCCTGGACGATAACGAAGAGATACACTTTTAGAATCTACATTCAATTTAAACCTTTAAAGAGTCTATGGAGGGAAGAATAAACTGGCAGAGGGTGGTTCCTCTTGTTAATTTTCATGAAAACCTGAGCGGCGGCGTTTTGGATGAGATGGAGACTAAAGTTGGAGGAATCTACTAAAACAGAATCACAGTAATCAAACCTAGATGGAACTAAGGTAAGCAATGTAACATAAAGGCTAATTACTCTTTTTATTAGTAACTCTTCAACAAAGAAAAGACAGTACAACATGAAATTATTTTGAGGCAGATAAATAAAAATCATAAAACAACAAAAAAAGCAAATATGGACACGAAAACTGTAAACGTTAAGACTGCATAATTCCCCAATTTCTAATTGGCTACTTAGAATGGCAAAAGGCAAGAAGAGGTAAAGAAAACCTGAAGATGTCATTGTTACAGGACTTCAGCAAACGTCATGCGATTTTATGCAGCTGCTGTCAGAGATTAATATATTTTTAGATAGTGTGCATCTCTCACCAAGGAGCAAGAAATAAGGACTGTAAGGGCGGTATAAGTGTTTGCCTGACTAAAATTAATCTATTGATCGGAAGACTCTCATTAGTGTATTTCATGTGTATCTGTGATTAAAATGAGCAAACCTATTTCTCCTGATTCCCACATATGTACCGAAACAAAGGACACGATAATTTCCAGATTTTCTACATGGAACTTTAGTCTTTTTATAAAATACCTTGAGAATATGTATTGGCTCTAATTAAATTAACTAAATTGACTGACTTAAGCATGTCTTCGCTTTTTTTGTGAATAAAAGAATTAGAAAAAGAATGAATTACTTCTGCTTGTAGAAATCACTGCAAAATCCAAAAGGAGCAAATACTAGTGAAAATAATTGAACTTTAACTAAATGTTTCAACAGCTGCAAAGATCAGTATTATAAAAACTAAATATATCATCAATTAAGAATTCTTATTAATTGAGAGAAGTAGATTGAGGCGTGTGCTTTGTCAGAACATCACAGCAGTTATTTTAACCTGTGTTAGCACAGCTAACAGCTTTCCTGCAAAAGCGACAGTTGGAATAAAATGTCCCTGACAAGAAAGGCTGCAGCACCCTGAAGATCGCTGTCCATTCTAATGTTGATTAAATGAAGTGGGATGGTTTACTGCACTGTAGAGCATGTATTGTGCTGTGATGTCTTTGTTTCATGTTTTAGATTTTTTTTGTTACCCTTAAATAAAGCTGTGTAAAAAGAAAATGCCCTTTTCACATAAGGATATCGAAATTCAGGAAAAATGTGGTCCAAACTAACCCTTGGTAAAAATGAAAATGTTACAGAAATCCTTCTACAGTTAGAAATAAAATGCAAGTCCAAAAAAAGTTTGTGTTCAGCTTTACAAACCTTGATTAAAGCCTGACTTGCAGATGTGATGGTTTGCAATAGTGGAGGATTGAAACAGCAGAAGGACAAAGGCAGGGGCATGTTGTTTGGCACATGAATGACAGCAAAACACAATCTGGCTACTGAGGGAGAAACAAACTGATTCTAAATGCAACTAGGATAACAGGAGTTAACAGAAGCATATGGTAGGATCATGACAGTGGAAAACTAAAATCAATTCAATAGCTCCTGCCTGACTGCATGAAATAGGCTCAAAAATCCCACAATGACACACAGCAAGCTCCATCCAAAGAACTTATAGATTATGTTGAAAATAAATCTTCTATTAGGTTAAGTAATGATAACAAAACTTAATTTTCTATTTACACATTGGGGCGACAGTGGCGTTGGATGTAGGAGTTTGCCCTGAAATCGAAGGATTGACGGTTCAAGCCCAGACTCTGACTTTCAGTGTCGTTGTGTCCTTGGGCAAGACACTTCACCTGCATTGTCTACTGATGGTGGTCAGAGGGCCCGGTGGCGCCAGTGTACGGCAGCCCCGCTTCTGTCAGTGAGCCCCAGGGCAGCTGTGGCTACAATGTAGCTTGCCACCATCAGTGTGTGAGTGTGAATGGGTGAATGAATGTAGTGTAAAGCGCTTGGTCAAGTCTCCTGACTTGAATAAAGGCGCTATATAAGCACATGCCATTTACCATTACACAGATGTTTCTTTTTTATGGTCTAAAACCTACAGTATAAGGTTAAAAAAATGCTTGAATAAAGACTTATAAGTCTACATCGATTCATTATACACACAGATTTGACTTCCACCATTTTTGATTATGTTTGATTACATTTCATTAACTTGACGGATGAACTGCTGACCCAAAAAGTTGATGAGTTATGAAAGGAGGTAAAGCAAAACCGTCATAGCAAAGGTGTTATTGTAGCATGTCAGTCCTCAAGTTTTTTTTTAGAACAATTGTAAAAAAAAAACATGTTTTTTCTTGATATGTTGCCACTAATTGGTATATAGATAAAGAGTCTTCTCGGAAAAAACATAGAAAACAATTTAGAGATCAGTTTTAGTTTCATGTAGCCAGTGTGTATCACTTCATCTTTTCACCACCAAAAATAGTTTATTTTATACATTTTTTTGCATCTGCTTTACATTGAAATAGCTTTTAAATGTTTAATGAGACGATGATATTTGTATCCATGATGTGTATGTGTGATGTATAAGCATTTCTATTTTTAAACAGGGCTTATCTAGTTTAACCTGAAAAACCAAAATGTTCCTTTCCCGCTTCCAACATTCCTGGGTGTAGTTTTTTATGCATGTCTGCATGCGTTGTGTTTGTTGAAGGTCTTGTGTGTTGTTGACTCTTAGTGAATGGTTACCTCTTTGTGTTGCGTTGCGACAGGAACCGTTGTGTCCTGAATCTAGAGCTGCTTGCTTATCAGACAGAGGACAATCGTGTCCAACGCCTCGGCTGTCGATTCAGAGGGCGGCCTGCTGTGATCATTAGCGAGCACTCGAACATTTGCTCTGCAGAGAGGTTACGTCTGCATGTTATTGATCAATTTAATGACCAACGTGTCAATAGAGGAGGGCTTTAATCATTAATGTCTTGGGAAAAATGCCCCTATGTTTCCCACTGATTACATTACAATTTTGTTCATATCTGTGTGATTTGCTGTCAGCTCTCTGATTGGCTTGAAACAGGGTGGAATCCATTCAAGATTGACCAATCTTGATTATTTGCATGCTATCAAACTTTAAAAGATCTAAGGGCTTTTTATTTCATTTGCTTTTTTATTCTGTCTTTTTAAGCCATTTTATTAGTGCTGAATAATAGCTCAACTTTGCAAAAGGGTTATTATTAGTGAATACATTTAGAATAATAATCCAATTTGGCTTTAAAAGCCAACAGTTTTGCTCCTTAACATACATCCTATTCTTGTTTGATCACCTGACTTTACAATATTATAATTTTCTACTTCTGTACTTCTAACTGCCACCAACTATCTTACAAATAGCTAAAAAAAAAAAATGTCGCTACATTTTCTCAAGAGATTGCTGATGTCTCACAGGGTTTACAGGAAGGTTAAAAGTGCAAATTTGGTCAGAGAGAAAACAGTCTGTCAGCTGGACTGCCATTCTTTCCGCTCAGAACTTCCCTTAGGTGTTAAAAAGAAACTGACAATGGTGACAAGTCGGCGTGAAAAGACCGGCGTCAGGGAGGGAAACGCGGTTGCAGGGCGTCCGGTGGCAGCTCGGTGAAAATCCTCAGGCAGGAGCTCAAGTTGTCTCTTTGTTCAGGGATGACAGATGGGATGATGAAACATGAGCGTGAGAAAATCTTTGAGCCCATACTGAATCAAAATGTAGAAATGTAAATATGATATGTATTCAAGAATATAGAAAAACAGCTGGTTATATTCTGTGATGTCCTACTAAATAACACCAGTCTCTTTATTAGGTACAGCTGTCTATTTGCATTGAATTGACCGATCAGACAGCGGATCTCAGTGCATTTAGGCCTCTAGACATGGTGAAGACAACTTCCTGAAGTTCAAACTGAGCATCAGAATTATAATGAAGGGGATATAAGTGACTAAATGTCGGAGAGTGGTTTATCCATAAGGAACTGGTCTGAGTATTTCAGAAACTACTAAAATCCTGGGATTTTTTCAAGTACCATGTCTGAGGTTTAAAAAGAAAGGACAGAAATGGAAGCAACACCCATTGAGCAGATGTCTGGATAACTCCCAAACCTCATTCAAATAAGAATAATAATAAAAAACTAATAAGATCAGTGCAGTTACCTTTAATCTGGCTAGGTAAATTATATTATCTGACAGTGGAATTAATATGTCTGCACATGAAGTAAGATAATCTAATATAATGCATTCTAAATATGATAACGGGGTTGTTATTTTTTATTATTCATAACAGATTATTCACATAAACAATCGGATTTGTCAGGTTGGGAGGAGGTTTAAAGAAGACCCAAATGCAGAGACAGAAGTTGAGGTAATTTCTTGCAGATTTTATAATCAATGGTGGCAACAAAAGCATAAATCCAAAAATAAAACAGGGACCAGAACAAAGGGGGACACATGGTTTGAGGAGGGAAAGAAGGAATGAAGAGAATCCAGCAAAGAGTAACTGCAGAAGAGGAGTATATATGCCAAACAGAACAATGAATGGAATAATCAACTGATTGGGAGCAGGTGTGGACAGAAGGCTCTAGAAGGGAGCAATAGGAAAGGAGGCTGTCACAAGGAGACAACAGAGAGAAAACAAGATATACATAAGATCTTAAATACAACCAGAAAACAACTGGAAAAACACAAAATGGAAATGAAAACAATGAAAACTCAAAAAGAAAACTAAACAGAACCAAAAAGTGCAGAACCATAACACTATTAAATAACAAATAAACTTACTTACATGCTCAAATCAACATAAAATCAGTATTTTAATGAAGACTGGTTTGAGATAGCATAAAGGTAACAGCGGCTCAAATACCCACTTTTTATCCACTTACTAGGAAACCTGGGCTACATTTTATACAGGAAAACCAAAATTGGGCAACACAACAGAAAGAAAATGCCCAGTTCAATAAGGCAATGAAAGAGAGAATGAACGAATAACTTTATTTAAGACAATCCAATACGAAATTACTTGATTATGTATAATTAAAGAGTTGATTTTTATTTCCTTCAACTAATGTATTCCTGTTTAGATGTTCTTAATATTTTATTCACTTATTTTTTTTTTTTTACCTTTTGTATCTATTCTCTGTTTTTGTAATCTTTTGTGATCTATGGGGTAAAATATGTATCTTTTTTTAGTAGACAGTTTTTTGGACATTGTTTATTAAATGTATCTTTGTTAGCTTTATCTGTGCTTTTATCCTGAGGTATTAACCCCCACGTTTGGCTGAGCAGATATCTTAATGCAATAATTGAATCCTCTGTTTAGAAGGAGAATAACTATATGAAGATAAATTCACTTATAATTTATTCGGGCTATAATTCAATGTTTTAAGCAACCAATTTTTGTGCTTGTCAGAATGTTTTCTTCAGTTGTAGACTGTATAATAAACACAATAGAAATGACCATGGCATATTTTTATTATGTCTTAATAATTAAATTGATTTCATTATGTATTTTTGCATAAAACTGGATCTGTTATATACTCATAAATTGCCTTGAAATCATATTGCTTTGAAGTAGTTTTATAGAAATAAATCCAATTATAAAAAATGTGATGTTTATCCATACCATAAAATGAGATGTAATTTTCTCTTATGATCCTTTTTAGCAAGTTACAGTCGAAAATGGATGAGTCAGATTAACTCTGCTGAATCAAAATCCGAACCAATGTTTCAACTAGGGAAAAAATGGATAAGCTTAATTGTTCTGACAGTTGAAGCCTTGCATAATTAACCCTATGACTCCCAGCCTGAATCATCAACACTATTATCCGCATCATGCTGACAAATCATGTAAAAACACAAAACAATTGTCAGGTGTTGTGCAACATGGCAGTTTCCCACTGCTGTCACTGGATTCATGAGTCTGTAGGTTAGATGAGGCTTAGCGAGGGTTTGGTGATGTCCTTGTCCGTCGGAGGAAGCTCTCCACTGTCAACAGCTGCTTGTTTAAATCAGGTTGGAAGCTTGGGATGAAAGAAAGTGTCAATTCACTTTAACTGAAGGAGAACTTTTAAAAACAATTTTATGGAAAGTTCATCAGCAGGTGGTTGTAATTTATCACCCCAGTTTCAAGCATCTTCACTAGATGTGTGATATTTCTAAATTTATCTCATAGGTTGATGAAAAAATAGGAGTAAATAACTAGTTACTGATAAAAAATTTTTTCCAGGGTTTCAGGTTCTCTTCACTTACTTATGCACTCTGGACAAAAAAAAAAAAAAATAAAAAACATGAGGAGAACTTGTTCCTTGTAGGTTTTTCTGAATCAAATGATGAGCTTAACTTTAACACAAGCCTAAACCTGAACAGAGAGTTTTAGTTAAATGAAGGCCTCTGTTCTCTGTTTACCTAAAAACAAACAAACATAATTCTTCTTTGTTTCGGCAGAAATCGACAACAATATCATTTCAGGTTTAATTCTGTGTTTATGAAAACACCTAAAATTACAGTTTGAGGTAAATGTGTGTTTCTTTAACTTAATTGAATGTTTAAGCAAGTTCAATAAAGAACAGTTTGGAGGAACCAGGAGATCAGAGTTTAACCCTTTAGAGGCACTGGTATAAACATCTTAGACAAAAGCTCCACTCATTCTGCTTTATCCCCGTTTAGAGATCTCTCAGGTGCATTTGCTCCACAAATAGTAGAATGCTTCCTCTGATCCTGAGTAAATGCAGCTTAAATCAAAGTAGAGAGCAGTTGCAGGTCTGTGCAGGTGTCTGAAGGAGTGTGAGAAAGTCCCGGTGTCTTGTGAAGCCAGCTAGATGCTTAGAAAGGCACAAAATGCTTCTTCCAAAAGAGTACATTTTAATGCCACTTTTAAAATTTGCTTCAAAATATAACTATTGTTTTTTAAACAGGCCAGTGTTTACGTGTAGTCTGAATCAAAGGCAACTCCAAACATCTAGATCGAGGTTAAGTGTTTTCTTGATAAAACAAGACCAGATCTGCTGTTTTCTGCTGTTCTTTGTGTCAATGCAAAAATCAGTTTTAAATAAAGCCCTAAAATTTCACACACACTCTTTTTCTCCTCTTAAATGGCCGCAGTGTTCATAATGGCAAAAACTGATGATGTTCCCTTACCTGCGCTTTGATGTACTAAGAAAATGGTTAAGGTATTTATTCAAATCAATTCAATTTATTTATATTGAGCCAATTCACAACACAAGTCATCTCAGGGCACTTTACAGTTCACCAGATCATACAGTCAGATTGATTCAAAATTTTCTATCTAAGGAAAACCAGTTGATTGCATCAACTCATTGACTCGAAGGCAATCCCTCACACTTAGCATGGTTGTAGCGACAGTGGAGAGGAAAAACTCCCTTTTAACAGGAAGAAACCTCCAGCAGAACCAGGCTCAGTGTGAGCGGCCATCTGCTGAAGTCAACTGGGGTTCAAGGAGACAGAAGCAGAGATACAAAAAGCAGCTGTAAAAGGCGGCCCTGTCCAGGAAACACACAGCCAGGCAGACGAGCTCTGAGCCAGCTCCCATGTCAGAGGATTAAGCGAGCACATCCAGCCAGTCACAGTCAGAGAAACAGGACTACACTGAAAAACAGGCCGATCTCAAACATCTATAAACAAAGGTGTTGATGGCAGCAGCACAGCTGATATTTCTCTCCAGGATGTTGTCAAAGCCAGAAAGGAACAGATGAGGCAAAGCTACTATGAGGAACAGCAGAGAGAGCCTAACATTAGAGATCGAACTAACAGATTATGCAAAGTGGGGAAATAGAGATAGAATGAAGCAGAATGATGAAAAAGGGATCCCTATGTCCTCCAGCAGTCTAAGCCAATAGCAGCATAACTATAGAGATAGCTCAGGAAAATCTGAGCCACTCTAACTATAAGCTTTATCAAATAGGAAATTTTTACCATTAAAAGTAGTATTATATTGCTGTACTGAGGAAACAGGATGATCATCTAAAGTTTACTTTTGTTTTAAACCTTTTTCTTGTTTACTTTCCCTAGTCATCTCAATAAAATGATCCAGAATCCATGTCAACTTGGCTCTAAAGTAAAACTGCTGAATCCTGCAAAGCAATTTATTCTGCTTTAATTTTTTTTAAAACATTTTTACTGCCATACACAAAAACTTTAGTTGATTTTTGTCGGGATTTAGTGTGAAAAAACATATTAAATATTCATTACAAACAAAACAGTTTTTTTTCAAGGGCCAGTTGTGTGTAATTCAGGTTCAGTAACAGATCAACTGGACTATGAAATAGTAAGAGGTTTGTTAGATATCCTCTGTGAACAAACAGCAACATAAAGACCAAGATACATAACAGACAGGTCAGGAAAAGGACGTTTAGAAGTTTGAAGCAGGATTTGTTTGGCAAAACAATATCCTAAGCTGTAAACTTCTCACAGAGCTGTTCAAGCCACCGTCTTAGCAAAGAGCAGGGGTCTGCAACCTTTAAAATCCAAAGAGTCATTTTGCCCTGAGT
This sequence comes from Cyprinodon tularosa, assembly GCF_016077235.1. Lineage (NCBI taxonomy): Eukaryota > Metazoa > Chordata > Actinopteri > Cyprinodontiformes > Cyprinodontidae > Cyprinodon > Cyprinodon tularosa. The sequence continues at coordinate 398,148 of NW_024038987.1, read as the reverse complement.
CGAAGGAAGTTAAAGTCATTCAAAGCCACAAACATTATACAATCTTTTAATAAAACAACTAATTACTTTGGTTAGATATCTGCTAAAGAAAATCTGTTGCAATAAAAAAACAACAACAGCTTATTTGGATTTTTAGCTTTTAGATTAAGGAACAACACAAACATTTTTCATGAAGATGAAAAAAGTATTATCTTCGATATGATATTATTTGATGAAAAAGTCATCAATATAACTTCCAAGATATAAAAGCACATGTCTGTTTCTTTCATTAATGTAATTCTGTTGGGAAAATTAAATCAAATATAAAAAAAAACACATATTAAAGCTTTTAAGAATGGTATTTGCCATTGAAAAGTGCCATTGATGGCTTCAAAGCCACAGAGAACAAACCTCTGGGCACTACTGTAGAGCCACTAAGACTTGGCCTTCCACCCAAAAATGACAGATAGGCAAATGATCAAGATGTATGAAAAGCGGGCAAGTGGGCTATGGGGACTCAGAAGCAGCAGAAAATCCATAGCATTAAAGGTATAGTGGAGGATGTTCTTTCTCCGGGTGGATCATCAAAATAAGTGGTCCTCCTAATTGGCGATCATTCAGTGATGTGGTTATGCAAGGCTCGTCCCCATTTTCACTTTGAGTCTGACATAGTGGAAAATTTGCAAATCTTCTTTTGGAAAGTAAGCTTGTAGAAACGATGCAAACAGCAACTTTAAACAGAGCATGCACAAGGAGAAATGGGCTCGTGCATGCTCTCACACATGTTTAATAGGTGTTCCCTCTCGGGAGCGGGTACAGGGTTGTGCATGTGCATTTCTTTTTTTTTAAGCTGCGAGGGTGGGTCTTCGAAAATTTGCAAAAATCCTCCACAATACCTTTAAGTTGGACAAGCTGTTGACAAGAAAATAACTAGTCATGTTCTCTGCAAATCTGCACCTTAACTCTGTTATTACATTAATATATAATAGTTAAAGCATTTTATATAATACTATATATATATATATATATATATATATATATATATATATATATATATATATATATATATATATATATATATATATATATATATATATATATATATATATATATATATATATATATATATATACAAATAACTATAAGTTAAAAATCAGATTACATATGACTAGAATATGAATAAATCTGTTTTCCACATCTTTACTTCTCCAATAGTATTCCAAATATGCCAGATATGCAAAAATATGTATTAGATTAGATTAGATTTGTTAAACTAAATCTTCTTTTACAAAAGAAGGGGAGTGTTGGTCTAGTGGGTTAGAGCAGTTTGCTTGTGCTATGAGAAGTTTGCAAATACCTGGTTCGATCCCCACAGCCTCCACTTTGGGTTCCTGAGCAAAATACTTAACCCCACGCTGCTCCCAGGGTGCCACACAATGGCAGCCCACTGCTCCTCAAGGGGATGGATCGAAATGCAGAGAAAAAATTTCCCTATTGTAAGACAATAAAGGGATTTACAATTAGCACTGGTTGCTTGACATGTAGCACAAATATTCAGAAACAGTGCGATCTCCTTTAGCTCCTCACATCTAATGTGCAGATAGATTTTTTTTATGTTTTGCTTTATCATCTACTTGAATTTAGCAAAAACAAAAGGTCACAAAAGGTCACACGGAACCTTGCCCTGCTGTGAAAAGGTGCGTTTTCAGCTGTGTGCATGTTGGATAACAGGGCTGTTAAGAACCGAAGCCTGGAGTGGTTGATAATTTGGCCGTCACATATTCTTCTTCCTATTAGATTATTTACAAATGCACCTGTAGTGGTTTTTGATGCTCTTAATAAGGACATTTGCTCAACTTATTTTTTTTTTATAGGACACGGACATTTTATTAAACATATTCATCCAAATATAACTCTTAAATGTACAATTTTTATTATAAAACTGATTTGATAGTAATATTTTAAAGTGGCATTGAAGAGTAGCTTGATTATGCACCAGAACAGCTCAATTAGGTTTATTCAATTAAGCCAGCATACACATCCAGCGTTCAGCAGGTGGGGATGCTATAAGAGCCCAAACGAAATAAAATAAAGATGAATGTGTACCCTGTCTTTTTGTTACAATCATTATGATATTGAATGTGTATGGGAAGTAAAAGTGCTTTTCTGTTTCTCCATATTATAGTAAGTAATGAAATTGGGGGCTGGCTGCAACAGTCCGGTCTGTGTAAAATCATTGTAGGTTTTAAGTTGTGAAACGAATGATACATGGATTTAAAAGATGCAGAAAAAATACTATTAGTCTAAAAGATTTACAGTTTATGTTGATTTTATTTTATGTGCTGCATTGATTGAAGACCAAACAGGTTTGGATTTATTTCTGCCTGAATAAAAAAAAAATCATTTAAAATTAGGATTTTGTGTTTACTTGTGCTGTCTTTAAGTAATACTTGCATTTGTTTGATGGTCTGAAAATAAGTAATCACCTTTTCACACCACTCCACATGTTAGCCTGGTCAGCAAGAGCCATTCTCACATTCACACCAACATATTATGTTTTTGTTAAATGCTTAATGAACCTCAAATATATATAAAAAGAAAAACAAAGCATGCACCATGCATGAGTACATTACTCAAAGTGTAGTTCATAAAATCACAAGAAATGTATTCAGCCGTCCAGAGGCTTGAAAACCTTTGCAAGGTAACTGTGTTAAATGTTAGAAAAGAAATAATAATGTTGATGCATATTGATCCAGAATTCATCTGATGCTGAAGCAATAGTAATTACCTCTATCTGGAGGAGGGTGGGAAGGTAATAGTAGGAGCAGATGAAGGCTGGCCTGCTCTGTCCTCTTCCCTCGTTAGTTAGGAATTTGTTTACCCTTCGTCTCAAGCTGTGACCTGTAATGGACCACGAAGCCCTCTGGTCAACAGAGGATTACCCAAGAGCCTCTCCTTAGGGCGAGGGACACACACACACTTCCACCATGGTTTGCACTGGGCGATAGGCCCCCTAAGCCCCACTGATAACACCTCTTGCTAATGGCAATTAGTCCATTAGATCCTTGTTAATGCCCAGTGACTTAGAGGCAGTTTAGGTAAATGAATCTGGGAGGATCTGCTCTACGTGTCCTATCTCTTTTTACCTGAAGATATGGACCCTTGTTAAAATAGCAGGGGAGGGTGTTTTCATCAGCGTTTATTAGCAGTTTGAGGAAAAGAAAAAAACAAGAAGCAAGTTGGAGAAGGAAACGTGGAATTAGAATCTAAATCTGTGAATTAAAATAAAATGAGGTGTTGGGAATCAGACGATAAAACGCAGAACATAACCAGAGCCACTTTTTCATTTTTGGTTATATGTGTAAGAATTCCAATTTAGTCCCTAGAAAATACAAACACAGAGGACAATGCTGAACACCAGTAGCTATCAGAGGATCTGACCTAAGTACCTGAAGCTTAAGTGCTGATCTTTAAACGTTGTTGCTGGGCTTCTCCTCCACAGTCCCCATTAGAGATCATTGTGTCAATCCTGCAGAGTCTGTGTTGTTCTCTGAGGTCCTGAGCCTCCATGTTGGAGACAAGACGACACAGGAACAGCATGAAAGTTTGGAGGGAAGCCCAAAACTGCTAAATAACCTACTCTGCTCTATATATTTTTTTTTGCTTCTGGATTTTTCCTGTGCGCAAAGACAACATACACCTGTTTGACAAATGGGAGCTTCAACTTGTTTACTCTGCAGTAAAAACACGATAAAGTGACTAAATCTGCAAACATGTCTAAGAAAATTGTTAACAGTAAAGAATAAAAGGCATTCCTAGTCTCTGCAAGGAAAGTACAAAAGAATATTAGCAATATTTTATTTAGTACTGAAAATATAATTTCAGGCTTTTGTGCCGATGCAAATTTTAAGGCACTCCACTTTCTTAAACCAGTCTCTATGGTCATAACTACCAAATCGGCAGCACCAGTCTCATTGGAACTGATGCTGCACAGTTTTTTTTCTTTTTGCATTCTGCTGCTAAATGCTTCAATTAGCTTTTGGTCGATTGTATGCATGCTTAAAAAATGCATTTTTAGAAATAGTGCATGAGCATCTCCTATATGATGATATTATATCTGGCACATAAGGATTAATCATGTAACCTGTCAGAGTCCTAAGGATGTGAAGCCTGAGTGGAGTAGAGGAAAGCAGAACAGAAAGTGTAGAGGATGAAGGTTGTGATGATGATAATAACAGAGAAGGACATTAAGATGATAATACAGAGTTTTCTGCAATTGATGAGGATCTATAAAATGCTGCACCCTATGAACTGTTAACCGGTGACAGGATGAGGCTAGGAGCCATCTGTTCAATTCATTCTGCTCAATGCGAGTGACTGGATCCTTCTGACATAATACTGGGCTTAGAGACTTGAGCATGAAGGCATCATATTCAGTATGAAACAAAAACGACCAAAAGTAAACAGGATGTGGAGCAAACGAAAAGAACAGGAGCAACGGAGAGATGTCAAAAAATGGACGGAGTAACGGAAAGATCCGGTGGAGAACAATGAAGAGAAAAGAGCTTATAAGCTGTAGAAAGATGTGGAGAATAACAATGCAAGCCGGTAATAAATCAAAGGATGATGGGAAAAAGCAGCGTTTGAGGAAGGTAGACTAACCTTACTAAAGCTAAACAGGGATACATGAAACCCCAGAAAAACAGTGAAAAGAGCATAAGAATGAAGTTAGAAGCTAATAAAAAATGAAATAAATTGAAATGGCAACAACTGCAGAAAAAAATACGAGAAAATTACTAAAACAGAGAAAGAAAAGAAATCCAAAAACTCCAACTACTAAGCCTCATGTAGCTGTTTATTCGAACTATAGCAAATTAATGTGCTCTTTTTCTCAAATCTTTCTTGGTGATTTTAAAAACCTTGCATATTTTTGTATCACTCAACTACTTTGTACTCCTTTGGGATATTTGTAGCAATAATTTGACTAATTATATTTCTAAATGCTATTTTCTTCAGGCTGATGTCATTTTTCATCTCTCCTTTGCAAATATGCAAACTAACATATCTTGTTAGTGCAAATGCAGGTGCATGCGCTCTGTGGATGTAAAGCAGTGTGGCTTCAGCTTTTTAAACCCCAAAAAGGTGCAACTGCACACATTACAAGGCCTAAGAGGGGTGGAGTCATCTGGTGAACCCCCTCTCCAGATGACAACGGACAGCAGCTGATGAATTGTGGGACTTTTTGCATCAAGACGGGTGCTGCGGTCGCACAAAGTCAACTTCTAGGGAGGGAGTTTCCCTTCAAAATGTCGTTCATTGGAAAAACACGCTGGCTCTAAAACAAAGAGCAAACAAATGTGGATGAATAGGCGACCTACATGTCTGTTTGGCAGGGTGAAGGAGTGGCGAGTGAAAAGCAAAGAGAAATATGCAGTCTGACATTTTCTACTGTGGACAAAGTTTACTGTCCTTTCATGGAGGCAGGTAGTGATGTACGGAATGGATCGGGCCATGTTCTAACCCCCATAGGGAAGATTTTCCTGGAAAAATAGGAGAAAATTGATGATAAAGCTGATTTGATTTTGGAGAGAAAAAGGAAAGTTTAGGAAAAAAAATTAATTGCTGCCCATGATTATCTCCCCACAGAAATCCTGCATAAACCTACATATGTTCACTTTGCCATCTATCAACCTTCAACTTTATGTGTACTTACCTGAAATTAAACCAAAGCCAAAGAGGACAAAAATGGTTTTCGAACAAAGCCCACAGTGTGTGAGAAACGCCGTGGGTGCTGCCGTGTTTATCAAAGGACTTGTTGTCAGAAAGACAGATCGCGGCTCTTTGTCAACATGAATCTACGTGTTGACCTTCATTATTTATTTGGTTGCTACCATGACGACAGCTGGATGGCCCTGATGTGCAGGGCGTCTTGATTGCTCTGACGGCATCATTCTCCAAGATGACACATCCAGCGTTTTACAGAAAACTGCAAGGGAACCAGAACCCTTGGGTGAAACACGCTACAGCAACAATGCAGCCTGAAACTTTGAAGAGCTTTTCATCAGGAGATTATCAACAGAAGGAGGAGGGAAATGAAGCTTGGCCTGTTTTCTTAGCCCAAGTAAAACACTGATATAGTATCACTAAAACCGAGGTTTTTAACGCATAACAGATGTGTCTATACACCGACTCAACACCAGGATGCAACGACCTCTACATTATTTGGCACTTCTGGGAAAAATGGATCCAAAGCCCATAAACGTATCAATCTTTTATTGCTGTAAATCAGCGCTGTACAAAAATGGACAAGACCTACATTAAATATAGGTAAAATGATTTACTGAGGCACAAAAATCCTACATTAAAAAATAATTTGTTTTAAAAAGAAAAACTGGTGTTGCCTTAAGTGCCGCCTTAATTATTTCAATAAGATAAATAGAATAAAATTAATTTCTAAACAGAATTCCTGACTTCCTGTATCACTGTGTTATTAATATGATATAAAACAGGGTCCAAAAGTCACTCTTAAAAATGGGAAATAATAAGAATATGCCTATGTGTTAAAGTAGAACGGTGTTGATCTTTATGCATTAATAATTTGGTGCAAGAAAGTTGTTATAAACCTTAGAAACTTGAACATATTTAAAATAAGAGCAATAATAATTAAACTTAAGACAATGGAAGTGGAACGGCTCCAGCAATGGACACCTAAAGGAGATGCAGTTTTTGGTGTGCAAGAGAGATTAACGACTGCATTCATGTTAAATTGTTAAATAAAAGATTATTTATTGAAGCCTTTAACAAATTTTTCAGACATAACCATTGATTTAAGAGTTTGATGTATGTTTACCCAAGATTTCTGTTATAAAAACAATAAAAGTTTGATGAAATAAGTTTTCTCCAACTGTCCATCAGTATTCACATCCTTGTTGGTAATACTGAATAAATCCTTATAGAAAGTCCTTTCAGCAGCCTTGCCACTTTTTATTTTTGTTTCAACCATTTTTAACCAGTGTTACTGTCATTTTTTTAAACATTATTTCCATCCATTTTGGTTCAGATCCCGATTCAAGACATTTTTCTCTGGTAAAATATGAGAAACCTTGACCTCTGATCAAACCAAAATAACCCAACATGGCCTGCAGTTGCTGCTAGCTATTATTTATTGGAGACACGTAACCCCATTTCCTTACAGTAGACCATAAATAATCTTATAAAAGTTGTTTCAGACCTCAGCAGCCTGAGCAGGCATAAAACCTCCCTCTGGCAGATAGCAGCTGATCTGTAGTCAGTAAGAAATGTCCCTCACTACACGCTTCTCACTGCTGAAGTTGGGTTAAAAAAAAAAGAAACAAAAAATCAAACGACAGAGTAGCTAAAAACTTTAAACTTTCACAGCTTTCCAAAAACAAACCCAACAAAATGAAAATATGCATGTTTTAATTTTGTGCCAAAATGTTAAGCTATTTTTCATAGGATTATATTTTTCTTACACTGAAGCAGACCTCCCTGTGAAGTTTTAAATGTGGTTCTTCACTCTACCTGAAGGTTATTCTAAATTTTCTTTGGCCTTTTAGCTTGTTATCCTTACTTTTTTTTTTCCAGAGGCAGAACCAGACCTTAGCACTGACCTGAGATTCTTTTGGGCATTAAAATGACTCCTAAAAAAAGGATAGAACCAGTTTTAAAATGAATCTTTAGAGAACAACATGTTAATAATACTATAATAATGTTATAAAATACATGGAACCAATTGGTTCTATGTATTTAAGACAATCCAGTTTAGTGAAAAAAAGAAAATTTTATCTCAGGGTTTTATTTTACTTTAGATTGTGCTTTTATTTCCCCACGCCTGGACCATCATACAGGCTTGTTTTTATGTTGAAATAAAAAGGAACATATTTACCCAGTGTCAGTGCCAAACACAGGAAAAAAGACACACTGCTTAGATCTCTTAGAGTTTTACAATCCTTAAAGCACAAGTCTAAAATCAGAGGAGAGAGTTCTGTTACATCCATCACTTCCAAAGTGTGGATTGCTTTAAACAGCCTTGTCGAGTTGGCAGAGAGAGCATAAGAGCTGAAGCCTCTCAGGCTTGCCCTTATGATTTCTTTTAATAGATAAATGTTTTCAATTTATTGTGTTTTTTTCAATTTAAATATCTGTTTCATCGGTATTTATGCTTTTGTGAAAATAATATGTGGTCTTTTACCTATGAAAAGTGCTCCACAACATAATAAAATAAAAGACCGGAGATAATTTATTTTTAATAATCACCAAAGCTCCAAAAAGCAGAAAGATGTTCAGAGAACTTACAGAACTACTGATAAGAATGAGCCGTGCAACATCAGCAGGAGTTATTTAAAAACCTTTGCACAATGAGTTGAATGTCAGGGCTTATATTTTGACTCCTAGTCAGACACAAGTGATGCGGTGTTTCCGTCACTACACTGAGAAGCTGAGCTCCATGAGGCAGAGAAATGCTGGTCTGAAGTGCAGGGCATGCTTTGATGTGGGCCTAATATGGCTTGTAAAAAAAAGGGATCCTGCACTTAAAAGTGTTGCCTGATGCTGTCCAGACACCCCTGTGTAAAAGTGTGTGTTGTGTAAAGACTACTGGGACTGTAGAAGGTTCATGTCTGTCAACCCAGTGTTATAAAAAGTGATGTAAACATTCAAAGAAAAGTCTTGGGAGAGAGAGAGTTTGGTCTGGAAGGAGAGAATATAATTGTGAGTAGCCTATTAACCCTTGTGCAGCTGTTTAATTGTGCATTAACTGAAATTGTTCTGTTTTTTCTTGCCCTTCATAAGAAAAAATGAATGAAAAATGTTACTGAAGCAGCAAGAATGTAACAATAAAAATTATCAACGATCTGTACATGGATTGATTAAATCCATCTAAATTGCATATTTTACACATTTCTCCTTTTTTTTTTATTGCAGTTGTAGATGAGTTAAACATAGCTTTAAAAGATGTATGAACATATGAATAATGATCTCTGTACATCAAATCAAACATTTCTTTTTGGTCATTTATGATTAGCAAAGAAATATTTCAACTTGTCCAAACTAATTTTAGACAAAAGTTTGTATCATTATCAGAACTAATACTGAAGTTTATATTCCCTAAGATATGCCTTTAATGAATTTGGGGAAAGCATGGATGATGATTTCAATGCTTTGAAAGCTTCTGATAGGTTAATGCAATGTCCTTTTTTTGCCGTTATTAATAAATCAAAAGAAAACAGCTGAGCTTTTAGGAAGTGACTGATTGACTTCAGGTATGAAGATATCAAGGTGCCTTGTCTATTTGTTCAAACATTGCATGTTTAAAAACCTGTCATCTTTGACGGGTTATGGTGCAAAACTTTATATTTTAGAGCAGAAGACTAAGGAAAGATACTAGCTGACGCTGGTTAGGGAGGGTCATCATCCACAGTAAAACAAATCCTTTACCAATGAGCCAAAAGCTACTCAACCCTTCAGTCGTCTGGAAGAACAGCTTACTATAAAAAGAAAATACTAAATACTGCAAATCCACTCAGAGACAGACCTTTGAGACATTTTCTGATGAAATTAAAATAATGTATATGTGTACAATTCATTTGATTGTTTTTAGGCACACAAAAGAAATAAGTTGAATTCAATGTTTATGGGGGCTGTTGTTTGCACATCCTGTAGGTAACAAAATGTCTAACTGACAGGTTATACGATGTACCTGATGGATGTTTCTAATGCTTAAACTCAGGGCTATCCTGGTAAATTACAGACTAAGGATGTGTTAAATACACCAGGGAATCCTTTATCTGGGTAATCAGCTCAAACAAAGATAAGGAGCTGTTATGGCAGGCATAAAAATCTTTAGATAACTCATTAAAAAGGGAGTTACTCAGGCCTCTGCTGCCCAGACAGGCTTGTGCTCGTTAGTATATCATAGGGGGAAAATGATCCATAAAATATAGAATAGAAAGGAACATTACAACTCACAGGAAACCCACAGGAAAAGGACAGAAACTGAAGAAAGCGAGTACAGAGAGAGGCAAAGTTTTCAGACAAATTGCAGGGAGTTTGGTGTACTTTGGCAGGGTGCAGGGTAGGAGCTGGGGGCTGAAGAGTGTAGATCACAGTGCAGCAAGGAAGAGGTCAGGGCCAGTGCATCTAACTCTTACATTGATTGCTATGAAGGGCCATGTGTCAGCATCCATCTGACCACTTTATAACTCTTGGCTGTTCCCTGTGTCTCTCCTGCAAAAGGTCTTAATGCATTCTCTTTGACCTCTCTGGTGTAAATCAAATATCCGGCCTCAGATCTTGCGAAGCTGAACGGCCCTAATTTGGTATGTGTGAGACAGAGGGAGGGAGAGTACAGCAAATCTGAGACGCCAGGACAAAACGGCATCAAAATCAACAGAAATTATAGAAAATAAAAGTAGGTGAACCGGATTGTTAACTGAATTTTAAACTGAACTGAATGAAACTAAGAATATTGTTTGTTTGAATAAATTGTAAAGTATATTACACTAAGAGATAAAAATAATTAGATTAATTTCTATTTTTTTTAAATAACTTAAAAAGAAATAGATTATTATTTGAATTACATTACATGAGTGCACAGTAAACTGAATTGTAGATAAAATGGTATTGAATTTGAATGAATGAAACTGAAGTGAATTAAACTGTACTGTGAATAAAATGGAAATTTGAAATCTGAAATGTGAATTATGTTGAACCTGAGCTTAAGCTGGACTAAAATGAATTTGGTTGAACTGAAACTAAGTTTCAATTAAACAGTGTAATAAAAATGGGAATTAAACCAAGTTAAATTTCAGTAAATGTAACAGATTTAAGTCAAAAAGTTTGACTTATGATACTGACAACTTTTCCAAAATATGAACTGAAGTGAAACCCAGCTGATTTGAACAGACAGAACATTGTGGCATTTGTTAGTTTAGATTTTTTATATGGGATATTTGTCCATTTAAAGCTGAAGGGTTTTTAGCAAGAGCCTAATTAGGGACTGGTTTAACCAATCAGCATGTGCCATCCTGTATGCTGATTGGCCAGTTGGTGTACAAGTGTGAACTTGTCATTGGTTTATGAGATTTTTTTTTTAGGATTGCAGTTTTCTTTTAAATAGAACTTTGTTTGAAAAGACCCCAACAGCTGACATGTGTTAGTCTGCTAATAAAGTTTGCTCCTAATACTTCAAATGTTGCTAAAGTGTTCATTTTAGCAGTTCATTCACCCCCTTATTGCACCTTGGAAGATGCTGAAGTGGTCCGAGTTTTGATCTCTTGAATTGACTAAATAGAACTAAATAACAATTTAAACTTCAATGTGTTATGAAACCATTTTAACTCTGAACTGTCCCATACAGAAAATAAATCCAACTGGTTAGCAAATTGAATTTAATTTCCAATTTAACTGAACCAAACTGAAATAGAGTGAAATTAATTAGAAGGAAATAATAAAAGAAAGAATCCACAGAATGATAATAATTTTAGGGCTACAGATATCATTATAGTTTGTACAGTATGAAAATAACCAATAATGAGATTTACTAATAAAACAAACATAACAAGTGATCATATTAAAGGAAAAAAGTCAATCTATAAAACAGGCAAATTAAACAGGCTTAAGATTAATCAAAATAGTAAAATCATATCAAAGCTACAGAAACTGAGACAACACCAGGCAAATTATAAGTCACTAAATCTACATATAAATCAGGAATTATTATTGTGAACTTATTTTTTTTTAACGAAAGTTCAGATTCCTTCTAGAAACACCTGCTACACAGAATGACAATATTTTTGTATTAAATTGGATGTTTTCATATCTAAACACGTCTAAATATAAGGATGTCTCATCTGGTTTAACTATCAACAACAAAAGCATGTCTTTAAAAAGGGTAATAAAAAGCAAGAAATATAAGTAAGTTGAAGCAAATTACATTCCTTTCTGAAAACCAGTGTTTAAAAGGCGCTAAATGCAGCTTTTATGCGTGTTTTTTAAGCATCTGATGATGATTGCAGTGAGCCTCCAGGTGCACAGCGTTACAGTCTGTAAGTCTGGGTGTGTTGAACTCACTGTAGATTTATGCTCTCCTGGGCAAACATGCTGTGCACAAACAGTCCTCCTACTGAAACACCCCTAAAATACAGCGCCTACCCCTGAAACAGGAAGGTAGCAGAAAATCCATCACAGCAACACTGATGTAAAATTAGATAAATAATAATAATAATGAAAGCAGACCCTTTCTATATTCTGGTCATGCTTCCATGTCATTATGTCTAGATTGCCAGAAACTCTGTTCTCAGCATTCCCAACATTCCCATGTAGCTCTTGACCCCTGACAGCCTTAAATTATTAACATTCCCATATGGGCTTAAATCCCCTGATCGCTGCTTGCAGCAGCATTTTTCATGTGTTTTTCATTCAAACCAGGAGAGAAATATCTTATTTCTAATCTGAGTCTGTGTCTGCATTGCTGCTGTGTGCTGAAAGTCCCCAAATGCATCACAGAAATAAAAGTTTTTACATTTTGCAATTCTGAAACAAACAATAACTCCACATTGGGCAGAGCGGTGGGATCTTGTGAGTAAAACCAACAGGGGGCAGTAGTTTACCTCTTTCAGCTTACTGGTGTGGCTGGTTCTCTGACAGGATGCAGCACTGCTTGCACAAAAGGTTATGAATGAGCCCCCTATTCATCACAATTAATCAAAGGGCCAAACCCATTAACTGTCAGACGGAAGACAATTTGCTTCGTGCGAGAATGATGGACTGCTTCAGAGCGGAGACACGTGATGACCTCAGACAGGTGATGGAGAGTTGGTTGGTTTGTTTGTCAGATTGCTGTTCCTGGAAAAAAAATGATGGATATGATTGTTTGTGCTTTGATATATATTCACAATGTTTCCATATTTTTCTGTTCTTTACTTAATCCATTTAAAGTCAACTGTATGGACTAATGTTAAAAGCTTTGTCTTATATCTGTTAAAATGAACAAATTCCAGTTGTTTCATTGCGGGGGATGGATTACAATTTGTCCAGATCAGATGTTAATCAAAACTTGTTCCTATTAAACAACAAAGCATAAGCATTACAACAAAGTCTGTGTTTCTGTGTCTAAATGGGTCCATAAAGGAGATACATAATGTTGTTAGGATGCTACTTCTGTTTAAAGATGAAGACATTTTAGAAATGTTGCTACAAGCTATGAAGTCAAATGATCTGTTTTAGCTATCGAGGAGAATCAAATTTTAAATCTACAGTTTTCATACACCTTCCTAATACTGTGTAGACCGGTCTGCCTGGGATTACGTATTTTATCTTTCTTTCTAAGAGGTTCTCATAATAGTTTGTTGTAATTGACGTTAATTTTACCTGAAAGAACCTGTGTAACTGGGTCTGACTGACAGGTGCTCTAATATACCTTTTCAGGCCTGTCCACACATTTTCTGTAGAACAGAGATTTAACATCTTCAACCAGTAATTGCAGAGACCCCACTGAAAGATGCAACCACAATAAGATACCTTTGAATTAAATTGAATTGAATCACATAAGATGGTCACAGTAAAACATTCTCCTTGACGTCTTAATTTGTTGGCATATTCATTGTCGCTGTCCATGTGGAACACCTCTTTGTACTAATCTTCAACTTTGGATCTGATGTCTTTAGATCTTTCGCTTTCGCATGATGGCTGCAAAATGCCACTAAAGCATGTCAACGGTTTTTATGTTCTTTACAGCCTTGTAAGGTTACTCCTCTTTCCCTTAGGTGTACTGAGGGTAATTATAGTAGTATAGTTCAATCTAAGTTTCATTAGACGACAAGATTTTCCTCCTGGAATTTGGGTAAATTCAAATTGTCCCTTGAACCTTATGATGGCTGGACATTTCCTTCATAGATGTTTCAGCAAATAGACCCAGCCCCTTGAACTGCTGGTAATTGGACCCAAAGGTAACCAAACTTGCCTAATTTGTTTAGATTTTTCATAATTGCACAGGAAAGTATAGTGTCTACCATAAAATAGATCCTCAGACTTGCATCCAGTAAACTGTTTCTAATAAATGTTTGCATTTATTAGAATGCAAACATTCCTGTTTCCTGGACGGGGCTGCCTTTTACAGCTGCTTTTTGTATCTCTGCTTCTGTCTCCTTGAACCCCAGTCGGCCTCGGCAGATGGACGCTCACACTGAGCCTGGTTCTGCTGGAGGTTTCTTCCTGTTAAAAGGGAGTTTTTCCTCTCCACTGTCGCTACAAGCATGCTTAGTGTGAGGGATTGTATTTGAGTCGATGCAATCAACTGGTTTTCCTTAGATAGAAAACTTTGTATCAATTTGACTGTATGATCTGGTTGAACTGTAAAGTGCCTTGAGATGACATGTGTTGTGAATTTGGCGCTATATAAATAAACTGAATTGAATTGAATGGAATCATTGTGTAAAGTCGTGGAAATCTTACTAAATTTGAGTTCTGACTTTTAAAAAAGTAAATTCATAATCTTACCATTTTGGAATCTAACGATTACAAATAATTTTGTTAATCATAAAAAAGGGAGAGTTTAAGAAAAAAAGGATAGTGTCTTCTTATATAACGTGTGCATATGTACAGTTTATTACCTTTATATAACATGCATAATAAACTATACTGTAGATATGGAATTTCTATTTATATAAAAATATAAATGCAAACCTTGTTCAGGAAACAATTTTTTTACCTAAGTTTTACCTAAAAGGCAGTCTTTGATAAATTCTGTGAAAGCATTTCATAGCGTATCATACATGTATGTTTGCATCATGTGATCATTTCTGATCTGAACTTGTCTGAGCTGTGTTTAGACTGGCTTTATCAAACATTTTTATATTTTTTGAATTGAAATATGGGTATATATATATATATATATATATATATATATATATATATATATATATATATATATATATATATATATATATATATATATATATATATACCCATATTTCAATTCAAAAAATATAAAAATGTTTGAATTGAAATATGGGTATATATATATATATATACCCATATTTCAATTCCAAAAATATAAAAAAATATACATATATAAATACATATATATATATATATATATATATATATATATATATATATATATATATATATATATATATATATATATATATATATATATATATATATATATATATATATATATATATATATATATATATATATATATATATATATATATATATATATATATATATAAATATATATATACATATGTTTGTGTATATTCAGCGGATGTACATGTATATGTACACCCATATTTCTAGAAATTTCTCATGAAGGCTTTTTCATATCTGCTTTGCATCCCAAATTTCTCTATAGTAGTTCAAAAACAGATATGGATCTAACACGTCATGTTGTTTAGATCAGCAGGCCCCTGATAACAGCCAAATATTTCAGCCAGTTCTGAAAGGACGTCTGTAGCTTCTGACAAAACTTAAAACTCCTCAAAACCCTCTTCAAACAAAAGTAAATCTGTCCTTTTTTTCTCCTCTTCTCTTCGTTTCTTTTCTTCTCACTTTTTGCCCCTGCATAACAGCAGCACATAATGATTTTTGGTATCTGGTAGATCAAGCGGGGGTTTTGCCAGCAGCTGCGCGTTGCTTGCGGGGTTGCCAAACTAAACACAGAGGGGCTCCGGGAGTCACCCTTGCCCAAACATACACCTAATCCTTGCAGCAACGGCCGGACTACAGCTTTCGTGGGTGCAAGAGTTTAAAAATAGGGAGAAATGGAGGAGGGGGGGCAAAGGTCAAATCTACAGAGGGATTTTAGGCCTTATCATTATCACGGCACAGTAGAGGGGAGCTGCAGCCCTGAGAAAGTGCTCCTGTGTCTGCAGGAAGCAGGCAGGGAGGAGGCCTGTACGACACTAACACCAGAGATGCGCAGATAACAATAAAAACCAAACTATGATAAATCATTTTGTTTGTCCATTTGTTTAATTTTTTTAATACATATTATTTTAAAATCAGTGTTTTGAATCTAGCCAGAACTGATCTAAATGATAATAGAAAAATACCTTCTCCATTTATTGGGGTAAAAGCCTTCAAATGAAAGCTTGTTACTGCGGGACGTTTAAAAGGATCAAAACACATCTTTCCCATTTTGAAAGAGTAGCTGAAGAAAATGGGTCTTGGAATTGAATAGTTATGGTTACAGACTTTTAAAAAGACTGTAATTACATTGGTCTTGAAACATTTCTTTTGTTGGACTTGCTCCCTCCTGAAAAAGGTTTTTGAAACTCCTTTAAATGGTTTAACATTGCAAATATAAATATATATATATAATATATATTTTGTAAAACAGACAAAGGTTTTATTTGCACTTTTTTTGCTTATGAGCTCAATATAATGCCACTATTTCAATCGTTTTTGCTGCTCGTAGTACATTTTGTGGAAAATATCACTGCAAACTAAACATTAAAACACCTAATGATAGCTGTAAGAATATATTAAGAATCAGTTGGGTCAGAAATAATAATGATAAACATCAGACATGGAAATTAGTGTGGTATAGAAGCAACTATATCCTACATAAAAGACGTTCTGCAGTTTATATGATGAATCATAGTGATCTGCATTTCGGATCAAATTTTGCCCCCTATACAACCCAGTGTACTGGTAAAACCTCCCCCTAGTTCGCTGCACATTTTAATTGTGCTCGTGTTATTCTTTGAACTGCATCCACTGAGTTAAATGGATGTTTTGCTCTGAGGACAGTTGTGAGAACACCATCATCTTCCAGCTTTTACAGTTTCATTTTGTTTAGGACCCTCTCAGAGTTTAAGTTTCATAAGTAAATAACTTCCCTTATACAGCATGTGCCTCAGACATGCAGCCTTGACCTGTCAGAGAGTTTGTGAGTTTATGAATATATGTATTTTGATTTAATCCAGTCGGACTTTCAGACAGAAGAAAGCAAAGGTTTGTCATCTGCATTTTTATCTGCATAAGTAGTCCACTGTGCATCCATTAAATTCCTTTGTATTTATTCAGGATTATTTTGTTGTTTTACCAGAAATACTAAACTTGTCTCACAAGTCTGCATACTCCGTCAGAGAAGAACCGAAAAAAACATTCCTTGAGTTTTGGTTTGAGATCATCTTTTAATCCAGTTTTTGGCAGATGCATTGTTAGAAGGATTTCAGTCGGTCTGTTCCCTCCAAGATTAAATCTACAGGTTTCCGAGATGTTTCTTTCCACACTGAGGAGCCTTTGTTAAAGCAAAAGGAAAACTTTTTTTTTTTATTGTATTTAGCAAAACTTATTTGCTTTCCTTTTTATTCATTCCCATTTTAAATCCTAAGTTTTTGGCAAAAACTGTTGCACTTTCCAAGGACTGACTGGGATCAGTTACTTATGAAGTTCTTTTGGATGACTTAAAAGTCTTTTACCTACTCACTCCTGGGAAAAAACAAAAAATACAATATTTCTCCATTTTTACCTCTACACATTTGGGTAAAAAAATGTTAGGGCTTTAAATAACAATTTAAATAAAATGCATTATTTAACAGAGGAGAAGATACTTTAAATGTGGATTTGAGTGCACCTTCTCTCATTAGCAAAAATACGATTTGGACGGTATTAAGACATTCACCTTTAAGAAATGTTTTTCATGTTAGAGAGAAAATCAAAATAAAAGATGACTTTTACTGATATATTTAACTAAAATTAAGGGCAAAAAATGAGATAATCGGTCCAAGGCAGTTTTATTTATTATAAATGATCACCATAACAACTAACAAAGGATGGGGTGTTGATTTATACACAAAAAATACAACAAAGAACATTTTAAGCATCTGACAATAAAAAGAAAAAACCTGTCGACAAAAAGTAAATCCAGCAGAGATTAAGCTGCTCAAACGGAGACAAAACTAAATTCTCTGCATGAATAAGGCCGTTTTTCCTTCTTTTGGTGACAGACAGTGAGATCCTGCAGCGCATTGCTGCGGTCAAGTTGCTGCGCAACATGTGCAGAAATTTGATTAAAATTAAAACCGCAGAGATATTGCATGAAATCCCTTCGACATGGCGTCAGGTTGGAGTGTTTGTGAAGCGGGACGCAGAGCGGCGATAATTCCGCACATTCAGCCGCAACACGCGCAGTTAGCGGCAGCTTTACTGTCACCCCGCAGCAGCTTAGCGCCTGTGCATCCACTGTATACAGAGTTATTACAGTCAGCAGAGCCTGTTAAGCTCCGTGAAAGCAGCAGAGAATTTATAACGGAGCTGAAGGCTTATTTAAAGGGATGCTTAAAAGAAAAGTCTCCCTATAACCTTGTACAAGGAATAATAAATTGAAAATTAATAACGTAAAGGATCACTATTAATTAATCAGAACAGAATCGGAATCAGAATTAGACATATTTTAATAATCCCAGAGGGAAATTACTAACTATAAATCCAAATAAAGTTATAGTGACGTGCAAAAACAGTGACGAAAATATTTAACATACAATTTTCTTTTTTAACAGAACAGCACAGAAGAAACTTATTGCTTATTGTTATATGTATTTATTTTGCAAAATTTGCTAGATTATCCATGTCTATGTAAAAAATAAAAACCTTATTTTAAATACTGATAAAAAAGTTACGGTTTTTTTTTCTGTTACAGCCAACAGAGCTTCAAAATGAAACCAAAGACACACTGTAACTTAATAAAGGCTATTGCTATTTTATGAAAAAAAAAAAACCTTAAATGAGAGAAAACATGTAGATAAAATTCATCCATGTCAGAGCAAATCCATTTACTTTCATCTTATGGGTTATTTAATCTTGTGTCATTAAAATGTTTAATATGCCCACGTGTAAACCTGTATAATAATAATAATAATAATAATAATAATAATAATAATAATAATAATAATAATAATAATAATATTTGTATTGATAAAAACGAAAATAATAATCATGTTGTTTGCTCTACTTGCACCATGTTTGATTCTATTTGTTTATGACAAAACATTCCCTCTCTAGTATGTTTGTATTGTAAATGTTAAAGAAAACATTAAAACCCAACTCAGTTTGTTTTAATGCAGGTCAGTATTTGGTTTCTTTATGATAATCCTAATGTTTTGGTTTTTTTTTACAACAAGGTAATAAGATGAATATTTACAATTTAAAAATGTATCTAAAATTCAAATTTATTGTTGTAACTACAATGATAACAAAAGAAGTGATTACTCTCCAGTCACATACCATTGCAAAGGAAGATTCAATTTTTGGGAAACTATTCAAAAATACATTTCCTAAAGTTCATTAGTAAGAAAATATCTATGTTTCTGATCTAAAAGATGCAAAAGAGAAAGATCATCAGTGATGGACAATGTTTATCAAAACCAGCAGAGTGAGAAACACAAGGCCAGCAGAAGATAACTGATATATTAGAAGTGATCATCTAACAGAAGCCAGAAGAGCCAGATAATTCCATCTGATCTGATGGAGGCGGATTGGTTTCAGGAGAACAGACCCCAGACTCCAGCTGAAGAGCCCCATGGACACATCATCCATCACTCCTTCACTCCACGTGTGTCTGATAGCAGACTCATAACAGGAGTACTCACATGTGGATTGACACCTGAATTTTGATCCAGCTCAAACTATTCCTGAATCCTTATGATCCTTGTATATTGTTCAGGTTATATGTGTTTGGAGGGGGGGGGGGGTGGGGGGGGGGGGGTGGGGGGGGGGGTGAATAAATAACGATTTAAAAAAAGGACAGTTTTTACTGTTGTGCTTAAAAGTTTGCACACCCATCCTTCAAAGATAGAAAAATACCTGCCTGTAAAAGTGATAATAAATAAAAAGAAATCAGTTTTTTTTTTTTAGATTTACTTTTTTTAACAAAAAATTCAAAATGATTGTTTTACTTGACTAAATTATCATTTAGTACATTTTTATCTATTATTACTGTTTTGTTTTTTTTAGTTTTCTGTTATTTGAATAACTAGTCTGAATTTATCATTTTTCTTTAAAGGAAGGGTATGTAAACTTGCAAGGAAAACTGTAAGACTTTAATAAAAAATTCTGTGTTTTGTAAATATACTTTATTTTTTAGAAAAGCAATCTATAAATAAAAACGTGCAAATTGAGGTAATTTAGATTGTATTTAGCTTTATTTTGAAATTTTATTTAAATAAAACTAATATATAGGTACTCACCCATAGAACAAAATATCATGGTCCGTCTTTACATTTATTGAATTATTTATGTTTAAATATACACACACACATCTGTGATGACATCACATAAGGCATGAGGTATTTCTCTCAATCAGTCAAACAGTATAGTGCACTTTTTTTTTTTTTTTTACAGTCAAATGCTAACAGAGGTTAAAAACTAAAATAAAGTGATTTAGACCTGTAGTCACACTAGCACAACAAAATGATGAAACTACTCAAATAAAAGAAAATAGCCAAATAAAACTGTAATAACACACTATGAGGAATTAAAGGGAAGTTAGGAGCAATGGATCCTGGTTCTCTAGTATGTTCCATACTTTTCTCTTTATTTGCATGTTTAGATTAAATTGCTCCTTTCCATATCTGTAGTTTTTTTTTATTTTGTTGTCACAAGAAAATATTTCAGTCACATTTGAGAAAACAGCATCTTTTCAAGACAGATTAAAATAAATCCTGCTCTAAATGTAAAATAAAAATTGTAGTACTATTTACATGGATGCACACAAACCTTAACACACCACCACCACCAAAACATGGTAGCGGTACCATCATGCTGCAGAAATGCCATATATATAGGATGACAACAACAGCCTTTTAGTTCAGTGCAAAAAGTTCCAGCCGATGCAGATAGAAAACTTTTGTTGGGACTCTTTTTGACAGCTTTCCTGAAAGCTTTAAAAGGGCTTAAATAAAAAGGTATTTCTTTGAAATGTGTTCAGCAAACGCTTTGCTGGTCTTTTATAACAAAAACAACAATAAACAAATAAAAATAAATGGTGTGTCATCTGAAGTATAAAGCTTTCCCTTGGAGAGAGGGCACTGTTGTTCCCTGCAAGCAGGCGAACAGAGGGCTTTATCTCTGAGTCTTTAGTCTTATGAACCCTGGAAGGCTGTTTGCTGGGCCAGCAGAGCCATAAGCTCCCCTCATGCACTAGCAGAGAAAGACTGCTGTGCAGCAGATGTGCGGGTCAACACTGGAGGGCCCTCACGTAAGGCCCTCAGCTGAGCCGAGCTGATCTTTCGACAGCATTAAAACATCAATCCAGATCCTAATACACTCTTTAATTAGTCCCGTATTGAAGCATCAGCTATCCGCCGAACAGGAAGGTCTTAATGAGATTAATGAAAAAGCTCTAAAGATTAGTGGAGCCTCTTTTTTTTGTTAGTCCAGAGAGGAAAAGGCTAACAGCTAATGGGCGTTTTAGGAACTTAATGCTCACTTTAAGGCAATTTGCTCATTTTAGGTTAAAGGATAAAGATCAAATTCCTTTACAGATTAATCAACCTGGAACATCTCTGATAAGAATTTAAAAACAGCTTTTCGAGCTACTTTTGGGCACAACAACTTTGCAATTCGATTGCATGCAAAAGTAGGCCTAATAAAGACAACAATATCTCAATCTGAGTGTTATTTAATGGCTGATAAAATCTAATCTCACAATAAATCTACAGTTACCACATGCTTTGAGGCTTACTTAGCTCCCCTCTAAGTGCGTGCAACTGCCTGCATTGTTCACCACGTCTGCAAAACATGTTTCCGTTCCTGCTGACTGCATCTAGCAGCTAAATCAAAGCGTTCTGTGTTTTCTGATTCAGAGCAGCGAGCTGTGGGGAAGGGAGGCAGCTAAAGCTGCCAATTTAAATCTAATCCCGTGATGAAGCATTGTCTCTGGAAGATAACAGAGCCTAATGACAAAGGGGTGGAGATAATGCATGATAATGCTGAACACCTTGTTTTACCAGAACATGTGGAAAACGAGTAAAGCCCGAGATGTGGAGCACGCTGCAAGATATTATTCTGTCTAGTTTTTCAATGCAAATTAAAACAAAATTTATTATCCAATTGAACATAAAAATCATCACCTTAGCTTTTAAATACAATATTTTTAAAATCACTTTGTTTCAGTTACGGTTAAACTACAGCTCATTCTTTTTTGTTCCAATTTAAAGTAAAAAGGTAAATATTCCCTAAATAAGTAAAATAACTACAGACGGTTCATCAGGGATGTTTGCACCCCTGAGAGCCAATTTGCCTGCAGAGCTTTGCTTGAACATCATGAACTCTATTTCAAAATTAATGAAAAATCAGGATAGATCCTCAGTATACATAATCAAAGTAACACAGACAAAAATAAAAGTAAGTGCACCCATTTAGTCCAGGTGGTCTTGAAGCTTCAGTGGGGGACATTGTGATAAAGATCTTAGCATTAATGGAGTTTAGTTACATCAACCAGATTATAGCTGCACCTTTTCCTCCTCTCCTCGGCAGAGAAAGGTGTGAAGCAATACCACGAGGAGAAAACGCCGGAACAATCTGCTGCAACTTTAAGGCTACAGTTAAGGGAAGTTTGTTAAATTTACTGTAGATTAAGACTGGTTTAAGGAAGATAAGGTTCAAACACCAGGAAATAGTCCTGCTACTTGATTTATGGGGACAAAATATACTTCTGAGCTTTCTAGGACTAATTTAATGAGTTGTTGTCACTGCAGCAGGAAGCTATTTGTTAATTATCATTGATGTTAAGAATTGATTTGAGAAAGACTGTCAATATTAGTCAGAGGATAGCTAGAAAAATAAGGGATTGTTTTGTTTTTCAAAATAAAGTACAACAAATGCAGCGGTGCAGATGCAACTTTAAAACTAATGAGGCTGCAAAAAAAAAAAAGTGGAGTTAAGATTCTATAAGTTAGAAAGACTTCCAGATTGGAAAGCCTACTTATAATAATGTTTAGCTCCCTCCATTGATACTCTTTCAGATTTTAGTTTTGCATATAGAACTTCATATTTCATTAAAGCATTACAATAGATTGAAACTACAAATTCGATTGCAACAAAACTCCAACAGTATGAGAATGTGATGATTATCCTGTAATAAAATGTATTTGCATGACTTTGTTGTAACAGTGGAGAACTTGCTACATACAGGCAGCTGCCTCCAAAAATGCAAAAAGGAGCGACACGTAAGCCTTTCAGATTAGGTTAGTGTTACTGTCTCACCCTGAAACTTAACAAAGACACTGTGTACAATTTTGCAGTCCTTTGCACAGGTCTTCTACAACTATGTGACAAGCCTGTATTTTCACAAATGTAGAAAAAGTCGAGTTTTCATGGTTTTAGGATCTACATTTTTCAATTATTCATTACTGCTCAATTCTAGTTTATGCTGTTCTATTCTATTCTAACTATACTTATTTCTGTTAATCCACTTATTTCTTAATTTATCAGTTCATTAACAGCCTGTTTCGTACCTTTAAATTTGCTCTGTCTCTATCTGGGAATATATCTGTTGAAACACTGCTGATTCATCTGAAAGCTTTAGATCAAATTGGTGCTTATTGCACTGGCATACATCCAAAATATAAAGTAAATTAGATTTTTTTTCTTTGAATTATTCCACTTACCTGTGGGATGCTAAATGTACATTACACACATCACATGCTGGGGAAAAAAGTCAGATATGTTGAAATTTAAACATTTAAAAAGGGCTACAAGTGCATAGCTACTCTCCTCCGTTGCCTGTGTAACAAAAGACAAAACAATAATTTAGAATCTTTTTGATCATTACTTGTGCAGATTAGATAGATTAGTGTCCATAATTTGAGCATTTCTATATATTTTTTTAAATTATTAACTTTGGTCAGAAATACATTTCTATCAGGTTTGAAATGCTTTAGAATGGTTTACTGAGCAACACAAATGCTTTCAGGAACTGAAAACCATAGATTCTGATGACAACTTTTGGTTTTTCATTTTATCCTTTAGCTTTCAGTCTGAGCAGGTAAATCTGTCCCTATTTTCTCAAATGGACAGACTGCAGTCACTCTATATATCTCTATGCATGCAACCTTTCTGCCGAAGGCATAATATTCCAGCTTGCACACACACACACAAAAAAAAACCCTTTGAATCTAAGTAAAATGCCTTAAAACATGTAACATAAGCTTGGTAATCATCCCTCGGAGTGCTTACAAGCACAGCACTGTACAATCAGGAAAAATTTGTTGGAACGGAAAGCCCTGGCAGGGTCTGGGCCCCTGAGATCATGTCTGTTTTATTGAGGGATAAATGTTGCCATTGACTTTGTGGATGAAGGGGGGGAAGCAAATTGGAGGGTTCTCCGCCAGGCTCTAATTGGCTGCATTAGCAGGGGCATTGCTAAACGCCTGCCCTCCCAACACAGCCTCTGTTTGATTGGCTGCCTCAGCATTCCAGTGCAATCTACAGCCTACCTCCGGGATCGACGCATTTTGATAATATTTTTTTCTCTATAACAGCCATTGTGCAAGTAAGTAGAAGTGTGTGGGTGTGTGTATGTGTGTACAATGGATATCCACATGTCTGCAAAAACAAAACGTGCTGAGAGTAGAAACATATTTTGAATTGGATGAAAAGCAGCTAACAAAGAGATCAAATGCACCATCCAGCTACATGCACTGTATCTTGATAAATGTGACAAGCTACCAAATGATAAAGTACATGCATTTGCAGCTGAGTCAATAAGAGCTCCTCTGATTGTCAACATATTCCCCGGTGCAGGTGATAAGAATGTAAAAGCCCATTGCTTTTTGCGAACACGTGATACAAGAATTTATTGTTGAGGAACCTGCAGAAAAATTTTCCTATTGTAACTTCTGCTGCACTTTGAGATAATTTCCTATCCAAAACCTCTGACTTTGTGCTTTAACCTTATCATATAGTCTTTTAAATAAATTGTACAACCTACTAAATATTTAAGGGGTCTAACATAAACAATATGTTATAAGAATAAATATTCTGCTCATGAATTACAACCTACGACACAATAGTCTGTATTGCAGCCTTTGGCTGAAATAACTTTTGTAAAATCTGCTTGTTTCTGGTTCTGCTCTGTTGCCTGGCCAGCAAGAGCAACGGGGCTGGTAGAGCCCAATTTCAAAGGCTGGACTAACATTTTGTAAAAAAAAACTAAAAAAAAAAGAAAAGAAAATCTCTTTCAATTCAATTCAATTCAATTCAGTTTATTTATATAGCGCCAAATTCACAACACATGTCATCTCAAGGCACTTTACAGTTCAACCAGATCATACAGTCAAATTGATACAAAGTTTTCTATCTAAGGAAAACCAGTTGATTGCATTGACTCATTGACTCAAATACAATCCCCCACACTAAGCATGCTTGTAGCGACAGTGGAGAGGAAAAACTCCCTTTTAACAGGAAGAAACCTCCAGCAGAACCAGGCTCAGTGTGAGCGGCCATCTGCCGAGGCCGACTGGGGTTCAAGGAGACAGAAGCAGAGATACAAAAAGCAGCTGTAAAAGGCGGCCCCGTCCAGGAAACACACAGCCAGGCAGACGAGCTCCAAGGCAGCTCCCATGCCAGAGGACGAAGAGAGCACATCCACTCAGTCACGGTCAGAGAAACAGGACCACACTGGAAAACAGGCCGATCTCCAACATCTATTAACAAGGGTGTTGATAGAAGCAGCACAGCTGATGTTTTTTTCCAGGATGACGTCACAGCCAAACAGGAACAGACGAGGCAAAGCTACTCTGAGGAAAAGCAGAGAGAGCAGAAGGTTAGAGATTGAACTAACAGATTCTGCAGAATAGGAGAACAGAGAGAGAATGAAGCAGAATGATGAAATGGGGGTCCCTATGTCC
Organism: Cyprinodon tularosa; assembly: GCF_016077235.1. Taxonomy (NCBI): domain Eukaryota; kingdom Metazoa; phylum Chordata; class Actinopteri; order Cyprinodontiformes; family Cyprinodontidae; genus Cyprinodon; species Cyprinodon tularosa. The sequence goes on along the minus strand of NW_024038987.1, from coordinate 372,287 downwards.
TCCAAAAGTCTAAGCCTATAGCAGCATAACTATAGAGATAGCTCAGGATAACCTGAGCCACCCTAACTATAAGCTTTATCAAAAATGAAAGTTTTAAGCCTAGCCTTAAAAGTAGACAGGGTGTCTACCTCACGGACTAAAACTGGTAGTTGGTTCCACAGGAGAGGAGCCTGATAACTAAAAGATCTGCCTCCCATTCTACTTTTAGAAATTCTAGGAACCACTAGTAAACCTGCAGATTGAGAGCGAAGTGCTCTGTTAGGAACATAAGGAACAATCAGATCTCTGATATAAGATGGAGCTTGGCCATTTAAGGCTTTATATGTGAGAAGGAGGATTTTAAATTCTATTCTTGATTTAACAGGAAGCCAATGAAGAGAAGCCAGGATAGGAGAGATATGATCTCTCTTTTTCATTTTCATTAGAACTCTGGCTGCAGCATTTTGGATCAGCTGAAGGCTTTTAACTACAGTTTGTGGACTTCCTGATAGTAAAGAATTACAATAGTCCAGCCTTGAAGTAACAAATGCATGGACTAGTTTCTCAGCATCACCCCTGGACAGGATATTTCTAATTTTTGCAATGTTCCTCAGATGAAAGAAGGAAATTCTAGAAACCTCTTTGATATGGGATTTAAATGACAGGTCCTGATCAAAAATAACACCAAGATTTTTTACTTTATTATCTGAAATCAGTTTAATCCCATCCAAATGAAGTGACTGGCTAATCAGCTTCTTTTTCAGAGACTCTGGTCCAAAGACTATAACTTCTGTTTTGTCTGCATTCAGAAGCAGAAAGTTAAGAGTCATCCAGGTTTTTATGTCTTCAAGACATGCCTGTAATCTATGTAATGGGTTAGCTTCATCTGGATTTATAGACAGATATAGCTGGGTATCATCAGCATAACAGTGGAAATTAATCCCATGCTGTCTAATAATTCTACCAATTGGGAGCATGTATAAAGTAAAGAGAATTGGTCCTAGCACTGATCCCTGTGGTACTCCACAGGTAACCTTTGAGCGTGTTGAAGATCTATCATTAACATGAACAAACTGAATTCGATCAGATAGATAAGATTTAAACCAGTCTAGTGCTGTTCCTTTAATTCCAACAAAATATTCAAGTCTTTCTAAAAGAATATTATGGTCAACTGTATCAAATGCAGCACTAAGATCCAACAGGACGAGCACAGATACAAGTCCATTATCTGAGGCCATGAGAATATCATTAGTGACTTTCACCAGAGCTGTTTCAGTGCTATGATGAGCTCTAAAGCCAGACTGAAACTCTTCAAAAAGTTCATTATGGTGGAAGTGATCGTAAACTTGTTTGGCAACTACTTTCTCAAGAATTTTGGATAAGAAAGGAAGATTGGATATAGGTCTATAATTGACCAAGTCATCTGGGTCAAGAGACGGTTTCTTAAGCAGAGGTTTAATTACAGCAATCTTAAAAGCTTTAGGTACATATCCCTGTAACAGAGATAGATTAATCACATCTAAAATGGAGGAGGAGATCAAAGGGAATACCTCCTTAAATAACCTGGTTGGAACTGGATCTAACATACAAGTTGAAGGCTTAGATGAAGACAATAATTTTGCTAATTCAGAGAGTTCAACTGGATCAAAGCAGTCTAAACCCGGTTCAGATTCCATGACTACCTCAGGTACAATCGCGGATAGAGGAGTGCTTATGATCTTATTTTTAATAAGATCAATCTTATTTATAAAGAATCCCATAAAATCATTGCTGCTAAGAGCAGGTGGAATGGACGGTTCAACAGAGCTATGGCTCTGGGTGAGTTTGGCAACTGTATTAAAAAGAAATCTAGGATTATTCTTATTCTCCTCTATTAATGAGGAGAAGTATGCTGCTCTTGCTTTACAAAGGGTCCTCTTATACAGCAGTAAACCATTTTTCCAGACTAGGAAGGACTCTCGCAGGCCTGTGGAGCGATATTTTCTCTCCAGTTTCCTAGCATTTTGCTTCAAAGTACGCAGCTCTGCATTAAACCAAGGAGCAAGCTTTCTATTTTTAACGGTTTTCATATTCAAAGGAGCTGCATTGTCTAAGGCAATACGCAGAGAACTAGCAACCCCCTCAACAAAATCATCAACCTGTGAAGGGGAATAAGCTAAGCTTTTGCACTCTGCAGCACTGCTCAGTGACACAGAGCAGAGAGAAAGTGAAGCAGATTCTTTAAAATTTATAACTGCACTATCTGATAAAGATCTACTAAAATTGAACCTTCTTTTGGGGGAGGAGAACTCTGTTAAAGTAATCCTGAAGGTTATTAGAAAGTGGTCAGAGAGGACAGGGTTGTGAGGAAATACTGTTATTTCTTCACATTCTATGCCGTATGTCAGCACAAGATCCAAAGTATGAAGATGAGAATGCGTGGGACTATTCACATTTTGAACAAAGCCAATAGTGTCTAAGATAGCATTAAAGGCTGCTCTTAAGCTATCGCCTTCAATGTCAGCATGGATGTTAAAATCTCCCACTATGATGACCCTGTCAGTATTTAATACCAAATCAGAAAGGAACTCTGAAAACTCATCTAAAAATTCAGAGTAAGGACCTGGTGGACGATACAAAGTTACAAAAAGAAGAGGTTTTCTTGCCTTGAAATTTGGATCAGGGAAATTAAGGGTTAAATGTTCAAAAGAGTTGTAGGAATTAATTGTTTTGGGAGTAATCAGTAAGTCAGACTGGAAGATTGTTGCTACTCCTCCTCCTCGCCCAGAACTTCTGGGGATGTGAAAATTTAAATAGCTTGAAGGAGTTGCCTCATTTATGCTCACATAATCCTCTTGCTGCAGCCAGGTTTCTGTAAGGCAAAACAAGTCAATGTGATTATCACAAATCAAGTCATTAACTAGTAGACTTTTAGAGGAAAGCGATCTTATGTTAAACAGACCGCATTTAATTGTTTTAACTTTTTCCCCAATTGGAGTTATTTTGATTTTAATTAGATTATCATGATTTACTCCTTTGGGAATCTTTGCTAATTTATTAGATTTTGGTCGTGGGCAAGACACTGTCTGGATGGAGTAAAGAGTGGGTAACAGTAGAGAAGCTGCAGAGATGTGTGTTAAACTACAACTCTGCTTCCTGGTCTGCACCCTGGGTGGTCAGGGTTTTGGAGGACTAATAAATGTGGCCAGATTCCTAGAAAGAAGAGCTGCACCATCCAAAGTGGGATGGATGCCGTCTCTCCGAATCAGACCAGGCTTTCCCCAAAAGGATTGCCAATTATTAATGTAGCCCACGTTGTTTTCAGGGCACCACCTAGACAACCAGCGATTGAATGACGACATGCGGCTAAACATGTCATCACTGGTCAGATCAGGGAGGGGACCAGAGAAAATTACGGAGTCCGACATTTTTTTGGCAAACTTACACACCGAAGCAACACTAATTTTAGTGACCTCCGATCGGCGTAACCGGGTGTCATTACCACCAGCGTGAATAACAATCTTACTGTATTTAACCTTATCCTTAGCCAGTAGTTTCAGGTAGGATTTGATGTCGCCCGTTCTGGCCCCCGGCAAACATTTGACTATGGTCCCTGGTGTCTCTAATGCCACGTTTCTGACTATGGAGCTGCCAATCACCAGAGTGGGCTTCTCAGTGGGTGTGTCACTGAGTGGGGAAAACCGGTTAGAAACGTGAACGGGTTGGTGGTGACCAGTGGGCAGAGATCCACGACTACGCTTTCTGCGTACAGTTACCCAATCGCCTGGCTGCTCAGGCACTTTTGGAGGACAGCTACGTGGGGGGCCTACTTCAACAGCCTGAAGCCTGGATTCTAACTCTGACACCCTCGCCTCCAAAGCTACAAAAATACTACACTTATTACACATCCCATTATCACTAAAGGAGGCAGAGGAATAACTGCATCTGACACAGAGAGCAGGAGAGAGGAGAGGAAGAAGGAAGAGTTGGAAAAGAGTCAAGGGAGGGAGAGAGAGAAGCCATAGCAATGCTAAGCTAGCGCTAGCCTAGGCTAGCTACTTCTTGCTATCAGAAATAAAACCGTGTGAAACTGACAAGTGCTCAGTAGAAAAGTGCAGCAGAAGGTGCTATGTTTTAAAGTAGTCAGTTAGAGTTACTTAGATACAGAGATATCACAGAGAAAATAACTTAACTTCAGATGGAGATCCTCTGAACAGCTGCACACTCAGTTGCACACTCAGTTAATCCAAACAGGAAGTGACTGTTCTTTCAGCAGCCAGAATTAAAGATATATCCTGCTTGTTCAGGACACAATAAGGGAATTCATAAAAATCTCTTTCAGCTACAGCAGCAATCTTGACTCTTATAGTTACAGAAGATAGTTGTAACATTACTTGTTATCCTGTAGCAAGTGCAATCCTCTACTCGCAGCGCTGTGATTTGTCCAGTCTGTTTTAGATGAGTGAGTCTGAGCCGTGCCAGACTGACTTACAGCTGGCCAGGCTAATTGCTCAGATGAACATTTGACCCATGCTTCACTGCTGTAAGATGTTTTGATGGGTTTCCTGAACATTCAGCCAGTTTCAAGTTAGCCAACAAGCACCTGAATGAGATCAATATCTAGGCCATGAAGAAGTCATTTCTTGCTTTAGTGGATCCCATGATATGTTTGGGTTGTTGTCAAGTTGCAGGATTTTTCCGCTGAGGGTATCTTTTGTCTTTTTTTTCCTTACATGCAGTAGAATTCACGATGAGTTAAATAACAGTCAGAGAGCTACATCTATGCTTCATAGTTGGTTATTTACTTGGAATTCTCTTAGACTCCACGTCTAAAGAACACTGTTCCAGATGTTGTCATTGTCTCCCTTCTCTCTGGCAAATCTTGAGCCTTGATGGTCTTTTTTAAATGGATTTTCTAGTTGCATAAAGTTAACCTCATCCAGTCTCTAATTACATATCCATGCACTCGTACCCCTAATAAACTGCTATATGTGCCATTTTAAGGCTTTTTGAGAATTCTTTTAGCATCTTGCAGTTAGCTAACAGGGTAAAGTGTCCTGGACGGCGAAACTAGGGCCAAACCAGGATCAGGTAGGAATGTTTTGTACATGCACTCCACTTGAACACCAATTCCTTTACTAATCAGCCGCTAAAAACTCTTCCTGTAAGCTTTAGACGGTTCTTTGGATCTTAGCAAAATTTTATATATATATTTATATATATAAGCTTAAAATTCTAGTAAAAATCTTTTGTGCAGAACATTTTTTCCCATCCCATTATGCCTGAACCATGATGCAGACACACCTCTAAAAAGTGTATAGAAAGATTTGAAGGGAGGGTTTTAACATGAGGCAGCAGACATAGAAATGCAGACACACCTATATTCATCCCTCCCTCACGTAGTCCCCTACAAGTCTGACACATGAAGAGAAAAAAAGTATAAAAAAGCTTCAAAGGTCATCATTGTCTTGCCTGGACATCTTGGATCCCTGCCACGGGATGGAGGAGAATTTCCACTTGATGCTACGATAAAGTACTTATCAAGGTCCAAAGACCAAAATATAATCTGCTTTGTCTTGAGATCAAAATTATTTAAACCTGGAGAGACTCAAAAAGAGAAAAACCTCAATAAGAAAAAGTTTAATTCAATTCAATTAATTTATCCAGGTAACACAGACAGATTGGTCAAAAATGTTCTATCTGTCTAAGGAAAAGCAGCTGATTGCATCGACTCGTTGACTCTTCAGCAATCCCTCACACCAAGCATGCATGTAGAAACTGTGGAGAGGAAACAGGAAGGCTCAGTGTGAGCGGCCATCTGCTGAGGTCGACTGAGCTTCAAGGACACATAAATGAAATAAGTTATTTGGCGCTCGGGCCTCTGCAGAAAACTTTGATGCTGTGAATCAACATTCACTTGAATGAGTAATCTAGAAAAGAATTACAGTAATCTTCCCCCAGGTCCAGACACTTGTGGTGGAATAAGCCAGAGGGTAAATGGAAGAATAGTCTGACAGTAAGGATGGAGATGAAACTGTGGAGGGTGAAAGTTCACTGGCATGCGGGAGAGAAGCTAAGCCAGGGGCTAAAGGAAGCAGATCTTGAAAGATAATTGGCTTCAGAAAAGGTGCAGCCCTGAAATGATTTGCTGAAGCTGGGCGAGGGGCATCTCAGGTGGTTCAGGTGAAGCTGGTAAGAGTCTTTCAGATTGATTTTCATTCAGCTTAATTTGTCTAGATCTTATTTTAATTAGTTTCCTAACAATGCAGCTATTTTACTTATTTCATTGCATTGTTTTGTTTATTATAAACTCTACAACTAGTTATAAACTATAACTATATCGTAGTGAAGAAACAAACTTGAAAGACTCCACATTTAGAGTGAAAAATCTCACTTAAAATGTAAATCTGATAATTTTGCTGCCGCCTATAATAAAGCTTGGACTTATTCATAACACTGGGAAGTTTGGAAGACAACTTGTTGTTTTTTTTACTTTGTCAACATGTTGCCTTTCATTGGAAGTACATTAGAGTTCATCGGAGGCCTAAAAGGCTTCTGACCTAAATATATTAGAGGATCTGTGGAGATACTGATTAGGGTGATGTTAGAGAGGCCTTCCAGCCTCAAAGACTTAAAGATAATTTATCATAATACAATTGGAAAGATGAATAAATCTGACCAGCATTTATTAGAAGGGCTGATTTGCTGGAATGCCTCATAAACTTCCACTGTTAATTCAGAAGGGTATAAATAATTTTCTGCATGGTACTTAAATAAAAAATCCAAGTATGTATGTCTAAGTATGTATGTGTAAGTGTGTATGTCTAAGTACGAACATATGTAAATACATATAGATACGTATGCACATACGTATGTACGATACGCATGTGCATACGTATCATACATACGTATGTATGGATGTGGGTACGGTTTTTTGTTTATTTTGTAATCATGTTATTTATTTGTATTTTTTTATTTTATTCTATTACTTTGAAATACCTAAACTTGTATATAACTCTCCATCTAATTACATCATTTTGAAAACTCTAGTTGTAACTAGCCGAAAATTACTCAGAACTTGAGTAGCCATTTTACTGAAAATGTTTTTACTATTACTTGAGTGATTTCTTGGATAACTACTTCCTATTTTTACTCCAATAGAGCATGTTAAAGTAGAAATATTGTTCCTTGGGTAGTTTTATTTTATATTCTATCCACCTCTGCATGCATGCATAGGTAAGTAGATGTAAGTTAATGTATGTAGATGTATGCATACATATAAAGGCCTTATAGTGCATTCAGACTGAACACGATTTGAGCATCAGGGGCATCTGGATATCTGACTGAAAATTGTGTTTGGTCAGACATGATCTAAAGTGTTTTGTAACTAGGTCTGAATAGAAATGTGTGGTTTAAATTATCAATATAAATTGGATTTTTTTTTTAAAAAGTGTCTTTGTATCTTGAGGTAAGATTAGTTGTGAAACAGAGTGATATAAACCATGCTTTACAAAATTAATCCTTGAGTTAATGTTTGATCATCATGAATAGGAAATTGATAACATCAGCCAAACTAAACACCAATTTCCAAACCAACTAAATTCACCTGAACATAAATAAAATAAAACTCCACCAAACCCGTCTGTATATACAGCCAGAGAACGGACATTGATTAATGTAAATTGTCTGAAAAGGAGTATAAGGAATTAAAACTATGGGAAAAAAATGTCATACCCCCTCTCCTTCTAATTGCACTTAAATTAAGTTAGAGTAATCTTCCTGTAAACTGTTAAGAAACGATTTATCCTACATTCACACACACACTATATATATATATATATATATATATATATATATATATATATATATATATATATATATATATATATACATGTAATTGACCAATTGGTTCATTTAGTATCTAGAGGACTGTTTGGTTCTTCTTTAATTAGTTGTTCAAATCAATCTCATCAGTATGAAATTTACTTGGAAAAATTCTACATAAGAAAAATAATGAAGATGCATAGATAACAGAAGTGGAACAAATAGAAATTGCAGTGTAACAATCATTTTTTTGCCTAAATTCCTAATATTTGTCTCTCAGAAACTGAGTTTAGCTCAGTATTTATTTTGCAATCTGGTCAATGTATGACAGATGGTTTCCAGTGAGACGACTGTCCTGGTGAGTCAGCGGCCTCCCATTAAAGGATTAGAAAGGTTTCTGCTCCTCCACAGATCAAAGCTGCACCAAACCTTTAGGTCTGCTCCTCTATGCCACCTGTCCACACCGTCTTTGTTTTACTTTATAATCCAGATTTAAATAAAAATACTCTTCAATATGTTTATAAAAAAATTAAGTTTCCAAATTTGACAATTTCTGTTGGAAATGTGTAAGGTGTAGATTACAGCTCTATAGTTAAATGTGTGTTATTAGGATTTTCTATGAATTTTTCACCACAAAGTAAGACACAACTGTGAAGGTGAAGAAAAATGAGGCCTCGCTTTCTAAATAAAATCTAGTGAGGCCACCTGCCTTCATTCAGTTGTTAAATAGAGTCCATATGTAATTTAATCTGAGTGTAAATCCAGCTATATTGTGAAGGCCTCATAGGTTTGCTGGAGATTATTAGAGAAAATTGACATTATGAAGACTGAGAACCCAGCAGAGAGATCAGGAAGAAAGGTTAGGAGAAGTTTAAAAGTCGGTTAAGTTATAAAATTGTATCGAAAGCTTTGGGGATGTCATTAAGCATTGTTGATTCCGTCACATGAAATGCATTGAGACAAAATTTATTTAAAGAAGCAGACAAGAACTACACTGTAACTCAAACGCTTAACCTTTGGTCATGATTTCCACTTGCCTTTTATAAAAAAGCAGCAAGAATAAACTATAATTTTATGGAAACAATATGGAGAAAGTGCTGTTTTCAGTCATGTAGGGCATACAGCAGACATATGAAATGGCTAGAAAATCATGCATTATCAATGCATTACTTTAATATAAACTGCAATAAAAAAAAAGTTAATAGATAAAGTTTGTGATTACATCATGTTTGGGTTGTATAAACATTTTGTATGGCTTGAATGCTTTTTTTAAAATGTGGTAAAGACTGATCATAATTACTACATTAGGTAGACACAAACATCAGTCTTTCCAACTTTAAACGATACCTCTGATTCTGAGGCTTCCCCAAAACCAAACAGAAGGGCATGCTGGTTTGAATAAACGTCAGGTAAAGAGGAGTGTAAGGATGACTCAATGAGATTATATGGGGGAGGTTGGACTGAGGAGGGAAGGCTGTAATTGGTTGCAGAGAGAGGATTAACCTGTCTGCCTGCAGCCTCTCCTTTCTACCTTTAACAATGCAAGTCTTCCCCTTTAACCCTTGTTTGTATGTTACTTTCCTGTTATGTCTCCTTCCCTGCGCAGCCATCTTTCTTTAAATATGTACAACGCAGAAAATCAATTAAGCGTCAATATCTGTCTACCTTCTCCAGGTAGCCTCATAATCATCTGTACGCTACATTTGCATCTGAATTTCTTAACTCCTTCGCCACAAACACTGTATTTAAAACCCAGGGATGGGCATCCCCTTCCTTTAATCTTCGGATTTAAATTTGATTGACGCTTTTAGACCACATACCACACAAACTCACCCACACATACATCATGCATTTCCCAACACACACTCCAAACCTCAGATGTAGCCACAAGGCAAGCAGATACTAGCCTCTGTGAGAAATCACAGCCAGACATAGACGCAGACACAGACGTGTACTCCTGTGAAAAGACGGGAATGTTTGTGACGCTCCCACCATGCAGCTGTATGGCAACATAGAATAGAGCAGGAAATAACACCCAGACAACACACACCTTCATCCTGTATTTTGTCTGAACAAACACTTGATTGATAATGGTAAGATTAATGGATGAAAGGTTTGCACAACAACAATAAACGTCTGACAATGGTGCCGCCAAGCATGGAAACACGCTTATTTGACATCAAATTAGCAAACACTATAATTATATTTCCTTTAATTCTAGGGGTTTGAATGAATCGGTTATGTATTTTTTCCTGCAGTCTGATTAAATGTTAGTTTTATGCAGCATTTGTAAAATGAAAAAAATGTCTTGTTTATATGGCAACCCGTCACTGTTAGCAACATTACTAGATGATAGTTTCATGTTGAAACTATTCCTGAAATGCTGCCATGAACAATGCAATGATGGTCTGGTTAACTTGACTGATGCCGGTTGTTTTTATTTCGCAGGCTATGATAGTCAAAGGGCACACTGACTTTTTTTTCCTAAAGTTTTGCCTGCTGGTATGAATTAATAATTATTTCTTAAAACAATGCTAGAGACTAAAAAAAACAAAAGTAAAATCTTTCAGAAATAATCACAGGGTTGCAACAAAAAAGCATTCCTCTGTTGTGCTAGTGGGAGAAGCTGAGGATACACAGCGACGATTGAAAGCAATCCACCCATGAACTTTATGACTGATGTTGGATCATCTGAAGAGGCTGCTGATGATCCATGAAAGTCAGGCTTATGCTGGGATGTGTCTCAGTCTTAACGGATTCCTGGTTCATCTCGCTCAGAGGAGAGTGGACTTATTTTATTAGGTCCACTCGAAAACAAATTAGTAAAATGTTGCACCAAATGTAGAATGAAAGGATGTTCACCTGCTAAATAATTATAAATGTGCAGCTTTATTTTACTCATATTAGCTTTAAACATTTCAGTATATTTCTTTGTTAAGTAATATATTTTACCAATTGCCCAGGCACTAATTAGCAGCAATAATGTAATTAATTATGTGTTTGGGTAAAGTGCTACTTTTAAGAGTGCATTTATATTTATCTGAAATATATCATGGTTTTATTTAAATCTATTTTGTCTCGCTTTGTTCATTAATATAATTTGTTGACCTCTTTTACATAGATTTTTCTTTCAACTTTTAAATTTTCTTCAGGCTTAAAATTATTAATTTAGTTAAACACAAAGTGAATGCATAAGATATGCTTCTCTTCCCCTGCTCTTCCTCTTGGTTAAAAACTGCAGCTCTGTCTCAATTACACAATGGTTAGTGAAAATAATACGCATCTTGGACACTATACATTTCAGTCCTACTTAAGGTGTTCATTTTAGAGCAGAGCTTTTGTTTCAGTCAGCACTTTCTTAACCCACGGTCAGTCATTTTCACAGAGTTGGAGCATTTGGATCCAAAGGCTGAACAGTGGACAACATTCAACATCCAGCAGGACTAAAGTTGAACATGCTTGTGGTATACGTTTAAAACCCGACCTAGTCAAGGAAAGGGATTATTTTTAGACTGACTTTAAGGGAGTAATATATCACAGCATAATTATACTGAAAGGTTGGTTGCTTTAAAAACAAAACAGGAAGCCGCATTTCATCTGAAAATGTAACCAAATAGTAACGGATGTGTATGCAAATATTTGAGCCTGTCATTCACATTTTAGACCACGAGAAGACAGGGAAACATTTACATTTATTTGACATCATAACATGCAACTTCAATTATTTTATTACAAACCCAAATTGATGTAAAATTCAAGTTTATGAAAACAGCATGTGAAATAAAACTAAAGTTCTATGTGAACAGATTTCGTTATATGCATTTTTAAAAAACACATATCGCATTGTTTTAAATGTTAGGATCAGACAGTGATTGATGTTTCAATGGTTTGATCTCATTCCCTGTATCTGTGACTTTGTTTATTGAGTCTGTTGTAAATGGCGCTCAGACAATGAAATCCAACAAACATGTTTGTGGCTGGCAGTCAATGAAGCTGCCATGGATTGTTTCAGTCTGAGCTCAGACACTCAGCAGAGCCACATACCTCATCACAGAGCCCCAGATTATACTTTTTAAACATCATCTATATCTCATCTCTTCTCCTTTACTCATTCTGCCCCCCGTGTTAGATGAAATAAACAAGCAAATACACAGGTAGAATTTAAAATATCATCTGGATCTTTTTCAGTCTCCTCTTTGTGTTGACAGGTGTAAAAACTTATTCTGTCTACTGTTTTTTAGAGTCTGTATAAACAAATGTGACTTATATCCCCATGGCTTGCTGTGGGGATATAAGCCATGGCAACTCTGATTCTAAATGTAGGCCTGAAAGAGGATTCAATCTGCTGTATCTGATCTTCATGTCCGACCAGGATGGTAACCAAATTGATCAACCAAAGTGGTCCAGAGGGGAGATTTACAATTTACAAATAATGTGCTTTCATTTTTACAAATTAATTCTTTATTCCAAAAGTTTTTAAAAGTATATTGAGACTAAATTTCATATAGAAAAGATTAAAGATAGTAATCATGTTATTCTGTAAAACACATCAAAGTGAGTATATTTGTCATAGAAAACAAAAAAGGTATTTCAAAGAGTTGCTTCAGAAACAGCAGCATTTTAATATGTGAGATGTAATTATTTCATCATATTTCCGACTTGGAAACAATGAGAAAAATAAGGGTTTCCTCTAATTTACAGTAAGCATAGCAAAGGTGTCACATTTGCTGTAAAAAAAATAATCCCTTAAAGTCAAAACTTGATGAGTCGTTCTAAAAAATTTCTGAATGTCTTTAAGAGATTTTCTTAAGGCACTGCTGATTTTTTAAAAATCTCTTTTTTAGTCTACGTAGCTACTGAGCCCATAAAAATATGCATATTTTGATCTGTTAAAACCACTTAACTCTGAACTATTATTAGTATAATTAGTTATTTCCAAAGAACAGATTCCTCACATTCTATTTGTAAAACTCTTGGAACCACCAACAAACCAGCACTCTGAGAGCAAAATACTGTATTAGGGAGAAAACAGAACAAGCAGGACCCTGACAAAAAATAAAAATGGATCTGATTAATCAGAGCTTTATCTTCTTCCCTTCTCTGGATTTTAAACATAGCCAATGAGAAAAAGCAAAAACTGAAGAGATATTATATTATCTCTCAGTTCTCAACACAACGCTTGCTGCAACATTGTAAAATGTTTTACTGAATGTATCAGAAATTCCTGTTAAAAAGAATAGCAATAGTCATGCATGGCAGTACTATACTTTTAAAAAATTCAGACAGTCCTGAAGAAGTCCAGCCATCAGTAGGTGTAGTAATCTTAATTTCAAGCACCTTAAGATTATACAGAAGGACAACAACACAAATAACTACATATTGATATCTCTTAAGAAAAAAAAAACAGGTTTTGGAGTGGCCTAGTCAAAGTCTGATTGAAATGTTATGGTGTGAGACAAAACAGGCCATTTATACTCAGAAGGTGTTCAATGTGGCAAAAATAAAAAAATCTTTGTAAAAAAGAGTGGGCCAATATTCCTCCATAGAAAAAGGAGCAGACTTGCTGCATGTTGTCATTAAGGCTTGTTATTTTCATTTAAAATTAAGGAAATCATTCAAAAAGGTTGCGTTTAGCTGGGTTAATTTTCACTGACTTTCTCCAATGTTAAAATTCTCTTGATTATCTGAAATATGAAAAAATAATAGAAAACTTCAAAGGAGTAACATCTTGAAAATAAAATCTTAAAAGCACAAGCTTGCCACCCTGGGTTTGATTATGTGGGAAGGAGGGTTTTATACAGCATGAAAAAAATCAATATTTTTATAGTTTAACCAAATATTCAGCCGCTAGTCACGTATTCCTACTTTTGAAACTGAAGAAAAAACCCCCAACAGGAATCCAACAAAGGTTCAGACAACACATCGTACTGCTAAAGTCATCAATCAGAGCATTAAAGTGCCAATTCACCGACAAAGAAAACCATCTATGAGGTGACTCCACAAGGGAGCCACACCTTTGGGGTTTTGCCGTGTGCAGCCTTTTGATGGAATCTACCACAGAGCATTTGTCATTACAATGCCACTTGTGTAATCAAATGATGAAGATTAATGACATTGAGACATGGGAGAGATGTCTGTGTTTGCCCCATAAATGGACGTGGGTAATCCAAGCCCAAACAGCAGAACAGAAACGGTAGAACTTTGGAACCCTTTAATCTACCGTCAGACGATTCCCGTGTCAAATTAGAGGGTTCTTGTTCTTTGCAGTAGGGGCATTTTGATTTAGTGGCTTTAATGAAGTTAATCATTTATGTTTTATGACATTAAAGTACATTTCAAGACATATTTTAAATACACATATTTATAATAAATATAGTTCTCTAACCTGTGTGGTACTAATTCCGCCAAACCTGCACTTCTTGGTGTTTAGATAAAGCCAGAGCAATGCAGAGCCGCAAGGCTTAACGGAGCTTATCCTCATCGTCACGCCTCTGTAGAACAAACTGAAACATCTTTGAATTGCCAAAAAAAGGATGATGAAATCTTATTCACCTAAAAAAAAGAAAAACCTTCAACTATCTCACAATCTTTCATCAGGCTATGACTTATTTGTGTTTGTTTGTATCTTCTGGTCTACAAACATCAGGTTAGATCATAATCAGTTCATCACATCCATTGTGTGTTTGGTGGGTTTGGAGGAAGCCAAGCGTGACTGCCAGGATCAGACAGAGAATAAAATAAACACCTACTGTAAGATGTGCCTGTTTGGTTTCATAGCAAGTGTGAAATCCAGCAAAGAAATAGGTATTGGGTCTTGATGACGTTCTGCCAGCAGGTTGGATCAAGACAGAGGTCCTCTTAATACGTTTTTTTAATTTTTATTATTATTGTGTTTTGGGGTTTCTACAACTTATTTGTGGTCGGAACATAAAAAAAGCACCAAAAAAAAAAAAAAAAAAGCATCATCAAGTCTAAAAAGTTTTGCACTGGTTTGTTTCTTCTATAAGATACTTCCTCCATGTGAGGAGTTATAGCCATGGTGGTTGAGACGCAACAGAACAAGCATTTATGAGGTTTCTCTTCTTTACCTAACTGATGAGCTCAAAGTCTTTGTAACTAAAAATCAAACACAGAACCAGAAATACATAAATATAAATAAACATGTCCCCTTTAACTGGACAACATTCTGGTTTGGAGCTGCAACTATAGAATTGAAAATGCAGACTGTACCTATGGTATTAAGAGAGCTTCAGTATTTGCAGCAAGATGCTGCAACTAATTTATAAGTCTGCTGTGGAGCATAACAAAATCATTTTTCACCCATCCATCCATCCATCCATCCATCCATCCATCCATCCATCCATCCATCCATCCATCCAAAAATATTCATTTAAGTGATCTAAATTCATTAATTGATTTATCATAGAGACAACAAAAATAATTCAGCTAAAACATAACAAAAATTGAATTTTACTTTCATATTATATACATACATATTTTAGAAGTTCAAACAGCAACCACACAATGTCAAAGTGTTTAAAGGGGTTAAAAAGAGAATAAAAAAACTTAATATAGAGGTATGTGCAAGTGTGCATTTTCTAAACAAATAAAAAGAAAGACAGGTTGTTGCAGTACAAAAGCATTGCTCTAGCAGAGTGTCTGATTACCTGGTGTGATGTTGTGCCAAATGGGACTTTATTTAATTTTTTTTAAGCCCTGTTTTGTAATTGCAGAAAAGTCCAAATGAGGTAGGCTCCAGAGCATGGGTGCCAATACCTAAAATGCCCCCTCACTGTAACACTGTCCTTGGCATAGCCAATAGAAGCTCACTATAGAGATATAAAGTTCCCGCCAATGACCTGCCATGTATACAAACACTTAAAGGTTCAGATAAATAGTAAAAGATGTTGGGTGCAAGACCAGCAAGCTGTAAAAGTTTAAGATCTATTCTAAAACAAGCAAGAAGCCATTTCATAGTGGATAAAAAGAGTGATGTGTGCATCTCAGTAGGGCAGCCATGTTCTGGACAAGTTTAAGGTAATATAGGCTGGGCTGGGAGACACTGAAAGTAGTCAGTTCTGGGACTGAAAAAATGGGTTAGCTCAGATCAGGATTACATAAAAAAGGCTTAACTTTCTCCAAAATAAACCAGAACGAACAAAATCAACAGTATTTTATAAAAAACAAAAAACAAAAGGGAAATATGAAGCTTATTAAAACAACTTAAGAAAAGTATGTTTGTGATATTTTGTTACTACAATAGTAAACTTTACTGCACTCTAATTTTTAGAGTTTACTTGTCAAACAATTTGAAATTACAGCTGAATTTGATATTTGGCTTAATCTGTAAAACTTACAGATATGCACGCAGTAGAAAGGGCAAATAACTTCACCTACCTTCTTTCCCCACGTCTTTTTATGTTGCACCTAATCCACAGATACACCAGAGATCCCTTTATGCATTCTCCATGAGTGAAGGTGTGCAGCTTTGAGCCGATGCAGCCTAAGTGCCCCCCCTGAGACCACCATGAACAAGGGAGTGTGAGCCCATCAATTACCCCCATGAGTCTGCAAACCCAAACACTAGACGGATTGAAACACAGGCATGCACACATTCTTCATACATGCTGGAAAAGGACCAGTAGCATCATGGATATGTATGACACGTGCATGCAGACAATCACACAGCCAGACAGCTGTGATTTCCCCAGGTAGCAGCTTTAAGCCTGCAGAGGTAGGGTTTTACAGAGGCCTCATTTAACACAGATGTCAAACAAGAGTGGTGTTACCGCTGTGGGTGAGGATGAAGCTGTATTTTGACAGAGATGTTCCTTCTGTATTGCTTTGATTGACAGACAGTCAAGCTTTCCTCTTTAACCCCACACTCTCTCAGAGCATCTCCTGAATGATCAAACTGTAAAACAATTAAATTTATGTAGCCTTTCACATTCAAAAGGTGAGAGGGCAGCTCTTATTTAAATTAGTTACAATTTCTGGCACCTTCTACTTTGTCAGGGTTCAGTTCATGTTGTGAAATTTTAACGGTCCAAGACTAATCCCATTCCATGGATATTAGCTGATCCACCACTTTAGGTGAGCCTGGAATATTCAATGATTCAACAGACAATCATAATAGGTTTTAAACGAGTTCCAAGTTTCCAGAGTATAAATCGTATCTTAAGTTATCCCCTTGATTTTTCATAGTAATAATAAAGCTCCTTAGTACTCTTTCCAATAATCTGAAGATAAATCTTACACATAATAGATTGAAATAGGCGAGCGATCGAGACTGAAGACTTCAAATTCATTAACCTGGTATAATATTTTGTCAACAAGGTTTTGTCTACAATAATTGGTCTTTCTACAAAAAACACATTGGTTTAGGATTGCCTTTGACTGTTCTAGTTAAACAGTTCAACTTAAACTCATTAATTCATCTTTTTTATTTTCTTTAGTCCAATATTTTTATATTTATTTATTCTTTTTATTTATATTTTTTTTCCTACTTGCTTTGTTCCTACAGTTTTATTTAACTATATTTTAATCATGTGAAGCCCTTTGCATTGTCTTTGTACTGAATTGTGCTATACAAATAAATTTGCCTTGCCTTGCCTACAATAATTGGTCTCTCTAATTTGGCCTGTTGTTTTGAAGAAAGACGTGAGGGTAAAAGTAAAAGTCTGGAAATACCCGTACCTCTATGTTCTACCTCCACTTCTGGTCCTGAAACATGGGTCGCGATTATAAGAACGACAACTGTGAAACTACCGTATAAAGTACTTTCCTCCTAAGATTGGCCTGACTCAACCCTAGAAATATGGTTAGAAGCTCCAACGTCTGGACAGAGCCCAAAGTAGAGCTGTTGCTCCCAATCGAAAGATGTCTGGTGAAGTGGCTTGGGCATCTGATTAAGATGCCTCCTGAGGGCCTTCCTTTAGAGGTTCCCAGGTAAAATTCACCAGGAAGACACTCAGACCAGAAGTTATTTGAGAGGCTAAAAATCTGATCTGTGTGGAATGCTTTGAGAGGAGGTATCCAAACTGAACCTATGGCTCCTGCATCCCAGTCTCCGCTAAGATAAAAAAATTGCAGTGATTCAAGGACTTTGTTTCAGTTTAGAAATACTTTATTAATCTTAAAGGGAAATGGAATTTTGTGTGCAACTCATGGGCAGCTTTTATAGATGTTGATAGTTGTGGGCAGGAAGGATCTTCTGTAGCTGTTCTTCCTTGTAAAGGAAAGCTTTGTATTTATACCTTTAAACTTTCTCTACCCAATTCTTTTCCTGAGAAGAAATCACTCAAAGCAAACACTTTCATAAACACTTCATAATGTATTAAATAACCATGAGACATGACAACAGATTTTGTGGAAACTGTAATCTCACTCAAACCAAAGAAATGGCTCATGTTAAGGATGTCAGCACTTTTTACCATGCTTGCTTCTTCCGAAAGTCGGCCTTGAATCCCAGTTAAAGAAGTATTTTATGCACACAGCCTGCCACATCATAACATCACCACATCATACACGTTCGTACATGAGGAGACTTCACTGGCTCCAGCCATATCAAAATATTACACAGTGTTCTTAGATCAAGGACAACCCAAACACAGAGTGACAGAGCTATCTGTTAGGAATAATCCACTCTGTCTGTGCTTTCATTTTATTTCCAAATCATGTACTAATTAGATAAACTGCAAGGGAAAACATGAGCCTTAACACGTAACAGGCAGGTATTATTGGGGTTTAACAAGCACATAGTACATGAATCATAAAAACAATCCTAACAAACTGGAGAAGCTTCTTGGTGAAGACACTCTGCTGTTTAAGAGTCTTCTAAAGAGGATGCTCACTGTTGTCCAGAATGTTCTTCATTTTACAAACAATTATTCTTTGGGAAATAATCTCCAGAGGCTTCAGAGGAATTCCTCGAACAGATCATTTTTAAGCAATTTTCTCTGATGCTGTTACCCTAGCAGATAATGGTGGAAAGAAATCACACAACAGACCTATAGAAACTACACTGATGCCACCAAGCCATTTTTTACAGTCGTAGCTGAGAAGGAATATTTTACCTGAAAATCTGTGTGCACAAAACTTTCCCAAATGAATTGCCTTTTGTGGCTTTGTTAAATAGGCAGACACAGCCTGGGGGAAAACTTTTTGACCCGTTACCTACCTGGCCTGAAGCACCGCAGTGACAAACCCCACCTTAATGAACTCTGACTGTCTGGAGCGTGGGAGGCATGAGAAATTCCAAAAAGAAAAGAAAACTTGCAAATGTAACCACCCTCCACTGAACCTGTTTTCTGCTTTTAGGTTTCTCTTGTAAATATAAGGTGCCCAACTGAAAAAAAAAAAAAACTTAAACCCTTGGGAGGAAAAGAGAACCAGACAATGATTGGCAGCAGCTTAACAAAGTACCTGTCTGGTACTGACAGTCAGGCAAAACACACTAACAAACATGCAAACAAAAGGCAGAACCTGTCCTTTTCTGTGCATACACAAATGAGGCAGAAAGAGAAAGAATCTTTAACTCGCTGCTGCCTGTCCAAATTGGTATTGGCAGCAGAAAAGGAAGGAAAGCAGCACTGCAGCGGAACAAAACGAGAGTGGGACACTTAAAGCTTGTTAGCAGAGGGCTCTATTAGGTTCGGCTCCTGCCCTTTTCTTCATTCTCCTTTGTCCTCTATACCTCTCCCAGCAGACCTAAATTGGCCTCCAGAACTCCACCTGGCTCCCCTCCCAACCTGCACCGCTCATGCATATGAATCTCAAATCCCCTCAAGACATGGCCAGATAGGCAGGCCAGGCATAACACCAGGTCCACCTAACAAAAGCAGTTTGTTACGATCGACCATTTGGGTCAAGTGCCCGCCATGTTCCTCCTCAGTTGTTTTAATCAGGCCAAGGTAGCAGGAAAGAAGGCACCTTAAAGCACCTTTTCCCCCCGGCCATTATCCTCTGGTGGTTGAATTGAGTATTCCACTGTTAGATGGAGAGAGGGTTGACAGCCCATCACTTTGACAAGTCAATTAAGGCTGAATGGAAGTGTTCTATACAAGGGTTAAGAATATATACCTATATGTATGTTTGGACGCAAATTATCAGAGATAGAGGCAGCAAGCAGATCTGTATGGAAAGAGTGAAAAAGATATCTACAGAGATTCTGACAATTTTTATGAGTTATTTTTTATACAACAAATATGAACTAAAAAAAGAGATTTGCTTTTTTTGTATTGCTAAAGAGGCTTTGAAGCCTGTCAATACATTATATGTAACTATTTCTTCTTAAAAGAAACCAGAAAATACAGTATGTAATTTAAGCCAAAGTGTAGTATGTGACTTTAACAAGCTTTTGGCCAAAGTCTGAGCTACAGTTGGCTTGAATGCACCTAGTTATTAGTTTGAGTCACTTTTACCTTGGCATTCAGTAGTTGTTCAACTTCATTATTTTTTTTTTTTTCTTTGCTATGTTGAGCTGCATCTTGCAAGGGATGCTTAAATCTTGGACCTGAGTGGAGAACATCTTGCTAATGAGACAGAAA
The DNA here is from genome assembly GCF_016077235.1 of Cyprinodon tularosa. NCBI lineage: Eukaryota > Metazoa > Chordata > Actinopteri > Cyprinodontiformes > Cyprinodontidae > Cyprinodon > Cyprinodon tularosa. The sequence goes on along the minus strand of NW_024038987.1, from coordinate 351,957 downwards.
CTGTGCAGTTTGCACTGTGGAGCCTCCAGAAATGTTTCATAGGGGTGGCCAGATGGGGACACTAAAAATCTTTGGGTAGCACACTGAAACTAAAAGCCATAATTTTATGGTTTGAATCTACTATTGTGGTAAACCTTCGTATAGAAATCACACCTACACGTAGCTTGGTTTATTGTGTGATTTTTAATGTTACATCACTGGCTGTGCGTAATAGGATGAAATGCTAAACTGATGCTACTGCAATTTATATTGGCAAGCAGGGTGGCCAGGGCAGTGCATTGTTCCCTAGATTGTAGCATTGTTCACTAGAAGATAATTGTCATTGTCACATAATTTGCATAATTTGTCATGTTATTCAGGCTGTGGAAAAAATAAATATGTGTACAGGCAAGTCAAAAAGGAAGAAAAAAAAAATATATATATATACATATATATATATATGCACAGAACTACAAATGCATTTACTGAAATAATTTCATAGCTATAATGCTCTAAACCCACACTTAATAAATTTGTTGGGTTAGGGCAGCTTTACAAATTATTATTATGGCTGTTTGCACGACAATGCTTTGTTAGTGAAAATCAAAGGTTTAGCCATGTTTCTGTTTTAAATTTACTTTGCGACAGCTCCCTTTTTTAGCACACATCAGTACAATTACATTTTTCAAAAATGGGTTCCTCAATGTGATGGTTTGAAAACATACCTGTCTTCATTTTCATGTTGACAGAAAACCTATAACTTCTCTATGTGAAGCCCTGACACATGTGCAACAAGGCTGAAATCAGCAGAGTGATAAACAAAGCTTCAAATGTAACAGCTGCACATCAGTTTAAAATCACAGAGGGCAAAGATATAATTAATAATATTAGCAGATTACAGAGTACTGTTCATACTTCTGACTCCAAATAAGGTTTTCAAACTAAGTGATTATGAAGCTCTAGCGGAAGTTCAATTGAAGAAACTCTGACTTACCTCCATCAATCAGAAGCCGATCCGTCTCTGAAGCGAGCCAATCAGCTTCGAACTACTCCACCACGAAGCCCAATCAGCGTCCTGCTTCCACTTTATAAACTCCCTCAAATCTCACCACAGCCGCTATCCTGCAATCGCAATGTCGGATTTCGATTCAGACAACAATTCACCCACCTCCATCCCCTTCTCCGCCATCACAGCTGAATCGTCCTCCATGACACGACTTCACCTCAACCTCATCAGAGAGTATTAATCCCAGTTGTCACCATCCCTCATCTCATCGCATTGGTCCGGCAGAAGACCACCATGTTGAGCCCGGTTCTGCCAGAGGTTTCTTCCCAAAGGGGAGTTTTTCCTCTCCACTGTCGCTTCATGCTTGCTCATCATGGACAGTTCACGGTACCCGCATCACCAAGCAGGACCTCTATATCCCGAGTCTGAGTGAAGCCCCGGCGTCAGCTCCCTCAGTCTTCTAGTCCCACAATTCTGCCCAGCAGATCACCTTGTCAACCAGCTAGGATTAAACCACCACCAGTTTCAGGCCGGGGGGAACATCCCTATTCACATTCATCTACTCATGCATGTTAAAGCATAATTCAGCATGAATGTTCCTGCCGAGGTCTGAGCGCCAAAGACTATACTTTCTTATCAATAAATTCTTCTAATTATCTTTTCTCTCTGTGTGAGTTTTTCAGATTGAAATAACAGTTTTGCGCATCATATCAACAATACAACTTACACACCTCGATAAAAGGCGGACTTGATAAAAGTTCATTGATATATGCCTGTAAATCGTAACACCAGAATGTATGTGTCCTGTTGCTATGTTTGCAGTCTTTTTTCAAAAAATTGGTTCGAATGGTAGACAAGTGATTGTGACTGCTTTCAGACGACGATAATAAATGCAGAACCTCCACTGCCCCCCTTTCTTTCTCACAAGCACCATTGGAGAAGCCCAGGGGCTCCAACTCTCCTGCACAACTCTGTCCTCCAGTAGTTCAGCCACCTGACGCTCGATCTCAGTCCGTTTCTCAGGTGATGCACGCTGCTTCAGAGTCCCCAGTCCTGATATGGTGTTTGATCACTTGCCTGTGTTTTCCCACCTAGTTTGAAAACATCAGTGAACCTCTGCAATAGTTCAGACACCGTGGCCTTCGCTCAGCTGTACAGTAACAAGAGACTCCTCTTTAACCTGTCTGCTCTGACACCATGTGTTTGGAAATTGCTTTAATGTAGATGTTTTCACAGGAACAGATACAAATCTTTTTTTTCCATGGAAAAATGTGGCGTTAACATGGAAGTAGGAGAATGAAAATATTCTTTAATATTTAGGGTTGTGACCTATTATTTGTTTTTGCAGTTTCAATATAATACAAATTTTAACTGTCATAAAGTTTGGCTCTCAGATAACCTCTACTGTAGATGTTAGCTTTGATGTTCAGGCTGTCATTATAGCATGGGCGTAGGTTTGCATAGGGACCATAGGGACATGTCCCTACCAAAATTTTGAACCGACCTAATTGTCCCTACCAATAATTGGATGTGAGCAACATGTTTATAATTTACAGCAGTAGTTGTTCCAGCAGTGGCTTCTTTTCCTCTGCCTGGTCTCTCCTGTCCCTTTCACGCAGCAGCGCATGGAACTGTGCTGCGCTGTTTAACTCCACTCTCATTGGTTGTTCTGCCTTAGGTTCCGCCTCCTCTCTCTCTGATTGGCTGTTTTCTAGTCCTGGCGTGCTTGGAGCACAAAATTGAAAATTTATTCACACTAGAATGCTGCGGTTACTACAATAAATATTAGGCTACAAAACTAGTCCCAATTAAAAAAAATGAATATCATGTACACTAAAAAACAAAAACCTTTTTTTTTTCTTTTATAAAGCGAAATATTCTGAGTCAGCCAGGAGTTCTGAAGACACAAAATGGGCAAATAAAGGCTGTATGCCATCAACATTTCTGATTCTTATCCACAGCCAACTAAAAAAGAAAATGTGAGGGTTTCCTTTTTACCAATATTTAGTTGCTATTACTGTTTTCATTTTTTATGACTCTTTGAGAAAGTTCAGGTATAATTATTAGCAGGTGTTATTTCTCTTATAGAGTACAACAACAAGAAATGGGGCCTAAACATCTGCTGTTTTTCATTTAAAAAGCATAATTAGGGTTCCACATAATAATAGTTCTATTTTATTGACTATTTATACTTCTAGAAATAGGATAAAGACAAGAACAAAAAAAGGAAGAATATAAACATTGATTTTATCTTACATAGATTTCCACACAGTCTATAAGTAAATTAGTACAAACATTAATGTCTGGTAAAAATGCTGGAATCTGGCTGTTTATTTTGGATAATGTTAAATTACAGATAAGATAGTGTTATATTGTCTTTTATAATTGTTAAAAATTATTTTATATTTGAATACGGTACAATTAGGCTCATTCTTAGTGTTGTGTTCGTAGATGATTCCACTAAAAAAGAAAATAGACATACAGTAAGGAGCTATTTAAACAGTCAGACAGTAAGCAATATAGGACAATGATAAAAGGTTGTGTTACATTTAATCCTTTACTATTGAAATTGCACTTATACATTATATGATTATAGGAAACACAGATATCCAGTAATAATGATGCAGGGCAGCTTGTAGGTGAAGCAGCTGGCCCTTCAGTGCTTCAGGTGATGTCTAAATAAACCAGGTGAAACTAAAATATTTCCACATGAGGAGTTCTGGATGGAGAATATTGACAGACAAAATTTTTTTTAAATCTTATATATATATATATATATATATATATTGTATTTTTACAATTTTGGTATAATTACTGATCTAAGTTGATTGCTCTATAGGGGAAAGGGACATTTATTTTACATTTATATTATGTTTTATAGTCTCCATTCACCAGTTAATGATTAATCACATACTAAATTAGTTGACGATTATTGAAATAATCAATTAATACGATTCATTTTTTCAGCCCTAGATAAAATACATAAAATGGGCTATACAGAGTAACTACAGCCCAGATGTTCAACTTTTATAGTGAAGTTAATATTTTATTGAATGTATTATTTTGCTGGATACAGAGAGAGCATAGTAGGTAAAATATAAGAGTGGGGTTTAACTCTGCACAATTGTATATCTTCAAAAGAAAATACTGTATTTACCTTCTCTATTAGTCATGCAAATGAAACCATTTACAAAGTGGAAAACAGTCCTAATTCCACATTCATCAGAGCCTGTGATACTTCAAACATTGATAAACAGCATCTAATGAGTGTAGTGCTTATAAAATTTTTATTAATGTAGCAAAATGATGCTTTTCTCTTTTAACAATGAATTTGTCTTATCAGTACGGATGCTCACATCGAGCATAAAAAAGGGCATGCATATTGCAGCACCAATGACACCCAACCAATAGTGTCCCTACCAAAGTTCAAATCAAACCTACGCCCTTGCATTATAGACAATAAACTGTGATGACAGCTCTTACAAGAACAAGAAAGACATGACGGCTCTGCCAGATAAATCATGAAAAAATGCCTCTGAGTGACAAGGGTTGAATATTTATCTTATGGAGTCATAAATTTAAACACAATATATATCAATGTTTAAACTACTAAACTCTACTTCCTTTATTAGCATACCTAATTCCTTGATAACTGACTCACATCTTGGTGTTAAACATGACCGTAGGTTCAAATTAAGTATCACCATAATGAGCACACTATTTTACAAGGTTGATCTTGGAATGAGAAGAAAAACCGAACCATCAACTTAACCATGTGTCTAATGTTTGTCTTCTTATATTGGCTTGCTGCTGCGTGTCAGACAGGAAGCTGCAGATTCAAATGGTCACAAAAAGCTTAAAAAAAAGAGTGATTATTTCTTTAATATCTCATTAAGCATAAGCGTCAAGCGGTTAGCTCTTTAATGACAGAGATCATAAAAAATAAACAACAGCTTAAGAGACAAAGTGGGAAATATGAAGATGATGAAAAAAAACAAATCAAAATGTTAGGACTTAGGATATTAGATTTCAAAGGTGCAAATGCATCTAGGAATAAGCTGATACGAGGTAATATGTTGTTAGGAATATAATTCTGCATGGTTGAAACAGCTGAGTGACAGGTTTTATCCATGTCTAGTATGAAGTTTACGTTTGTCATTGTGGTATGAAGCACTCAAGTCAGACTCTGTACAATCCTAAAATAGATTTGAAGGATACAGAGAATTCTCATTAAATAAAATGAGCATTGCAAAACAAGTGTTAAGTACAAGAGTATGTTATTGAATATTTTGATCCAGCTTTTCACAAACTTAAAGTGGAAATGTACACATTCAGCCTCCGTGAAAGCAGCAAGTCTAAACAAAAACCTGAAAATGTGCAAGATGTTTCTCAAATAATGGGCGGATCTTTAAAACATGTTTGGCACATCCAGGCAACTTGCGCGGCGCACCGACAGATGCATGACTCACAAAGGAGATGTGAGCAGCAGACTTCAGTCATGCACATCCCAACAAAGCTAACAAAACTGGCACAACACATTAAGAATGTGGGAGGATTTGTTTGGAGGCAGTGGAGTGTACCAACTCTGCAACCATACCTGTCACATCCATCCGTGACGGCAGCTTTTTCTCCACTCCCACCAAGATTCTCCTTATTTTCTTAGTTTTAGGATACTACAGTACAAATTGTATGCTTATTTTAATTTTATGTATTAATCTTTATAAACCTGTCATTTCTTTGCAAGTATATTGAAAAGTAACAGTTGATGCTGAGATGTTAACCCACATTTCTTATCCAGACAGTCTAAAAAGCAAAAGCCTAATAAAACTGAAGTGCAATATCATCATTAGCATTTTTTTCTTTTATAAGACTGTTTTTATTTTTTATTTTGGAATCGATGTCTTCACCGGCTTTTGTTTCGGCCTCTTCCAGAGGTAGAAAAACTTTAGCTAACCCAAAAGCCCTGGCAATCAGCCGAGTCCTCATGCATCAGCAACACCCTAGCTGAAACTCTCCCTCTACATCTTGCATAGAACTGTGATTTATCATAACAACAATACTTTGTGATTAATGTCATCTAAACCCCCCCCCCCCCCACACACACACACACACACACACACGCAAAAAATGACAGCATTGTTGGAAATGTTCATTTGACTATTTCCTCCACCACTAGATATCAATGAATAAAAAAGAATAATAATAAATGCTGTCATTGTGTACAGGTTTGTGATGAAAATAATTTTCTTAATGTAACTGATGTCTTGAAGAAATTAATTTCTGCATTCAGCTAGCATGCAGTCAAAAAAGCCAATAAGCTAAAAAGACTGCAAAGACCTTTTAATCTACACTTTACTATTATCACAACCAATACCACAAAATATGAGATCAAATGTCAAGATTACTTCACTATTCTCTTTTGCACAGCTGCATACTGATCCTTTTACAGACAGGGCGCTAAAAAACAGCCTCCTCTGAAATATATATTTCTATTGCCTGTTGTCTTTTTCCATACAGTCAAATGACCTTTTTGTTGCAACTTCTGGTAGGTTTTTAATGTGGTCCATGAGGCTTGTTCAGTAAACCAATGAGGAATCATTGTAAATTGCATGTTTATAGGCATTTAACTGCTTTTCAAGTGTTTTACTGATACATCATGTTTCCAAAACCCAAGACTATCCTAAATATTTTACAAAAATATGAAATGGTTCTAATATTAATTTAAGGCGGAACAATAGTTTAGAGAACAAAAAAAACAACAACATAATTTGCCAGTGTAGGTGCAGCTCTACAGGGCTGGCTTTAAAACACATAAGTTGATCTGCCGGCTCTTTGGACTTTTGGTGTCTTTGACATTTTCTCTGTTGTGGCAGCTTCATCTGTGTGCTTCTGTGTTTGGACAACAAGCAGAAGCTCCAAAGTCTTTCAAGGAACATGAAACAGGCCGACAACGACTGATGTCACTGCTGCGTAAGAAAATTGCGATGTTATGTAGAATGAGATGATATTTAACACTGTTTATCATGACCCCATTGGTTCATTTGGCAGTTCGGTTTATACAGGCAGACAGGTTAAACCAGTAAGCAAAGCTGCAGAGTATTGAACAGCGAGTATAACATGTTGTTCCTTTTTTTTTATTATATAAAACTGATTTGTTCTGACAAGCATGTGAATGAAAATGCAAGTGAAACACTAAAACAATAGTGTTTATTGAAATAAATAAAGAAACCAGTAGGAAACTTGTGGATCTTTAACAAGTCTTCAAGATGTGCAGAGCTAAATAATTAGCTTGGTGACTGACATGAAATGAATTGTACCTCATGAGTGTTGCTTCCTGTCAGTTCACTCAGATCCAATAAAATGATATGGTTTTAGAAAAAGAAGAAAAAAACTCAGAGCAACACAACATTAACTGCAACCTGGTATTTGACAGAGATGGCAAAAGTACTCACTTTCCGTACTTGAATAAAAGTACAGATACTTGTGTTAAAAAATACTCTGGTAAAAGTGGAAGTACTGATTAAACTTCTTTACTCAAGTAAAAGTAACAAAGTACAGGCTTGTAATTTTACCTAAAGTATAAAAGTAAAAGTAGAAACCACTTTTTTCATGCCGTTGCCTACATTTTAAATGGATGTCTGCCAATAGGACTAGATCTCCGTTGTGTTCATTTTCAATCATCTCATCCTCCATACTACTATGCTAACGCCACCGCCACCAGGCTGCAATGATTTGCCACGAATGAATACCGCCGAATCTGTAGATTCATCTTGTAGTGGTGCGTCAAATGCAACGTAGTCTCCCATCCAATTAGATTGAATTTGGTATTGATGACGTGAAAAATAATAACGGTAACTCCATTGAAATGATTCAAAACTAAAGTAACGAGCCAATTTTTTAAAAATGTAAGGAGTAGAAAGTACAGATATTTGTGTAAAAATGTAAGGAGTAGAAGTAAAAAGTAGCCATAAAAATAAGTAGTAAAGTAAAGTAAAAATATCAGAAAAATCTACTTGAGTACAGTAACAAAGTATTTGTACTTCGTTACTTCCCATCTCTGGTATTTGAATATAAGAAATGTCAATAAACTATAACAAATGTTTCAGACTGATCTGTAAAAATAGAAGTTGAAGAAAAAACTGCAGGTGAAAAAGTAAATTACAACCACTTTAAACAACAAAGTAAAAGAAAGCAAGGTTAGAGTTTGCAAAGCTACGTTTTGGCTGTGGATAACAAAATAAAAGACTGATGAGTGATTACTCACAGATCCTCGGATCTGTAATAAGTTATCATGCCAAGTCTTTTTTGGTCTTGATCCAGTAACACATACTGTACTGTACAGTCAAATTTATTTATACCCTTGGTAGGATTAAAACGGATTACATTTAGACTGTATTTCTGACAAGTAATGAATAGGGCACCTCTCAGCAGGTAATAACCTAAACACAATAACAGTATAAAAAGATATACTGTAGCTATTTGTTTGTTCATTTTCTTTTTGTTTTTAATTTTGCTAAACTGCATGTAGAAAAACAACATTCTCTTTTGTATAAAACATGTGTACTGGCGTTAGCAATCAAACCCTTTGATTTGCTGGATGTTTTCTCTGGTATTATGGCTTTTTATATTGTGATTGGCCTCCTTGCCATCATCCTAGTGGTTAGCTCCCTCCAGAAAAAAATCAAGTCAGTCCTTTGATTAAGCTGTTTTAAAATGTTACTTAGGGTAGATTAAGAATAAAGGATTTATTCTAACTTAAATCGTAAGCTGGGCTGTTTAGCAATTGTTGATTCCAATCTGGTAAAGTGATAATAGGTAAATGGTAATCTGTTTGTACTTGTACAGCACTTTTTCAAGTCAGGAGACTCAAGCAAAGTGCTTTAGTCTACATTCAGTCATTTACTCACACATTGATGGTGGTCAGCTACATTGTAGCCACAGCTGCCCTGGGGCTCACTGACAGAGGTGAGGCTGCCGTACACACGGGCCACCGGGCCCTCTGACAAGCATTAGCATTAGTAGACAATGTGGGGGAAGTGTCTTCCCCAAGGACACAACGACATTGAAAGTCAGAACTGGGGCTTGAACTGGTAGCCCTCCAGTTGCAGGGCAAACTCCTGCATCCGACGCCACCGTCGCCACATCAAGTTAATTAGAGGGTCAGAAAAAATGCAGAGTAAATGTATAGATGAACTTAGAAAGTTTGGTTGGAGAAATCCACATTAGGTTTATTAATGGTGACATTATCTACAACTAGAGTACTTTAGAAATTCTATCGTTACTCTGAGGGAAAGGCAATTCAATTTAGTTAAATTACGCTAATTTATATAGCGCCAATTCACAACACATGTCATCTCAAGGCACTTTACAGTTCAACCAGATTATGAGTCAAACTGATTAAAAGTTTTCTATATAAGGAAAACCAACTGATTTCCTCCCTCACACCAAACATGCTTGTAGCGACAGTTGAGGGGGGAAAAAATTCCCTTTTAACAGGATGAAACCTCCAGCAGAACCTGCCTCAGTGTGAGCGGCCATCTGCCGAAGCCCACTGGGAAACAGAAATTTGAAATTTCCCTCAAAAATTAACCGTAGGACTGAATTTTAATTTCAATCTGAATCTAAAGCAAAAATAATTAGCAATAGAAAAAAATGAAATTTAGAGTATATTTATATACCAGCATAATTTTTATGCTGGTATTATTGTATACTGTATATTGTATATTATTGTATTGTATACTGGTATATATGCCGTTATTTTTGTTGTATTTTTTTTAATACAATGCTCTTGCCCTAAAATGAACTGGTGACTGGACAGAGGTGTGCCTCCTTTCAGACATCAGCCCTCCCCTTACCAACAGATGACATGTAAAAGGTGAGTCCAGACAATAGAATTATATGTTGCAATATAATAATGTTCTTTTTAAGAGACATGATGAAAACTCGTTATAAGTAGGTAATTCTTGTGATACTTATTTACAGTTGTAGCCTAAGTGTGTAAACAAAATAAAGCAGATCTCAAAACCTTGCAGTGTGTTTACTTCATTCTATTGTATGCATACCTGTCTGTGTTCACACTGTTCCATTCCAGCATGTCATGTTTCTCTGAATACAATGTGCAATCCAGACATATTGCACAATACCTAACCTTATCTCAAATAGTGAGTGTATGCGCACACTACAGTGTCATCCAGGGACTGACAGGTCATGTCAAAAGCCATCCTGTCATGTTTAAAAAGGAAACGCAGACGTTCAGAGAGACAGGGAGAATGACTTGAGGGAAAATTTTCAGTGGTAATTACGCCGTCCTTCACCTCCTCCACTTAAGCACAACACGATGTAGATCGAAATCATTCCTGTTGCTCTGCAGGAAACATTTTTAGTGAGGTTAATGATGTTTAAGTAGTAGATTACTCATGGGGAAGTGACCCACAACTAAAGGAAGGCACCAACAAAGCAGTTTGTGATCATGATGAGCTATTTAGGTAGAACCAAATAACAACATTATTAGCAACAGCAAAAGTTTTTACCAGGTTTTTCTTTAGACTACTTTTAAAATCTTAATTTTTATAAGAAAGATTATGAAGAGCTTCTAAATTAGGATAGTTGCTCCTTTTATTACCCTCCAAGCCTGTTTTAAAAAAGCTGGTGAGAGTTGATTTGAGAGTGGATTGAGCCATGTTTCTACACTTCAAAATCATACATTACTTTCCTTGGTATAATTCATAAAATCCAGGCAAAACACGTTGTGGTTAACAAGTGAAAAAATGGGACATTCTGTAATTCAAGGGTTATAATTATCTTGACAAAGCACTGTAAACACCACTTGGGATAAATTGCTTTGGGAGTTGAAAGTTGGAAATGAACCCAAAATATTTCAATGTTTCAAAGTAGACAAGGTAGATATGAGGAGGGGCCGAGTTCAATTCTCTCATTTAATCATAGTGCAAAACATGGTGACTTACATCTTGAAATATATACAAATACTTAAAATATAGAAGAAAACACAACATACTGACAAGCAGCAAGAGTTACCCAACCTTAGTATTAATTGATGTTTTTTTTTCAAACTATGAAAATTTTCAGAGTTTTTGTATAAAAGTCAGAGTTTTTAGTAAATTTTTACTGAAAAGTATCTTTAAAATAGCCTTTTCATTTGACACTTTATGGCTAAAACATCGTTTAATGAACAGACTGATTCCTCAGTAATTCATCTGTAAACCTGTAGCCTATTTTACCTGATATATATACACACATTTATGTACCGGTATATATATATATATATATATATATATATATATATATATATATATATATATATATATATATATATATATATATATATATATATATCTTTATATATGTTTCAATTCTAGATCTCAGCACATCAAACAAAAGAGCAAATAGACTTAGGCAAGAAGACTATTTAAAGCTGCTAGATTTGGTTTTGCTCTGTTTAAAGTCATCAGACTGTTTAGGCATAATCAGGATTTACCGTCTCAAAATGCAGATGTTCTCATTTGGTCTGGTGCTTCTTGTTTCCTTTGGTTTGGATTTGGAATTTGAAATCCTTGGTGATGCAGTCAATACATCTTAAAACAAACGTAACGCTGAATTACTCAAATGAAGACATATACAGTTAACAGGTTATTCTGTTAGACTCACTGTCTTATGCAAACTGGGAGCAAACTAGATTTAATTAGGATGAGTTTTACATTTGTGACATCAGAAAAAAGTTTAATTTTAATCCCAACAATGAGAAATATTTAGAGTTACTTTAATAAAAAGTGTGCTTACAGCAGACACTTTTAACCAAAGAACATTTTTTTTTTTTCATTAACAATTCAAAAATCCAAATTAGTCTTACAGATATTGACAAAGTAAGCTGCAAACATGTCTAAACCATTCAGAATTCAGGCATATGTCAACATGTTTCATTTTGGAGGCCTTTCAACATCAATTAAAAATTCTGCAGCACCCTACAGAAATAACGCCCACACTACTGTTGTAAGAACTTTGTGCACAGATTTGGCAACTATAATAACCATCTCTAAACGTGCCCAGCCCTTTGCTGTTTCTTCAGACATCAGGTTTGCTGCACAATTTAACACTTGTAGCTTACTTGAAAGAGATACAGGTTCATAAAACTTTCAAAAGCATGCTACATTTTCATCTTTGGACGTAGGACAGGTGCAAAATGTCCCATTAATGTTTCATAGCTATTAGCATTTAGTTTGGTTTTTTCCTTTTGGTATGTTTTTGGCTTGTCACTACTGTATGTTCAGAGGTGAGGAAATGTAATGATTATTAAATTGATTTTACATCTTACATGAAATTATTTGTTGTTCACTGACTATTTTCAGCGATTCCACAGCGTAACACTAACCCAATGTTTTCCATATATAGAAAAATGTAAAAATGCATCATCAATGATTACATAAACCTGTTAAATCTCTTCTTAATAATTTTTGCACAGCTATTTGTCTTAAAATAAAAGAATTTTATTTAAAAAAATAGGGAAGATCAAAACAGATAGAAGATAGAATGAGTTTCACCTTTAATTTACAGTAAACTTTTAGTGTATGTGTGTATAAAGTAGCTGTTCCAATTAGGAACAATGGCTTTACAAAGGCTGTCTAAAATATTCCTGCATGGGAAAATGTAAGCTTTTCTAAGTTGTCCTTAAAGATTTACTTAGATTTAGACATTTTCTTATATATCTTGTGTCAAAACTTATCAGGCATACCATGTAGACAGCCTGGTTGCCTATAGGGGCCATGGCAGATTTCACCATTGGAAAACTGGCACCGTAAGACAGAAATAAATCATTAGCTTCTAAATTGTATTTTAAAGGATTCAGGCTTTGCAAAATGCTAACCAGAATTTAAATTAGAATGGATCTTTTACCCAGTGTGCCCGGCTTCTGGATCAAATCTGATGCTTAGTCAAGTGTCTAGTTATTTGCCGCTATATATAAATAAACTGATTTAATTGTTGCAAAGGCCAATTTTCTAGTTTTGGATCCGCTTAGACTGAAAAATTAAATGGTAAATGGCATGTACTTATATAGCACCTTTTTTCAAGTCAGGAGACTTGACCAAAGCGTTTTACACTACATTCATTCATCCATTCACACACACACTGATGGTGGCAAGCTACATTGTAGCCACAGCTGCCCTGGGGCTCACTGACAGAAGCGGGGCTGCCGTACACTGGCGCCACCGGGCCCTCTGACCGCCATCAGCAATGCAGGTGAAGTGTCTTGCCCAAGGACACAACGACACTGAAAGTCAGAGCCGGGGCTTGAACAGTCAACCCTCTGATTTCAGGGCAAACTCCAACATCCAACGCCACTGTCGCCCCACAAGTTAAGTTGCCCTCTTGCAGTCAGCATACAAACTATAACTGCACATGCAGAATGAGGCATACATAGGTTATGTGGTTGGTTCTCTCTGAAACTTCTCATTGTTTGTAACACATTGACTTAGATAAATCAGTGGTCTTGACCCTCTGAATGAAGCATGTATAACACATACATTTAACTATAAGTTCTCAAAGCCTTAACACATCAAAAGAATTTGTTACACTTATGTTTCTATTAAAGATATAGTGGACCATTTTCTTTTTCCAGGTGGATCATCAAAATAAGCCGTCCACCTAATCATTAATCATTCTGGTCATATGTTTACATAAGGCCATCTTACATGCTCATTACCATTTTAACTTACTGATATTACCTGCCTGCTGAGAATTTACTCCCCTCTCCCTAATTAACGAGAAAACAGATTTAAATATGAACGAAAAGAGAACTTTAAAACATATTCTTAACGTTTTCATATTTCTTATGCAGGGGGGCCCTAAAATTTAGATTTGATGGACAATCTTTCACTGTCATACAATTGCTATTAGATGTTGTATATAGACAGGGGGAATTAATCACACCCCTTATCTCATTGGTGGCTCATTTTAAGTAGGTATGGATGTTTAGATCATTGTTAGGAAACTTGCTCATGATTCAGTTGAAGAGTGTTTTATTACCTGTAACCATTACTTTGCTTATTCTAACAAATGCGTAACTACAACGTAGGAAAACTAAAATACTTAACAATATAACAATGGAATTTGGATTGGATAAAAAAGAATTGATCTTCAAGGTCCATAAGAGCTATTCAAGAATTTACTTATTGTGTATCTTTCAAAAACACTTTCATAAAGTACAGTAATCTATTGTAGTACTGAAACAATCATTTTGTGTGATGATGCTGCAGTTATTTTGCAGGAAGACTTACTGTATGTAAGGACACTTTCTTTAGATAATGGAGACTGAATGTATCAACGCATCAGAGACTCAGCAGCTACAAGAATACTGCTAGAATACTAGGAGAGAAATAATATTGGAAATATCATTCCACCTATGATGTGAGGTGGGGCCAAAGCAGTACAATGAGGACAATGATAAAGATATCCGTAAGACCATTGGTAGCCAAACTTATCTTGGTTAGCTCTGCTTCGATTTGTAAAATGTAAAAAATTAAATAATTTATTGTCCTACAATGGGGAAATTTACTCTCTGTGGCGTGCAGAGAGCAGTCTAGGCTTAAGGATCTTACTCGGGGAGCTGAAGAAGCAGTCTGTGGGAATGAGTGGGACTTGAACTCAGAATCTCTGGGACCCATGCACAACGCTCTAACCACTAGCCCACCACTTCCTCCAACAGTAAAGCTCCCCATGAGGGAATCGAACCCTGGCAGGGATGCTCTCTACTATACTCTCCACTACACTAGCGAGGAAAAATTTCTTTCTAAACAATTTTCTTGGTTGTTCAACAAAGAAAAATCAATTGCCGCAAAGCATACTGCAATAAAATAAACTACAGTTCCCTTTAAAATCATGACACCGCCAATATTTAAGAGTAAATATTTTAGGATAAATTGTTTATTATACTATGTAAGAGTATTTAAAATTGCCATAAGTTGCCTTTTTTTATTTTATTCGGGTAATTTCTGAACAAGTAATTAAAATATCAAACTGCCATAATTTTCACCAAATTAAAACTACCTACCATATCTGAAAAAAAAAAAAACATTAAACATGATTTTAGATATAACATAAACAGAAGTATGGCAGGCAATTAACAAACTGAAAAACAATCAAACACCAAGGTCTTGACAGTCTTCTTGGAGAATTTTAAAATTGCTTCACAAATATTCTATTGCCAGAATTATGTAAAATATTTTAGTATGCACGCAAAAAGGGCAAAATATAAGACCCTTGATCAGAGGCTATTATTTCAGTTATCTATAAGGAAGGGAAAGATGCCATAATCGGTCAGGGATTCAAGCCAATTATTGTGATATTCATGGACCTAAAACTTCTGACCAGTAGTTTAGCCACAAGGAAAATAAAAGTGTAATGGAAAAAAAACACTTATTTAACCAGAGCAGACAATACAGACATAATGTAAATAAAATAAAATAAAGAGAGCCTTATGTCATACACTGTACGATTTTTGCCCTTCTCGGGCAGATTCTCGAGTCGTGCCAGAATTTTTAATCGGGCCGACCCTTATCCTCGTCGTGTGTCGTGTATACAAGGGGTAACGAGGGGCGACCAACCCCTTAGACCACCTCTCGATCAGGAACCGTAAGATCGGGAGAATATCAAACATGTTTGAAATTCAGTCAGCCATCGTAAGGTCGCATCAGAGTATCGGGCCGTACAGTGTAAGAACATACATTGTGAGCTGTGAACATTTAAACCCTGCAGTTTCGTCATACAGTTTCAGTTGTAGCTGCATGCAACGATTGAAAATATCGCACAGTTTTTGCCCGGCTTTAAATGTTATAAAGGCAGTTATCAAAACATAGTGCTAATTAGTTTTGATGCACAAAATGCAGTTGAGCTAGTTTTTTGGCCCTTTTTCATAAAACACACTATTAATTATGGGTTTCCATCCACAGTTTGTTAAAAGGATAAAAATAATATAATCAAAACCTAAATAATATGTCAGGTTACTCTGAATTATCTGTGCTTGAAAGAAGCGTCAGTCCCTAATTACTCTTTGTTATATATATTGAACCTGTGGTAGCAATGAATAGAGTAAATAAGGATATAAATTAAATTATAGACAGAAATAACAGGGAGATCTCACTTTTCGCTGAAGATATTTTAACTTATAGAAGTGATCCGTTCATGTCTGTTACCTTATTAATATAAACTTCAAAGGTGTCATGATTCTGCTCTTTTTGGTTCTGTTTAAGTTTTTTTGAGTTTTCAGTAACACTTTGATACATTTTATTCTGTGTTTTCTAGCAAATTGGTTTTATTTCCATTTTGTCATTTTAGTTGTTTTCTGGTTGTAGTTCAGTTCTTATGTTTTTCTGTTTTGTTCTCTGTTGCCCCCTTGTGTCAGTCTACTTCCTCCTAGCTTCCTTCTAGTCCTTCTGTCCACACCTGCTCCCAATCAGTTGATTACTCCATTCTTTATTCTGTTTGGCATTTATTCTCCTCTTGTGCATGCAGTGTTTGCTGGATTCTCTTCATTCCTTCATTCCCTCCTTAACCCAGATGTTCCCTTTTTGTTCTGGTTCCTGTGTTGCTTGATTAGTTACTTTTGGATTTATGGTTCTGTTGTCACTCCTTATTCAATCTGCAAGAAACAACCCCATCTTCTGTCTCTGAATTTAGATCCTCTAAAAACCTCCACACAACCTTACAGAAAGGAACATGGACAAATCCCATTAGATTTATCATTAATTGATTGCGTAGCCTGCAGGCTACAGTTATTAGTATATCTGCAAGTATTTATATTCCAAAATGATGTCTTTGGTTACCAACATATTTATACTAATTTACTAATGCAAATTAGTACTATTTACTTAAAACAGTATGCTAATTTATACTAATTTTGTATACATTGTCAATACTTTGTAAAGGGGTGAGTGTTTTTATTATTGTATGGTCTGGTATCAGTTAAATTCTATTCAGTTTATTTACATTTACAATTCACACCACATCATCTTAAGGCACTTTACAATTCACCAGTTCATACAGTCAAATTAATTCAACGTTTTCTATCTAAGTAAAACCAGTTGATTGCATCGACTCATTGACTCAAAGGCAATCCTTCACTCTAAGCATGCTTGTAGCGACAGTGGAGAAGAAAATCCAGAATAAAAAGTGTAATAAAATACTTTTATATTAATATCTAAATCATTTTAGAACCCAAAACCCTACTGTAAACATAATTTTCTGGCTTTTTGCTAAATGTGGGTTCACTAGCTGAAACAAATAAGAAATGATTAATTACTCTTGTATTTTTGGGGTCTTTTTTTGTAGTGGTTAGTTGTTTTTGCGATCTGTGTAGATGCAAAAAGAGATCAATGTGTGTAGAGCACAACTTTCCAGCAATGGCAGGGTGTGAGAACTGGAATCTTTGTTTTGATTGGCACCGTGAGAGAACTGCTGCTCTACCTGTATGTCAACTAGTGAGTGTTGATGGAGGATGGTTAACAGTGTCAGACTTGCATCACACCGATGCCCCGCCTTAACAGTTTTTATTGCAGCTATTCAATGCTTCTCTGACACTTAGACTCTCCAATTGTGCTTTGCATATCTGTACCATGCCTGTTTCTTTCTATACGTGTCTCTTTAGAAAGGTGATTGTTTTTTGTCGTTCTGCTCTCCCTGTCCGTGGGGCTTTTCTGCTTCAAAAGCTGTCCATGTTAGTGTGACTTTCTGACTAACAGGCAAACATTTAACTTTTGTCTGTAATTCAGCTGTGTAGAGTGTCCATTGTTATGTGCAACCTGGATTTAGAGGCCTTTGGAAGGTGCAAAGCTTCTATAACATGGTTCGGAAAGTAGTCCTGCCCTTGATGTTGGGTGGTAGGACAGCAGGGGTAAATAAAAATATTTCAAACAGAACATTATCTTTTGGAATTAATGAGGCCTTTTTTTTCTTTTCCTGATGTTTTCCACTGTTTTTCTGTCAATGTGACGAAGGTGCAGCAAACAGCAGAACTTACATTTAAAGAAAAAGTCCAGTCAGCAAGGAATGATCAATGGATCATTATCTATACCTAAAACTAATAAATCTGCTGTGATTTAATTAATTTAGCGTTAATCAGTAAAAAAATAATAATAAACAATAATTTTCTTTGCGATCACTGAGTGACAATTTGTTCACCTGTTCCAAAGTGTTTTTTTTATTTTTTGTGATGCCTAATGAAGGGTTGGTGCTAGTGTTTAGTGGAATAGGATTGGGCCTCTGCAAAAGTGACTGCCCATATTTTCGCATATATAGTTAAACCTCACTCCTGACATCTTCCAGCAGTAACGTCACAGTGCACTTTACAATTTACTCTTAATTAAAAACACTTATCATTTATTGAACCATATGTAAAATTTCATATTTAAGAACTTTTAGCACTTTGAATTCTGAATATGACCAGACTTTTCCTTTCAATACAGACGTTACCTCTGTCATTAGGCCGCTCCTTACAGCTGCAGTCAATTTCCAGCAGGTTTGCATTGATGCATACTCTCTATTCAAGGGCTGAATGATCCATTTGCTCTACCCACTACGTGGTTTGGGATGGCCTTTAATATGGCAGACCCTCCGCGGGAACATGCAAATGGAGGTTTGATGCTAGTGTTTAGTTGCCGGAATAGGATTGGGCCTCAGACTGCAAAATTGTATCCAATGGAATGTTCTAAAGAAAGGGAATCCTACACATATAAATTCTCAATTCATCTGACTTTACTTCTTTCAATCAACAACCAGTACTTATACTTATACAGTACAACCATTCCAATATGCAAAACAATGATAGGTACAAAACCTCAAGTAGACTTAATCTGGTCCCCCAAATGCGCATGGGGACATGCACATGTTGACAGTTAATTAAATAAAAATGCAAAATCAATACATGTGAGTTTATTTAAACTAAGATTTTACATCAAGTAATCTCTAAAATTGCAAATTTCAGAAGACCCAAAACAAGATGGGCTGTCTAAATCAAATAAACAAACAAGAATGTTAACTGAAAATACTCTAGATTCTAAAATATTCTCATCCAGTTTGTCACAAGGCAGACTTACACTGAAATGAAGACCAAGGTGGTTTAACAAAAGAATCAACCAAAGAGCAATGAAGGTGATGAGGACATATACTGAGAGAAAACAGGAAGTGCTGAGCAGCAGAGATAGAAAGTATGGAACCAGTTCTAATATAAATTAAAATAAATAACAAATAAATAAATACTCAACAAAAACATATGCATACACATAAATCAATAAAAATATATCAAATAAATGAATAGGAGCATACTTCTAAATTATATGAGTACTAAATGTTTAACTTAACTTTTATTAAGAAGTTAAATAATGGTATTGTTTCCATGAATTAGGCATCACAAAAAAAAAATCAAACTTTGGAACAGGTGGACATTTTTTAATTTTGATACAGGATTCCCTCATGACACTGGTGCACTGGACTGCACACATGAAAATATAACGCCCCTCTGGAGCAAATGAAGGTGAACAAAGAAAATGTAGAATGAAAAAAACATATCTGCTGTTTTATAAAGGATCCTGGGTCCAGCCCAAAAACTTAAACTACTTGACCACAGAGAGATTGAATACTAGGATAAAAAAAATAGGCTAATATAAATCTATAAGCTTTAAGAATAATTTTGGAAAATTTTGACGCCATTAATTCTGATAACATATAACAGTTATATTTGTATCGCATAAGAGTAGGAGGCTAGAGGAGGACTAATATGGGAGATGTATGGACTGAGTAAATGAGGATAGGAAAGTCGGTGGTGTGAGATAAGATGCAGAAGACAGGATAAGATGGACATATAAAAAAAGATATTTATTGCATAAAGGGAAAGTTATTGTGAATATTATTATTAGCAAACAATTATATTTCTTAAGTCAGACTGTCTATGCTATCTTTCTTTAGTGCTCCTGTATAAAAAAAAAGCTTTACTGGCATATGAACCCTAATTAAACTTGTTTTTCACATTAAATAAACCTCTCAAAAGAAAAAACCTTTAAGTAGGTGGACTCGGCTCAAACTTGTTGTCTCCTTAAGCTTCTAGGGCTCACTAATGGGCAAGAACTGTTTACAGGTCTTTATTAGGGCAACATTTCTGTAAAAAAATATATATATATCTATGTGTATTTATTGATGTGATGTAATATTCCAAGTGCTTAACTCTCTTCAAGTGCAAATAGAAAATCATTATAAATATCTAAGTTTAGGCATGAAAACAATATGTGCAGAATAGTAATTAATAGGTTTGGATTGCCTACTTGTTAACAGTTCTCAGGTTGCTGTGAAATCCCTCTAACAATCGTCCTATTCCAAATGTCAGATATGATTGGCATATGTTATTTGCTGGACTTTCCATGGTATGCTAAATTAGCAGATTGTTATGATCCTAATGCCACCACAATAAAAGAATAGATTAGAGCTGTTTATAAAAATACTAATTATTATTTAAATGGCAAAATTCAAGACAAAGAATCCAAGTGTTGTCATCCAGGGGTTGATCTAAAAATACATAGTCTAATTACAAACTATAAAAGAGGCTCAACAGTGTTAATATATCATCCCAGGCACTTTAAAGGACGGGCCATATTTACTATACTCCCATAATACCCTATCATCAATTCCCTTTGTACCGGCTGATTGTAGGCTCACAGGATTACAACAGGTAGTTTCAGTGAGGCACATTTACAGGTGTAAGCTCAGACTTTTGTCTGCACTTTGTCTGTTAGTCTCCTTTGGTGCTCTAAATACACAGCCAAGGCCTTAAGTAAAGGAGCATAAAAAGCAAAATGAGCAGGTCTCCATTCCTAGAGGGAGTTAGAAAGGGATTGGTAGGGACATTAATGTCTGCAGAGACACTATTTCTCCAGAGCCAGAAAAATGACATAGTTTTAGCATCCAGAGCTAATTGGCAACCTGGTTTTATGAAAAAAATCCAAAAATGCAGTTCTGAAAGAAAGGTAATATCTCAACCAGAAAAGAGACTAAGTAACATCTGTGCTGCACCAAATCCTGTCAATCCGTGCTTTAACCTATCATCCCCTCCTCCCCTGCATTTGTGTCTGCTTCAACCAAGTATGATGACCATAGTGGCTCCCAACAGGCAAAATGAGAGCCACTTAGGAGTTGGCATTAAGCCTAGATAGCAACGTGACAGGGCAAGGACTTACCTTTTGGTCCGACAGAAATCCCCGTTGTCTCACTGTCTTATTTATTCCTTTCTTTTTTCTCAGTTTTGAAGTCATTATTTACTTTTTTGCGATTTTTTAAAGCATATTCTTCACTTTCCTCCTGTCATTTTTCACCTCACAGTTGAATTATTCAGCTTTCTATTAAAATGCAGTCTAACAAACCATATCTCTGTCACACCTGTATCCTTCATGGATTTTCTTGACAATAACTTACATTGTTTCAGATTTGTGTACAAAATATAGATAACTTTTACTCTCATGACCTAAAAACATTAATAAAGAAAACAAAGATCAATAATAATTTTTGTTAAAATGTAGTTGGCTTTATATTGAAGGCAAAGAATACACAAAACAATCAGACATTTGCAGGTTTTCATCTTAAAAAGTTTTAAGAACTACCCTTTTTTTCCCTTTTTTTTTTAAAGATTATTACATTTTATTTTGATTTCCCTTCCATCTACTAACCAAACTACCACAGACCAAAACAGTCTCTAAAAATAGAGTTAAAAAAAGACAACAGAGCAAATCTCTACTTGTTAGGTTTGATGTTACAGGGGGAAAAAATGCTATTTTAGATCACTTTATATAAAATCATGCAATTTATAAATGAAAGCTGTTTGGGAATACACATTGACTAAGTGGTTGGTACCCCTCATTTAATGAACAAGAAACCCAGAATAGACAGAAACAACTTGAATCTGACAAAAGTAATGATAAATAGAAATTCAACGAGAATTACCACATGATAGTCAGACATTGCTTTTCACCCATGTTTGACCAGAATGACTTTAAAGATTTAACTCATGGACAAAAATCATGGTATCCCTAGAAAACGCTGGAAATAATGTGACCAAAGGGATATGTTAAATCAAGGTGTGTCCATTAATTAGCATAACAGGTGTCAACAATCTAGTAATCAATCAGTTGGCCTATATATAGGGCTACACATATTGCTGTTTGGTGACATGGTGTGTAATGCGTTCAACATGGACCAGAGGAAGCAAAGCAAAATGATTAGAGAGATTAGAAAGAAACCTATAGACAAGAGTTGACGTTCAAATGTCAATGACGTATGTAAAAGTGACTCACCCTGACGTCACATTTCTGCAACAATTTACTTACGCAGCTGACTCCCAATTAACTCTCTCTTGCCTGTGGCTTTCCAGCCTTGATAGGGGAGGCATACGCAGTTTTTCAGCTGAATCTATGTAAGTAGCCACCAAATCCCCTCTGGAGAAGACTCTGTGCTCACTGTCCAAATCAGACTACACCTAGCCTACAATTCAGAAAGATCTGAACAGTGTCTTTTCCTGCGTTTCAAAGGATATAGATGAGAAAACTGGCCAGCTCATGTCGTCGACCCACGTTTGCCAACCATGGAACAGCCCGGGCCCAATATTGTTCAATTGTTTGCAGAGGAGGCGCTAGAAGCCACTGACCAGTGCAACGCTGGTTCCACCAATGACTTGAACTGTGCAGCTACCGCTGTTTTGGAATCGTGCTGTTGCATGCATGAGCCGCTGCTACAAAGCTATCCACCTCCGCCTTAAAGGGGAAACCCTTGCCAATGCTGCTTAATTTATCAAATTATGCCCTGCAGGTCTACCTCTGTTGTTTGCATCAGAATAACTCACTCTCCTTCTCCAAGAGCTGCCTGTTGGATAAGCGTACGGTGTTCCCTGAACCAAACCGAGTCAGACCCAAGGCCCCCCTCCATTCCACCAAACCAGTAAACCCCTTTTCCCCTTTTTTCACTTGATGCTTATAAATACTCTGCTTGGGCGTATTTTCATGTTTTATCTGAAACAAGCTTTCTGATTCAATATATATAAAGTAGTAAGACCTCTGAACTGAATGCCAATCCTAACCGAGGAGTCCAACCTTTACATAAAAGATCAAGAACCCTGCCGAGAAAGCATATTAAAGTTATTCCCCCAATTTGAATACCCTATTTTACACATCATCATTAGCTAACTTCCAGTTCTTGTTATTTAATATATCCATAACCTTTGATAAAATTGCACAACACAAGCATGTTAATGTCACGATATTCCCTGGTGGCTCACCTAAATTACTCATGCCTTTCACCTGCTTAACTCTCTCAAGCTCGTTATTATTACTCATCTCATCCACCTGCAGGTTTCCTTTATATTGGGCTCAGTTCCAGCTATCATGGCCAGATCATAGTTTGTTGGATTTCTGTTAGTTCCCTGTTTGCCTTCTGTTAGTGTCCTGTCTGTCAGTAATAGTTATTTCCAAGGTTCATTTCCCCATTTCCAGTAGATTATTTTTCAGCTCATGTCTTAAGGCTAGTTTTAATCCTTAACCAGTGGAGAAAGTATTTCAGCATTTCCATAGTGATGCTGTTTTCCTGATTCTGTTCCCTCTCACCCACTGGCCCTATCTAATCTGCCCCCCTGAACCTCTGTTGGACTCCTGCTTGATCCTGTCTGTGCATTTCTGACTGAGCTGGATGCTCGATGTACGGGACTCTGAACCTGCCTTAACACTCTGATGCATTCCTGGAATCCGGATCTGTCCGTTCCTGAGTGGACTGTACTGTTTGTGCTTTTTGGAGACACTGTATTCTGAAATAGCTTTCTCTGTGTGTTTTACTTTGAAAAACTGTAAATAAAATTTTAGATATCTTTTTCCATTGAATAAAGTGTAAGTAGATTAAACAGCAAACTTGAATATCTAATAAAATACAGTATATTGAGACAGAAAGATATTTTTGTATTTTAAAAGTTTTTTGTTTTTTTGTTTTTTTTTCAGTTTGATAGACTTATTTCTGTATTAGTACTATTTTGGAGCCTAAAAAAAAGACCAGCCTCAACCCCTATGTCCTTTGTTCCAAAATGTTATGATTTCACTTTTAGTTGCTGTGTGGGAATTTGCACTCCATCACTGCTGGGCCATCTGAGGTCTCATTTGTTGCTAATATAAAGACAAATCTTAGTATAGAGACAAGATTGCAGGAAGGAATCATGAAGCTCAGTGTCATTAACAACAAAATATGTTTTTGATGTTAACAAAGACACAAAGATTTTATATGAATCCTGGGGCTTGATACATATCTCTGCTTAAAGTGTCCTCAATATGGCATATTGAGGACACTTTAATCTTTTTAAATATTAATGTACGAAATTGAGAAGGGTACTTGACTATCTATTTTACGGCATATACCAACCTCTCACAGACTTTTTAGACATTTTATACATTGCTCTGATGTCAAAGCAGTGTCCTCAGCATTACTGAAAAGTGTTGAACACAAAAGTATTTAAATTGCGTCCTTTTATAAGCTCTTCTTATTGCTTCAGTGCTAACAATTGTGATTTGCTGCCTTTTTTTGCACATTAGTTAACTAAATAAACTAAAAAAGATTAAATAAATAATTAACCCATTAAGGCCTGAATTTGTATACATACATATAAACATTTTTAATGTTTGTTTTTTTTTGTTTTTTTTAAGTTGCTGCCTAATAGATACTGGTTCTTTGACTATAACACGAAAAAATGAATTAAAATGTGGATATATTCCAAATTTATGACTATAGTAATAAAGGTTAATGATAACATACACCATCAGAGACCAGTCATACAGGACACAGGTCAAACATTCCTAGGTCTGCATTGAAGGTGTTATAACTGTTTTTGAGGGAATGAGCACACTTTCTTGACTGTTTGCGTAATACAGTTTATTGACTATTTAAGACAATGTGTCCAGAGTTTAATGCTATGTACACTGGTCAAAAACTGACTGTTCAGATGTCTATAAATAACTGGTTTGAAGATATATCTGGAGATTATGGAGGTTGGTGTTCTGTGCATGTTTTCTGTTTTTCATATTCAGTGTTTGTCTTGAGAAATCTACATGATCTTTTTATTACCTATTTCACATAGCTCACAACCTGGCAGCAAAGGTTAACATTTCTCTTTAATTGCATGCTTTTTTCTCTTAAGGAGAGAAAAGCTTACAATGCAAGATTAAGTCACACACTTGTGCTTCTCAGAGACCTGCAGAACAACATCAAACGAAAGCACAAAGTCAAAGGAAAAGGCAAAGCAAATGCTGGCAGCATATAATCACTGGTAATTATATGTGTGGTGGGTAATAACTGTCTTATTGCAAACAACTTTATAGCCCCAAAACTGCCAATGTTTACACAGGAAATCATATTTCAACCTATCCACACAGTTAAGCTCAGAACGTAGTTATCATTCAGAGGGACGTAAATACAGGCTTAGAGGACCCTTATATATCAGTGGGTGGACCATAATTGTTTAGATAAATCAGAAAGCTAATCTTTTTCAGAAAACCGGAAAGGACTTCTAAAACCATGAGGAAACATGGTTTTGGAAGCAAACAAGATCTGTAAAATTGCTCAAAAGTTCAAAGCAAAAATTTGTGGCAAACAAAGGGGCAAACACGCTTTTTTTTTTTTTTTTTTTTTTTTTTTTTTTTTTTTTTTACATTTTTTGTTTGAAAATTAAATAACACCTGGAAATTTTCCATCCAAACTTTTACTTTCTGAAAATTTCCCTGAAAATCCATGCAAATTTAAGGAACTTTAATGTAAACATCCCATGTATTATATTAATGTGCCATTTATATAATAAAATATTCTAGATTAGTTAAAAGCCTAAAGGCAGGAATAAAGTATGTGGCTTCATGTCTAATTAATCCTGTTATTACTCTTTGTTTTTTATGTGTGCTGTGAAAAGAAAATGTGCAATGTTAAAATATCTCTCCCTCACCTCTTTGGCTCAACTCTCACTTTCTCAACATTTAGAGTTTAGTCAAAAGCTCCTAATAATAGTTTAATGTTTCTTTTTGTGAAATCTAACAACACTGATACAAAATCTAACAACTAATCCTCAAAATACCAAGAACAGAACAAAAAAAAGAAAAACTTACCAACTAAGAAAGAACGGAACCATATGGATAACACCTTGATTATTACAAACCACAGGAAAATAGAAGAAAAAAAAAAGTAATAGCCCTGGATTAATCCAATTAGAGCAGGAATACAGCTACTTTTCTTTTTCTATGATGTCCAAACTCACCGTCTGGAAAAGAAATAGCCTTGTTATTTTTATTATTTTAATTGTAAATTTGTGGTTTTAAGGCTTGTGATCACACATAACCGATCACTTTAAACACAACAACCCTTGGATTTTGAACATACAAATGGACATGATCAAAACAGCACTGATCAGTTATCAACTGGTATTTGCAATTAAATTTGTCATTAAAGGGATATATATTTTAGAAGGATAGCTTTTAAACAAACCAGCTTTATTCATAAGGTACTCTAAAAATAGCTGAGAAAACGAGAAAAAAGTTCACTGAGAAAAGAGACAAATGATTAAGATAAGAAATAA
The DNA here is from genome assembly GCF_016077235.1 of Cyprinodon tularosa. Classification (NCBI taxonomy): domain Eukaryota; kingdom Metazoa; phylum Chordata; class Actinopteri; order Cyprinodontiformes; family Cyprinodontidae; genus Cyprinodon; species Cyprinodon tularosa. The sequence goes on along the minus strand of NW_024038987.1, from coordinate 325,336 downwards.
GAAAAATAAGTCTGAATAGATAAGATTATGATTAAAATTGAAATAAATAATCAAAGTAAGACTGGCAAAATAGAATACACCATTGACAAGAAAAAAGTATCAAATTTATTAACATCTTATACTGGTTCAAAAGCTAAATATTAAAGGTGGATCATAAGAGCAAATTTAACGATGTCTGCTGTAGAGGCTTGTCTAATCTGCAACAGAAAAACATTTTATGGGTGTAGTGACACCTATTAAGTTACAGGTACAAATAACAGTTACGGTAACAGTTAAGGAGGAGCAAAGCTGAAATACCTGAAAAAAAAGTAAATGTAGTCTAAAACTGACTGGTAACAATACAGAGAAGATAAACCTGAAGTAATATGCTCTCCCCTTCATGTTCCGGTAAAAAGTCTTACAGCAACACTTTGCTCTAATTAAGGCTCTCATAATGAAGATTTACTCACTCTAAAACATTAAGAACACAGTAATCCAACTGAGTTGTAACAAAGGTGTGGGTTACTGTTATGAAGTCATCTTATGGCACAATATTAATTTGGATTTATTTCAAGCCATGTATGTAACTATTGCACATGCAGTTTAAAATCACCATTCATTTGAAAACCAAGATTTGTTACATTAAGCTTTAAATTAAATTAATTTCCATTTATTTATATAGTGCCAAATCACACTGTCATCTTAAGGCATTTTACAGAGATAATTCAACCAGATCATACAAACTGATTCAGTTTTCTGTCTAAGGAAAACCAGCTGATTGCATCAACTTATTGATTCATTAGTATCAAATTTAATGGAGAAGAATACCTGCCTGTGACTTTAGGACTAGTCATCTTATCATTCAAAAGTAAAAAAAAGCCATCTATGCATTTAATTCCTTGAGACATTTCTGTGTTTCTTCATTTCTGCTGTTTTATAGGCATAAACCTGAGTATTGTTAGAATAGCAATGGAAAACAATTATATGGTTTCCAAAAAAGGGAGTAAATTGGCAAGAGATAGAGGGGAAATAACAGAATTCTGAGAATTAAGCCATCCAGGATTTCAAACCAGAACTGAATCGAGAAGTTCCTGTTCCAAACTGTCTCTCAGGGAAATATGAACATGACCATTCTAGTGCCGTAACATGGATATTTGAATGATGTTCTATGCTTTTATTAAAAAGAAGACTTGAATGTGTTATTTAGATATTGCACATAAAATAAGACTTTATATTGTCACAGTTGTTTGTGTACCTTTATATGCTCTCTCTTAGAGATTTTTTTTCTTCTAAAATATTCAATGGATCAGTATAAAGCGAAGTTAACTTTTCCAAAGAATAATTTACAGCATAATCTTTTATATTTAGTGCATTTTAAAACTTTATATAATAATTATGGAGTCAATTAGAGTAACTTTGTACACAGATCAGATGATTACCTGAAGATAACTTTGGCTAAAACAACATTTTTAATAAAGTAGGTCTGTTAACTTAGAGACAAGCTTAATATTATGTTTTTAATGGGATTCTAAAAGGTCCCCTTTGAAAAACACAGTTTTTAGTATATTCTACAGTGAACATATCTGCCGGTTATTAGTGTTCCTATGTGTGTCTGTGTGTCTATTCAGCTCCTCATAATATCCCAGTTATACACAGGATGACTTCTTGTTTAGGGTGGAAAACTGTCTATGCAAATCCTTTGCTTTGTTTTCAGTAAGTGTAACAAGACAAAGGCAGCCTGCCAACGGTTTCCCTCAACCATCTGCATTCGAATTTTAAAGCACATTAACCATGTAGTGCACAAAAAAGTCCTAGAGCAACATCTTCACTATTTTTTTTTTTTGTCCAAATATTATCAATGATGAAAATGGGAACTAATTTGTTGCTTATGTGACACCTGCAGCCTCTTGCCAGAGACAAACCCACTCCTTTGCATGCCATGAAGAAAGGATTGTCCTACCCTTCAGCATGCCAAACGTCCTATTAAGCAGGTAGAACCAGTTGGCAACAGTCAGGAAAAGAAGAATCATTGTAACTAAATGGGAGTGGTGAGCATGAGTTAACCATCACGTTTATAAAGACCAACCCAAAAGCAGATGCAGCACGGATGGGCTCTAATACAGCACCAATATGAAAACTGGTGAGCCACACCTCCACAGACAAAAACAACTGAAATAAGGAAAACAAAACAAACAAAAAAACGGTGACATATCCTGGCTGTCCCGAGAACAGCGGCATTTGTAAATTTGACAAAAGGGCAGCAGGTCATTACAACCTAGTGTGGAAAACGCCCAGAGGAAAAGAAAAAAGTGCACGCATACTGTAGCAATGCCTCTCACAATTACTCCACCCACAGGTACATAAATCACTCCAGCCGCATCCATAGTAGAAAGGATATTTTCTGTGGGTAATGTCTAGCAGCTGAAAGATTAAGCTTTTGTCAAGCTTTATTTAACTGCCTCAATATTTATCCAGTTGAACAAAGAAGCCCTTTGTGTTTTGTTGTTCCCTCTGATAGGTCTATTCATCATCTACAACACATCTATAAAGCTACAATGGAGAACCACTGACCACCAAAGGGCTAACAGTTTAAGATTTGGTTGCGGCTACTTCTGCAGCATGACTTTAGTCATTGAGCTACTGCTGACATAAAGCTACTTTAAGCTGAAAATTGAAATAAAATGCAATAAAAATCCCTGAATAAGCAATTATTAGCATTAGTCTGAAGTACATATTTTATATTAAATCCACAAAATTGAGAAGTTTGTACAGTGGGAAAACTTAGAATTTGGATAAAATGGGTAAAAATAGATGATAACATTATGGTATAAGATTATGGTTGATTCAGAATATTTAGGTGAAATCTATAAATCTGTACTCATTTAAACCTACACAGCCCTTTAGGGCAATGCCATCCAGATTTTGACCCAGAGGTTGCAGAATCATAATAAAGGGGTGTTTTGGAGATAGAGCTCTGACAAAGTAGCAGATGAAAGGGCAGGCCAGTAAGACAGAAGAGACAGAAGGAAGTAAAGACAGATTTATTGACAACAATGTGAAGATGTGAAGGATCTGGAAATCAAGGGAACATTCCACCCTGAGCAGACATGATGAAGAGACATAGAAAGAAACCTTAATGGAACAGCTGGGGCAGAGAGGAGAAGACAGAAGATAGCCAGGAGACAGGGAAATTTGTGTAAATGATAAGCAAATGTACAAAGGTGAGCAGAGAATGGAAGAAAGAGAGCCAGATCCTGGGGGAGAGCATTAAAGATTAAAGAAATACAGCTGAGAATATAGGCAGGGTGGATGTTAACAACAAAGTGAGATAAAGAAGAAGCGGATAAAACAACATTTCTAAGCCAACCAGGAGGATGCCAGCTGTGTTTACATGACCCCTGACCTCGAAGCCACTCCTTCATTGTCACTATTTCACCTTAGCACTGCTGCAAACACTATAATACAGGAATAAGTATTTTTAAGAAGTATAAGATGACTTAAATACAATAATTCTGCACCAATTTTACTTTTCAGATTTTAAAAATGTGACAAAAAATAACCCAGAGAAAAACTGATGGATTAAATTGGGTAACTATAAAAAAAATTCTGAAACAATATATATTCTACTTAATATAGTCCAATTACTTTAACATTTTTGGGTTTGGAGCAAATTATTTTAAAAATACAAGTAAACACAATTATAATTTATTTGTGCTTTGATTTCAAGGATCCAAGGTTATTCTCCTCATGCATGTTTCTTGTACAGTGCAAAAGCATGACTCCTATAGTCATTCCCTTGACTGAAATTGCACCTAGGTATAAGTATTTGCCTTATGGTTGTCTGTTTTTCATTCATTTGAAGCAACAAAAAAATCTGAAGAGTCGCTGTTAAGTAAAAAGTTGTGGGTACGATCCTAGCCTGGGTCAAGATGTTCAACTCCTGTCATGAACAGTGTATTGACAGGCCTTTTGTAAGGGCATGCAAATTTATCCAACAAATAAAGCTGTTTTAAACACAAATTCATGCAGAAATGTAATCTGTGGAACTAAAACGAGAATCAAACGCTTTCTCCTGGAGGGAAACCCCCCTGGTCTGCTGACAGCTGAGGTAAGCTGGCCGTGAGAGCAGAACTCATTAGTGGGCCGCGTTTGAAGGAGTCTTAAAGGGATTTGTGAATTCAGACAGGTCTTGACGCCACGCTGTGACGTAATTAGCCTACAAATGCATCCTTTGAAGGACACAGCCCCTGAAACAGACACACTGAGTGGATGACTCCAAACTATCTTGAACTACGGTATTAGGATCCATTCAATTTACCTTACCTCAACTTACCTCATACAAAGTCAAGGGGAAAGTCAAAACCAAACATGAACATATATTGAAAGCTATTTGTCCTAATAAACCCACCTAGGGTGTTGGTCGTCTTTAGACAAAAAGAGTTATCCAATTAGATGTGCTTCAACTCCTACATTGAATGTTTTACAGTATATCTCGACACATAAGGGGAAGAAGACTATAGACAACAGCGAGCATCCTTTTCCAAAGATTTTTAAACAAGAAGAAAGTGTCTTCAGTCAGAGGCTTCTCCAGATTTGGTAAAAGAAGATCACTGCAGGAGATCCTTCCTGCCTACAGCTATCAACACCTATTACAACTCTATGAAACAAAAACATATGACTTACTGCAACATTAAATTTCCCTATGGAATTAATAAAGCAATTTGAATTGTTTTGTACTTAATCTCCAAAATATTAAAAAGAAATGTTTAGGAAAGGTCAAAATGTTATTTAAAGTTTCCAAAACAACAACTGTGACCATTTTCAAGTTGTTTTTATTATTATATTATCCATTAATCTATCTATCCATTGTCAACACCAGCTGATCCCTTATTTATTGACACAAAAAAATCTCAAGTTAATTTAATACTGGCATTATTTTTAAAATAATAGAAATCAAATGTTCAGAAAAAATAACTTTTTTTTTGTTTAGAAAAATATGCATGCTGGTTTCTCCAGGTTTAAACTTGGTGAAACTATACCGACCTGTAGCTTTAAAGCTGAAGTATATTTAGAAGCTCTGCACCATGCTGTATGCTGGGGTATGCAGCACGTGTGTTTAGTTTTTAGTGAAACTGGAAAAGCATGTTGGGTCCAACATAAGTGGTGTTTCTGTAGCTACTCACAATTATGTACACCTTGACAAAACCCCTATTCCATTTTAAGGGGTAAGCACAAAGCATTTTATTCTTCTTCTTCTTCTTCTTATAACCACACAAAACACCATAAAGTGGCAAATACTGATTATTTCTGTACTGCTTTTTTCATCCAAAACATCTGAAAAATGATAACCTGTTATTGTTGCTATCACCTAAAGATTAATTTTAAGCAATCAGAAGTGAAAAAAACAGTCAAGTTTTTAAGCTTCCACTTCTCCACAGCGAAGCAGCACTCTAACCCTGTAACCCCGGCCTCAAACGTCTCATGAACTAGGCAAACCCAAAGGACAAAGTAATGCACAATGTGTAGATCAGATCAAAGCCTGACAGCCTTAACAGATCCCCTCTATAGCCTAAAATTTGTCTTTAGTCTTTTCTTCTCGTTTTTCACCATTTGTCCTCTCGCCCTGTGGCTCTTCTGTCCCAAAAACCCTCTAATGTGTTCCCTCACCCTTCTCTCCCCCCATTTCTCCCTGTCTCAAAGAAATATGTCCTGCAGGATTTATCTTCTTCCTTCACAGCACTCAGCTCACTGGCCCGGGAGAGAGAAAGAGAAGCAGCTGGTTTTTACACAACATGGAGAAAAGGATGGATAGATTTAGGGGGTGGGGTAAAGTTCTAGCAATAAAGATGGGGACAAATAAATAGTTAGTGGGAAAATATAGAGGAGTAAGAAAGAAAAAAGGTGGGAAATAGATAAAGAGAAGATAGACAAAAGGTAGAAAAAAACATATATATATATATATATATATATATATATATATATATATATATATATATATATATATATATATAAATAGAAGATGTTCTGAAACAGAAGGATGTTAGGTATTTTAAGAATCATGTCTGTGTCGGATCACATCATAATATTTAAATCTAAAGAGGACCAAAAATTATAGCACTTATTTAGGAACAAGCCCTGAATTTATCATGATCTATTTATGCCTCATTCCAGATGTAAAAAAAAAAAAAGCCACTCTTCCTAGTGTTTTGCTTCACTGCAGTTTGAATGATGCAGTTTGAATGATGTAGCTATGACGTCTAACACAGAGGAAGCTAACCCAAAGTCAGAAGAAGTCTGCAGAAGCTACAGAGGACCAAGTATTTTATAACGAGGGTTAAACAACCTGTACAATCCCTCTAGTTTCCTTGCAGGGACTATCTTGCCATCTTTCATATATTCTTTGTGATGCTTTATGTCTCACTGTAACCGATATTAAAAATAAGTTAAAAGCAGTCAAGTTATTGAAACACTACTTCAAAACAAGTGACACCTTACAACACTTAAAACAGATCCAATTTGTATACACAAATATACACAACAGTTTGTTTAACCATATTGACAGATTTGATTATAATTCTGTAGATTTTATGTCGACCCTGTCATTCCATAATGCAGTAGATGACTTCAGCACTCCTTCCCATAAAGCGAGTATAATGCATGAGAGGATAAATGACTGCATTTATTTATTACTTTTCTTGATTTATTAAAAACAAAACATTCAACAAGAAAGAGGCATTACTTATTAGTATATTTGGAGACCCCAGGTTACAATCTGATTTATATACATTTGTTTGTGTTTTTGGTTTTCAACCATCTTTTTAACTTTATGCTGAAAACTGCAAATTTGGGTGTTTGTTTTTTTGTGTGGAAACTTAGGAATAAAACCTTTATGGAAGTGATTTATAAAGATTACCAGTTCAGATTAAATGTCTACCTATGACCTTCAAGCACATTGTGGGACAATATATAACTAATTTAACAAAAACAATTACCTGTCACTTTCATTAAAATGTCACTGAAATGCAACATTTCTCAACCTTACTTTACAAAATAATTAATACATTTTCACACATTGAATGAATACTATAGGCAGTGAATAGGCACTGCCTATAGGCAGTTGCTTTATCATCTGATTTACATGGTTTCCACATATTTATTCCCGAAGGTGTGGTGGCTGTTATTTTGCTGTGGTGTTGCACCATGATCAGTCACATGTATTGGAAACCCTTTAGGTAACCTTCAAATATGATAGACAAAATGAGGGGAGAAATTACAGCATATCACATGGTAGCATTTTAAAATAATTTTTATGTAATTTATGGTGAAAGATGTCTGTACAGTACCTCTCAGAACATCTTCTTGAAGAAGCTATTTTGTCCTCCACTCCCTACCTGTACTAATAGCACTTATTTAAAGACAGCTGTCCACAGTCTCAAACATTTAGACTCCCAACTCAACCATGGCCAAAAGGGGACAGGATGACTGATCTTCATTAAGGGAAAATTAAGCCAAAACCTCCTTTCATGAGTAAAAGCGTTACAGATTAAATGTGGCTGGGTTTTCCAGCAAGACATTGATCCCAACTGCAACACTTGAGAGGTTCAGTAAAGAGGATGTTAAGATCCTGAAGTGGCCTAGGTCGCCACACCTTAACCACATAGAAAATTTGAGTCCATATTGCCCAGGGACAGCCCCAAAACATCACTACTCTAGAGGAAATCTACAGAGAGGAATGGACATAAATGCCAGTTACAGTGTCTGGAAACCTGGTGAAGACTTAAAGGAAACATTTGACCTCTGTTAGTGCTCACAAAGGTTATGCTACAAAGATTGAAATAGTTGTTTGTTATTAAGCTAATTTAATGCTTTTTTCCATCATGATTTACAAATAAATTCTTTAAAGATTTGAAAAGCTTATTTCTGGATCCTTTTTCTCATTTTGTCTCTCATAGTGAGGGTGAACCTGTGGTAAAATTTTTCTAAGAAGGAGAACTTGATCAATCAGTGGCTGATGAAAACTTTTCTTTGCTCTACAATAGTTAAAATCTAATTTGACCTCATTCGAAACTGCTCAAGATAAACTTTGGTCCTCAAACATAAAATCCATGCTGAACTGTAACATCATTGCTTCACTTTAAACTGATTATGGTTTCCAACTATTTTCATTTCTTCTTCTTTGTGTTCATAGTGGCTTAGTTTAGGGGAGTTTTATTAGTTTAGTCAAGAGTTTTTAACAGAAATATATTTGAGCTGGAGTTAAACTGTTTTTTGTTAATCAATTCTGATATATCAAATGGAAGCTGATGTAAATTAATTATATATGTGTGCAGAGTTAACTGTTTGACCGTGATTTGTACTGGATTCACACAAACAAACAGCCAGTTGGGTGTGTGTCACAACAACAAATATATATCTGCTCAACACCAAGCTTTTAAAGGAATTTTAAGATCTTTTGTGTATGTATGTAATCCAAGAAACAAGGACCATGGAACAGGCAGGACCTGTAGAACTGTGGCTCCACCAACTTTTGACCATCAAATATCCATCCATTCCTTCATCATCTTCTCCTGCTTCATCCGTCATGGTCGCAGTCGAGCTGGTGCCCATTTCAAGCAGTATATGGGTGAAAGGCAGGGTACACCCTGGACAGATCACCAGTACCATCAAAAACATAACATGGAAATTTAAAATACATATACAAAAAATACACAGTTAGAGAAATCTTTTTTTAGCTTTATATGGGCTCAGCAGTGTAATTTTCCAATAAGACAGTAGATTTAGGTTTCTATCTCAAAACATATAGGCTGACTGTGTCATGTCATGTGTGAACATTTTTCTACACAGATGCTAGTCACCTCAGTGTTAAAGTTAAAGTCAATAAAATAACAGCAATTTTTGACACAATGCTAATAAAAGTTATGAGATGTGCAGCTACTGTCACTCCACCAGACCCTGACCGTGATCCTCTCAGGAAACCTCAGATGAAAGGTCTGTCGCTCCCTCTAGCTGGTGTGCCACTGTACCAGATGACAATAACAACATTGGATGTATCAATATAAATCTAAAATATACAAAAACTACACAGATAAGACTTCATAACGCCAATACACAGGGACATTTAGACGGAGGATCTCCCTACAACATAATGACTGAGTAACTTTAGGCATATTTATAGCAGGGGTGAGTTTGATGTTCTTTGCCAACTATTTTCATTCTGTTTAAAAGTGCCGTTAATGGAAATAAATCTGGGGATTGTGCTCTTGAACGTCCCAAAAAAAAAAAAAATTCTGTAGCCAATATTTCATTATTACATCAATGGCAGCCACATTTATCATGCTTAGGGATAAAAGCCTATGAGTAGGCAATACATTCTAGTGTCTTAAAATGGTTTAGCTAAATCAGTTGTGTAATCAGGGTAATGCTGATGTTTTATGTGTGCACATATCTGTTGGGTGGTGGTATTGGGAGTACTGCCTAATGGGCCTGACCAACTTTAAATGCGTCTGCGGTCCATGTCAAGAAAAGAGACTGAACTGGGAATCTTGTTTCATGATAGGAGGGCAGTAAGCAGGTTAGCACAGGAAGGCCCAGTAAAGTGAGACCTAAAAAGTAATCGGACGAATTCTCATATTAGTAATACAACATGGTAGCTAACACAAAGAATCCACTCCTTGTTAACCTACTATTGATTGGGTTTAACAAGCCCCAGCTGTGAGATGCACTTGCCAATTTGCAATCAGAGGAGGAGAAGATGAACACAAACACCAACCTGAACACACCAGGATACTAACCCCTAACTTAAATAAAATTTCGTTTATTCATATAGCGCTAATTCACTGCAAATGACATCTTAAGGCATAGACACATAGAAACACAGAGACAATTCAACCAGATCATACAGTCAGATTGGATCAATGTTTTCTAACTAAGGAAAACCAGTTGATTGCATCGCCTCATTGACTCTTCAGTAATCCCTCACACCAAGCATGCTTGTAGCAACAGTGGAAAGGAACCTTTTAACATGAAGAAACCTCCAGCTAAACCAGGCTCAGTGTGAGCGGCCATCTGCAAAGGCCGACTGGGGTTCAAGGAGACAGAAGCAGACATAGAAAAAGGAGCAGGGAAACAAAAGGCAAAGGAGACACACAGCAGGGCAGACAGGCTCTGAGTAAGTTCCTATGTCAGAGGAGAAAAGAGAGCGCCTACAGTTAGTGACACTAAGAGAAACAGGACTACACTGAAAAAAACAGGCCAAGCTCCAACATCTGTAAACAAAGGTGTTGATGGCAGCAGCACAGCTGATATTTAATTCAAAGATTGTGTCTCAGGCAAACTGGAACAGACCCAATGAAAATATTATGATGATAAAAAGCAGGAAAAGCATTAAGGTTAAAGGCTGAACTAACAAATACTACAGAAAGGGAGAATAGAGATACAATAAAGCAAACTGATGAAAAGTTGTCCCTATGTCCTCCAGGAGTCTAAGCCAGTAGGAACATAACTAGATATAGTTCATGATACCCTGGGCTACTCTAACTATAAGCTAGTTGCCATTGGCCAGTTCATTATTAAAAAAAATGAGTTCACAATTCAGTTTATACAGATGAATATGAACTTGCTCACATTCATAGTTTACTTTTTCAAACTAAGTTCACAAACCTATAAATAAACTAGTTCAAGTTCATTTGGTAAATTAAGCTACAATCCTACAAAATAGAACCTCATATTTCACCATTTAAATGTGTGATCATAATATATAGAAACAAATGGAAATTACTTGATGCAGCCAAGGTGTACAATATGTGCAGTGAAGCCTTTATCTACCCAAATTACACAGATTTTCAGATATATAGTGGTACATTTGGGTTCGCCAGAAAAGACGGCGTTTCTCTCTTGGTGAAGGCTTTCTTGGGTTCCTCATTTAGTATATTTCCCAAGACAGCTCAGATGCTTTAACTCGATTGTAGCTTAAAATTGTAAGTGCACTTGGCTGACGTACAGACTTTTTTATTAAGACCTGCTGGGCACAGTTTGACCAAAAACATGTTTGTTTGTTTTTTGTCTAAGTCTTACGTTGTTAGTTCATAAAGCCCTGCCAAGTGCTCTGCAAAACTGGCATCGGAAATACCAATATATGAGTCTGAATCATGCACACTAGTAGTAGATATGCTGGTCTGTGATGCTGTTTGCCGTAATAAGAACCGTAAAACCTGACGTTATCCAATGAAAATTGTCATTATGAAATGAACGCAAACGGGAGCTCCGTGTCCCTCTTTTTTCTCAGATTGAACGTCACTCTTGTTCACGTTTATCACTTCAACACTGATCCGTTCAGTTGACCGTTCACTAAAAATATGAACGTATTCAGTGAATGCCATTCATTGAACGTATTCATGCACAACACTGACTATAAGCATTATCAAAAAGGAAAGTTTTAATCCTACCCCTAAAAGTAGACAGGGTGTCTGCCTCACGAACTAAAACTGGTAGGAATTTAACAGGAAGCCAATGAAGAGAAGCCAGGATAGGAGAGATATGATCCCTCTTTTTAATCTTCATCAGAACTCTGGCCTCAGCTACTTTGATCAGCTGAAGGCTTTTAACTATACAGGTCCCTCTCAAAATATTAGCATACTGTTATAAAGTTCATATTTTCAACCAAGTACTGAGTTTATAACTGTTCATAATTATTTGAAGTTTAACTTTTTTTTGTATTAAGAACACTTTTCTTTTATTGGTCGGATCAAATATGCTAATTTTGTGAGATAGGAATGTTGGGTTTTCATTAGCTGTATGCAAAATTATCCGTATTAAGACAATAAAAAGTGTGCAATGAATCTAAAATATATGCATTTTCAAGTTTTATCATTACATTATGGAAAATAATTAACTTTATCACATAATACTAATATTTTGAGACGGACCTGTAGTTTGCGGACTTCCTGGTAGTAATAAATTACAATAGACGAAACTTGAAAAATCAAATGCATGGACTAGTTTCTCAGCATCACTGCTGGACAGAATATTTCTCTTTTATTTTATTCCTTCCTCTGCTCCACTCATGTTCACCTGATGGAGCACCTGCAAAGTCATTTCATTAATTAATGAAAACCATTTCATCTTCTCTGTTACTCCTCTAAATGTCACCGTTCATGAACATGCTCTCCGTCCTTTGAGCAACTACAAAGGCAGTTGACGTTGCTTTTCAGGTCAGTTGCAGAGGTACACATATGTCCCTGTTGGTTTGGATTGCTTTTTATCCACAATAAATAAAATTAATCTCTTTAAAGACCTTGAATTTTCTCTCTCATTTGTTTTTTAATTTTTAAAATGTGTACAAAGATATCAAGTACTGGAAGTATCTAAGGGGGATTAAAACAATATACAAGCAGCCATGGTAATGGTTGATGTTCAAATGAATTTTATTTCAAAATATAATCCCTACATCTTTATCAAAATCAGAAGAGTCACTGCTAACTCTTTCTCTTTCATGAAAACTAGCTTGGATATATTTTCAAGTGACTGCAGGAAAGATAATGACTACCATTAACTACCTCATTGAACCCCACTTAAAAAACATTCTTTCTTCTCCTTTAATGCTCTTTACCATAAACATCCTGTGTTCCAATTGTTCACTAGATAGTGTGTGTATGTGGACAGTGTTTCAAACTAAAAGACAAATTTATTCAGGACAAAATTGAAGACAGATCGTGCTCTAACCCATGATGTATAGTTGATTTATGTTGAAGCTCCACTTTCAAGTTGATGAACATGTTTCAGCATTTCAGACTAAAACCATCAAGTCACAGAAGAAAAGAGCCCCACCCCTTTTCAACATGAGTGGCATCACCCACGCACATTTAACCCATCTTCAGTGGCCACACAGAGATGGGAACATTGACTAAACACTGACAGTTTACAGGCACCTTTAACATCATTTAAGCACACCTATACTTAACATATTAATATGGCCTTTGAGGATTAGCTTGTTAAATGACAGTGGCGACTGTTGATTTCTGTGATAGATAGAGTGCTTTGGGTTTCAGCTAGCCCGCTTTCACAGTGAGTCAGAGCATTATGGTTCTCAGACTGAGACAAACAGAGATTTACTGGGCTTACCCACTGCCACACAGGTAGACACTGTTAAACCGGGAAAACACACACACACACGTACACACATAGAGCCAAAGCTTTAAGATACACACAATTAAATACAAGCACTGACTTCATGGAAACAGATCCAGAGATGTCGAAATCACTTTTAATTATTGCAGACTTTTTTTCATATAAACAGAAATCAAAGCGGAGAGAAAAATGCAAAGCAAGTAGCTGCAGATCTGCTTGCTTAGACTTAAAGATGTCACATGTGTAAGGGACAAACTAGCCTCTATCCACAAGCTTCTGCTGCACTTTCAGATATGCATGACGGAGAAACTATCCCCCTCATTCTCACTGAGTAAATACACAGTTTTAATTTATGTGCCGTACAAAATGACAGCTTGAGAAAAATCTGTCTTTGCAAAGAAATTCTGCAGGAACAATTCAACAAAGGGCTTAGTTACTTTAAGGAGTATATTATTAAAACCCCATAAAGAGTTTACATAGAAGGATCAAGATACATATCTTACCTAACACTCAATTTTAATAAAACATTATAGGAAAAAGATGTACTCAGTCTGAACTAAGTGAGAGACATCTTTATAACAATAAAGTATCTTTATAATAATATAATAAATTATCTTGTAAAACAGTTCTAGTCAGCCACTGTTATTATTTTTATTGATAATATATTCTTAGTGTTTCATTTTCACTTTGAAAAGTATTTTATATTGCCATATTTTTTTTATTATTTTTTCATATTTAAGAAAAATGTGAATAAGAGCAGGTAAAACAAAAATAAATCAACAAAGTACAAGCAGGCCTATCAGTTTATCATGGAGGTATTTTTATTCATATAAGGCTTATATGAATGAAAATACCTCCATGATAAACTTAAAAAGTCAGAGACTTTTGCTATTATTATAAGCAAAAGTGTCTGACTTTTTAAGAATTTGTTTGTTTTTCTAAACCAATTTTTTGTTTACATAATTGATTAAATATGTAGGTTTTTTAATCGTAATAATGATAATAATATTGTTCTTGTTTTTTTTTCTGTGAGACAGAAAAATCTACATTAAAAAATTTATTTCCTTTTTTTCTTTTTTCATATTTAATTGACTTTACACATGGCAATCTCTACATGTTGTATTAAACTTATAAAAAATATATATATTTACCTCCTTTGTTTTTCATTTTATGGACTTTTTAAATCAGAAACAGAAGAGGGAGTTCTGGTACATATCATCCACACATACTGGGACAACCCTGGTCTTCATTATTCATAAACAGAGACTATCCGAAAGCAAATGTTTCAGGGTTTCGTTGCTTTGGTCTTGGCTCTGCTCTGACTTGCTGCTTACTTTGAAATCTAGCATATAAAATTCAGGCAGTGAGATAAAAATTAATAAAAATTTAAAAATCCTGGTATATCAGCTGTTCGTGACCTCTAAACATATTCTCACTTCAGAAAACTGAGGCAGCCCTTTCATGACCTTACAGCTCATAATAGCGAGGACATGTCATTTGAATAGTTATCCTTTAAAAATACACGTAGTGTGCAAATAAGATATTTGCACTCCTACAGTTCGTTTCAAAGATTTCCATAGGCTTGTAAATATTTTTAGCGAAAATATAACATGAAAGTGAGAAATTATCATAACCCACCTGTAGGTTTCTTATGATGCAAATCTGCTTTTCAATTTTAAATGAATGTTTTTTTAACCTGGAATATTTATAATGTCTGAATAGTTTTCATTTTTTTCTTTATTATTACTTATTTTATGTTTGCTCTTATTTTTGTAAATTCACTTTAGACGTGATGAAATTTACCAACTGTGGAACAAATTAAGGAGTACTTTATTCTACGGCTTAATTTTACTCTGCTATAAAGTCATTATGCCTTAAAAATGTTTCAAAACGGCGACCAAATAATAGCACTAAACACTTATGCTGTGAATTAATATGCAATAAAACACAGCATAAGTGTTTTCAATTAAGATGTTTGTCCCCATTGTAAATCTTTATAAAATAATGAATAAAATTAAAGCATGGATATTACTTTATTCATCTGGCACCTAATTTAAACATTAGGTTTCTTTGAGTGCTGTTATTATGCAAGTATTATATCTAACATCATGTTTATCATGAAATGATTAAAATCATGAATGATTAAAACAGTTTGTGAAGTAAAAGCTGTGAAATAAATTACAAAAAATAAAATATAGATTATCATAAATATTATTAGTAAAACAAATTATCAAATGTAAAATTAAATTAAACAATATATATTACTAAATAATAATACAATTATCATAAAATTCTATTTAAAGTCAAAATTGGACATTTAAAAGGGAATTACTTAAGCTGTGTTGGAGCTTAAAGGTTAAAAGCTAAGATAGATTTGTTTGTTATTGTATGACCAAAAGTATTAAACTTGAATTAGAGCAGAAATGCACCTTTATGATTAAAGATGACCTGTTCAGATTTGTTAGCAATCAGCCTGGTATCTGGTCCAGCTGTTTTGACTCAAATGTATAAAAAAAAAACCTTAATATGCCTTTTAAGCTGGTCTCTGATAAAAGTATGATGTAAATGTGGTTAATTTGTAACCTTTATGCCCTTTTTTCTGTAAGCTACTGATTGTCAACAAGATGTCATTGTATTGAGAATATTATTGAACTGACGACTATAAAGTTTCAAAACACACACAGACCCTACAATAGACTAATGACCTAAACTTCTGACCCAAAACCCAGTCCCACAACCCTTCCCTCCACTGACTGCTGTTATTAGTCACACATATTTGCATTCATACACAAACACACCCAGCAACAAACACAACACGAGCCACAGCACACAAATTTACATCCGCACTCGCTTAAAAATATGAATATAACAGAAATGTGCAGAGCCACGCAGCTGTAGGAAAAACTGTGAAAACGTTTAAATGAGCACACCCAAAGGCAAACAGTCCAGTACACGTAGCTGATAACACACACACACACTTCACTGGTGGTCCTGGTCGGTAAGAAGCTAAAGCTCCTTCTCCTTTGTCTCCTGTGGGAGGCCCAGACAAAAGCAACAACCTGACAGGTAAACAAGCCATCATGTTTGGGCAGAGCAACCTGAAGAAAAGGCTCTCACCATTCTCAGCCTCACCCGACACACCCTCCTCCCACCTTCCCAAGCTCTAGCCCGCAGGTTTAGATAGATAGATAGATAGATAGATAGATAGATAGATAGATAGATAGATAGATAGATAGATAGATAGATAGATAGATAGATAGATAGATAGATAGATAGATAGATAGATAGATAGATAGATAGATAGATAGATAGATAGATAGATAGATAGATAGATAGATAGATAGATAGATAGATAGATAGATAGATAGATAGATAGATAGATAGATAGATAGATAGATAGATAGATAGATAGATAGATAGATAGATAGATAGATAGATAGATAGATAGATAGATAGATAGATAGATAGATAGATAGATAGATAGATAGATAGATAGATAGATAGATAGATAGATAGATAGATAGATAGATAGATAGATAGATAGATAGATAGATAGATAGATAGATAGATAGATAGATAGATAGATAGATAGATAGATAGATAGATAGATAGATAGATAGATAGATAGATAGATAGATAGATAGATAGATAGATAGATAGATAGATAGATAGATAGATAGATAGATAGATAGATAGATAGATAGATAGATAGATAGATAGATAGATAGATAGATAGATAGATAGATAGATAGATAGATAGATAGATAGATAGATAGATAGATAGATAGATAGATAGATAGATAGATAGATAGATAGATAGATAGATAGATAGATAGATAGATAGATAGATAGATAGATAGATAGATAGATAGATAGATGTGTGCAAATATGTGTTGATTTGAGGTCTACATTAGTTCTATCCTTGTACTGGAAAGCAGCAGTGAATCAGACCCTGAGCATAATGCTTCCAACACCATGCTTTTACTGAAAGCCTCACCTTGACTAATTAGAATATCCTGGCACAATTGTTCTGGAGCTTGAGAATGGGTACAAAAAGTGTGAAAGCATCTCCACCCTGCTGAAAATGAAATTATTAGTGATTTTTTTTTTTTTTTGGTACTTTTTGCAATACATCAGTCTGCAGTTGTTTGCTCAGACATGTCTTTCAAGGTTTTCAATCACATTCTGAATGACCTACTAGCATGGACCATCTTCTTCATTTAACCCTACAGATTTTCAACAAGCTTGAAGTTAGCGCTTTTTTGTAGGTAAGTCAATAATGTTCAGCCCAGCTGGGTTGGGTTTAAAGACAAAGCAGTTAAGCAGATCTTTATTTGTCGCTGCCTCTGCAACAGAAGTTGGGTTTTACTTTGAAACCTTGAAGTCCAAACTAAAGCAGAGCTCTGTTTTGGTTAATCATTCATTAGTGTCTTGCCAACAGTTCTGGGGTCCCTTTAGAGACACATCTTACTAGTTAACTTCCAGGGGTCGATAAAATCTTTCAAAGCGTTTCTCTACATTTATTTTTTCCACAGCTTTGAAGGCAACCCGCATCCCTTACCTCCGTGAAAATTATTTATTTTGTATTTTGGCCGATAATTTGTAACCTGATTGTCAAACTATCCAAACAGGGAGAAACTCTGTGTTTTGCTGCTGCTGAATAAAAAGTTCAGTTTAAAGTGGTCCATTTTAGGGGGAATAATGTGACATTTCAAAATATCCTGTTATCTCTGTTTATCTGCTTTTGGGGAAATACCTGTAAACAATCACATTTTATAGGTGGGTAATAATGTTTTCCTCAATTATCTATCCCAGCTTAAGTTTGACCCTTGGAGAATTTTAGAAATACCACATATATTTTACTTATAAACCATGTATGTGTGTTTTTACTCCCTTAAAATTGTCTTCAAATTATTTCGACGTGGTAATTAATGCTTTACAAAAGAAAGAGAAACAAGAGAAAATAAGAGATTGTACTGAATGCTGTTAACTGCTAGTTTTTGCACTGATTTCCTTCAATTCAAGCCATATACATTGTATGAGCTTGATTTTCATCTTTTCATTATCTTTCTGTGATGTAGCAGAGTTCAGCAACAAACCAAATACGGTGATAAGAGCCCCAAACAGCTGACCACATGAAAGCAGAACTTCAACATAAAATAATTTCTTGGCCCGTAGTTCATCAAGGCAGCTCATAGGTTAGCATTTTTATTGAAACCTTGATCAGATAAAACTGTCAGAAGAGGAGCGGGAGGGACAAGATTTGAACGCTGTGTTGCTCCAGATGCTGCGTAGCGTGTGCTGGTGTGGGAAAACACTCTGCACAGACTGAAGATAACCAGAGTCTCAGTTCATCTTCCTCCTCCTCCCTAACTCATCTTTAACCTGGCCTGGGTCATGCTACTGTGTGTACGTGGATGTATACACAGATGAGAAAGAATGACGACTATTTTGGGTGCAAAAATAATGTTTACTCTGAAAAAAATCCACAGGTTTTTCCTCTTCCCTACATGATATGGCACACTTTTTAAAACACTTTGCATAGAGAGGAGCTGACCTTATATCCCTTACATAGCAGAGGCTTGAGCTTTTGATTGATGAGTTCAGAAGAAAGGTTTTTATTTCCCTGCAAGTGCACCACTGCTTTAAAAAGAAGTCTTCAAAAGACTCAGCTGCCTCTCTGCACTTTTGTTGGCCTCGTTAATGACAGCGTCCTTGTGATTTTTTATCAGAAAGCAGAATGTGAGAAGGAGCTAAAGTACCTCCTGCTAAAGACTCTCATGCACAGACTTTAGAGCTGCAGATAGCGTTTTATCTGACAATCAAGATAAAACTGCCAGGGTGAGTTTACTGTTCCAGCTTTCCCTGCTCTCCATTCCCATGCTCGGATCATGTGGAATTCCCAGGGAAGGGCAGTAAATTGTCCAACGGGGCGACGTTGTCCTCTCCCTCTTGAATACCTTTCTGTCGAAGAAGCAGATAGAGGAGTTTCACCTACATGTCCTCTCTGAAAAACACATTCATCATGTTTTTCTTTTCCTAAGGGATTATGTGAGCTTGAACTGGAGGATGTGCTGATGTAAATGTGACCTAGAATGCATATATTTAGGTCCAAATACTTCCAAGATTTGCTCTATGAAAATAAAATGTGCCATTGACACCTCAGCAAATATGCACCAGCCTCATTTAACCTGCTTATTGTTCTTCTCATCATAAGTATGTGTCACTTCCTTGCATGGAAGTTTACACTATACCAAGAAAATTACAGTTTCACTGTCTAAAATTGAGAATGCTTTCCTGATATATGAGGATCCCAGACAGAAATGGAATTTGCATGTGGCTTTACAGATCAATATCATTTTAGGGTTTGCTGTCAAAGCTAGAGTGTAAGTAAACAAGTGTTTATTATTTCTATATCTGATCAAATTATATTTAGCAACAACTTTGATAATCTTTAGTAAACATCCTGAATCAGTTTTTATTGGTCTGCCATTTCAATTTTAAAGACAACAATTCATAACTTCTGGGACAGGCCTGGAAAATTATCCTCAAAAGTATATATATTTATATATATATACAAATCTGGGAAAGAGTGGTTTTAATTAATCAAAGACTACAATATTATCTGTATATTAAGATAACCAAATGAGAGAATTTTAGGCAATCCATCTCCAAGGTTTGTAAAAATATAGATGTAAGTATTTCTAATGTTGCAGCCAGAGCATTTTCAAGCATTAAATACAGTTATCTTTTATGTGTTTGTCAAGGCTTTTCATCAAGGTAATTTTTCTTTCCAAACCTTTAAGATATTGTTTTGCTCAAACCCAGACGAACAATGTAAAATGAATTGCTGCACTTCTGCAAAATATCTTTGAATCTTTTATTTATTTATTCATGAAACTCCCATATAAGCAAGAAATGGTTGCACTCATGTGTCTAAGATAATAACTAAGATAATCATCACTTCAATATAATAGAGAAATTGATGATTTAAAAGCACATGTGACCTAAACAAATTATACTATAGCTCTATTATGCAAGCTTTATGTGCAATACATATGAACTAAATTAACTGTACCATTAGAATGGAGAGATACATCATACAATAAAAAAATAAGGCTATCTTCATGATGTGAATAGTTTGTTCTTTTTCTTTTGCAGGTAAATCTCTATGTCTTTTCCGTGTTTTAACATAGTCATGCCTTACTTTCAACACTTTAAATTTGCAAGCTAAAATCATTTCTGAAACTTTAGTGGTTTTCTTACCTATGAAAAAAAAATCTATTAGAGGAGTGTGCTGCACAGTGTATGTAAATGGAATTTTTGTTTATGTTTAACCCTCACATTTGAATGGCAAATTGTTGTAACATGATGCAAAAAAAATGGCAAATGGACTAAATGAGCATAGTGCTTCTCTATTCCTGCTGAACACTCAAATCACTTTACACAATGACTACATTCAGCCCATCCCAGTCACTAACACCTACACATTTATACACCCATACAGAGATCGGTAGGCGGCTGGGGATTAGGTGTCTTGCGCAGGGACACAACGACCTGTGAAGAGGAGGCTGGAATTGAATTGATAAACTTACAGTTGCGAGACAAATATTCTACATTCTCTGTTTTTTTTTTTTTATGGTCTGATGTAATATTCTGATGAATATTTCTTTTTATGAGCTGTAAGCATAAATTTATCTCAATTAATGAAAACAAGCTCTATGTTTGATAAATTACAGAAAAAGAAATTCATTTGTTAACACCATTTATCTTGTGAGTTTGTAGATATGAAGAATCAACATTCAAGACTTGAATAAACAGTTCTAATTTCTAAATAAAATTTGAATGAAATACAGTTTAACAATACATAACAATCAGGATGTCACAACTGTATTTTTTTCTGCTCTCTTTGCTCTAATAGACATAAAAATCCCATACAGTTGTGTGTTCCCATATTTTCCTTTTTTCTGAAGGTTTGACTGGAATGCAGCCCGCACTAACAATACCTTTCTTTTTGCTGACAATTTTAAAGCAATGTAACGCTGATTTTTGTTTCATGCTCCCTTTTAGGGCTTAATAAGGGGATTAATTATAGTTAAAATGTCGTTTAAAGTAGGGATGCACGATATTGGGATTTTGGCCGATATGCCGATATTTTAAAACTCATGTAGCCGATAACCGATATCGATACCGATGTTAAAGCTGGACAAAAAAAAGTAGTCATTGAAAATAGCAGTTTTGTTATCCATTTCTGACACTTTGAAAAATAATAAACTCAAATATATTTTCATATGCTGATATCAAATTGATTTTTAAAAACGCAGTATCTATCAATTTTACTTTCAAAATCTCGTGAAATTTCATCGTTGTGTTACAAACTCTCAAATATTTTGCAAATTCTTACCTCGTCAACATATAAAAATATGGCAAAATTTCATGAATTTTCGGGGGATTTCGTAGCATAACGATGACATATAGCAATATTTCATTAGTAAAAGAGATTGATATGGTGTTTTTAAATGGCAAAATATCAGCATATGAAGATATTGTGATATTTTAATTTATCAATATTTTTTCCCTCGTCTTTAGACGCTTTTAAGTCTGTAAAAAAGAAGTTTTTGAGGAATAAGAAGAAGTAGTATTTTTTTTTTTTTTTTTAGACTTTAGAAACTCAGAAGCTGATCAAATATCGGGTTAAATAACGGTGGGGTGGCCGATATTCAGTTTTAAGACCGATACAGGCCGATACCGAGCTGATTATATCGTGCATCCCTAGTTTAAAGGTATAGTGGAGGATTTTCGCTAATTTTTGAGACCGTCAACATCTGCTCTAACCCCTAAATCCCTCAATTACTATATAGAGTGGGGAATATATATTTGACTTTATAGTGAACTCAGTTAACTGACTGATTGGACAGATGATCACTGCTTTTTGCTCCGTTGGTCAGGCAGCACTTCCTCAACTGCGCAGTGCCAGGGCCATCTTTGTTATTAGTCGCCAGGGCCGCCAGGACAGCAAATCCCAATATGCTTTGCGAGGAGAACCCTCCACGCAAAGCATTCTGGGACATACCTGCCTCTTCTGAGGCATTTCTTTTCTTCTCATACACCTTGTAGACACTTTTTCTCTTACGAGCCTCAGCCATTTTTGAAGAACCACAGTGAGAAAGATGAGTTTCAATGACTGTCTGAAACCATAGCTCACCACAGATATACGCCTGAAAGTGCGCATGCACAGAAAAATATAGCCAACGGGACAAGCAGGTAGGACAGCCTTACGTGAACATATCACCAGAATGATTGACAATTAGGAGGACCACTTATTTAGATGATCCACCCGGAAATAAAAATCGTCCACTATACCTTTAAATGCTGCTTTACTAATTCAATCAAGTAGCTGAATCAAAACTCACATGAATCCAATAGATACAGTATGAGTTTAAATGCATTTATTTACATTTCTTTCAAGTAACCAAAGAACATAGACATAAAAAATATCGCCTGAACCTACAAACTTAAACACAACAATCCTTTAATACCAAAACTAACCAATAAATTGCAGAGCTTTATCAAAAAGAAAATGTAATGCCCAAACCTGACCAAGTATTTCCAGGAAAAAAATCAAAAAGAATTAATAAAAACTATTAAAACCTAAAGGTTATAGACCAAAATTCTATTTCTAATATATATGGTATTCTCAAACTTGTTTCCCACACTGTGAGTCCCACTATCTTTATCTCAGCCACATTATAAGGATTGTGTTGCTGACTGATAACCAGCATCAGGTCTTTTAGGATCAATTGAATTGGTTTGCCTCACTAAATAGACATCTGACCTGTCACATATTGGAGAGTAAAAGTCTCCTAATAATACATTTCTGAAACAATACCTCAACATTGACATTGGCCACATTCCTTTAACATGAACCAGTAGTAAGTTTTTCTCGTAGAGTCAGACAAAAACATACAGAGGGCGTGGTGTCACTGAGCAGCCTGAAAAGTCTGAAACTCCCCTCATAGCTTTCATTTCACATATTTCTCCCGGAAAAAACAAAACCAGTAATGCAAAGGGCTTGTGTACAGGTATGCTGTGAGTCATAGTATGTTTTCATGGATCTCGTGAGAACCACGTTCGTGTGGGCCAGCTTGTCTTTTTTTCAAGTCAGCATAGCAGAGCAGATCCGACGCATTGTAACAAAGCATTACAGTTACTGGCCCTACAAATAGAGCAGCCGGTGACGGCAGTGGAACTGGTACCAGAATCATATAAACCCATCAATGGAGGACCTTTTCACCTTAAGGGACTCAGTATCAGTCCATGTAAGCTCAAATGAGCAATGTTTTGCAATCTCTTTGACTTCAATCCTTTTGCTTGTATGCTGGTGTGCAGGGAGTTTGTGGCAGCCTTTTAATCATTTCTCCTCTTTTTTTGTTTCTCTTTTTACAGACCTTCGCCTTGAGGAGGCCCATCTAGCCGCCTCAGCCTGCTTTACCTTTTCAGAGCTCCTGAAGCGAGACTACTAATGCACTTGCTGCTCTCTTCGCTGCCTCATTGGCCCACCTTGAGCTCCAAGCTCCCGTGACAGCACAAAACACTCACTTTGTCTCCCCTGTTTGTCCAAAAATTGTTTCAATATGTATTTTTGGGAACGGTGATGTTTGCATAATAAATCTTTGTGTCAGGGGAATACAAAGAGAGCTATAGGTCAAACGATGGGTGGGTAACATACTCTCTCTCTCTTTCTTTTTGCAAACTCTCTACTCTACTTTCCATTCTCTGTCTGAGTGGGGCTGTTTTTCCTGTCTGCTCTTGCTTGGTTTATATAGACATGCATCAAACCTAATGATGAAGCCGAGCCTTTTGCCAAAACGTATGGAGCTTATTAATTATATGAATGAAATTAAAAAATAAATATTGAGTTTGGTTTGTAAAAAAAACAAAAAAAAAACGAAGTGAATAAATAAAATGTTGTAGATATTTAATTTAAAATTGTTTTGTTTTCCTTTTATTTTTTTATTCAAAGAGTTGTTATTTTTTGTCATTGCTAAAAATATATACATATTTACATTCATTTTACCATGTGCCTTGGAGCTAACTATATAACCTACAATTTCTGGTTAAATTATTTCTAAATAATTTTTGGCTTAGATAAATAGGACAGAGGAAAATAATGTCTCATGGCACGTATTTTGTAGCATACCCTTGAAGCAGAAATGGAATAATGAAATAATGAATATATATATATATATATATATATATATATATATATATATATATATATATATATATATATATATATATATATATATATATATATATATACATACCATCATTTTAACTCTATGATACCCATATTTAGTTACATAGATATAAATAATAATAATGCAACTGGATTAACCTTCTGCTTCAAGGTTTTGCCAATGTGAGATCAATAAAGTTCAATTAATATTAATATTATTATAACTGTATTCTAATGAGCTTAATTCGTTGGTTTATCTTATGTTACACATATGAATATCGACTAACAGCATTTCATGGGTTTACAGGTGATATGAACTAAATGAAACCCACCTTTATTTCTGGTATTGCAGGATCTAAATACGATATCCAGAACAATTTATTTTAGAGTTTTGGGGAATTGAAAAAAAAAGAATGTAAAATAAACAACATGGCAAACATTTGCAAAAGGCCTTAAAATAAATGTATTTTTAAATGTTATCTAGTTGTCTAACAATAAATCATTATAAAAAAAATAATAATCAGTTGCCTGCATTAA
Source organism: Cyprinodon tularosa (assembly GCF_016077235.1). NCBI lineage: Eukaryota > Metazoa > Chordata > Actinopteri > Cyprinodontiformes > Cyprinodontidae > Cyprinodon > Cyprinodon tularosa. The sequence continues at coordinate 300,456 of NW_024038987.1, read as the reverse complement.
CATTACTTACAGCCATAAATATTCACAGAAAATTTAAGTCACTGAAGTTAAAAAGGGATTAGAGAGGAGCATGATAATTATCAACTGCTTCCTGGCTGCCTGGGGTTTAAACATGGTGTGACACAGATTGCAACTTCTTTTCACGATGCCTCAAACAGGGAAGCACAACAGAGCATGACATTCATATAAGGAAGTTATATATTGATGTTTACAGGTGCTGGTCATAAAATTAGAATATCATGAAAAAGTAGATTGATTTCAGTAATTCCATTTAAAAAGTGAAACTTGTATATTATATTCATACATTACATACAAACTCATATATTTCAGATGTTTATTTTGTTTAATTTTGATGATTACAAATGACAACAAATGAAAATCTCAAATTCATCATATCAGAAAATTAGAATATTACTGAAGACCAATAAAAACAAAGGATTTATAGAAATGTTGGCCAACTGAAAAGTATGAACATGAAAAGTATGAGCATGTACAGCACTCAGTATTTAGTTGGGCCTCCTTTGGCCTGTATTACTGCAGCAATGCGGCGTGGCATGGAGTCGATCAGTCTGTGGCACTGCTCAGGTGTTATGATAGCCCAGGTTGCTCTAATAGTGGCTTTTAGCTCTTCTGAATTGTTGGGTCTGGTGTATTGCATCTTCTTCTTCACAATACCCCATAGATTTTCTATGGGGTTAAGGTCAGGAGAGTTTGCTGGCCAATTAAGAACAGGGATACCATGGTCCTTCAACCAGGTACTGGTAGCTTTGGCACTGTGTGCAGGTGCCAAGTCCTGTTGGAAAATGAAATCTGCATCTCCAAAAAGTTGGTCAGCTGCAGGAAGCATGAAGTGCTCTAAAACTTCCTGGTATGTGGCTGTGTTGACCCTGGACCTCAGAAAACACAATGGACCAACACCAGCAGATGACATGGCACCCCAAACCATCACTGACTGTGGAAACTTTACACTGGACTTCAAGCAACGTGGATGAAGTGCCTCTCTTCTTTTCCTCCAGACTCTGGGACCTTGATTTCCAAAGGAAATGCAAAATTTACTTTCATCAGAGAACATGACTTTGGACCACTCACCAGCAGTCCAGTCCTGTTTCTCTTTAGCCCAGGCAAGACGCTTCTGACGCTGTCTGTGGTTCAAGAGTGGCTTGACACAAGGAATGCGACAGCAGAAACCCATGTCTTTCATACGTCTGTGTGTGGTGGATCTTGAAGCACTCACTCCAGCTGCAGTCCACTCTTTGTGAATCTCCCCCACATTTTTGAATGGGTTTTGTTTCACAATCCTCTCCAGGGTGCGGTTATCTCTCTTGCTTGTACACTTTTTTCGACCACATCTTTTCCTTCCCTTCGCCTCTCTATTAATGTGCTTGGACACTGAGCTCTGTGAACAGCCAGCCTCTTTAGCGATGACCTTTTGTGTCTTGCCCTCCTTGTGCAAGGTGTCGATGGTCGTCTTTTGGACAACTGTCAAGTCAGCAGTCTTCCCCATGATTGTGTAGCCTATAGAACTAGACTGAAAGACCATTTAAAGGCTTTTGCAGGTGGTTTGAGTTAATTAGCTGATTAGAGTGTGGCACCAGGGGCCATCAATTTTGAACCTTTTCACAATATTCTAATTTTCTGATATGATGAATTTGAGATTTTCATTTGTTGTCATTTGTAATCATCAAAATTAAACAAAATAAACATCTGAAATATATGAGTTTGTATGTAATGTATGAATATAATATACAAGTTTCACTTTTTAATGGAATTACTGAAATCAATCTACTTTTTCATGATATTCTAATTTTATGACCAGCACCTGTATAATTCAGAATAATATTAAAGAAAAAGCTACACTTCAATCATGTTTGAATCAACAACCTGGACAATAATTTTAAGGTTTAAAACAAGGATGGATCAGGATCCCATACAGTGATGAGGAGCTAAAGAATGTTTTTCTTTGTGACATTTTCTAAGAGAAATTGAATTTCTTTTAATGCTCTACAAAGTAACTGTAAATTAACATAGATGGTGCCATAATTAGAGTGAAAAAGGTAAAAAAATCATTATCTGTTTGCAATTCTGAAATCTGTAAAAATCATATGATGTGCAACACCTATAATTAGACCTTTCAGATTATTTTTTTTATCTGAATCATATTTCTCATCTCTTTGTACCAGCTGATATAATTTGGATTGCAAAATTATTTGAGCTAAATTTCATATAAAGGTTAGGTTGAGCTTCAAGAGCAAGGTCCTGTCTTAAGGTGTCACTTAAACGTTGAGAACTTGTTCAGAATACATATTTAGATTTTATTAACATAGTGACAGTATTGAAACACACTGGCTATAAATCCTGCTGTTTAGATTAAGTGAATATCACTATTAGTAATATTTTATACCTAATAGTTTTTAAACAGTCTTTTGTGACATGTGAACATGTGTTTTTCTGTTTCCAATTCTATTTGCTGCTGATAATCTAATCTTTTCTTTTTTATTATATTTCATTGTAGAAAAGTTTCAATGTTCGCTCCATGATTGGGTTATTTGAACCTTGCAAAGCTTCAAGCAAAATCTTTAAGATATTGTCATATACAAAGCTATACTCAGCAAACTCACCTCTAATTTAAGTAAAATGTAATATCTTTATTTTCAACCCTTAAGTCGGCTTTATTCAAAAATTCCTGAAAAGGTCTTTTGAATTTGGTAGTCCTGAGCTTCCTTATCACATGATATTCCTTAGACTGATTATGCACATGTGTTATGTTGGTTGTCTCATTGTTTTATGCATTTTAATGTTATTTTTTGTCTAAGTTTGTTACTGAATAAGAGAATTTAAAATCAAGGAACTTTAAAGACAATTTAATCCAGTTAAATATAATGTAATGTTATTAATTAGAATAAAATATGCAAAAAGAAATTGATTTAAAAAAAAAATACAAATGAAAAATCTCATCAATAAAAAAAGATTTTAAAAAAGACAAATTGTGGCTGTGCATGTATTTTTAAAGAAGCTGTAAAATAACTCCAGGTTGGTTGTTTTTCCATTTTTCAGACCTGGTAATTTTGCTATGTCTTCTCCTTTTGGCTAAACTGAACCTCAGCCTTTCTTAAACTAAGATAATTATACACATTAATCTCGTTTTGAAAGAGCATTTCAAATGTCAATATAAGTAGATTTTTCTACGAGTATTATATCTTACAACAGAGAGTTTACACATGCATGTGCAACCTAATAACAATCATTGTTTTATTCAAAGCCTCTAAGAAGAGAGAACTAAAGATCAGCTAATTTACAGGTCCTACATGCATTCTGGACTGCAGAAACAAGCTTTGCCAGAGCATGAAAAGGAAACATGGCCGACAGGAACGTTAAGGAACATCCAGCTGTATTTACTCCTTTTTAGAAAGGTTCTTTGTCAACCCTAACAAGTAATCTGGTTGCCTAGTCTCAACCAAACAAGACAAAACAATAATATGATCTCACAAAGCCCTCAGAAGACACACCAAAGTATCTGTGGTGAAACAGGGTTAAGAAACAATAGAGTAAGTCTCGACTCTTGCAGAGGACATCATGTGGCTTGTTTGTTCATCATCAGCTCAACACAAGCACCTGCTTTCCGGAAATGTGTCCAATTTCATGGACTCCCTGTTTTCTAAATAATTTCTAGCAGTTCTGTAAATTGATAATTTTCTTCATTCCTTTTCTGCAACTACTACTTTATTGTCCCAAAATCAGAAAGAGCAAAATGTAAGAAGAGTAGGGCTGGGTATTGTTAAAAAAATTTCGGTTCCGGTACCAATACCGATACCTTCACTTCGATACCGGTTCCTGAACGATACTTTTTTCGATACCAGTTTTATAATATCAATTCGAAAAAAAAGAAAATTACACAACATAAAAAAGTACAAATCTTGAGTTTTATTTTAAGCTCTGTTTTTCCATTTACATTTTTCCTCTTACATAAAAAAATAAATAATTCAGTGTCTAATATTCACTGTTACATTGTGAGGACCTTTTTACTTAGCAGTTTTCCTTTAGAAAAATTACCATGTCTGACAAACAAGCCCGTTGAATGGGATCCTACTGACAGCGCACCGCTGGTATGGGGGGGGTCTGAGCGGCTCCGACAGAAATATTGAAGGCAGGATGAACTGACTGCACTGATTACGTTTTCAGGTGGATTTTCCCACTTAAAAACATAATAAAACTACTTTATTCCCACTGATCACAGCAAATATAGCTGCAAGGCAAATAAAGGATAGAGTAGCTCCGCCCAACGCGCGTCTGACCCACTTTGCGACCGCGCAGCCAGAGCAGCAAAGCTTCTTCAGCAGCGCGTCAGAAGCTGGTACAAGCAGCAAAAATGAAGCAGCAGACGAGATTTTGCTGCTCTTGCTGCGTCCAGTTTGAAAGCAGCATGATTCACTCCGCTCTGGCTTTGCTCTGCCCACGGGCTGCTGAGAGGAGGATGGTCGCGCTGGCTGCGGTCCGCTCTTCTTGCAGTCAAACACAGAGCGACTTTCTGCTCTTAAATTATTTCCGTGCACGATGTATTGCATTGTGCACTATTAGCATCAGTCTTAATAAAGTGAAGCCGCACTTTTGACCTGGGGGGCATTTTAAAGGGGTTCCGCGATGCTGCAACCAGTTCACAAAAGATACACATGAACCCTGGCTGTAGGCGTGACCACCTGTGTATTTTTCCTGGATGACGCAATCACCTTAAGTGTTCCAGCCAATCACCGAAACTTGGTACCGAAAGACGAGGCATGTTTCGATACTCTGTAGAACCGAAGCATTTCGGTCGGTACCATAAAAGTACCGAAGTTCGGTACCCAGCCCTAAAGAAGAGTGAGTTGAACAGTTTTTCACAATAAGAGCAAAAAGATCATACAAAAACGCAGCACAGAGCTATAAGCCTCCATTATAAATCTCAGGGACATGTATTCACTCGGGAGAATCCAGATGTCACAGGTGGACAGGAAATTAAAAAAAATATAGTCTAATGTTTACAAAAAGGAAATGTGTTTTTACACAGTGCCCCCCGAGATGAATAAAAATTTAAAACCTGATCTTACACGAAGCAGCACCAAACACACTCACTCAGAGCCGATTCCTCTCCACGGGTCAAATCAGCGTCCTAATTCCATTTGTGTCTACCAGGATTTTTCAGCGCCATTTACTCATCCCATCTGAAGGTGGTTCTGAATACAAAGCAGACCTTTTCCTCTTGGATTAGCTTTTATCATCTATAGATGCAGGTGGATTGAAGGGATAAACAGATATAGAAACCTCATTCTGGAGTAAATATCTGAGGCTTAAACTCTTACAGAGGAGAAAGCAAAGTCACTTTATTGTTAAAGGCACTATACCCATGGACATTAACGGCTCAATCCTGGAGAACCCATTGGTTTTTTATTACTGTATCTATTACTCTACATTTTAATGCATTATTGGCAGGTTAAATTATACACAATAAAGGAAACAAAAACTTCCTACAATGTCGATGCTGATTTTGTTTAATAAAAGATAGAAAACTGATTTGTTTTCTCCCAGAGATGCAGTGATTAGATATCCTAAATGAACACATACAAGTTTATTGAAAAAGTTTGAGCAATCTATGCCAAAAACCTACAAGTTCTTAAATAAGTTCTAAGTTTGAGTCCCTTTTTTATAGCCTAAAAAATTCGGACAGGTCGAAGTTTTAAGCTCAGTTTTTATTTTATATTCAACAAAAGGCTTTCTTGTAAGTGTAAAGCAAAGCAAGAATATTCGCATTAAAAGTTCTAAATCTAACAGTAAATCATAAAAATATCCAATCAGTGCTGAATTGTTATCCAATAAACATGCATGTCGAGGTTGTGAGCAGAGTTGTATACTTTCCGACTGATTAGAGACTGTCTACCAGTTTATACAGCAAATGTTTTTATGTATTCAGATTTTTTTCCACATCTAAATTATTGTTTAACCTCTTGGTTACAAGAAGCTTCAACAACTGTTTAGCTGCTTAGGATGATTTTTAGCTAAGTGAGCTCTTAGAAAGGAAGCCCCAGTAGATCACATCATGTCCATATTCTAAAAAAGTTGAATTTGATGAACTTTGACTAATTCTATATAATTAATACATAAGTTTATTTTAATGTCTTTATTTTTTAAATAATTTCAATACCTTTTTTTCTTGGGTGTTTAAAGAAAACAGGTAGAGTAAGTTGCTGAGTAACATATTCTTCAGGAGAACTTAACATGAGGATGTCCCTAACTTAAATCCAACTAACTTTAGTTTCGGTTTAAGCTAAAGAAGTTTACTAAAAAAGAAACAGCTTCTTGTGTACGGTTTTCAAATTTCTTTTCTTGATATTGTTGTTATCCATCTCATCTGACCAAAACACACAATCTACATGTTTTACACATCCATGCTCTCATGCCTGAGCTGCAGATCCCCTCTACTCCAAGAAAGATCACTTACAATTGGATCTTGTGTGCTTTCTCTATATAATGTTAGATGCTGATCATATGTTTATAATTTTGCAGTTGTTTCACATTGTGACTAAGCAGTGATCCTTGAGGTGAGCTATGCTTAGGCTAAAGTTCCAGTCAGTAAAGATTAGGTAACAATTCATTGCACTGGATTTAATTCAAAGTTATGAGAATTGATTAACTATACATGCATGAGTACTCTGAATATTTTTCTACAAAAAAACTTCTTATTTAGATTTTTGTTGATCCAACACAAGAAAATAAATAAAATCCATTCAAATTTATAGTTTAAATGAAAAGTAAAAGTATAAATTGATTGGATAGTTTTGTGAGACTTTAAAGTTTGGGAATTAAAATTGGCAGAGAATAGAGCCTTGTGGAACCCCGCATCGCCTCGGAGGACAAGATTTAGGATCAATAACTTCTGTTTTCTTACTTTATTTATACAGTGTAAAATAAAACCAGCGCTGATGGGAGTTCATATTTCTGAGAAATAAATGTTTACTTTTAGAAGGGTAGAGTTTTGTCATTTTTTGTAAAATTATTCATCCTTTTACACCTGGAGTTAAGATTCTTCAGAAATGATCAAAATCCCAAACAAATTCCTGGAGGTCTAAAACTGTGTTCATACAGTGCTACCTAAAGTCTGGAAAGTAGCCATGTTTTGGTGGTCAGCCACTGAAAATACCTCAGAGAAAGGAAATTTGTCTTTATCAGGCATTGTGTTTATGCCCAGATCCAAAACTGGAAGCTGGACGTCCGATTCTCATCAGCACTAAGCCAGAAAGAGCTGCTGAGTTTGGACAAAGTGGAAAACAAGGGAATATGCCTTGTCCTCAAATGATGAGCTATGCCCCAGACCTGTTTATGTTGGTAATCTCAGAAACCAGCATAATACAAACATCTTTAATTTAACTGCAGATTGGAAAAACTGTGACATCTGTGTTAAACATAGTTAAATGGGGACAGCTTCAAAGGTGGAAACAAGCATCCATTGCTCATAATAGCCCTTGTGATGAGAGAATGACCTCATCCTCATCTGCTGCCATTTTCTAAAGAGGAAACATTATCCATAGTGGGGGAAACTTTCTGCAGTAAATATCCCTGCATTGTTAGGTGGCTTTTTTTTAACCATCCTGGCAGGCCAGCAGCTCTGGTGTTTGCTTTGTCGACATGAAGACAGACTCTGGTGCTCTGCGGTGAGTTGGAAAAAGCAGCTTTGACTTAACAAAGGGCTTTCTATCCTGTCGAGCTGCCCAACGTCAAGCTCAGAAAAGCCTCCTGATTGATTCTGCAGAGTCTGGACGGCATGTCGCTCAATAAGCACTTCTCTGCTCTTCGGCGGGCGGAAAAAAGCCTTAGATGCTAATACCACCAGCTCTGGCTCTCTGTTACGGACCAGTATAGATGGAAGACACACTGAAGAGGAGATAAATCCATTAAATAAATCAGTTTTATTCTACTTTCATTTTTTTTTTATTTACTTATGAATCTAAATGAAGTAGCAAAAAAAAGAAATCTTAGAGGTGTCACCTTAAACTGGCTCTTGGTGCAGTGTGAGCTGTTCTGTTATTTAGGAATAACTATTTACACTGCAGAGGTGACCACCAGACAGGTCCTGGCCACAGACACACACCTCCTCCCCCTGAACGGCTCAAGTAATCCCTCCACCTATTTACACAGGAGAGAAGAGGCCACGGCCTCACCTCCAGGGTGCTACTTAACTCCTCGAGTCACTCGTTGAGTAATCACAGCATTCTCCTCACTGCCTACTGCCTAATTACAGTCTGTGCATGTGTGTGCATGTGTGTGTGAGCGTAAGCGACTCATTATTAAGCAATGCAGGCCTCACAGGTAGACAATTACACACTCCGATGGTGACTATTATGAGTATTTCTGCTAGTTCACACTGATAAAACAAACAGAAGTAAATAATGTTACAATCTGCACATATTATTTTACAAAAATGATACAGAAATCTATTCAATTCTAACCATTTTTCAAATATGATTGTTCAAAGTATATATGTTGTACTGAAATAGCAAGAAGCTAAGCAGCTATGGTGGGCTGCTTATCAGTAACGACAGCTTTAATGTTAAGAAGGTAAACTTGCTCTTTGAGTTTAGCTGTAAACTTTAGCATTAGTAAAGTTTACATAGTAAAGTAATAAACAGTGAATAAAAAATATTATCTATTCAAGAAAATATTCCAAGACAAACAAGGCTGGGAAACTGTATGTGGAGGTGTTTTCATTTACGAAAAACTGCTTTCACACAACAGATAAGAGAAAGTTTTATTATATTAGTGTGTGGAATAGATGAGTGGAAGGCTTTAAAACAACATCATCAGATAAATCAGTAAAAAAAAATATGAGAGGTAGAAGATGGCTGACAGCATAGTAGTGAAGTTATTGTTTCAGTTTTTGATTTTGAGCAGGACTTTTGATGAATTGAAATGGTGCTCGGTTACCAAATTGCCCGGTTTTATTTTCATTAGCCGATGTAAAATTGCTGTACAGTATAAAGATGAGAAGACTGGATAGATTTTGGATGTATTAAAATATAAATAATTTTTCTTCTACTGGTTCCTGTTCAAGCAAAAAGTTGTTAAATTATTGGATTATATTGTTTTGGGGGAGTGGCGCCAAGTGGTTAGGCCACAGAACTTGGAATCCTGAATTTGTGAGTTCGAAACCCACTCCCACAGACTGCCACTCTGGGTGTCCGAGCAAGACCCTTAACCCCTGATTGCTCCCCAGGAGCCACACAATGGGAGCCCACTGCTCCCCAAGGGGATGGGTTAAATGCAGAGGTACATTTCTCCAATGTGAGATCAGTAAATTTCATTTATTTAGAATATTATATTTAATTATTTATTATTGTTAATAAAATGTCTGTTGTTCTATATATTTACATTTACCGTGTTTCCTTCTTTTTTTCTATTGTTATTATTTATATTAATGTTTGAAATAAACTTATTAGGCAAGCTATTCCATGAAGTTGACATATGAAAGATTTCCGTATAAACCTCAACCAAGATGTGTTTTTAATAAATGACTGCCAATGGGTTAAACTTTCAATAAGCAAGTTTGATTTTGGCATTGATTGGTTATAGATAAAATTGACTAATACATTGTAATAAATATATTCCAACAATCTGTTATCTAATCATTTTCCTCCATAAATTTAAAATAAAGAAACTTAGCTACTTAGCCTACATGGATTTTGCATTAAAGGTCATCCTTAGCTTGTTAAAGCTGATACAAACTTGTTTTTTGCTTTCTTAGGTAAATTTTTAATTTAGTTTTTTAATGGGTAGTGTTGGCCTAGTGATTAGAGCAGTACAGTTGTGCTCTTAGGACTGCTCCCTGGGTACTGCACAATGGCAGCCTATTGCTCCCCAAGGGGATGGGTTAAATGCAGAGGTAAATTTCTCCAATATGAAATAAAGTTAAATTATTATTATTATCATTATTATTTTACAACCACAATTGAGATTCTCAGTCAGTTAGCAATGACTTTCTGAGAGGTGATAGGAACGCCTTGATAGAAAGCAGGCCATGATTTTAAAACTGTTGCTAATGCTACAGTAGAAAAAGCTCAACTGAAATTTTTTTCATCTATTTTAGCAAATCAGCACATGACACCTTTCACCGACAACCAGATGAGGATTAAACTATCAACGTTAAAAGGGTCAATGAGTTTAAATTTAGCATAGTATTGCTAAGATAAGGTTGGAGAAAAACTTTTAAAGTCTGTTTCAACCTGGGGGAAAGTAAACCTTGCAGTGGCTGCCTCAGAGTTAAAACACTTAATTTGCTTGCAAGTTTGACTCCCTCTCATTAGCACTGTCGCTAATTAAAGCAGGGTAAAAACGTAGGGATTATCTCCATTAATAAAGCTTTCTCTACCACAATTCCTATAAAGATCTGGAGTTTAACTTCATTAAACACAAGTGGTATTCATTGATCATAATTAGACAAAAAAATGGACAGGCCAGAGAAGTTGGGAAGACAAGCAGGAAAAAATTACATATTAGGGACATAAACCCAAAGTGGTTAGAATTGCAATACACCTAGTGGTGCAACCTGGACACATCTTCAGTGACTCTCCCGAGATCACTGGGTGTTTCGGGTCTTAGTCATACACCCTCACTCGGGCGACCCAGCCCGGAGTGATCAGTTCCCCGACTTGTGTCCAGGTAGCGCACTACGCCACGCCTCCCCCCTCCTCAACCAGAGCCACCGTGAAGCCTTTTCAGCTGCTTCCAAGATGTTCTTGGTTGCTCTTCGTCTCTGCAGACCGCAAATCCCTAGGAGTCCAAGGACACGGTGTAGAGATCTGCCTGCGAAGCCCCTGCAGCCCACTTCAATAGGCTCGCAGCGGGCCTTCCAGCCATTCCTCCGGCACTCAGCTACAAGTTCTGTGTATTTAGCCCTCTTCCTCTCCTGGGCTTCCTCTATTCTGTCCTCCCAAGGAACAGTTAGTTCAAGCAGCACAACCTGCCTGGTGGAAGTTGATGACAGCACCATGTCCGGGCGGAGTGACGTGGCTGCGATGTAATCCGGGAATCTCAACTGCCTCCCCAGATCGACCAAGAGCTGCCAGTCCCTTGCTGTCGTGAGCAGGCCCCCTTGGGTCTTCTTGGAGGGTTGCAGTTTCTCCCCTGCTCGAACAAAGGCAATCATGCTCCTGCTTAGAGGTTGACTCTTGCTGGTGTTGATGCCAGTGCAGATGGCATCTGCTATTGCCCGCAGGACCTGGTCATGGCGCCAGCGGTATCTGCCATCTCCCAGGGCCTTTGGGCAGCAGCTTAGGATGTGCTCAAGAGACCCTTTCCTCTGGCAGAGCTGACACGCAGGTGATTCTATCAGGCCCCAGGTGAACAGGTTAGGGGGGCTTGGGAGGACATCATACACAGCTTGGACGAGGAACCTGAAATGATGTGGCTCTGCCCTCCATACATCAGTCCAGGTGATCTTACGGCTGGAAACATGCTCCCACTTGGTCCAGGCCCCCTGCTTGCTCATGCCCACACCCTGCTGAAGCGAGCTTCTTCCACCTCTGCCCAAACCTCCTCTTGGATGAGTTTACGCCTGTCCTTCCCTGTCACTCTGCTGTAGCAGGGCTTCGGGCTGCTGCCCAGCCCTGCCCGCCCTGTGGCCACTGTACCCACCATGGTGCTGTGACGCAGCCTCGCCTCGGCTCTTTCCACTGCGTCCTTGGCACGCCACTTCCTTCCAGTGCGGACCTCTATCCCTGCTGAAGACACCTTCCCATCAGTGGAGTCTCTGTAGATAAGGACTTCTCTAGCCCGGGCAACCTTGAACTCCTCTGACACGCTGCTCATTAAGTTACATTAAGTTAAAGTGGTGCACCGGTACAACTGTACTGGCATACCACGCAGTTGATAACTTAATACGCATTCCAGTATTTAAGCTTCATTTTTATGCAGGGCTTCACACATATTTGTTGATTGATCAGACTTTTGCATTAGAATTCTAATCAACACATTTAGGTATTGATTATTAACAAAAATTTAGGTAGGTCTAATGTTTATTAATATTGTTATCGTTATTATTATTGCTGCTGAACATTACATTTACAAACCATTGAAACCAACCTGCTGAAACCAAAAAGGTATTTTTAAAGCCAATGTTTAAAAACCTTGGAAATCCTGCAAAAAAAAGTTATAATAATAAAAAAAAAAATACACTATATTGCCAAAAGTATTTGCTCACCTGCCTTGACTCACATATGAGCTTAAGTGACATCCCGTTCCTAATCCATAGGGTTCAATATGACGTCGGTCCACCCTTTGCAGCTAGAACAGCTTCAACTCTTCTGGGAAGGCTGTCCACAAGGTTTAGGAGTGTGTTTATGGGAATTTTTGACCATTCTTCCAGAAGCGCATTTGTGAGGTCGCACACTGATGTTGGACGAGAAGGCCTGGCTCTCAGTCTCCGCTCTAATTCATCCCAAAGGTGTTCTATCGGGTTGAGGTCAGGACTCTGTGCAGGCCAGTCAAGTTCATCCACACCAGACTCTGTCATCCATGTCTTTATGGACCTTGCTTTGTGCACTGGTGCACAGTCATGTTGGAAGAGGAAGGGGCCAGCTCCAAACTGTTCCCACAAAGTTGGGAGCATGGAATTGTCCAAAATGTCTTGGTATGCTGAAGCATTCAGAGTTCCTTTCACTGGAACTAAGGGGCCAAGCCCAGCTCCTGAAAAACAACCTCACACCATAATCCCCCCTCCACCAAACTTTACCCTTGGCACAATGCAGTCAGACAAGTACCGTTCTCCTGGCAACCGCCAAACCCAGACCCGTCCATCAGATTGCCAGATGGAGAAGCGCGATTCGTCACTCCAGAGAACGCGTCTCCACTGCTCTAGAGTCCAGTGGCGGCGTGCTTTACACCACCGCATCCGACGCTTTGCATTGCACTTGGTGATGTATGGCTTGGATGCAGCTGCTCGACCATGGAAACCCATTCCATGAAGCTCTCTGCGCACTGTTCTTGAGCTAATCTGAAGGCCACATGAAGTTTGGAGGTCTGTAGTGATTGACTCTGCAGAAAGTTGGCGACCTCTTCGCACTATGCGCGTCAGCATCCGCTGACCCCGCTCCGTCAGTTTACGTGGCCTACCTCTTCGTGGCTGAGTTGCTGTCGTTCCCAAACACTTCCATTTTCTTATAATACAGCTGACAGTTGACTGTGGAATATTTAGGAGCGAGGAAATTTCACGACTGGATTTGTTGCACAGGTGGCATCCTATCACAGTTCCACGCTGGAATTCACTGAGCTCCTGAGAGCGACCCATTCTTTCACAAATGTTTGTAAAAACAGTCTGCATGCCTAGGTGCTTGAATTTATACACCTGTGGCCATGGAAGTGATTGGAACACCTGATTCCAATAATTTGGATGGGTGAGCAAATACTTTTGGCAATATAGTGTATATATATATATATATATATATATATATATATATATATATATATATATATATGATTAGTCATTGAAAGATAATTGCCTTTTTGTTATTAATGTAAAAATTATGTCGATTTTTTTTTTTACAAATCTGAAGCAATATCTGCAATAAGATATTGTTTATATACTATAATCCCCAAAAGAAAACTGTCCGAATTATCTCATCTCTGCGTGGGATAAGGGACCTATCTAATTTAGCAGGTCTGGCGTTACTAAAGGATCAACTGTCGTGAGAAGAGGCGAGAGTTTTGGGTTCATGAGCAGGGAGTTGTGAGGGAGGCCCATGCACCAGCTCCCCTATAATCCTCCTCTTTCTAAGAGCCCCGCTCTGCGTTGAGCGCTTTTCTTGGCTCTCTTCTAAAGCAAAGCAGGAGGGAGAGATTTCACACTTTTCTCTGATGTCTTAAGGCCAAAAGAAGCTGAGTGTACTCACGAAATTTGGAAATGTCCTCTCGCTCCACACGCAGACGCTCTTTACAGTCAGTCTATGAGCCATAAGCATTTGGACTGAATCTGGTTCTTTCTTATGCATAATCTTAGCTTTCCAGTTTTACAATTATAAAAAAAAAGTTTTTAGATGCTTGATTTTACTTGCATTAGATTTAAGTCTTAATGAATGAGCCGATCATTCAAACCTAGGCTACCTGTGACAGACTTAATTCTCCTTTTAAGGTATATTCCCATTAATCTGTCTATCGCTGCCTGACCTAATTATTCCCTTCTCTCTGTTTCAGCTGCACCTCTCTCTCAGACCCCCCCCCCCCCTTTTTTTTCTTAACAGAAAACATTAACCTAATTACTTCCTTAGGTATTTATGTGATTTTTTTTGTTTTTGTTGTTGAAATAATTCAAACCAGGACGGATATAAAGACTTGAACACAAAACTGCGTTAGAGGCGGGTTTTGAATCCTTGGATGAACCCCCAGCTCAATCTGCAGGTTGAACTCATTATAAAAACAGCAACAATCTTAATTACTTTCATGAAAAATTGAAATTCGAATTTTTTTTTTATTAAATATGAACATAAAATAATTTCTAAATTCAGATTGTTCACATGCATAAATTAGCCTTGCTGTAGTATCCCTGAGTAAATGATTATCAAAGGTTTTTTCATCATTACTTTTACATTAAAATATATAATTTGTCACAGTTTTCTTACATTTTATTGCACAAGAAATTGTTTAAGAAACGAATTCAAAACGGCCAACATAAACTGAATGCGTATAGGTCCTAAAAGGAATAACAAATAATAAACTTAGAAATACGGGATGAATTAATAAAAAAATATATATATATATTTTTTTTTAAATAAAACAGAAAAGAAATGTTTGAAATAAAAAACGAATTTTAAAAACAAAAGACAAAACAAAATGCGATTACATTAATTCAATAATAACATTAGTAGGGCAAAGTTTTAAATATAACAGTAAAAAAGAAGAGCAAAAAAGAGTTATTCTTTATTAAGCATTGAAAATATATATATATAACCAGGTTGTTTGAGAAAACACATGTAAAAGTATTTTTTTGGTCATTTCCTTTCATTAGTATTTTCTCTTATATCTAATCATTGGTTTTGTTGGAGTTAGACCAAAATAGAAAAATATCCAAACTGAAAACGAAAACAGAAAACAAAACGAGTGGAAATAATTGAAATCTGGTGTCCTTTGAAGAAGATTGTTTAAAATATTTTATAGGATGAAGAGTGAAGAAGATACAGGATTATGAGGAAGGAGACAGAGGCGCTGAGTAAAGGTGGGGGCGTCATGACGTCACGATGAGGCGTGCAGCAGAGAGCCGGAGGAGAAAACCAAGGCTGCGCAGCTCGGAGATAACCACAGCGGCGGATACCGTGGAGCAGCGTCTACAGACCACGCTTTATTGGATTTACTGAACACCTGCATGGGACACCGTGAGGCTTTTTCTCCCCTTTGTTTCTGTCTTCTACTGGAAACCAACTGGTGAGTAGGCTAACAGAGCGACTTTTGTTTTTAGCGCAAAAGGCCCGGATGCTCATATTTGGGTTTTTACGCGTAAAATGTTGGAAATATGTTTTTGACCCCAAAACCTTATGAAACCATGTTTATTGGCGTTAAGTGGGAATAAAACACATGTTTAAAAATAATTTCATATCTGAGCTTTAAAAAAAAACAAGCAAAACTAAAAAAAAAAAAAAAAAAAGAAACGCGCTGGTCAGGGATGCCTGTCCGTTTGGACGGGCAGAGGTTCAGCAAACATAAAAGCAGCGAGCAGATTCCTGCAGATAACAAGGACTCTGTCTGCCAAAGAGAGAGTGTGTGTGTTTAGTATTAGGGCAAAAAGTAAACTGATGTTAATGGAGGTCCAAGACATGGGGGCTGACTGGATAAATTATGGAGAGACATTCAGTGGCACTCTGTTTGATGCTGAGCTGCGGCTCAGTAAATATTTTCTTTTTCTTCTTTTTTTACTCTGTAGTTTGTTTGCTCCCTTTTCTGTCCAGTCCTATTTAATATATTTTAGGAGGAATTTTGGTACTGAAATGAGGGCGTAAAACGAGATCATTAAAAGCTGTATCTAAATCCTGCATCTTGAACTCAGAGAAATAATTGCGCAAACAGATCAATGTTAAGCTATAATAATTCGAGTGTTTCTTTTCGCTCTATATACTCATCGCCTTCTGTTTTTCAGGCATTTGGAATGGAGCTGAATCTGTCGAAGAATGTGATATCCTGTGGGGACCCAGGTATGGATCATCCTCTCCGATTTAGATCTGGTGATATTGAAAACACAGCATATATCCATCAGCACAGAAGAATTTATGTTTATGGAACAATTTACAGATTGGATTTAGTTAATCAATGCAAATGTGTATTCTCATGGTTTAACCACAGTGGGTGTTTTATAGATTTCGAGTCGGTGCTGAGAGCGGAAATACGCGTAGATATGCAAAATTGTGGTCCGGTGCAAATGAAATATAAATTCGGGCATCATTTCAACCTGCAGGAACTAATGAAACAAGCTGAGTTTTTATATAGGCCTACTTAAGAATTGTTTTGGTTTTCTGCTTTTGAGTTCATTGTACACCTTAAATTTAAGTAAGAAGGACGAGGAGAATAAATGAAAATATACTGTACATCAGGATACATTATATATATATATATATATATATATATATATATATATATATATATATATATATATATATATATATATATATATATATATATATATATATATATATATATATATATATATATATATATATATATATATATATATATAATGTATCCTGATGTACAGTATATTTTCATTTATTCTCCTCGTCCTTCTTACTTAAATTTTATAGTCTATAGGTTATAACAGTCACTTTAGTTTACTTCGGTTATAGACAAATGTTTTCCATATATTTATTCAGAAAAACATTAATAAACATTTTTGTTTAAGTTGATAGTATATTGTTTTCTGATAAAAATCTACCCTGTTTTAGTTAATTTCATCAATTTCTTTCAGGTCATTTAGGCCACTTGACTCTTGTGAAACCTGGATGTTATGGCAGAAAATAAAGCATAGATAACATAAAGCCGGACAGTAGACCAATTAAACATAATGGAAATTGCTGTGAGAAACGGTTACATTTCTTACCCGGAACAGCTTTATATGAAACAATCACATTTTCAAAGGTACAGAATTGCAAAGAGGCAAAGCGATCAGAAACAACAGGGGTCAAATCGATTTTATTTTTGTTTAAACTTGGAAATAAAAAAAATTTAAATTTATATACCTATTGAAGCTCCTAAATTTTCAGATAACGTAAAAACAAAACAAAAAAAAAATCGTGGATCTGATAAAGCTTGTTTTTAGCGTGGGTCAGAGGCAACAGCTTATTTGGAGGATCAGCGGAATCGTGCAAGAAACATTATTCAGGGTTTAATAAGATTTTATCAGATCAGATAGATAGATAGATAGATAGATAGATAGATAGATAGATAGATAGATAGATAGATAGATAGATAGATAGATAGATAGATAGATAGATAGATAGATAGATAGATAGATAGATAGATAGATAGATAGATAGATAGATAGATAGATAGATAGATAGATAGATAGATAGATAGATAGATAGATAGATAGATAGATAGATAGATAGATAGATAGATAGATAGATAGATAGATAGATAGATAGATAGATAGATAGATAGATAGATAGATAGATAGATAGATAGATAGATAGATAGATAGATAGATAGATAGATAGATAGATAGATAGATAGATAGATAGATAGATAGATAGATAGATAGATAGATAGATAGATAGATTTTAGATTTTAGATTTTAGTTTTGGGCAAAACAAAATTCTAGGCCCGTTTTTGATCAAATTGATTTGAAATACAAAACAAAAATCTGACATCTTTGTCTTAAAGAATATAGAGCCAAATTGCCTTGGGAACCAAAGCAGCTGCTCACCTCGCTTATGCCTCAGTCCGGCCTTGGTAGGTTTGGAGATACTAACACCTTGAATGAGAACCTTGGATGTGTTTATCGGAGTTTTCAATAAAGAAATCAGTCCCTGTTGGGAGTTTTGTGCTTTGCTGATACTCGATAGAAACTAATCTTAACAAACGCTGTTTGGATTTTCTTTTTGTTAGATGTCAGAGTGCAGGTCAAACAGGCCTTGGCCCACGCAGGGTAACCATCACCAAGGCAATAATCAGCTCAGTACTTCTCCAGTTACCCTCCGTGTCCAGTTACATCTCCACTGCTGTTCTCCTTTGAATCACCTCCGCCTGCTTTGTTTTTGCCCCCCTTGTCAACTCTGCTGCAGGCGTAGACAAAAAAAAGAGACTGTACTTTTATTCCTCTTTATGTTTGCTTGGTGATTAATAACGCTTGCCCAGTTTATTTTTACATCGTGGAGAGGAGAGAGAAAAGACTGTGAGTGTTTGCGCTGCTGCTGGACCTTTAACCTGTCCTGCCGGATGGAAAAGCTTTTTAACTCATCCATCACACGCAAAAAGTGGAGGAGAAGGACGCAAGCCGGGATGGAGGATGAGTTGGGGACGTTTAGTGTATTTAGATTATCTCCATCTATCAGCCCGCAAAGGGAAGGTGGAGATCAGAAGAGCTCCATTTTGGCTGTAAATCCGATAATACTGTTTGAGATGCCTAGAAGGTCAGATTGTTTATTGGGATTTTTTTTTTTTTAGGCCACAGAGCTGTAACCTCCTTTATTAAGTCAGTGGATTAGTTATGTGGGGGATACAGCATCTCTTCTTCTTTGGGCGCAGTGATCAGCAGCGCAGTATTATTATTACAGTTATAGTATTGATAGAAAAATGAAAAATGCGCCCTAAGATCAACCCTTCCATAACAACTTAAATATAACTTTACTAATTAGTGTATCGCTTTTTTGTTTCTTGTTTCCTTGCGGTATGTTTAAGTTAATCCGACCCCTTTTTTACTGAACCAAATCCTTCTAGAAATCCATTTTACGCACTGAGTAAAAGGCTCCCGCTGTGCGTGAATAATTCATGCTTGTGTCGATAAATTAATAGCAGTGCGGTTATAACGCATTAATATAAAAACACTATCACCACCCCAAACTAATGACCCTATTTTATGTAATAAATTATAGCTCTTTTTTCTTTTCTTTTTTCTTTTTTTCTTTAATCGATTCCTTTGGCAAGTCTGCGCAGGTAGCACATATGAGCCCCTGTCAATGAAACACGCAGCATGCAGGGTGGAGGTGAGGAGCAGGAGGTAAAAAGGCAAGCGCTTGTTGAGATCTTGCGTAATTGTGCCTCGTTTGGGCCCTTCGGGGGTGTTTTCCGGTTGGACGGGGATCTTATGTCAAAAGTCTCTGTCATACAAAGGCAGAGGAAGCTGCAGACTGGCGCCGGGGACTCTCCAGGCTTAAGACGCAGGTGGATCACATGCTGGTCGATATGCAAAGAACCATAGGACTAATTATAATAGTGCGCGCATGAAGCAAAATGCTGGAACATCAGCACGTGAGAAGGAATCTGCGGAGTAGCTCAGCCATGTTTTGCATGCACGGCGCCCAGCGCAGGAACACAGACACGAATGAACAAAAATAGATACTACCTATTTCTAAAAAAAGAAAGAAAGAAAAAAGAAAACCATTTTGAGTGACTGTCCACTATTAGATATCTGCAAGCTTAGATTGTTAATTTCATCCACGTCAAAGAACACAGGCATGCATAGCTTTAACGGTAGTTAAAGCTTGTATGTCTTGAATTATTGAAAAATCTTTAATGATAGAGACATTTCTTTGCATTTCATTTTATTTTTATTTTTATTGGATATTCAATTTTTCTCCATTGCCCTGAGGCCCTGTGAGCAGAAGCTTAGATCACTTATTGTTCAGACTGGCTCTCCCTTAACTGATCAAACTGATCCACTGCACAAACTGAGAGAAATTCTGGAAAACAGATCTTTCAGTCTGCAGCTGTGCCTTGAGTGAGTCCTGCACAGTTCAAGGGCACAAACCCTCCTGCATAGAGAATATGGTTGTTTTACTGGGAAGTAAACTGTGATGCACGCAGTCATGCAAAATGCATGTGTCCAAAATCCTCCAGACAGCATGCACCTTCTGTTTCCAGCGTTGATCTAAATGTTAAATGCAAATATAAGTAAAACCATAGGGATGCATTTGATGACGTCGCCTGAATATGGTCAGAACAATAATGCATTAGCAGTATAGACATGGATTGCTATTTGCAAAACAAATTTAGCACAAAAAATTATTTGAGAAACCGGATAACTTTCACTAAACGTGTTTGGGATTAGCTACAATTTCAAAAACCTCCTGGTGAGGTATTTTATATCCAGTGTGCCTTTTAAACCATACACATCTATTTAAAGCTATTGAAGGTAGGCAGGTTATTTCCTTAATTTAGCCAATAAATTATATTTGAAAATCTTACTTTTTCAGCCTATAACTCCTACCCAAATTTAGCCAGAGATGTCAAAAGTTGATTTTAACCAGGTTAGAACATCATCAGAGAAGACTCTTAATGTCTTGTCAACTTTAACTTATATGATTTAATGTTTTTAAATGTGCACAGGTCAATTCCATATAACCTGCAGAGATAAGCAGGTCAACTACAAAGTTTAAGCACCAAAAACTAAAGAAAAAAATTACTAATGTTTATATATAAAAGTGTGTAAAAACAACATAATGTAATATAAAAATTGTATTTCATATTGCATTGAATATTGATATAAAAGTGATATATAAAAATATATAACGATTTAAAGCCAAAGGCATAAGTGAGCTGCTTTTTAAAACCTCCATGCCAGCAGGGGGCCCCAGCAGGGGGCCCCTAAGATCACTTGCCATATCCCAAAATGTAGCTTTTAAGTCAAGACATAAATCAATAGATCAGTTTGCCTACTTGAAAATCATTCTGAAGAAACTGAACTGATTTGGATAGAAATGTTGCTTAAACTGCTCCTTATGATTAGAAACAGTCCAATGAGCTTTATAAATATTGGTCCTGTCCTGTCTGTGTAGGCCCATCTCATGCACAGTGAAACTGCAAAAATTACTACTATATAAATTGCAATTTTAAACATGCGCTTTAGAAATTGGTCCCTATTTCTTGGCTATACAAAGTCGCGCTTATATGATTCACCACAAGTGTCTAATGACACAGTAGAAGCAAAACACAAATTTGTTGTGAAACAAATGGAAAACTAACTATAAAGAACAAGCTTGGGTGGTTTTGAGGATATTATATTTTAAGAATATGATATTGCTTCTATTTTCAGGCTATATATATATATATATATATATATATATATAGCCTGAAAATCGCCCCTTGGAATTCTTCTATTTATTATATATATATATATATATATATATATATATATATATATATATATATATATATATATATATATATATATATATATATATATATATATATATATATATATATATATATATATATATATATATATATATATATATATATATGGCTTTTCTTACAGAGAAAAAAGGGATACCAAAAGCACCATGCTGCTAACATTGCTTCATAATGATCTGGCTGCCCATTAAAATTGTATGAGAGGTGAAAGAAGACATGCTTTCCAAATGCTTTTAAATGCTTTTTCCCTATTCAAAGTTGAAAAACTTATTTCCTTCTATCCTCATGGCACCAGTGTAGGCACATTAAATATCTAAAAGTGGATCTTTATGTGCTTTTCTGTTTAATTACCGCATTTGGGTAGAGACGATGTAGTCAGGGGAAACAGCAACAGCCTCTGCTCCACACAACTCCAGGCTGCTTTGTGTGCATCAGCGCCAACTAAACGCATTGAGGTCAACGGTGCCATCCTTAGTAGCTTCATCCAAGTGCAGGCTTTTAGCGCTTCATTAGTCATATACTGCGAACGTAAGGGAGTAGTCAACGTTTTAGCGCGTACGTTTGGAGTTTCTTCTAAATCTGATCGTACATTAGTTAAGAGAACAAGCAGATGTCAAAACAATGTTTTATCCTCTGATCTGTAAGCAAAAAAAAAAAAAAGATATAAATGTGAGACTAATCACAGTCTTTCGGCAGTAGAGTGAGGTGTAATGAGCCATTCATCATCTCTGGCGTTGAATCAGTGCGCTGAGGGCAGCTCCTGTCAGAGCGCAGCGCTCATCATTCATACGGACAAAATAAACTCCACATCATCGTGCGCTTTTCTCTCAGGGGGAACAGTAACGGGCAGGCCTGTGGTGGTGGAGGGTAAATGTTTACTCAGCTCAGTACATATCCGAGATATTATACAAGTGCGCACGTAAGGTGTGTAGGAACGTACCCAAACATGAATAAAAGGCATTTTAACCCACACACAACACACACAAAAAAAAAGGTTTGAAAGCGTGCTTACGTTTAGAAGGCAACTGAAAAAAGAGAAGTTACAAACCGCAACAGTTGTTTAATTATTTACTATATGTATTTTGTTTCATTTATAGCGCGCCCTTTGAATACCTACCCATATAAACCATATTTCATTCCGTTTACGCGCGTAACTCCAGGGTTATAAGTGCCATCCCCATTGTGGTCACGCGTTTAAAAAGTATAAATTAAGTGCGTCTTGGATCATAATAAAAAGATTGAAATATATTAAATAATATATATTACCAATATTCTTATATGGAAGATTTGCATGTTCAGGTGAGCATTTATCTCAGTTTAACTCGCAGGACCTTAATTAGATTTAAGTTAAAGTGACGTCAGAGTGTCTTGTCC
The DNA here is from genome assembly GCF_016077235.1 of Cyprinodon tularosa. Classification (NCBI taxonomy): domain Eukaryota; kingdom Metazoa; phylum Chordata; class Actinopteri; order Cyprinodontiformes; family Cyprinodontidae; genus Cyprinodon; species Cyprinodon tularosa. Next base: position 277,737 of record NW_024038987.1, on the reverse strand, counting down.
GAGTAGACGTTATCTTGTGGGTTGGACTATTCATCTTGGGGAGGTTCTGTGGAGGAGATGGGTGGATCTGTGCTGTGAGATCGGGAGCTTCCTCTCGGTCAGAGCGCACAGAAGCTTTTCCCTGCAGCGGAGGTTGCGTTTTGCAGTCATTGCAGGGGGAGAAAAAAAGGGACGAGGAAACGTTGGCCGCGCGTTTTTTTTTTCCACTTTGCATAATTCTTATGCTTTTCTGAGGGACAAAAACCCGAAACCTCTCGTGGAAATTCTCAGTCAATGGTTCGGCCGCTCATGTCGCGGTGCACATCTCCCGGCGGGTGGATCTTCGGTCACGTAGCTGCTGCAAGAGCACGACTCACCCAGTTTCTCCTTTTCACGCATCCTTCTCTTTAAGGTGGCATGAATTTGGACAGAATGTCGGAGGCCGTGAGAACCGCGCCGCCCCGTGACGTGGCCGCCGCGTTTCATTTACAGAGACCTTCTGAGGGCAGCCGGGAAACGTTAGAGAACTCAAGCAGCGAGTCCTCAGACGCAGAGCTGGCAGGTAGATGCAACCAGCTGGCTTTCAGCTATACTCTACTTCTTCTTTTGAATCCTTTCTCATGAATTCTTCAGAAACCGCTGTCTCAATGTGTGTTTGTTCATGCGTAAAATGCGCTTTGATCTGCAGCAGGAGGTTAACTTACCCTCCCTTGCTCACAAGCAGAACTGGAGAGGTTTTAGGTTTGGTGCAGTTACACCCCTTGTTTTACTTGTTTCTGGCGCTCACTGAACCAATCACTTAGCAGGATCCTGGGCTATGTCACGGAAAAATGTGCGGAACAGTCTGGCCTGCAGTCAGTAAACGTTTTAAACAAACTATAAATTCCCGGGCCTTCTCTATCAATCCAAACCTAAAGGTCTCCAATAAAATCAAAACAAAAGGCTTGTTTTTCTTCCACGTCTCTAAAGAAGAAAACGCGCATTTTTTTTCCTGATTTATTAGATGAGACACTTGATTAAATTGGAAAATATGTTTATTTTACTTTTGGATCTCTTTTTTTACACGATTACCATGTGTGACTGGCTTGCCTTTGCACGTGTGCCCCCTCTCTGTTTAACAAGAATACATGATTGCACCACGGAGATAAGAGTGGCCTGATCTTGTCGTAAAGATTTTATCAATGAGACCTAAATCAGTTGTAAATGGCAGCGATGTAAGCGAATATTTGAATATGTACCTTCCATAAACTGGTGAGGAGTTTATGAAAATATTTGCAAATTTCTCCCTTCCATTCACTCTTCCCACCCGTTAAAACCTTCTGCTGTTTTGCAAACTGCGAAACTTAATCCCTGTGAGAAAATCCAGCACTGTGACAGAACCAACACAGAGCAGAACAGCTGGATGAGCTGTATCCAAGCTGCGCCGCAGTTCTTTCATAGTTTCTGCTGTTTGTTTTATTTCCCGTAGAAAAGGAGAGGAGCGCTGAGCACAGGAGCGATGACGGAAGCGCGGATGACCCCAAGAAGAAGAAACAGCGACGGCAGCGGACCCACTTCACCAGCCAGCAGCTGCAGGAACTGGAGGCTACCTTTCAGAGGAACCGCTACCCGGACATGAGCACCAGGGAGGAGATCGCCGTGTGGACCAACCTGACCGAAGCCAGAGTGCGGGTAAGAGGCCCGTGGGGCTGTGCGTAAAAACGCACCCATGCTGACATTACGCATCGATGTATCATAATCCTCCTAGCAGTTTATACTGTTTTTTTCCACCACTGAACCAAGAGGTTATTTAATTTTTCACTCTCCTGATGTATTTGGATAAGCTTCAAATATCCTGCTTATTTTAAGGAAAATTTAGACTCAAAGGTTCATATTGGATCGTGGCACGCTTAGTAAAATTTATACTCCATTATACTCCTTCCAGGTGAGGTTATTTTGGCCTTTATGATCTTAAAAGCGTTTTTGTTCCGCTTTTTTGAAGGATTAATGTTCGTGCGAAACGTTGACGCATAAAATACGCGATTTGAGGAAGAAGCTGTTCTGTTATAGAGTAGATTTAGATTTTAAACACTCCCTGTTGTCAGTTTTCGTATTTCTAAAACCAAATTTTCCTTCAGAAGGACACTGAACGCACTACAGCCAAATATTTATGTTCACATATAATTTAAGCTTTGTGAAGACAGTGGACTCTTTAGTAATAGTGTAATAACTATATGGAGGCAAAGGATTATTTATTTTTGTCTGATAGCGTAAAGCTTTGAGTGGGCTTGACCAAATCTGCACCTTTGGAACATGTATTCAGAAACTTTGTTATATCAGAGAACAATTAACAGCGCAATGATCAGAAACCTATTATTTTCATAATTTAAATTGTTTTCACGCATATTTGAAGGGAAAAAAAGGAGGAAGAGTGAGACATGGTTATGAGCAGCGTGCGTTCAAAAGCAAACAATCCCAGTAGGTTTTCATTTACAGCAACCGGCGCCTGACAGGCAGTCCGCACGAAGATCCACAGGATCGAGTTGCATAAAAAATGCATACCAGGGTTTGAAGGGTAGAAACAGAAGGACTTTCAGGTTGAATTTTAATGTCAGTAATGCTGTTTATTTCTGACGAATCAAGGAGAAATGCAAGATATTTGTGCGCATTTGTTAAAATATACGTTTTTAAGGTGGTTATATTAGCAGATTATATAATAAAGGGTTTTTTATTTTAACTCTGTTTTAATCGTATTGCCAAAGATTTTTCTCTCTCTTTTTTTCTCTGTGAATCCATGACCTTCTTTCGGTTCTAAATCCTCCCTGATTCGTCCTTTTAGAAAGGGTTTCAGTGGTTGATTAAAAAAAAAAATCCCAAACTGCTTTCCGATTGCTGTTGCAGTCCACAGAGGCCCTCAATGTTAATTTAACATCAAAAAGTGCAAATTCGGCTTTTATTTTGCATGCATATTATATATAATAATTTTAATCAAAGTTTAACACTAATTATGTTGAGTGAGACTTTAAAAAGCACAGTAACACACTTTATTGTGTTCTTAGAGTGTCGCAACTTCAGATACAATTTTACGGCCTGTTGAAAAGCGAATGCAAACAGACATAAAGGAGCAGTTTGGAACAAAGAGATGAGCTTCCTGTTAATCCACTCTGCTCAGTTTTCTTTAGAAAACTCAGAATGTTTATTGGACATTATAAGGTTAGTTGAGAAGCTATATAAAGTTGTGTTTTTAAGTTTTTTTTTTCTTTTTAATCGCCTCCTGACAGTCCCATTTTCTGCGTTTTAAACTAATCTACTGAAATCCGAGGAGCCTAAACGCTTTATTTTATAAACTCACATTAAATTGAATACGAAGTGACTGAATTTGATGTTTCAAGCGTTTTAGACACGATCCGCTGCAGAAATTATTAAAATTAGTTGACTAACTTAAGCCTTTCATCTTATGCCTGATAAACAGATTTTGATGCTTTAGTTAAATATAGATTATTAATAAATACATATAGATATTTACTAAAACTAATCTTGAACGTCAACCTTTGTTAAGAAATTAATTTAATCTTATGTTTTTCTTTGTAAATGACTTTAAAGTCATAAAGTACTAAACGATTGAAAAAAAAAATAAGAGAAACAATTATTAATTTGAATATATTGAAATAATAAAATATTGCATTTGAATAAAAAATATATATATTTAATCTTGAAAAATATATTATTAATTATAAGATTTGTGAAAATGTATTTGCTACAGTTGAACTTCTATTTAAAGTTAACTCTTCCAATAAACAAATTCTAATAATTTTCTCGCTCGGCATTCATTCAAACGTGAATAATCTCCATTTCATTGCTTCAACCAAAGCCGCTTATCTCTGTATTCGGACCTAAACTTTCGGACCTAAACAATTTTTTTTACTTATTTATTTTTCTAAAACTTTACGAGTAGCTGATTATCATTATTTCGCATTTCATTGGACTGTGCATTTGGAACGCAGAGACATGAATTGATGTGGACTAAACTCTCTATAGGTGCATCTAAATGAGGCCTGTTTGTGTATTGCTCTGAGATTACATCTGTTGTGATTTGGCGCTATATAAATAAGCTGAGCTGTATAATGAAGATTGTTGCTGTTTGGGAGGGAGGGGGTGCTTTTTATTCCTACTATAACGCCTGTGTACCTTGCAGGTGTGGTTTAAAAACCGCCGGGCCAAGTGGAGGAAGCGGGAGCGCAACCAGCAGATGGATCTGTGCAAGAACAGCTACCTGCCGCAGTTCAGCGGCCTCATGCAGCCCTATGACGACATGTACCCTGCTTACACTTACAATAACTGGACCAACAAGGGCCTGACCCCGGCGCCGTTATCCACCAAGAACTTCACCTTCTTCAACTCAATGAGCCCGCTTACTTCCCAGTCCATGTTTTCCGCTCCTAACTCCATCTCCTCCATGAGCATGGCCTCTGGGATGGGCCACTCCGCCGTGCCCGGCATGCCGGCCCCGGGCCTCAACAACATCAGCAACCTGAATGGCATCGGTACCTCCGGTATCAACTCGGCCATGTCCTCTTCGGCGTGTCCGTATGGCCCCCCCGGCTCGCCGTATAGCGTTTACCGGGACACTTGTAACTCCAGCCTGGCCACTCTAAGACTCAAGTCCAAACAGCATCCCACGTTCGGATACAGCGGGCTGCAGAGCCCCGGCTCCAGCCTCAATGCCTGTCAGTACAACAGCTGACGGAGCCAACGGGGCCCCTAAATGTTACACAACCGCATGTTCGAAATGAATGGGCAACGGACAACTAAACTGGAACAACTTGCGATCATTTTTTCGTAAAAGAGAAAAAATGGATTTTGCGGGTTACATGTCTACCAATGAACTTGAACAGCAATTCAAACATCCAGCTTTTTGGATCTAAAAATGAAGAGGTGTCACATTGCTGAGATGTATAGATTTAAATGTAAATATATATACAGGTCTAAAATAAGTAAAAAAAATAAAATAAAAAAAAAGATTTTTTTTCCTTCTTTCTGTGCTGGCTTGTGGCTCTATTTCGAGCCTCCATTTCGTCGTTCCCCCACTTCCATTTCGTACCAATGCACTTAGACAATTTAATGATGAAGATACATGATTGTAAAAATGAAAAAAATAAAATAAAAATAAATCCCAGGCATTATTTCATTTCATAAGATGTAATTATCTCTATTTAAAAAAAAAACTTTGTACGACCTGATATTTTAAAATTGTTTTGTTTCTGAGTAGGCTTACCAGAAAAGGACCACCAGGCGGTTGCGTTTTCTATCTAAAAAGTTCAGGTAAATTAGAAAACTACTAAGAGGGCAAAAAATATAGAGAGACAAAAACCTCGTAAAAACACTGAAAAAACGATCTAGAAATAGGTACAAATTTCTTAAATTAGGTGAATTTACCCTTAATTTAAGTAGGTAAATGAGACAGTTCGCCAATGGAATGAGTATTTTTACTCTTAAAATAATATAATCAGATAATATGCACTTGAAATAAGAAAACGCAATTTTGTTTTCCTATTTTAAGTGTAAAAAAAAAAATCACTTATTTTAAGAAAAAATGACTTATCTAGATTTAGATTTTTTTTTCCAGTGAATTGATGACAAACAGTGAGTTGAAAAGAAACCTTGCGGTTCCATTTCGTACCATGGAATGTCGGTACGAAACGGCGGAGAGACGAATTGCCCAGCGCCTCTTGTAGGATTTTAAACACTAGAGGTGGGAGGATGTGAAATAAGAAAAAAAAAAAAAACAACAACACTCAAATAGTGTTAATCTGAATGGAGAAAAAAAAGAAGAAATCTGACATCTATTGTATATATTCTATATATGGCTCTGTGTGCTTTCGTGGGCTGACACCCACACTTTTTGACTCCTCAACTGCTTCTCCTTTTATTTGCTGAAATGAAAGAAAAACACAACAACAAATGTTTAACTTGACGTGCTTTGTATCATAATGTAAGACTGTGCAGAAGTTCTTTAGCCTGAATGTAAATAGAAAAAAAAGTTGATTAAAAGTTCTCATGTGCAAAATGTAACATGTTTGTTTGAATAAACCCAAAGAAAATAGATTTATTTCAAACACTTGCTCTAACTGAGTCTTTATTTAACAAGACTCGGAAGGAGGGAGGGGCAGGTTTATTTACCCCTGTTGAAATGAATTTACAGATGTTAATCTTTTCATCAAAGATAAAAAAATATATTAAATAAATATTATTAAAGGATATGATAAAATAAAATAAACAAGTATGATATGCTTAGATGTCAGGCTTATAAACACAATGTCTGTATCACTTATACCATATTTGTGTTGGCATGATATTTTTTAACAAATCCCTAAATTAAACTCACTTATGACCATAGATCTTTGAGGCATAACATGACGTCACGTCATCGTTTCCTTCCATCCAGAAGCTCAGTGGAGGCCTATTCAGTCAACACCATATCTTGTTTTCTGACACCTGCAGAAATCCTCATATCTATATTACTGCCCATTAGACTGATATTAGTCCACAGGACAAGTGCTGCAGTGATCATTGTGTGCTTAAACTGATAGGACTCTTTGCGAGATGGGATTAGGATTAATAGCATCGTTAAATATGTTCCTAATTAATAATCTGATCAATAATCTATATAAAAATTATAATTTGAAATAAATAAGAGTGTGAGGCGGACTACAAGAGCATTTTTGTTTATGCTTTTCAAATTATGAATACACACATGTATTTTTAAATGAAAATTAAATTTTATTTAACTAACAACTGAAATTTTTTTATTAATATTTAATTCTAGTTGGAAACCTTGTTGAAACGATAAGCAATACAGGTAAATTGTCGGTCTAAAAATTTGAAACAATATTTTCCTTAGAGACATTGCAAATTAATTCTGACTTGAAGAGATTTTATACAATCACAAAATAACTTCACTTCTTACTTTCAGTGATTTATCTAAACGTTTGGTAACTTTTAGATGTAGTTTTTTTATATATATATATAAATATATATATCAGTGCCAACAGAAGAATGTGATCAAGAAGAATATTTATTTTCTCTTTCCTGTTTATTTAATGTTTCAAGCTTCCCTAACTGAACACTGCCTTAATATTTAGCGCTGTCACATTTTAAAAGTCTGGAGAACTTTTTAATCCCATCGCTTTAAATATTCGGTGCATTTATTTTAATCCTAAATCTTACCATGAACGTACCACAACATCATATTTTATTAGTTTGGCATTCTACTTTTATATTCTAAATTATTTTATTGTATGTCTTCAAGATAGGGTTGATTATTAAACTAATTCCACTTAAAGAAAACCACAAATAAGCCTTTTCTGCTGCTCACAAGTCAGAACACCTGCGGCGCGCAGCGTCCAGAAATTCTTTTCCAGGGCGCGCCCGCGTTCTCGCCCAGGCGTTTGTTTAAAACGGGCACGCGCATTACCTATAAATGTAGCTATTTGCTTTGATTTGAAAATTTTTGACAGAGGGACGCGCTGCAGTTTACTCTGCCATAGTGATTCGCAACAAAAACAAAGCGCGCAAACTCTTGTAAACGTTTCCTACGGTATCCCTGATTGCAGCTGTAAACCAGGTATGAATGCGCACAGACCTGCAGGGCAAAGTTCAACGCGCTGCTTTGTACCTGGTAAATATTTGAACAGTTTTCCCCTGGTTTGGAAATCCCCACAATTCTCTGACATAGGACGTAATAGAAAATAATAAAATGAAATTGAATAGAATGTAGGAGTGTATAAAAAAAATACCCCTTAGAATTTTAAGTTAAAATGGGTCTGTTAATAATAAAGTTAAAGAAGCTTTGTGATCAATAAACCTTTTCAGTTAAAACTGGCTGGTCCATTCCTGCTTACCAACTCCAAAGCATTCTTCTAAAGTATTTTTCTGCAGAACGATTAGTAGACTGAAAGTAAATAATTCCTTTCAATGAGGTGAGATGGAGCACAGAAATATCTAAACCCTGCATCTGGAGGAGCAGGATTGGCCTCAAAGTATTTTGGGCAACCTGATAGGCTAAGTGTGTTATGTGGGCATTATATTCAACAATTTAAAAACTACAATTTTATTCAAATAAGGGAATGTGGGGTCATTTTTCAAAACCAAGAGCTCGGTCAGAAATGGCCATTTATTCTTCTTTGGGTATATCTGACTGGCTGAATAAATTTGGTGTAGTGATGAGATATGGTTTACAAATTCTGGAATTATACCTGTAAAAAGTATGGTTTTAATGTAAACGAGCAGTGGCTTAACTCCCCTAGTGAAACTATGAGGCTGCAGCAGGAGTGTTATGATTAAGAGCTGTTCAAGGTGCCCCATTTAAAACCATCACCATGTACAAAGTGGAAAATAAGTATTTGCACCCTTTCTATTTTGCATGTTCTCCCACTTAGACATCATGGAGGGGTCTGGAATTGTCATTGTAGGTGCATATCCACTGTGAGAGACATAATCTAAAAAAAATATCAAGAAATCACAATCTATGATTTTTTAAACAAATTATTTGCATGATACAGCTGTTGTGAAGTTGTTTTTTTTTTGGGGATTTTGTCTCTCTCAATTGGCATGCACCTATGATGACAACTTTAGACCACTCCATGATTTCTAAGAGGGAGAACTTCCAAAATAGCTGGGTGTTCAAATACTTATTTTCCTCACTGTAGCTCATTGGCTCACCTTGTTTTCCATTTTTATCTGCAGAGGTTGGAAATATTCCCCACTAGCTCGACTGCAAAATATTTTATCAAATAGAATTTTAAACTTACTAATCAGTGATGCACACTAAAATGAATCTAACAATCTAATCAATTAGGAAGAATGCCTTAAACAGGCTTTTAGTCTGTTTAGCATTACAAGTATTATAAAAGTGATGCAAAATAGATTCTTACACAAATGCAGTCAAGGTGGCCTCCACAGCCTGAAATATTTAACTATATCAGCATGTTGCAGCAAGTCTGCGATCATTTTTTTTGTATTGTCCAGGATGTGCACATGATTAACTAAAATAAAACACTGAGGAGTGAGCAAATAGAATTAATTTGGAGCCATTTTGCATTTATCAGCTATACATACTTAAAATGTTTGTTTTAATTTGCATCCTTTTAAGTGTCTCATGGTAAGTGTGATAAAACATTATCACCTCTCAGTGTCATATCTGTTGTGAAAGAAACCTTTGATCAATGTCCTTCTGAAAAATAGTGATTTGGTTACAGCTTTTCTATTTTACTAAACCAAGAAATCTGAGCCATATTTTGCAGATAAAACTAAATGGTTACAAAAGGAAAGCAGGAAAATTTTCAGAAAATGCAAGTTTGTCACACATGTCTTCTTTTAGGTTTTTGCCCACAGACTTTACATAATTCTGACATAATCAGAAGCATGTGTTTTTACTTCTAGCTGTTATATAAATGCCTCATCCTTATCAACAAAATAAGATCGGCTGCTGCAAAAGCTGCTCAGAATGTTTTCTTTTTGATGCCGTTCCTGATCCCCATCTCTGCCAACATTGAAATAAATCTTGTAGTTTATCGGTCAGATTCCAACACTATAACAGAATTGAGGCTAATAATTAGTAAAAATCAAGAGATTGGTCTTCTTGTTTTCTATTATCAGCTCTTAAACGTATATATACCCTAGTATAAGCCAAAGACATGGGGTTTAGACCTTCGCTGTTTTATAACTTATTTAGCCATCCGTTGCTGGACATTTCAGATTCTAAATGTGTTCCACATTAGCAGTTGCTAATATCTGATTATTTTAAATATGCTGTTTGCCATATTTGACAGTTATTTGTTTTAGAGATTGAAGCTTTATGGATAGAGGGATAAGGGCACTAAAATAAATTGTTTCCAATCCAATCAGGACTATATATCTAGTCAGTTGATTGGAAGAGCCATTCAATTAAAGAGGTATATCATGAGTTAACTGTTACCCTGTGCAGCAAGTTACCCTATGATTTATGAATCCGATTGTTAGATTTAAAAATCTGTTGACACAGTCCAAAAGAGGGATGGCCTGATAGAAGTATACCATCCAAACCAAAATACAATAGCATAAATCACTGTAATTACATGCATCATGAGAAAAAGCTGTGATTACACCCAAGTCTCTGCATCTGTGCTGCAGTAAATCTGACAAAGGTGACACATGACAGTCATTTTGGGATTAGTGACTGCTGAGTCGAGCTGCTGAGACTTGAGTGAAAAGAGGGCAGTAGGTGACTGAACAAAATGTCTTAAACTGAAGGCAGCAAAGTATTAATTGTTAATTTTGATATGAAGAGAGATCCCAAATTCTGATCCATGACTCTATAGGGGAGTTTTGGCCTAGTGGGTTAGAGTAGTCCGCTTGTGATCTGAGAAGGTTGCAAGAACGCGGCTTGATCCAAACAGCCTCCATTCTGGGTTCCTGAAGAGTGTGCAAGACTCTTAACCCCAATGGCAGCCCACTGCTCCCCAAGGGGATGGGTCAAACTGCAGAGAGTGAATTTCTGCAATAAAGGGATTTATATTGATAGGTCATGGAGTATGCTGGGAATTTTTTATGGAGGTAAACAAGTATAAGTATCATAATATCAGATGTAGGATTGGATGAGAGGCACGATAATACTGGCAGCCCAGTGTTTCCATTGGATACGAAGGACAATCACATTGTTAGCATAAAGATCCATCGCTGGATGTGTTTGGAGGAAATTTAAAATGTGGAAAATACCACTTCAAAAAAACAGATATGACATGACAGGTAAAAAAAAAAACACACATTATCTTGAAAAAAGTGCACAAACGCAAACTGTTGTATATTGTTTGAAAAACAAATTTTTTACGAAAGAGTAAACAAGTTTGTTGGATCGCAGTAGTATAGCACAGCTGCTGCAACAGCACTTTCTGGAATGACTGACAGCTGCTGGCCCAGCCTACAGCTGCAGCTTCGTCCCTCTCTGCTTCAGTGATTTAAGGCATTATGCTGACATGATGGAAAAAATGTTATTTGGTCATAATTTTAATGGCCTTGAGCAAGATATTTTTCAAGGAGTGCTCTTGAGAAGATAACACAAAAAAATCTTGTAATGATTTTTATTCTGCTATGAATTAAAAAAGGAATTCTAAATATGTAATTAATTTACTTAAAAAAAAAAATCTTTTTGAGAGTTTATTCCTGATTAGTCGAGCATAAAATTTAAAAGCTACTTATCCATGTTTGGTTCAGGTTGTGGTTATGCAGTGTAGATGAGCCAGAAGAGCTGAGAGGTCTGGGTGGTTGATACAGCTAATAACTAATAATTAAAGGAATACTTCACACTGTCTAAAATTTGAAACCAGTATCCAGTTACTGCTTGACATACCCAACACAAAGTAGTGCACAATTGAATTTATTTACAAATGAAAAGCTTTAAAAACTGTGCTGAAGTTTTTTCATCCATCCACCCATTTTCCGTCATGCTTTTCCCAGGTGGGGTCGCGAGGGGTGCTGGTGCCTATCTCCAACTGTCTACGGGTGAGAGGCAGGGTACACCCTGGACAGGTCGCCAGTCCATCGCAGGGCAACACAGACACAAACAGGACAAACAACCATTCACACACACACTCACACTTAAGGACAATTTAGAGAAGCCAGTTAACCTAACAGTCATGTTTCTGGACTGTGGGAGGAAGTTGTAGTACCTGGAGAGAACCCACGCATGCACAGGGAGAACATGGAAACTCTATGCAGAAAGAATCAAACCCCGAAACCTTCTTGCTGCAAGGCAGGAGCGCTACCCATTGTGCCACTGAGTAGCCAACAAGTTTCCTCATAATTCTCCATAATATTTTGAGCGACATTCTGTTGCATTTGACAGCTGCAACTGAGTTTGTACCTACCAGCTTTTGAAAGTTAATTTAAGTCTAACCTTTATAAAAATGCTTAAAGGAGAAGTCAGGTCATATTCAGAATTCAAACTTCTGAAAATACTTTATATGAAATTATTATATACTGTTAAATAAATGGTGTGTTTTTAATTGAGAGTAATTTCACTTGAATGTTCTTTACCAGAGACATCCATGTTTGTCAAAGAACACTACTGCCACCTACTAGTTTGTGACGTCCCGGTTTGGTATCGGCTGTTGATCATGTCCCAATGCTGTGTCTGGTGTTTGTCACAATGCGCTATTATCCAAGTCATCGAAATGTTGGCTACATATAACGTTTTTTTTTCTCTGGCCAGAAGTTCGATGGTAAATCCTCCCTCTTCAATTTGGCAATCCAACGACCAGGACCACCCGTCCATGGAAGATCATGAGTCGGAAAGGTAAAATAACAAATTTTGTTTTACTTTTACACAATGTATTACAACATCCAACTGCCATGGATGTAGGCATTGTCATTTTAATTATAGTTCTCCTGACTTTCAATGGCAAAATTCTCTCGAAATCTTCAATAATTGTTGTTGATTGCAGGGTGTCTAGTAGTTCCCATTGATTTTGCTTGTTAAGCAGGGAGAATGCCGCTCGGCTTACCTCACCAAGACGTCAGGAGTGAGGTGTTACTATATTTGGGGAAAAATGACCGGTCCCGGACTTGGTGATCGCAGCAAAATTTTTTTTTACTGATTAACACTAAATTCATTAAATCAGTGAACGTATTAGTTTTAGGTATAGATATTGATCCATTGATCATTCCTAGACAGAAAGCACCTGTGAGCATCAAGCTTCAAATCCTATCATTGACTCTGGGTAAGATGTAGGCCTAGACTTTTAACAGGACCTGAACCCCTGACCCCATCTTAAGTCTTATGCAGCCTACGGCTGCTTTGTCCTTCATTTAGCTCAATCCATCCTCCTATCAACTCTGTCCAGCTTCTCTATACTTGCTGAAGAAAAACATCTACATCGTATGAGTTACCATGGTGATGGGGTGTTCAAAGTGTTTTACCAGACAAATTAATTTACATGATGTTAACCACAATGTTCTGTTTTGGTCGTATCTGATCATATTGCTGTTTCTCTACAGGTCTTGTGGCCAACAGAAATAAGGACTTACTATATCATTTATTCTTGCACCTCCTCAATAAGGTCCAGATGTTTACAGAACACAAGTACTTGTCAAGGAAAGTGTGCATATTTTAAACAGAAAAGACAGATAGATGGTTGGAGAGAGGAGTAAAAGAAGCCTTTTATATAGAATATGAAAAATCAACACTAAAAAGAAGAGATGGCCTTTAGATTCATCTTTCTAATCCTTAATCTGCAGCACTGACTCGTATACCTCAGCAGGTTTTCAGCAATTTACACTTTGGGACATGTAAAAACTCAAATGGTATTTCTGTTTGGATTTTCTGGTGACAAGTACCCAAACATTGAGCTGAAATGAGGGTTGGTGGCCTAATTTCTCCATTCGTGACTTTAGGAGCCCCATAAGCCTGCTACTACAATCATGTTGACAACCAAAGAAGTTTTTTTGGTTGACAGGTGAAACATCTTTTGGGGGGAAAAAAGAGAAGAAGACTGTTTTACCTGAACAGGATTTTCATATTCTGTGTGAAAGAGAATCTACACTGGTGTAATGCATGGCCAGTAGTGGTCAGTTTAACAAGAGGGAACCTCCAGAAGAACCAGGCCCAGTTTGAGTGGCCTTCTGCCACGGCCGACTGAGGATTCGAGGAGATAGAAGCAGACAAGAAGAACATAGAAGCACTGATCTATAAAAACCTTCTATGTTAGAAAAGGTAATAGTAAACTGGCAGCCTAGGCAACTCTGCCTTGGAAACACACAGATAAGCAGACAAGGTCCTAGCCAGTTGACATGCCCAAAGGAATTAAAGAGAGTACATACAATTAGCCGCAGTAAAACTTAGGCCATAGCCATGTTTAGTAGAAAACAAAACCAAGAACTGAAAAACATGCTTAGCTTTAAGCTTTATCATCTCTAATCAAAGGTTTTGATGGCAGAATGGTGTCATTGACAAAATGGACCAGATCAGATGAAGCTACTATGACAAGATAAAACAGAGAGAACACAAAGGTTGAACTAACAAATACTGCAGAATGGGAGAATAAAAACAGAATGAAACAGAATGATGAAATATTGTCCCTATATCCTCCAGTAGCCTAATGCTATAGCAGATGACATTCAGAGAAACATAACTTACCTTCTCCCTCATTAACCACTAGTTCTGAAAAGGCATGGTTTCTGTATTTTTCATCTTTAAAATTAGGATATTGATGTGACCAAATAATTTGTGCATTTTTGTTTGAGGTTAATAAAAAAAAAAAAAAAAATCTAATTAGTTATGAAATTCGATTTGACATTGCCACTACTGCCACCCTGTGTTTTAGAGGGGAAACTGCCTGTTCCAGTTGCTGAATCACCTGTACATGGGCCCAAGAAATCACCTGGTAGGGAGGGCCAAAGCACTGGCCAATGAATGTCTTAGCATGCCATGGCCACCCCTGGTGCCCCATCTAGCACTGGCCCTGCTTAGCCTTCTTGTTGCTTTGCTGAAAAATGCACTTACCACGCAGTAAAATCTGGCCATCTTAGTTGGATGGCCAGATTTTAGTAGATTTGCAGTTCTGACAATTTCTGATGGTGGATTCCTTGGTCTTCATAATGCTGTTTGTACACTATGTTCTCTAATAAATACCTGAGTCCTTCACAGAGGAGCTGGATTTGTAATGATATTAAATTACACTTCGATGGGCTGTATTTACTGACTAACTTCTAAAGTCAATAGGTTGTTCCGAGTTTTGGCTTAGGGGGCTGAATACAAATTAATTAAACACTTTTCAAAGTTACATTCATAGAAACAATTTAAACCATATATCCTTTCTACTTTCACATTAATGTTGGTTCGTCACCTGAAATTCCAATATAATCCACTCAGGTTTGCTGATATAGCAAGACAAGATGGAAAAAAAAAACTTTGTAGAAGAATTTCGGAAGTAAAAGCCATAAAATGAAGAGTGTAGCCAAACAACAGACCACAGCTTCTGCAAATGTTAAGCTTTCTTGACATCATGTGCACATGGCGATTACCATCAGCCATGCATCTGCTGCAAATCCCACAACAGACAGACCCCTGTGCTAAACGCTGGCCTCTGCTCTCCCCCTGGAGGCTTGGAAAGCAGACTTAAGTCCAGATTGACTTCACAAGTCCTTGTTATCTTTATTTGCCAGTATCATATTGCAACTACCAGTCTTGCCTTCCTCCATCCCCACAGTCCCAGCGAGTGTGGCTGTAGTTTGGACACTTAAGGCGGACATATGTGTTTCCATTGGGTTCTGGGGCTACTTGGGAAAACGCAGAGAAATTCTCTTGTGTGCTTGCAGTTTCTTCTTTTGCTTATATTAATAAGTCTCTCTGTCTTGTTGCTTTCTTGATGTCAGGAGCAGTGGCCATTTAAGGCCAGAAAATTAATTTTTAATTTTCCCATCTTAAAGATAGCAAAACTTTTTTTTTTTAGAAAAAAAAAGTGCTGTTTCATCTCAATGTTCGCCATTTACTCATCTCTGCATATGCAGTTGGTTTCAAATCAACCCTGCCCCCCCTTCTTCTGCTGTGCATTGGTGTATTTGTGCGGGCCAGGCTGCAGTCGATGCAGAATTAGTAGTTGAAGCCCAAACTGGATTAAGGAGGCAGGAACAAGGGAGCTCACTAATGGGAAGGCTGACTTGGCTGGTCGCAGCTTCTGGCCATCAGCTGAGGCCAATTATCTGAAGGGGCCACATCTGGCCTGGTCTGGCTCAGCTTGGCCTTGTAAGAAAGCCTGTCTGCTCATTTGGAAAGCCTCCCCCTTCCTTAGAGAGCAGAGGTTGACATAACAGTCAGAGAGCCTTATAGCTTTGGCAAGTTGTTTTTTTCCCCCACTCATATTTAGGTGAAGATCTAGGAAATCACATTAATTCCAGTTTCTAATTTAAGAACAGTGTAGAAAAATATATATGGTCACAGCTTTCACTTTTTGTTCTGACGTGGTAAAATTTTACATGAAACTTGTAATCACTGGAATTATTATGAATACAAAAAATGATCTCAGCTCTCTAAATCCTCATCATTTATATTATTATGCTAAACTTTACTACTACTTATGTATCAATTAATGAAATAAGTGTGAATTTTAAAAGAGTTCATCATTTATAACTGACCAATATGTAAAAACAATTAAACAGTACCTGCCTGACATGATGATGTAGGCCAAAGATAGCCAAAAAGCAAAACAAATTCCCTGATCTTGAGGACAAAAAAGAAGAAATAAAATAAAGAAATTGGTGAAACAGTGAGAGTTAAAAGTATTGTGGAGGATTGTTGTGATTTTTTTAAAAGACCCGCCCTCTCCACTTTACAATAATAAGTTAACTGAGTTCCCTTTTATAGGGAACTCAGTTAACTACTAATCCATTTGGAAAGATGATCACTACTTTCTGCTGCCCATTGGTCACATAACTCCTCCACTGTGGGGTTCCTGCGCCATCTTTGTTATTAGTTGCTGCTGTCAGGTAGCGACAGCCTATGGCGACAGCAGGCCGCTGTGATAGCCCATAATCCATAATGCTTTGTGAGGAAAGCTCTCTGTGCAAAGCATTCTGAGATATATCTCTATTCCGAGGCCTTTTTTCTTCCTCATACACTTCGTAAACACTTTTTCCTCTTATGACCCTTTGCCATTTTCAAAGAACCGCAATGAGAAAGGTGAGCTTCAATGGCTGTCTGAAACTGTAGCTAACCACAGATATACGCCTAAAAGTGGCATGCGAAGAGCGCGTAGGTTGGCCTTATGTAAACATATCGCCAGAATGATTGACAATTAGGAGGACTTATTTAGATGATCCATCCAGAAATAAAAGATTGTCCTCTGTACCTTTAACTGACAACCTCCCATGACTGTCATTAAGCAAAACCAAGACTAAACCAAGACATGCAATACAAAATTAATTTCAGACTCATTACAGTCACAATTCCTAATGAAATTTTAGGGCAACTTTACATTAAAAAAGACTGAAGCCACCATGACCAAATATTTGGTTATAGTTTTACTTAATTTAGTGCCAGTTTGTCCTGCTTTTGTTTTTACACATATAACTACGGTAAGCTCTTGAAAGATCAGCAAAAAAAAAAAAAAAACTAAAAAAAAAAAAAAAAAAACAGGCCACAACACAGAGAGGAATGACGTTATGAAGGAACTTGATTATGGGGTAGTCAAGTTCCGAGGGATTAAGGTTTATTTTAACCTTTAGTTTCTGCATATAAAGAAAATGTAAAAACTTAAATACAACCAAGTAAAGGTATTCATTTTGTACAAAAATAGATACATATTCTAGATTTGAAAACAAATGTTATTCCTTCATAACAGAACTATGATTTCTTCTTTTCTATTCAGGTAATCTCATGGAAACAAGCTTTCAGATTGGCAACCAGTGGATATTTTACTGTTTTGTGTTAAGAACAAAAAGAACATATGTTCGTTTGAAACACAGATGAGATACATCAGTGCCATGCAAACAAGCAATGTGTTTTTTGTTGGTCATAATTAAAAACACCTGAGCTCAGTTGTATTTTTTACATTTTATAAATGAAGGGCTGTCTGGTTTGTGAAGAACAAGGTTAGTCTGATTTTTGCCTCAAAGCTAATAAAAAGGTTTAGAGATGATGTTTGCATTGTGGGGACTGTTAGGTGTACCAATGATGCAATCATGATGAAGCAACGGACTCAGATTTTGTGGAATATAATGTTACGTCATAAAAGCATAAATCCAGAATGTATTATTTATAAGAGCACTATTGTATGTTTTGCATCCCTTGGATTTTTAATGACGTTCAGTTTGAGCAAGTGCTTAGAATTCAAATCAGCTTTAATCACCAAGTTTAGGCTCACAAACTATAAACTGGACTTCAGTTCAACTTTGCCATCATAGAAAATGTCTTAAAGGAATAGTAGAGGATTTCTACACATTTCTGAAAAGACCTGCCCTTGAAAATGCACAAGCACAACCCTGTACCCGCTCCCAAGCCCATTTCTCCTCGTGCACGCTCCGTTTAAATGTTGCTGTTAGCATCATTCAACAAGCTTACCTTCCAAAAGAAGATTTGCATTTTCTCCAATATACCAGACTCACCACCGCTAAGTGAAATTGGGGACGAGTACGTAGGACGGCCTTATGTAAACATATCACCAGAATGAATGACAACTAGGAGGACCAGTTATTTTGATGATCCCCTTGGAAAAAGAACATCCTCCTTTATACCTATAAGTTTAAAAATCTATACAATCCCTTTTTTAGCGGTGAGCATACATGTGTTTGTAGGACGACAGAACTGGTTCAATATACATGCTTGCTATCTAGGGTATCCTGTATGTTAAGTGTGTGTCAGAGAAAAAACACGGGGACATAAACTGTCCCCATTAAGAAAAACAAAAGCAGAATATATTAGTATATTTGGAGTCTGACAGAACCAAGTTTTGGATATAAAAAAAGGAAAAATAATATTGGTTATCTGTAAACTAAATAATTAAATGAGGAGATGAATAAAAAGATCACTGTGTTCATTTAGCACATTTTTCTTAAGGCTAAAACTAGACTGAAGCTTTCTTTAGCCTGGAGGATCAAAGCATAATTGAGGAAACAAACATCTAGTAAAATGTGCTGTACAGAATTTTTGTTTCCAAGACAAAAAGAAAAATAACTATGTCATTATAATTAAACAGGTCTGAACAGGTTATTGCAAAAAACAGGTTGTGAATATCAATTATCAAGTCTTCCCATTTAGATTTCTGTCTAAACTTTGGGCTTTTCTAACACATGAATATACACCAATTTAATGTTAAGATTATATCTGTGAAGATTCTCAGTCATCTAGGTCATGGTCAAGCATGAAAAGTTCATTTTAGGCAATACACATCCAACTGCCTAAACTGAACTTTTCAAGCTTAATCCTACTATTGTCCGCTGTAAGGTGAACATACGTCTTAACTTTTCTGCGGTCTCTTAACAGGTATTCCTCAATAACTGACCTTAATTAGGCTTCATAACACCTAAAACCCCACAGCATGATACTGCCACCGTAGCATTTAACGATGGAAATGGTGTGCTAAGGTTGTAGTTTCTCCCAAAGGGTCATTTGTCTGAGGGCCAACCTTTTTTTTCCCACAGCTTTCCTCTGGTCATTAAAAGTCCACAGATTCTTCCTGCTGGCTGAGTCTCTGTAGTTATCACAGCCTACCAGTTTAGGTGGATTGTGTAGATTGGATAGTTTATATTTGTGCTATCCTCTTTCCATGTTCAAGCCGAGTTGAGCAGAGCTCTGTGAGATGTTTAAAGCTTGGAATATACCCAAATCTCCTTTTAACTTCTCCACAGCTTTCTCCCTGACCTATCTGCTGTATTCTTTGTTCTGCCCGGCTACATTTTATTCACACAAAAAATAGACATATCTTTTATTGTCCCAGCAGCAAAGTAACTGGGTAATGAAGGCATGCAGATTTATAGAAAGTTCAATAAAAGAAGCAATAAGAGACGGTGGAGTGACGGATTTACAACATGCCTGAGAAAAAATGCATAGTTATCAGGCATACTTTCTCTCTAACAAACCTCTGAGGTCTTCAAAGAGAAGCAGAATTTATAGGTTTAACACTCAAGTTGACTCTAGCTACTAATTTGCTGACCTCTGCAGGCAATTGGTTGCACTGGAAAGTATCCAGAGGTATCAAAAGTAAAGATGGTGGAAAGCAAATGCTGATCAACATTTCCAGATTCATATATTTTGAAAGCTATGTAAGATTTTTCTTCTACTTCACAGCAACACAGAACTTTGTGTCGGTCTAGCTAATAAAATCTCAATAATAACAGTGAAGTTTGAGTTTAAAACACTGAAAAATGCAGAAGTTAAAGGTATCCCTCCTTTTGCTCCAATCTGCAGAGCCAAACCAAAGAAAATACGACTCTGGAGGAGGACTGAGACAGGAACAATGAGTTTCCTGCCAAGTTCCACACAGAATACTGAAAAACATTTTCACTTTATCTTATTACCATCTGCAATAAAAAAATAAATAAAACAGCCAAAGAGAACATGGATGTAAAATCTTTGCATCTGGCAGGAAAAGAACAAACACAGAAAGAAAAGTTTTCTACTTTTCCCAAACTGTAAAGAAACAAGCCATCAGATTCCATTTTCAGATTTTATTAATAGAAAAACACAAGAAGGTTGTAGAAATCTTGGAGAGCTCCAACAATTATTTAAAATTACACTTTAGGATAAAGCGAGGAAACACTACATTGAAAGTGCAATTTTGTCAATAAATTTAGCCATTTTGATGTCCCTTTTAGAAAGCCCTCCACAGTCATGTGTGGTCAGTGTAATTTGGACCTGTGGAAACACAAGCACAATGTTTTTAGCTCTAAACATGTAGAAAAAAATATGTCTGCAATGAATTTAATAGTTTTTCTGTCACATGTTTTGTCTAAAGGAGGTCATTCTTATGTGAACTTCATCAGGAATACTCCATATTTGCTCTATATATATAATGCTCTTAACTTCCTTATCAGTGTGTTTTTGGACCATGTTTTTTCTCCCACACTGTTTACATTTGATCACTGCTGCACTTTATAGAATGGAAACGTTCCTTTACTGTTTGAAAAGCTGTACCGAAACAAAATTTAATTTTGTATACACTCTGCATATACAAAATGACAATAAAGGTTGTCTAAGTCAGGAGGAAACCTTATCAGATTTTGTTCTTCATTTTAGTGTATATAATTGGTTAATAACATATGTAAATAAAATGAACAGGCGGCATTGTGGCAAATCCCTTTAGGAATATAACCATTGGTAATTTCTCTGACATTTTTAACAACCGCATCAATTTTTATACTTTTCTTCAAAAACCATGACTAATTTTCTAATCTGAAAGTTTGTTTGGACTTCCACTGCTTTATTTACCCTTTATGAATTAATATCGTTTTCAAAGGTAGGCTTATCTTAAGACAGCCATTTATCTGAAAAGCCTAAAAAAAAACAAAAACAAAAAAAACAGCTAATATTTTGATGATTTTTTTAAGGAAATACAACAGGAAGACTCAAGAAAACTCTTAATTAATTTTGAGATTTTTCATCTTATAATTTGCCATTCATCAAATTGTGTATCCCACACAACAGCCTGTACACTTTGATTATTAAGTAAATATGAAGCCCAAATGTAAAACAATATATATAACAAATGTTGCTTTATTTAATCTTTTACAAATCCACTTCATAAAACCTTCATCTCGAAGCATTTAACAACAATTAAAACATCTTTATAGAGATTACTTTAAGCCATATCAATCAAAATTTTGAATAGAGAAAGTATCAAAGTAAGGCAAATCACAAGAATTAGATAAAGTGAACCTCAACAGTTTTTGCCAGAACTCTTAGCAGCAAAATGTACCAATCCATGTTTCGTGAAAACCAAACAGCATCTATGTACAGACATCTCATACGGTGTTGGAGGGCTGATGATTTGAAGACCTTACAATCGGCGAGTCAGCCATAAACTCGCCTAAATACTAAACTACTTTGGAATCCCATCTGTCTAGTACAGAAAACTTTAGTTAAACCGGGTCAGAAACAAGCAGCAAATCTGCAGATGACTGAAATGCTATGGTAGGACCTTTAGTAACGGCTGCAAACCTTGATTACTGAAGCCATTCTGTAAACAGCAGTTGTAAATGAGAGTAATTGCTGCATGGGGGCTTTGTTTTTGTTTAAAGGAAAATATGTTGAATCTGGTGGGAGATTTCATGGTTGTAAATATCTTTAAAACTTGGAAAGGACCAGCTTATTTCTAATGATTCTTTGTGCTCTCTTTGGTATAAGCATTAGAATAATCCAATGTAAATCTGAGAAATGTAAGAAGCAACTAGAAAGTGAACTGTTGGACAGAAATCCTCAGCCAGGAATGGTTATCCCTCCAGGAGAAGGTAAACTACAACTCAATTCTTTACTGCCTTGCAGCCAAACCGCTTTACTAAGAAAGGCTCTGGGACTAAACCCTGAGGAAATTAGGAGATACAGTTCATAAGGTAGATCATGGCTGCTTGCAACTGCTCAGGCAACTTGTGGCAGCAGTTTTTGCCAAGTGGCATCGGCGTCTGCCTTTCCTTTTGGACCCATTAGCTGTAATCGGATGCAGTATCTCCCATTAGCAGCCACTGCTAAACGTTGATGTGTTTGATTTTAACACTGCCTGTTTTAAAACATGGTGTATTAAGTGCAAGTGGTAGTCTGTTTGGTGGCTCAGTGATACAAGGGTATTTGCATTCCAGAGAGGTGAAACGTTCGAAACCAGAAGGTTACTCTTGAGTCTGAGTAAAACTATTCACCCTCAATTGCTCCCCCTGAGCTGCTCAGTGTAGCAGCCTAGGGCTCCCTCAGGGACACAATCCTATCCTCCCACCGATGAAAAAGGGATCCTTCCTATTTCTCAAAGACCAAGTTAAAAGCCTCCCATTTTCAAGTTAACAATCTGTAACCAGCAGGTACATATTCCTCTGCATTGATGCATGCTGCCTCCATACAGCTCACCTGGTTGTAGATGCAAACTAGACCTGAGAAGAACGTAGCTTTAGACCTATCCGCTGGTTTAGGTTGGACACCAGGAGGCTCAAACCCTGAACAAGCATTTTCTTCACACATAAATGAATGATGAATATATTGTTCAAAAATATTAGTAGGAATTCAAAACGGATCAAATATTATGTTCAGGCTGAACTTCAATTAGTGCAAGGTTCTCTGCAAGTGTCTGGTTGAGAGCGAAAATGTTGCTTAGAGACCTGCAGCACTGTTCCTACAGCCACTTTAATAAAGAGTGGATTAGGAGCAGCATTCCTCTTAAAGAGTCCGGTTCACCGCACCGTAATTCAGTGGCTTCAGTCTAATGCTGAGAGATTTTCACAGACTGGTTGTGTCATATCACTCCTTTACCTCTGAGGCAAAAGGAGAATGAGGAGAGGATGGGTGAGCACTTGTGTTATGAGGGCGAGGTGGAGACATTTGTGGAAGTTTTCATGAGAACGACTCATGGTTTACCTCCAGAAAACACTTTTTCCATCATCATTACTCCTGACTGATTTACAGAGTATCTTGAGGGGTTCGGGTGGTGAGATTTCAAGACCTGGAAAAAATTTTTTACCAAAAAAAAAAATTCTGACTTTACTGAGAGACGTTTCATTGCTAATTATCTGGAATATATTATGACCTAGTCGCCATATTTTGTGGAACTGTCGAGAGCTGCTCCTGGTCGCTGCCACGAGGCGCTGTCGTGAGCAGTTATTATGAACCAAAAGCAGGATTATAAACATTAGACAATAAATTTATATAAAGAAAGGGATGATTTTAGTTACAACTGCATAGTTTCTTTTTTGCACTTAGAGAAAGAGGTTACCTTATTATAAATATTGAACCACTCTGGGTGATGGTTCATCTTCTCTGCCTGCAGGGCCACTCGGGACATGAAGCCAAACGCCTGGAGGGAAAGAAAGGAATTCATTAAAAAAGGAAATCTGGATTTCTAGATTTTTTTCCTTCTTTTTATATCGAATCCAAAACAAAAAATATGTACTTCAGAGTTTTATAATTTAACTCTTAATCAAAAAATGAAAAGGACATCAATTTTAGTTTTTCATCACGTAGTTATATATAGATTCTTCATATTAATTTTAATGAGCAGAATAGAATAGACTTTGTTGTCCCCTAGGGGAAATTTGTCACAGACACAATTGCACAGTGCATAGTAGTAGCTGCCATTCGAAACAATAAATGCACATAAAAACAAATACCAGCTAAAAACGTACACATAGGCTACATACAGACTCATAAGAATTAAAAGTAAAAAAAAAAAATGGAAACTACTGTACAATACTAAAACAACAAGCAGAACCCCAAGTAATTACACACTCCCATTTCTCACATTTAAGATCCCATTTTATCTTAAATTTTGATGGAGGTGGGAATAAATTAGTATTTAAAGCAGTTTGGTTTTTGGGGATTTGGAACCTTCTGCCAGAAGTCAGGAGCTCGTATTCTTTATAAAGGATGTGGAATTATGGCTTACAGCAAAAAGAAAAAAAATCAAAATTCTTCCTCTGGGACAAATACAATATTATCTAATGTCATTACATTTTTTTTTATGAATAAATGTTATGATCATATTATGACATTCAAAGATATGGATGCAGCTTTTGAATTGGAAGTTACTGAACAACAAAACATTACTGCTAAATAAGATTGCTGTTCAGAGTGATGATCCAAGCATATTAATGGAAAGTTGAGTGGAAGGAAAAAGTGTGGCAGAAAAAGGTACACCAGCAACCAGGACCAGGTCGGTCCAGGGAAGCACTTGAAGAGAAGCAGACACCTGAAGCTCAGGTTAGAGAATCTCGTCAAAATAACTATAGGCTTTATAGAGCCACACAAATCAGGCCAGTATGAACATTTGATGGAGAGAAATCTATTCCTGAGGTACAATTTATGTTGATCCAGAGCCTTAGTTTCACCCAAGGATTATATTAGAAAATTTCTGCCGGGAAGGCGTAACCCAGATGAAGACCAAAACAAACATGCAATCAGAATATTTATGATGATGATGATTTTGTGACGGAGTAGTTTGATTTCTCTAAACTATCTTTAGAGACAAAAGAAATGATGGAAGAAAGAGGAAGGTTCTATAGAACCGTACTGGTTTAAGCTGCTAACTCTAATTTTAATGCATTTGCTTATTTCTATAATAAGGAGCATCATGATTTAATTTGATTTTCAATTATAAGAAACTAAATTAATGGATTATTAATCCCTGAATGAACCACCGTGTGTAGGAAGAGTAAGTCCACAGGGAGCAGCTGCCTAAGGTAGAGCTGCTTACATTAGTTCTCCATTGATGAGGGGAAGAACATCCCTCACATCCCTGGTTATGCCAGAAAAATACAGTAACTCATTTTTAACCTAAGGGGGGCGCCAAAATAGCAATTTCAGACAAAAGAAGAGACAAGACGAATGCATGTTTTAGAGGTTTCTTTGCTTTGACACATCCGATTAAGAAGGATTGAGGTTCAGCAAAAGCCTGTTGATCAGCCATCAGATGAAATTACATGTGATGAAGCGTGACATCTAAAACAGAGGAGCAGGGTTGAAAAATCCTGCATGAATCCTGCAGCTGAAACAAAATTCTGCACATTTCTGTGCTGAGCAATCAACTGCTGTAACCCAGCGGCAGACATAAACATAATTTAAAGGATTACTTTAGAGATGTAATGACAAAAAACACATGCAGCTGGACTCATATAAGGAAAAGGAGCAATGCTGCCATCTTAAGCACAGAGAAGCAGAGGAGTTCACTGTGTGCACAAAGAAATCCCCTCCTTTAGGCTTACTTCCACAGTGATATCCAGACAGAGGGCGTGGACATCGAGAGACGTCCACACTCTTCATATTTCAGCTTTTGGTATGTGCCTCTTGCCAATCACAGGTCATCCAGAGAGTGATTACGGTAATTCTAATTATCTACAAAAGAGGAGAGCAAAATCCCTCGTCATGCTCGCTGTGACGAGAGAGGGGGAAAAACAACTCAGGTAGGCCCTATTTCAGAGCAATTTCCCTCTGCAATCTCAATTAAGTCCCTAAATGCTTCCTCTGTGCCTAATTAAATCAACTGAAATGCCATTGTTTACGGGCCGGGTCTGCGGACCTATACGCCACCTGACATGACGAAACAGAATTACTTTCACAAAGGAAATTGGGTTTAGTCTTTTTAGCGTGGCGGACTAATTTCTGAGACTGCCTGTTTGGTTCCCTCGTGCCGCTACGTGTGTAACACGATCGGCAGCTTGATCAAATTGGTTATCAAGGAAACCGTCTCCTGATCAATTTAAGTAATTGTCATATTCCTGCACCTTGACCCCCAGAGGCACCAATTTGGAGAGCAAGGCGGTCTGCTTTTTCTCAGCTTTCATTGGCTCTAATGGAGAAAGTTAAGCAGGCTGTCGTGTCAGGTGTTGTCCAAACTTGTCTCCTCTCTTTGGAACGGAGCTTAGGCTGAAACTGCTGCTGTGGAACACTGAGTGACAGCTAAAAGGTTTCAGTGTTAACAGTTCAGGGCTCCTGCACATTGTCCCATTACAAAACACTGATTTATTTCAGTTCTAGACACTGTTTTAGAAGAAAAATGGATCCTTTAGAGCTTCAAGACACTCCTAAACGGCTGGACATGAGCTTTAAGTCAAGGGAAGAGAGTTCAGAAGTTCCTAATTAAACATATCAAAAAATGCCATAATTTCCAATATCCTCATCAATTTGGTCCACACATTGTATTACTATTATTATGATTACTTTAAGCTAAAAACATCATATGCAGCAAATTAGATATCGAGGAGGAAGCTAAGACAGATGGGTCAACGCTGAGACATCCTTACTGAACTTATAAACTATGTAAGAACTTTTGCTGGTATTACTAAAAGCCCAACAATATATCAAAAGAACAGTATTTATAAAGTAAATATGGTTGCTGCAGTCTTGGAGCAGTCAGCTTTTTCCTGTTGCAGTAGGGACATTTACCACAGTCTCCTCTTCTTCAGTCGTGTTTGTGGTGTTCATGAACAGGATCTCAAGGTGAAGTCATGGAGAACAGGGTGTTTAGATGAATCTCAGAGTTTCCTCATTGCTTTAAGCAGTGGTTCTATTGAAGTCTTCAGGCTAGGCATTTTCGTTTCCAAATGAGCAGTCTGAAACAGCTGGAATAAATGGTCAGCTTTGTCCAAAATCAGGGGCTGTATTCTTGGAAGAACTTGTTCTACATAGGCCGGGCCTTGGCTGTGCAATGGGACGATCTAACCTTCAGAAGCGGTTCCTGTCCTCACCTCGGTGTAACTTCTATTCCCTGGTAACCATATAGAACAGATCTGGATAGCTGTAAAAACCTTTGCCCTGGTTTATTTTCCATTTATTTAATTTTCAAAGGGCTTGAGAAGCTGGACTGTCATCACATGCATGTGCTTAAGATAAGCCACCAAGAATGCACAAACCCATTTAAGTTTCGGGAAAATTATTTATTGCCTTTAAATTTGGAAAGCCCTCAGTGCTTTATTATGACAAAAAAAGCCTACTATTGCAACCTCTGAATCTGGACGCAGCTCTAATCTTGTTCGCAACCAGAAAATGATGGACCGCTTCTCCAGGTCACAGTCCAAATTTTGAGTCTCAACAAAAGTTCAAATTTGTTAATTAGACTTATTTTGGCCGTGCGCATACATAGGGATTATTACAGATAAGGGGGGGACGTGAAAAAAGTGAGTACATAGTACATTTGAAAACTGGTGAGGTAGACTAGAGCTAGGTTAGCAGTTGACCAGGTGGAAAAGTGATATAAGTTCTTACAATTATTGACTCAAGGAGTAGAAGAGAAAAAAAAATAAAAAGCATGACATGAATATCGTATATTCCACTGCACAGTTACCTACTTTGCATGTGTCTTTTCTATGAGTTTGTGCTTGCAGCATTAGAAAGTTAGATTAGTTCATAAGGTATGAATACATTTGCTTGCAATTGTAT
Source organism: Cyprinodon tularosa (assembly GCF_016077235.1). Classification (NCBI taxonomy): domain Eukaryota; kingdom Metazoa; phylum Chordata; class Actinopteri; order Cyprinodontiformes; family Cyprinodontidae; genus Cyprinodon; species Cyprinodon tularosa. Next base: position 250,184 of record NW_024038987.1, on the reverse strand, counting down.
ATCCATGGAGACCTAGTGAGGCACAAATGTGGCTTGTAGAGGAAGAGCAAATGCAGAAATAAAAGTGAGAATAGTTTCTAAACTTTTGCCCATAAAAATAAGTTAAAACAATTTCTTTTAAATCTGTAAAGGCTGTAAACCATTTCTGCTCTTATAGGTGGTGGTCCCTCGAGGGCAGTAAGCAGAGCAGAGGGGGACAAAGCTTCCAAAGAGGCAGAGCAGCGTCTGTCTGTCACCCATGGGTCATCTCCACATCCTCCATTTGGGCCAGAAAGAAAATGAAACCATCTCTCCGCTGCTAGGCAACAAGTCAACAGAGGTCAAGGGCTCTCTCACTCAAAGTGCTTCGTGTGGCCCATTTGTATTGTTTTGGCCACACTTCTAGAAGACAGCAGGTCAGCCAGCAGGGCGGCCATCCGCACCGGTGTCTCCAACAAGCTGTAGCTGTCAGATAATTTGATGTGACATTACGCAGAGCCCCCATCCCAAATAATCAGAAACACCCGTCAGCAGAACCCCACTATACGCACCCTCCCGCCGCCTTTCTAAATAGCTACACACACATGCTTCCGAGGAGCCATTTTAGAGCTATTACTGCATGATTGTCATACAACACTGGATGAAATAATTTGACGTCGGAGCGAGGCGGTTTTCTCGCTCTCATTGCGGCTGTGGGCTGAAACGCAGGACTCGGTTTCAAACATGTGTCTGTTATTTACAGATCAACTTTCTACCACAGCACGGTCCAAGGGGCTTTAAAAGAAAAAAACTCCTGCCATGTCTTGCCAGGACTAAGTGAATGCAGATTGTGACTCTTCTAAGTAGCCTCTGACAGACACATTCACACTGTAGAAGAACCCACAAGCCCCATCATCACCCAACCTTCACTGCTCTGCAGCAAAATGCCAGGACTCTGATTTTGAAACATCTTGTAAGTTCATTCTCCTTCTGTCCTGCTGACTAAGCTGAACTTATTTTTTAGTAGACCGGGATATAATTCATAAAGTTCATATAATTGTAAAGCAAAGCTGCCAAAGTTCAAAGTGAAAAACTAGAATTTGAATCGTTTTAAATTTTCACACTGACTCACTAAAAAAAAAAAAAAAAAACTCACTTTGAGACCCTGACAGAAAAGCATACAAGACCTTCTGTCATGCTTAACAACATCATGTAAGAACTTCATACATGAAATAGGAGTCAGATTATGTTCACAGATTTTGGGCAACCCCCCATTACATACCGAACAACAATGAAAGGTTAAAGAAGACAAAATAAATGCTCCACATTGCAGCATTTCTGGTTATATCACAGAGGGAGATGAAAAGGGGAAGTTTTTATAGAGCTCCATGCAAGAGACCATTAAAGCAATAGTAATCCTAGGAAAGAGATGGACATACTGTATAAGCACTTAAAGAAGAATAAAGTCTGGTCTGGCAGACCAATAACTGTCTGTGGATAGATCTAAAGAATTTAGGCAATTGACTAAACAACCAATGATTAAATCTAAATAGAATATTGTTAATATTTTTAATTTGAGTTTAGTTTAGTTTTATTTTTAACTTTTGTATTTACACCTTTTCCTATTTTGTTTCAGTTAATTTTAAATTTTATGAAAGCATGCACCACTTAAAATTGGCAAAATAATTTATGATGTACTTTGTATATTTTATGGAGTTTAAGGTTATGTTTTTTTTCCACATCCAAACCTTTTAACAATTATCAACGTTTGTGTTATGCTAATATTATATATCCTTATTTTCCATTCTTCATTATTTTTTCTGTTAATCCAGACACAATATTGTAACCAAAATAAAATAAAAGTAAAAAAATAAAAAACTAATTACATACAGTTAGTGTAAAGAAAAAAAGGCATTTTACAAACTAAAACATTGCTATATTACATAGTAAGTATTGGATGAATGACTAAGTCTGATTTTAAATACGACTGGGAATCACATCACCTACTTAAGCTGGAAGCAGGGATGGATCTAGAGGGGGCACCAGGGGGTCCAAAGCCAGCACCATCCAATCATTGGCTACCCATCAGTATTTATATTTTATGGGAAGGAGTTTGTCTTTGCAGTCATCTAGGAGTCTTCTATGTCATTAAAGATAAAGATTAACTGCTCAACCCATTTAAAATATATTATTAATCAACATAAATTCATTTAAACAGCACTGATGTATAAGTATGTGCGTAGCTTTATTAGCAAGGAACTCATGAGAATCTGGTCCGCCTTCAGCAATTTGTTTGGAAAATATAGATGTAGGTTCATTGTGATCAGTATAGATTTACCCTAAACTAGTTTCAGGGGCGATTCGTTTTTTTTTTTCCACCCCTCAGCGCACATTGGTCCCTGCATGGACACCCCTGTTAAAATTTCCTGGTACTGCCACTGAATGAAAGCTGATATAAGTTATCAAAAACAAGTTGTCTAATAAATCAAACTGAGCTTAACTATATTTTAACAAACTTGGACCATATTTATCTTAAACAGCCGATTTCTAATTTGATCAACACTCTGAATCCAAGTTATGAGGCTGACTAACTAATCACCATAACATAACTATGCTGCTATGCAATCACAAACAAACAACAAAGTCATCAGCTTTATTTACTCCCGAGGATTTTATCACCAATGATTATTTAAGGGTGTGTGTGTGACCGACTAAAGTGATAGCAAGCTGTTTAAAGCTTCAAATCTATAATTTTTAGAAAAATAATATAAATTATACCTAAACTAAGTTTATATTCACTTACATAACTCTAAGTTAGGTTCTTTATGTAACATCTGAGGCATGGTTGTTTTGGCTGGGGTTTTAATTTGGCTATTTTATGAATTTCTCTCCACTTTACAGCAACAGTATAAAAATATTTATGCAAATCCAGATTTAAGAACAAAATATAGTGATTTAATAGCACACCAGTAGGTATACTGCATTTCAGAAATCACATTTTTTTTCTGTATCGGTACAGATTTATTACAATGGTACCAAATGGAATCAAATGACCAATCGTAGGATTATTTATTTTTTGGTATAAGCAAAAAGGAAAAAAAAAGTGAGGCATACCTTCCCTATTAGAAAGATTTTTACAGGGTTGAGGATATAACGAGGCAGATATCTTTATCAAACCAAATAGTGCCCCTACAGTCCTAATGATAAACAAAGGGATATATCAATCTTTTCTAAAGAAATGCAACTATTACATTTTTGCTAACTTTAGGAAAATTATGAGCAGCATAATATGAACAGCAAAGAAAAGCAGCCTGTAAAAAGGGCCAAAATAAAGACATCTTAACTTATTTGCAACAGGCTATGTATGGGAGAGAGAACGTGTTAAGGAGTGCGTCCTGATCCTTCACTGAAATGTTTGGCCTACATGCCTGTGTGGCACATAACCAACACTGCACATCACCCCGAGTATTATCCCCACAGTGTGAGGATTATTTTCTTTGGCGAAGAGAGAAGGTAGTCAGAGCCAATGGGAGAGTCACATCAGCCCCTTTTTTATGGTCACTCAAAACCCAGGTAGCATTTCTATACACATTTACACTGGTAAATACACTTTCCACGGGCTTTGGTCCCATGATAGAACCTATACTTTCTGGGCTTGTGGGTGGTGGGTTATGAATAGCTGCAGGGCTTTGTTCCACCAGCGGCTGCGGCAAATGACGAAGGTGAGCATTCAGATGTTAATCTCATACGTGGGGTTTGTCCCAAATGTTTTTAAAAGCATCTCACACTTCCTCTGTGTAGTCAGTTCATCAAGATTATTAAACTACTTATAAATATATTATAGAGGGGGAGAGTACAGCTAACAGCCCAATCTAGACACTAGGCTAGTTAACAGTGGAAAACAAGAGAGAGCCGTCAAACCAGGCCAGCGGCTCGGTGATATACCGCTGCCTGTATTAATTTGTAGTGACAGAAAGTAAATATAAAACTGTTCTGGCCAGGATAGCTTCTATTCACTCTTTCTAGAAGGCAACCTGTAAGAAAACCTCTTGAAAGCTACAAAAGACAAGACTTGAGCAAAAGTTCACCTTTCACCAATCCAAACACCCTAACTATTTTCCCAGCCCTACTTATACAGGTGCTGGTCATAAAATTAGAATATCATGAAAAAGTAGATTGATTTCAGTAATTCCATTTAAAAAGTGAAACTTGTATATTATATTCATACATTACATACAAACTCATATATTTCAGATGTTTATTTTGTTTAATTTTGATGATTACAAATGACAACAAATGAAAATCTCAAATTCATCATATCAGAAAATTAGAATATTGTGAAAAGGTTCGAAATTGATGGCCCCTGGTGCCACACTCTAATCAGCTAATTAACTCAAACCACCTGCAAAAGCCTTTAAATGGTCTTTCAGTCTAGTTCTATAGGCTACACAATCATGGGGAAGACTGCTGACTTGACAGCTGTCCAAAAGATGACCATCGACACCTTGCACAAGGAGGGCAAGACACAAAAGGTCATCGCTAAAGAGGCTGGCTGTTCACAGAGCTCAGTGTCCAAGCACATTAATAGAGAGGCGAAGGGAAGGAAAAGATGTGGTCGAAAAAAGTGTACAAGCAAGAGAGATAACCGCACCCTGGAGAGGATTGTGAAACAAAACCCATTCAAAAATGTGGGGGAGATTCACAAAGAGTGGACTGCAGCTGGAGTGAGTGCTTCAAGAACCACCACACACAGACGTATGAAAGACATGGGTTTCTGCTGTCGCATTCCTTGTGTCAAGCCACTCTTGAACCACAGACAGCGTCAGAAGCGTCTTGCCTGGGCTAAAGAGAAACAGGACTGGACTGCTGGTGAGTGGTCCAAAGTCATGTTCTCTGATGAAAGTAAATTTTGCATTTCCTTTGGAAATCAAGGTCCCAGAGTCTGGAGGAAAAGAAGAGAGGCACTTCATCCACGTTGCTTGAAGTCCAGTGTAAAGTTTCCACAGTCAGTGATGGTTTGGGGTGCCATGTCATCTGCTGGTGTTGGTCCATTGTGTTTTCTGAGGTCCAGGGTCAACGCAGCCACATACCAGGAAGTTTTAGAGCACTTCATGCTTCCTGCAGCTGACCAACTTTTTGGAGATGCAGATTTCATTTTCCAACAGGACTTGGCACCTGCACACAATGCCAAAGCTACCAGTACCTGGTTGAAGGACCATGGTATCCCTGTTCTTAATTGGCCAGCAAACTCTCCTGACCTTAACCCCATAGAAAATCTATGGGGTATTGTGAAGAAGAAGATGCAATACACCAGACCCAACAATTCAGAAGAGCTAAAAGCCACTATTAGAGCAACCTGGGCTATCATAACACCTGAGCAGTGCCACAGACTGATCGACTCCATGCCACGCCGCATTGCTGCAGTAATACAGGCCAAAGGAGGCCCAACTAAATACTGAGTGCTGTACATGCTCATACTTTTCATGTTCATACTTTTCAGTTGGCCAACATTTCTATAAATCCTTTGTTTTTATTGGTCTTCAGTAATATTCTAATTTTCTGATATGATGAATTTGAGATTTTCATTTGTTGTCATTTGTAATCATCAAAATTAAACAAAATAAACATCTGAAATATATGAGTTTGTATGTAATGTATGAATATAATATACAAGTTTCACTTTTTAAATGGAATTACTGAAATCAATCTACTTTTTCATGATATTCTAATTTTATGACCAGCACCTGTAGATACTATGTATGTTACCCCCTTCCATCGAGTGCAAACAGCAGATTCCCTCTGCTTTTGAATATTCAATAAACAAAACCAGCATTTTTCTTCAGCATCTCTTCTGTAACAAACTCATGCATCAGTTGGGTTCAAGTAACCCGATGACGCACGCATAATAATCACATTTGTTGTCTACAAATTCGAAAAACAGTGCATCATAAATTAATAAGTTATATTGACCGAAAAGGCTGATGTCCATCCGTTGTTTGATTTCAAAGCAAATATCAGCCGATACCTATTGAAAGCAAATAATGCTGTGCATCCCTAGTCAGATGGAATCAAGCATAACTGTGTGCTAGAATGTCCTAGTCAAACTCCTGTCCTAAATTTGATGCTCAGACACTTCAAATTCAATATGACTAAGCTTCTTGTATTTTAAAAGGAAAGTTGGGCATCAAATTCCACTTGTAGGGAAAAAGCTAATTCAGACATACTTCAAGACTAAAATCTAGATATTATGACTGACCACTGGGGTTGCCTGTGAAGCTTCTTGCATTGCATAATAAAGGAGTCCATGATTCATAATGGACTGCGTTTTAGATGGCATTTGGAGGCAAAGCAAACCCAGATTGCAAACTATTTTTTTACCAATCTAATGCATGTAATCTCAAGTCCTAGCAATTTAAAATCATGAGCCACAGGGGGAGTGGTGGCCTGGTGGTTAGGGCATAGAGCTCGGAATCCTGAGGTTCTGAGTTCGAGTCCCACTCCCACAGACCGCCACTCTGGGTCTCTGAACAAGACCCTTAACCCCACCATGGCAGCCCTCTGCAGAGGTAACTTTCTCCAATGTGAAATCAATAAAGTAAATTATTATTATTATATAAATGATTTAAAAATTAATTTTAATTAAACCATCATATTCTAAAACAAACTTTTTATTTTAGAAAAAGGGAAAATTACTGATTGCTGGAAAAAAAAAACATTCAGAGGAGAGAAAACATGTTGAAGCTTTAGCCTCTTTTTAAGTGTGTCCTTCATTAATACCATTTTTCACTAAAAAAGAAAAAAATGTTTACAAGTGCATGAAATGATCTTTACTTATAAACAGTTTTATTTGAGATACAAGTGTAGTCCAGTCTGTCATTTGTGTGAATTCTTATATCCAACCTGTTGCCTGCCATGTTGACGAAGGGTTTGTTGACTTAGCGGGTTAGACTCAAAACAACAAAACTCCTAAAACACACCTTTTGAGTGATTATCTTCTCTTCTCTCCTATCTCTGCATGAGGGAGTTTATGTGGAAAAAGAAGGAATGCTATTGTTGTCAACCTCCACTAACATAACACAACAGTTGAGTTTGCACAGCTCACCTTTAAAAAAACAGCCTTTTTATATCTAACCTTTTCACAAGACTTTCTACTTCATTCACAGAAACTGATAACAGATGTTCGATCTTTAAACAAATAAAGCATAAACATCTGTGTGTAAACAACATCAGCACCAGCAACTTTAAAACGCGCGCAGTCCTGGCCAAAACTCTGCCGCTGTGAAGACAGGAGAACATGCAGATGTTTCCACATGTGGTTGCAGGGAATCTTCTGAGCGATCAAAATGGCACTGGAAACAGGAGTTTATCCCTCAAACTTGATTAAACACCATGAATATGATGTCAAAGCAAAGAAACACTTCTCAAAACTAAAGCCACCAACAAGCCACAGGTAAATTACTGGGTTTGTTGCAACATTATCACACTTTCCACTCTACATGAGCTCAGCAATTTAAGCCTAAAAAAGAAAAAGCAGCTGTCATTTTGCTTTTATTTGAACTGTAGCTCTGCTGCCCCTTAATGGCCACACTAGGCATTGCCTCGCCACACAAATAGGGCTTTGTTATTTCCACTATAAACTCTTTGGGGATCTGATTTCTGCAACTCTGTGGCTTTAGATAAGTGGTGAGTGGAAATCAGCCAGAATGTAGCCCCTCGTCACTGCTTCTCATTTTAAAAGCCCTTTAAGTGCAACCATGAAAGAGAACTTGCAACACTGAATGAAAGGGGCTGAAAAAAAAATAAATAAAATAAGGACCAGAAGACAAAACAGAGTTGCCAACAAGCAAAATAGGAAAAACATGAGTTTGTCTTCCAAAACATGGGGCAGAGAAAGTGAACACGAGAAAAAGACTTAAGGAGGCAGAGATGGAGACCAAGGAAGGCAAAAAAAACGAGAAAGAAAGGGACATCTACTCTGGAGGATGATGGTGTTGTTAGTGGTTGGCAAACCAGATGGTACATTTTAGCTAATTTGATTGTTTGTGAAAGAAATCATTCTGATCAAAACCTCAACTGGCAGCCTGGTGTGTCTCTGCCTAATGCAGCCTGACATGTGGAGGTAGGGGGATAGGCTGTGGGAGAAGGGAACCGCAGATGGAGAGGGAGGATGTCAGTATTCGCCCTCTGACTTCAAACACGGGGAAGTGTAAAACCAGGCCATTTTAGTGGTTAAAAACAACTAACGACAGGATTAGAGGAAGTCCACTAAGTGGCCTTGAGACGATGCAGTTTACTTTGACCAGATATTGTCTAAAATGGGAAGTTATGAAAGGAAAAAAAGAGAGAATGTTATCAGAACATTGTAAGCTTGTATGTTTAGGTTTCTGTGCTGATTTCAGGAGGAAAGATATTGTTTGCTGATACTGAGTCTCATTCTAAGCCATTGAGAAGATCAGTGCCATCTAGTGCTAACAGATTTCTTCTGTTTTTGCCCTACTGGTTAAATTTCATTTTTTTTAAATGGACCAAATTTTGGGCGTGCTTTGGTTTTGCAGTGGTTAGCGCACTCGACCCATGTATGGAGACCTTAGTTCTTGCAGCAAGTGAACCAGGTTCGAATCCGGCCTGTGGCCCTTTCCCGCATGCCTCTCCCCCTTTCCTGTCAGCATACTGTGCATAAAACGGGCCACTAGTGCCGTAACAACTCAACAAAAAAAGGAACCAATTTTAATATGCGACAGATAACCTGGTTACACACAGAAAGCAGTTTTCCCTCAGATATTTAACTTTTTAGAGAAAATCCAAACCAATCTGGTTGGTATTAAATTTCCCTTTGGCCCTCTAACTGGTAGCAGGAGCTGCCATCAGTGAGTGTGATAACTGGCGATTAGTGTTTTTAACTTCAGAGTCATTTAAGTGCACTACAATTCAGATATTTTGGGAAATTTTTTTAGGCACAAACTACCTGTTCAAGGGTGGAGATAAACCAATTAATTGAATTAAATGAGTATAAACAATAATAGAAATAATAGTCAACCAATTTAGTAATCTCTTTATCTTTACGTGGACTATATGGACTCCAAACCATTATTTTTTTTAAAGAATAACCCACTAAAGTAAGTAATCCAAACTAAAAAGGCTATTATATAATACCTTCATTTATTTATCTTAAGAGGTGGAGTTGTTGGTGTGGGTGGGATGTTTGTCCTGCTATGCAACCCGGCTGTGATTGACATGGGCACACTGGCACATACATCAACCCAATCATGGCGAGGAGAGATCACAATAATGGTAATGTATGTGGCTGCTCCCTCCTCCCACACACAATCATTCCTATAGGGACCTGGGCGTAAAGACATTAACTGACCATCTTCAGGGCCAGCTGGGTCGTGAAGTTACATGCCTGAAAATAAGCTCTGACAACAGCAGGTTTTTCTCTTTCAAGGTCCCATCTGAGTGTAATGATGTGGCGGAGATGTATAATCCTGATCTCTGGCCAGTTGGAGCCTATGTTTGGCGTTTTTATGAGCCACGTTGGGCTGGGGGAATGAGCGGTGCGGTTCCTCCGGGGATGCAGATGGGAGGGACCTCATTGACCTGTGGCACAGAGGCCAAATAAATCTGAGCAGATGGCTCTAAAAGTTATGTCATAATTGTTGTGGCCTGCGCTTGGGCCATAGTGCAGAGGACAAAGCTCGCCCTGTTGTTGTAGACCAACTTTTAAACCAATGTGATGTGCTGTGTCTACTTTTCTGACAGAGCAGGATTTAGAAGGTCTGAACTCTGTAAATGAGTGTTTCCACGGAGCTGGGGAGTCTAGTGTTGATATTAGTGATGGAATAAAATGAGGTCGGATTCCTGATGGTCTTGCAACATTATGAGATAAGAGACTGGATCCTTGGGTTAAAATAACTAAAGTTGAAGTGGACTGGTGCATAGCAATGCATCTAACACAAAATGACAAGGAATGTGTTTAACCTGAATATGTACACCACATATAAGTATCTTAACAAACTTGCTTTTATACAAGATATGTTTTTTATTGTGTTTTTTATTGGTGACATGAACTCTGATATCACTGATAGTAAATCTTTATTTTGTACTCAGTTTTGTGAGGATAGTGGGCAAATTCTCTCAGTCTCTAAAGTCCTGCTGAGGCATGGCATACAACCTTATGGTTGGATCACTTTGTAACTACAGCAGATGCACATGCCTCATTAAACCAACATGAAAATCCTGTATGAGTTATCTACCGCTGATTATATACCATTTGGGATGCAGATACATTTACAAGTTAACCAATGACAGAAAAGTACAATTTTGAATGTAACAAATTACACTTGGACTGGAGCTCGCTCTCAGAAGAGGAACTACTATCATTCTCTATGTGCATAAATAACTCACCTAGGAATATCTACCTAGATTAGGGTTGTCAAAAGTATCGATACTTAAAAAAGTATTGATACTGAAACGTTGTATCCGGATACAATACTCATTTTCAAAAGTATTGATACAGCCATCTAAAGTGCAGAATAGTGGAAAATGCACTTTCTGAACACTGTGTGATTGAATAATTCTGTGCTTTTTTTCAGTTTCAGACTTTTTTTGTGCAGCTGCTGAGAATTATTTTTGTTTAATTGGTTTGGCCAGTGTCATTGTTATGTCTGCAAAACATAGCCAAGGAAGGAACATTTAATTTTAATTTTGTAAGTTTTTTTTATCAAGCTTGCTTAATATTGTGTACAGCATACAACCTCAAAATATTATTCTTATTGTTTTTTAAATGTATTTCTTGTATTTTTTTAGTAATGAAAATATTTCTGTTGAATTTAAGAGTCTTTGTTTTTATTCTTGTGGTATCGAATAGGGTATTGTGTATCGAATGTTTTTCTTAGTATCGGTATCGAGTTGAAAAGTTTAGTATCGTGACAACCCTAACCTAGATAAAAGCAGTTATTCAGCAGTTATTCTTTTGTTTTATGTGTGGAGATGATAATAACAAGGGATCGCAGATCTATCTGTAGGGACCGCAAATAAATAATGTGTGAACATTCTGAGCACAATGAATCCATTTGTTCTGTGTATATTGAATTTGTTAATGTTTTGATTGCATCCACTAAACTCCTCCATAAACAGCAAAAAAAACAGAAAAATCAAAAAAAAAAAAAAAGAAGCAAAATCAGGCCAGATTGGAACACCAATGTGGCTGAACTTTATATTAGAGCTCAGTAGGCTTCAAATGAGTGGATACAGGCAGGGAGACTGAGATTTGGGCCTGTCCTTGAACATAAAAAGTTGACTAATGTCCAATACAAGGATGCTGTGCGATATACTGGTAAAAATGAAAGAGTAATGAGGGCTGACTCCATGGCCAGAAAACTTTTTAGTAACAATACACAAGACTTTTGGAAAGAAGTTAGAGGTAGGACATTCCACAAAAAATCTCTGCCCTGTGTGACTGATGGCATTTCTGGCACTGCTAATAATGTGGAGGTATGGCACCAACATTACAGTAGATTATTTAATTGTATTCATAGTGGATCATACACTTTAAATAATGTTGACAGTACAGATAAAATACGGCCTTGTGAAGTTCATAAAGCTATTTCAAAATTGTCAAACAATAAAGCCACTAGGGGTGTGCAAAATAATCGCCATGACGATGCATCGCAATTCTAATTTTTATGATCTACTGCATCGATTCTTGACACCAAGTATTGATTCTTAATTTTAAAAAAAGGAATAAATAAAATACATGAATGGTTGGCGCACATCGGCCAAAAACAAGTGGAATACAACGTCCAGTCCAGCAGATCTCGTGGATGAGTTGACGCCCGCTGCCTCATGTCACAAGCATTTACTGAGACAAGTCATTCATAAACAAAACATGGAGGAGACTGAGAAAATTCGCCCGGCCAGTATGATAACTGGCGAAAAGTGTTTTAAACTTCAGAGACAATCCATTCCACTACAATTCAGATACTTTGGGAAGTTTTTTTAGGCACAAACTGCCTGTTCAAGGGTAGGGATAAACCAATGAATTGGAATAAACGTGTATAAACAATAATTGAAATAATAGTCAACCAATTTAGTGATCTCGTTATCTTAACGTGAACAATACAGATTCCAAACCATTAATTTTTTGCCAGTTAAAAAATAGCTTGCCAGTGTGCCAATCCATTATATTTCAAGTCAGATGTTTGGATGCATTTTGGCTTTAAAACAGAGTAGTGTCCAAATTCATTTCCCGAGGGCTGCCATCTTGCATGTTTTAGTTTTTCTCCCTGGAGGTAGTTTCTACCTCCTCAGCACGTCAAAGGTATGCATATGCCTGCTAATTAGCAACCATTTTGACGCAAGTGTTTTGAAAAAGAGAGATTACTAAACCATCCAGGATACCAGTTCTCATGGTGCATTCACACAGCATGGGGTGAAGGCAGTGATTTCAGCGAGCCCCGCAGGTAGTTAACCACTCTGCATTTCAGATGCACTTTGTTTACACCCTGGACCTAATCATCAAATTGGAGGAGTAGGTGAAGCTGAAACCCCACCGACGAGAAAAAAACTCAAATAGACTGAATGGTTATCGCTTCTTTTGTGCAGGTTTTGGCATTTTAATTGCTCATTTTTTAAAATGGAAAAAATAAAATAATAAAAAAGATAACTTGTCCTAATGTTGTTTTAGAGAATTTAAAGATAATTTTTTAGGTCACTCAGAGATCTACTACCCTTTTAAGATCTAAATGTAATCAAAATCATCTAGCCTACTTTTTAGTACTTCATTTCTGCTGATTTGGTTTATAAAATAGAATTAGTTTTACAGCCGATGACGTCACCATCCCAGCAGACGTTAGTGCTGTGCCCATTTTGATATAAAAATGTTGCATAACATCACACGTCATTCCTATAACAGTGGGCATATTGACCTTATTTAGCGGCTGGAATTATTGTTTAATATTTAGTTAATCACCAGCCCCCCAGACCCTTCGCTTTGGACCTGGCGTTACCCCTGGCAACCTCATGTCATTTCCTGTTTCTCGCTGTTGGCATTTTACAAAAAAAGTACAGGTGAAACTTAACATCATGGACTGCTGCTAAATTGTTCTCTATGAAAAACTTTGGGGAGACCATTATTCTTATTGAAAAGCCCCTAAAGCTCTAACAAAAAAAATCAACTACTGTTCATCCAGACGCAGCTCGGATTCTGTCGGGTTCGGCGGGACTTCCTTGGAAATCTACCCCTGCAGAAAGCACCGATGCTGGGCAGTGGGCAGTGACAGACCTGGCTCTGTACTGGAGCTAAGGTAGGACGATGAACAGTTCTTCTATGACTAATTTACAACGTCTTTTTTTAAAAGCAATCTAAAAATCTCTTAAGCACATTCCTTATTTCGAGTTTTGTTAATATTGTTTATCTGTTTTTCAAGTGAAAAAGCTTCACCTACAACCACTCCCTGATTAGCTGCTGTATCGCCATTTCATATAAAAGTTCAGATTTTTCAGCTTCAGCGATCACCGCCTCTCTCCCGCCATGCGGTGCTGCTGTTTGACATCACCTCAGCTCTATCTAGTAGCACAAGGTGAAAGAGGAGCAGTGAACGCTCACACCGCGTGGAGTTGAGGTGGAGCCGCTTCACCGCCCTTCACGAATAGGAATTCTTGGTGAACTGACCACAAGGGCCATTGCCACCGCCTCCGGTGTGAACCCACAATTTAAGGATGAATTATGTGAGAAATATAGTGTGGCCAATTAGATTTTTAAGAAAAAAAGTAACAGCAGTTTAAAAAGCTAAGTTGAGCCAAAAGGAACGAGTAACAACTAGCTTCCTGGAAATGTAGTGGAGTAGAAAGTACAATATTTGACTTTGGAATGTAGTGCGGTAAAAGTTAAGTACCTCCCCAAAAATACTCAAGTAAAGATACTCAGAAAATTTCCTTGAGTTCATTAATCAAGTTAATGCACTCCATCACTGTCCACCACTGGGTTTAACTGCTATCAGGAAGTGCTGTAGGTATAAGTTCAGTGTGTTACACTTTCAGATCGGAGGAAGATCAACTACTTCCGATTCAATTTATCACATTTAGTCTGTGATCCTGTCTTCAGGCCTAAACATTGACGCTCCAAGTGTTGAGTTAATGTCTGAATACTACTGGCAGCACTGAACACTGAGGCAAAATAAACCTGCAGGCCCCCAGTACCAAATGACCTGAAAGCCTCCTTGTTTTCCTAACTGTATCCTGACAGATATACCATCTTTCTTGGCTGCTAAGACCTAAAGGAACTAGCCCTAACCAATTTCTCCCATACAGCTGCACATGGTTCAGATAGGAACTAACAAAATAAAATAAAAGATTCCTCAGAGGTCTAGAAGTGGCTTTAGACACAGCAGAAATATGACAAAAACAAAAAAACATACCTGATTAAAGGTTTTGAAGTGCAGTTCCTTGAAGATAGCATCCCGATTCTCTACTTCCATCCATCCTGTTGCCCTGAGCTCCATCACCATCTGATCCCGGTCTGCAGGGCTGAGCCAGTGGGAATCTGATGACTGGACACAAGTGACCCCCCGTCATCACAATCAAATATTTTTGAATCTATTTTTATTTTGGTTCTTACAGAGAGTTTCAGTTATGATGCCAGAAAATCAATACACAAACAGGAATGATGTCAGAGAAACTCTGAATATTTTTTTTTTTTACATTTCAAAACAGATTTTTTTCTGCCAAACTAAATGTATTATTTCGCCATACTAGTCTGCATGCTAAAATATCATTATTTTCTAAAATGTTTGCTCATTGGAAGAGCTGGCAGCAAAAATCTCAAATAACCTCTGCAGTGAGACCTCCAATAATCTCACATTTCATTTCTAAACGTAATGTTACCGAGTCTGAATATCAAAATTACGGCTGCAATTTAAAGTTTATTTGCTTTGCCTGAACTACTTTAACATGACTTGTTAATTAAATCGTACCGACATAATAGCTTTTCTAAGAATTCATTGTATCAATTAACAGATTATTAAAACACTTATTTAACCTGAATGTAAATAAACCAATCAAGTGAGGAGAATAATGAATCAGAATTTGATAGGTTGTGAGAGTTTGGTCAATCCAACAAAAATAAATAGTATAAAGTTGCATTCAGTCATACATATAATATCATGTATGACTATAAAAGGGTTGAATCCTCAAGCCATAATACTATATTATTGCAATCATTGTTTTCCAATTGCTTTTCTTGACTTAGTAGAGCATACTTATTATCGCAATTATAAAAACTATAAGAGCCAAGCCTAAAAATATATATAATTATCAGAGCATTCTCCTAATGTGGACACTGTTGTCAATGAAAATGAGATGGTATGGACTCTGTCATGACTTAGAGCAAAAAATAAATATAAATGGTAGAATAAATAATGGATCTTTAACTGTTTTGAAAATAAATAATTTATCTGTAAGGATCGCAAATAAATCTTTTTTTGTATGCTGCTACTTGGGTGCAATCTTGTGTCTCCAGAAGATGGCGATGTTGCACCACTAATTGGGAGCTGTCAATACTGTTTACATTTTATTATTAAATCCTAAGGTAAAATATATTTTACTTACAGTATCAATTATATAATTCATATCTCAACATTTTATTGTGGCGAACTTCTCGTATTGTTATTTTATAGTTTCTCCCAACTTATAAGCTTCTTAAATACTGCATTTAGACACTTATTCCCAAACTGAAACGCGATATAATAGAAATAAACGTCGGAAAAACAGAATAGATTATAAATAGTATCGCAAACATAGACAAATTTTCCAATTAAAAATGCAAAAAAATATGTAAGAACTTTATCAGAATTCAGTGTTTTCCACTCGACACAAACTAAACTTAACACACACTACTGCTGACTTTTCCAAACTTATCCCACCAATAAACACCGTTATCGGGGTAACTGTAGCGTCCCGCTCGGACTTAAAGGAGCTAAGAGGTGCTAATGCTAACAGAGGAGTTCAGGCACAGCTCTCACCATTTTAGAGGAGTTTCTGTGGAGCACGGGTTCCTTCAGGATACTCAGCCGGCTGCAGGGCCGAGACCTGCTCGTCCTCAGGATGAACATTAACCCAAACATGTCTGTAGGCTGAGTTTTTGCTTCACAGCTGGTTCTGCGCAAATGCGTGTCCTCCCGTTCAGGGAAGCTGTTCACAATACTGCCTGATCAAAATTCATATGAACTTAAAAATTTTTTTGCTTTGTTACGTTTATTCTTGGGGTAGTAAACATTTAGAAAACAAAACAAAACAAAAAAAAACAGGGTGGTTTAGTAATTATTTTTAAATTATTTTACACTGCTCAAAAAAGAAAGGAACGCCTAAAAAACACAATATAATTAAAATCAAATCAATCTTCTTACAAATCAATCTTAGAAAGCTGATTGGCAATCACTTCGCGTAAAGGAGAAAATATATGGAATTCACTATATATATATATATATATATATATATATATATATATATATATATATATATATATATATATATATCACTGATTCTTGGGAATTTGGATAAAACAGGTTTTAATTTTGAAAATAAAAAGTTAGTTGGATTACAAAATCTGAAGGTATATTGTTATAGACCAAGGTCTTGGCTGTTCAGCAGTGTACAGGTGCAACCTCCTCATTTTGTATTTCTTTCATAAAATAGGCATTTTTCCAGTTATTACTTTGTTTTTGTCAACACCATCAGACACAATAAAAAGCTAATTATTTTTTATTTATTTGGTCTAATAAGTATTTAGAGTTTTTAAATCTTTATCTGGCATTGTTAGCACACATTTATGCTGTTAAATGTTGAATAATCATTTTTGTTAATTTTTTTTAACTGTATCATGTGTAGTCCTTTAAAATATCTAACATCAGATAACGTTTACTTTAAGCCTAAATAGAAAAAGTCATGTTTTTTTATTTAACAAACATATTTTTGTATTAAAAGAGACCATTACTTTAATGAGAGAACAGCACTGAAGAAACATATTGCAAGCATATTAATTTAAAACGAATAAAAAGCCCTCTGACGGTGGTGACTTTAGAACTGACGGTGGTGACAGTGGCCTCATTTCAACATACAATTCCAAACTGTATACAATTCAAGTCAATGGTTTCTTGCTTATTAACTTTATTTAACTATTTGGTCCAAAAAATAACAATCATGAGCACTGTGACAAATATTTTTCAAGGAATATAAGGTACAATTAAGAAATATCATTATCAGTCAGAATCATTCTCTGATGCTTTATTTTCTTGCGTGTGATTGTGTCCTGTTTGTCAGTTGTCATTCGTGCTGCATTATGGTAGAAATTTTGAACCTTCTGAGTAATTGCTTGAATATATGTAGGTTTTTTGTCAGTAGGCCTTCACACTTCTTTTGATATTCCCTGTTTCTTTTCCTTCTTTCCTTCACAGATAGCTGCTTCCTAGCCATAACTTCCTAAAATACATAAAGTCAAAGTTGAGTGTAATGACTATGAAATTGGGGGGAATTACAGTAAATGTTAGATTTGGTTAAATGTTGCCCTGCCATAGCTTACAAGGAATATTGTATACTATGTGCTATGTAGGTAGGTAGTAGGTGCACTATGTGCATCCCAAATGATGTAAACCAAATGAACATGGCATAATAGTGAATTGAGAGACAGGGAAGGCACACCCCATCCCCTAGGGTTATACAATATGGAAGAAATCTAGGCGGAATTACATAAATAAAAATATAAAAGAGGTTAATGAAACATTACAGATCAACAATTATTTTCTAGCCTCCATTGAGAACCATTTGTAGTTTTTTGTCACCACCGTCAGACTGTGCGTCACCACCGTCAGCGTCACCACCGTCAGACAGAAAATCTGACGGTGGTGACGTCTGACGGTGGTGACAAAATCCTACTCTTTCACATGATATGCATGAGTTGTTCACATTAGCCATCTTGTTTCCCCTCTGTTGCTAGCTACTTTAGACCTCTTCTTAAAAAGTAAACATTTATGTCATAATCTAATCTAATATTTTTTATACAAAAGAGACGGTGTTGACATGTTATGGTTGTGACATTAGCAGTGTCCAAAAAATATGAACAAGTTTAAGAGAAAATAGCAAACCTACAGGAGCTTGAGTGACCTTAAGGCAGTGGTTCTCAAACTTTTTCTGTCATTCCCCACTTTGGACAAGGGGGAATTTTCAAGCCCCACCTGTCCCCATCGCCCCAACACAATGCTAATGAAATACGCAACAATCTTAAAATGTTCCAATTTTATTGAACAAGTAGTATCTAAATACAAACTATCTACATCAAAAGACAGCAAGCTCAAAAATAAAGAAAATAAAAATGCAGCTGTGTCAAAATTTGTATCAAGCTCAAAGATAGAAAAAATTAAAGTTCCACTCTGCAATCTGTTAATAAAAGAAAAGAAGTGAAATCCATCTGGCAAGACAGGTCTATTTATCCCTGCATTAGTGGCTGCAATGAGCCTGTTTTGCATTGCACAGTTTCTCAAAACGGGGTTGCAGGCTTGATACTGCCACTCTCAAGTCATGCTCAATGTTCTGCTGAGATCTGTATTTTGTTTTCATTGAAGCAACAGCTGAAAAGCCCATCTCACAGAGACATGATGTGGCAAAGGGAAGAAGAATGCACACAGCTCTCTGCCCGATGAGTGGATACTCCCTCTCCACTCCAAACCAGAATTCACTAAGAGTCTGAGCATTAAACCTGAGCCTTAGGGTGGAGTCAGACGTCATGTCAATAAACTGGTCCTATTTATTTAAGATAAAATATTTCAAATTCAGTTATTTATGATCAACCTGCGCCGTCAATCCCGGCGCATGTGCGCTTTATTTGCAGTCTGGATGCACATGCTGTGTCTCTGAGAGGACTCCTGCAATAGCGGGGGAGAACGGGGTTGGGATGGGGGAGGCGCCCCACGGCAGCACCTGCCGCTGGAGGACAAGAAAAGGAACGATACGTGCTTTCACGTAAGAGTCTCCAAAAGGCGCTAGATTTGTCGCTTTTTTGAAAAAGAGTCGCTGGAGGGGTCTGAAATATAGCGACAAAGTCGCGGAGTTGGCAACACTGGGGCGCGAAAGTTTATTCCGTTACAAATAATATGCCGACGTCACGTCAATCATTATTTTGGCACTTCAGTTCCAGGTGAAACTTTTCTCATATCTAATGTTCTGCATGTAGGCTAGTAAGGATTACTTTGTGGGTTTGATTGGTCTAAAAAGCGGCAACATACAGCTATAAGGACAGTTTGCTCTCACACGTTCTACATTTATAGTCACACGACACACACACACACATACACACACACACACATCGGAACTTGGCGCGCCCCACCTGTCACGTCTCAATTCCCCACCAGTGGGTCGCGCCACACACTTTGAGAACCGCGGCCTTAAGGCATCCAGTAGAGCTGAAGATTTGAAAATGGGGTCCTCAGGCATGTAGTTGACCTTTTAGTTGCCTGATTTTATTGCTTTTTATAAATATCTGACGGTGGTGACAAATATGTGGGACACATTTTGAACAATCACAAAATAATGGTTATTATTGTTCAAAACTCACTGTTTGTAGTTTTAAATACATATTAAAATGTACCCTTTCATTTGGTAAAGATATTATTCAATTCAATTATTACTTTTTGTTTTTTTAATCAAGTTGAAATGATTATCTCCTATCCAAGGACAACTGATTTTATAGGCAATGGGCCAGCATATAATCATTAAATTAACAATAAAATAAAAAAACTTTAAAAGAACCTTGCATTTGTGCAAAGGACCCCCTGATTATAACCTTGATTGTTTTTATTCATGAAAATTTTATTTCTTTCCAACAGAATTAGCACTTTTCTTAGTGGGACATGTTTTTGCCGAAGTTTCAAGAATCAGTGATATATATATATATTATTTTTATATAACCTATATAATTCGTATATAGTACAGCACTGAGTACATGTGACAGACATGGCAGAGTCTAGAGACACCATGGAGAGAGATCTACAACCTGCAACATCCTTCAGTGTGATCACTTTAGAATAGAATTCAACTTTACTGTCACAAGTACAAAGCAACGAAATTCACTCTCTGCATTTAACCCATTTCTTTGGGGAGTAGTGGGCTGCAGGTGTGCAGCGCACAGGGAGCAGTGTGAGGGTTAATGGGTCCTACTCAGGGACCCAGAGTGGCAGTCCGTGGGAGGGGGGCTTGAACTCAGAACCTCTAGGATCCAGGCACAATGCCCGAACCACAAGACCAAAAATCTCCTTTGGCAGTGGGTTGGTAATGGTGTGGGGTGGCATTTCTTAACAGTCCTCCATGTGCTCACCAGACGTAACATGACTGCCATTGGGTACCAGGATGACACCCTCTGACCCCTTGTGAGACCATATGCTGGTGCAGTTGGCCCTTGGTCCCTTCTAATGCAAGACAATGCTAGACCTCATGTAGCTGGAGTGTGTCAGCAGTTCCTGCAAGATGAAGGCATTGAAGCCATGCACTGGCCAACCCGCTCCCCAGACCTGAATCCAATTGAGCACATCTGGGACATCATGTCTTGATCCATCCACCAATGTCACATTGCACCACAGACTGTCTAGGAGTTGGTGGAGGCTTTAGTCCAGGTCTAAGAGGAGATCCTTCAGGAGACCATCAGCCACCTCATCAGAAGCATGTCCAGGCATCATAACTAGGCCATACAGGCATGTGGAAGCCACACACAATACTGAGCCTCATTTATACTCGTTTTAAGGACGTCATTAAAGTTGGATCAGCCTGTAGTTTGTTTTTCCACTTTAATTTTGTATATGACTCCCAATCCGGGCCTCCATTGGTTATTTTGATTTCCATTAATTTTGGTGGGATGTTTTGTTTTATGTCAGCAGATTCGGCTTTGTATTAAAAAAAGTATTCAATGACAATGTTTCATTTATTCAGATCTACTGTGTGTTGGAGTGTTCCCTTTTTTTTAGTAGTGTATATTTCTAAATAAAATTAAGATTTTCATTTTCTTTTCAAATTTACATTAAACCTTACTCCTGATTGAAAAATAAACTAAAAGACTTTTTAAAAAAATCACTTTAAAATAATTTTTTGACACTGCTTTCTATTGTTAAAGAAAAACTGCCCTCTTAACCTTTTTTCTTTTATCTATGTTTTTCTTTTAAGAAGCTGTATATTTAACCTCAAGATCAAATAGTACAAAATGAAATTTCCTACATTATTTTTAATATAATTTATCCAGATCAGAAAGCAAGGCAAGTTTTACAGTTTTCCAGGTACACTACTTGGTATAAGTAAAATATTCACTGTTCTGAATTAAACTCAAAATCTTAAAATTCTTTAAAGAATTATATAAAACATAACCTTTTAAATATTTTTATTTCACTCAAAAAACATGAATCATGAATTAATTGCCATTATAGCCAAAATCTAAAAGTTCAGAGCTTTCAACGTTTTCATTCCTGATGCTCGTGCTCCTGTCCAGGTATGAGCCAGCGGAGGCTGTCCGCCCGCAAGATGGCGTAGACGGTTAAGCCTGTGATGAAGAGGATGGAGAAGACCAGCAGCCAATCGATGCCTCTCACAGGGATGCTGGAGAGTGGCCCAAGGAGGTCTGCCTCCGTCACATTTCTGTTGGCATCTGCTTCAAACCCTGAAAAAGGCAAGTGAAACATCCATGCTCAAATTTACCATTTAGTTGAATGGAAATTCTTTCCTCTGGGGGTTTACTGATGGTATCTTAGGGATGACAATCAATTATTTGAACATTTCATTAAATTTTTTTGTTCCTTACAGGAAACAAAATGCATCATTAACAATGACTAATGTAAAAAATAATTTATTTCCTCCTGGTCTTGCTGATGCTACCTATGTATTGTGAAAAAACATGGGGTGTTAAAACCGTTAATCATCTAGTTAGAGATGACCCTTTTCTGATTTGTGTTCTGAAAACAAGCTTCCGGTTACTCACTTGTTTCATTATTTTCAGATATGTCACTGTATATCTTCCTTTTTTTTTTATCTTATCCTTATCTTCCAAACACCCAACAATGGGAAGAATTACCACCACTTAAATCTAATAAGAACTCATTTATATTAGTTATATATAAGCTCTTATGGAATTGGATACATACACAGCATCTAAAGTTAAAACATCTTGGGAACATGAATAACCATTTCGGATCAACAGAGGAAAAGGCTGATATCAGTTTTTCGGTTTAATACATCGCCGGCTAGGTTGCAACTTATTCGATTTAAAGTATTGTACAGAGTTCATTATTCTTAGTTGCACCTTTCAAAAATTTTCCCAGAGATAATAGAATGTGAAAGATATGATACAAGCCCATGCAACCTGAGCCACATGTTCTTTTTGTGTCTGACGCTTCATAATTTCTGGAACCAATTTAATGCTTTTTCTCTAAAGCCCTAAAAACAAAAATTCACATGAATCCTTAATTAGCTATAACTGGTATCCAAGTAAATTCTTTTTTAAATGACCCTTTTTACAACAAAATATTGGCTTTTACAGCACTTATTGCCAGACCATGGTTTCACAATGTTCTATCATTTCTTAAATTTTCTAATGAAAGGAAACCTATTCCTTTATGAAATATTGTAAATCACTTCAAACTGTGCCTTCAGAATAATATACCCTACCTCTCCCTCTGCTTGCATTGGTGTGTGTTTTGGGGAGTTTATTTAGATTTTTGTTTATTGAATATACGTGTGTTATATGTAACGGCCTTTAGATTGACTTGACTTTAGTCCATTGTAGGCCCTATTGTTTCATGGGAGGAAAAACAACAATATGTAATGAAAGAAATTTTTTATTTTCTTGATGTATATTACTAATCTGTTTCCTTAATAAACACATTTCTAAAAAAAAAAAAAAAAGAAAAAAAAAAGAAAACTAAATGCATGAAATACTTAAACGATTGCCTCAGAGTGAAATTTGAAATGTACTAATTTATAATCTTAAACCATTTTTTTGAGAGTAGAAAGGCCATTTTTGGCCTAAGTGAATTTCTAAAACTCATAAAACAGAAACAAAATGTGCAGCAGGTTCTGTTTTGAATCCAAGAGAAAATGAAAGAATCACAAGATTATTTTTATATAAGCCTCTAAGCAGCACAAGTCCATGACCTTTACTCTATTGGCTTTCAGCTAAAAAAATGTACCTCCAAATATAGGCTGTTAGTTGATACATTAATAGGCAAGGCAGGCAAGGCAAATTTATATGTATAGCACAATTCAATACAAAGACAATGCAAAGTGCTTTACATGATTAAAATACAGGAAGATAAAACAGAATCAAAGCAAGTAGGAAAAAATAAAAAACAACTAAAATAAAATAAAAAATGCAGAAACAAAAAAAGAATATTAAAATATTAATAAAAATATTAATAGACCAAACATGTTGGGAAATCTCAGTTTTAATACACTTAATTAAGATCAGAACTGAAATTTGTAATGATTGGTTTATCTCTCTTTGAAAGATAAACAACAAAACTTTTGTTTTCAAGCCCAAGAATCGTTTTTTTTTTATATTTTATTCTCAACAGCAGAAATGCAACTAAGGCCTAAAGCAATAAGATCTACAGAGAGCTTAAAGGCCTAAACACACTAGCTGATAATATGACTTTTTAATCCTTGATCTGATTTTTTTTCCAGGTCCCACTGGCTGCGTAGAGAGGCTCCGACCAGTTAGGGTGGGCAGATCTGTGCAGATTTTTTCCACTTCTGTCTTTGCTATCCACAAATTGAAACAATTTCACACATTTGATGTAGACTGATTATGAGAAGTCATAAAAAAATAAATAAAAAAGTTATTAAAAAGTTCTACTGGATTCACTTTGTATTAGATTTTTTGCTGCTTCACAAAGGTAAGCAGCAGCTTGACAAAGCCATGATGGCAATTATTTTACATTATTATGGTATCGGTATCGGCCGATACTGCACAGCCAGGTATCAGTTATCGGTATCGGGGCCAAAAAATGGCATCGTCGCAACACTGGTATAAATTGATTGATTTATTCATTGTTTTTGCAGGAGTTTGTCCCGCTTATTATATACACAATGTGCGACTCCAAAACTGTGGTTAACACATTTTATTTAGTATTTTCCCCTAAAGTTGATGTGTTTTACTTTGTAACCGTGTCTGTCCTCTTGTCAGACCCATGAAATTGCAGCTGAATTGCTGCATAGTCCCACTAAAATAGACCTGGGTTCTATCTATAAGCTCCCTTATCTAAAAACATGTTGTGTGTGATTATCCCCATTAACTTTCAAGGAGCTCCAAAAGCCACGACCTCGTTCGACACAATTTTATGTCAGATCAGACAAAAAGTCGGATTCCATGCATTTCGGCCTTGAATCTGCAGCCAGGCTGCATTTATATACATATTACAGACACTCTTGGCCAGCAGAAAAGTTTATATTTGAAAAAAAAACCTGTAATGCTGTAAAAAACAAAAAGGTTCTGTTTTCCACATACCTGTCTGGTTTGTGATGAAGGAGGTGAGCATCTCCAACGTCCTATCCGTGTGGTTGAAGCGAGCCATGGGTTTGGCACCCTGAAACAGCAGGATGTTGGGAACTGCCACCGTCCCAAACCTCGTAGAGAGACTGATAATGGAAATACCAAAAGAACAATGCTTTAAGAGACGGAAATATGGAGAGGAAAACTCCTGCTTAACAGAAAGAAAATTTAAAGTTTCCATCCACCAAAGTGTTGGCCCATCAAGATAACATTTATTTTGTTTTTGTTTTTTTTGCTAAAATATCTCATTTTGACAGCACTGGGGACACAAGAGGTCCTGAGGGAAAATGGACGACAAGTTTCTTTATGTCAAACCTTCAAACTAAGACCTGAAAGTAGGTTCAGAGACCAGCTGATGAACAGAAGGAAGGTGTGCAAAGCATCTTCAAACTTGTTTTCCAAGTTTGAAGATGCTTTGCTTCCCATCCATGAAGCTTTTTCGATTCAAAATGTCAGAATTAGCGTTGAGTTCCAAGCTTTATAGAGTAGCCCATCAAAGCCTTGCTTTGGCTTAAAAAACATGCAAATTGAACCAGAAGTACAGTTCTACCCTTAATAATGGGGGGTCACTGGGTTCTTTGTTAGCCTGCAATAACATATACTGGTCTATGCCTCTGAAAGGGGGAGTCGTTAGGGGTATTGTGTGCCTGGCTACCCAGGTGATTTGTCTTGGTCCCCTAGATGAGGATTATGGTAGCGGGAAGGAATCAACTCTATCGCTGTGTTGTAGGTATTTTAGAGCTGAAACCTGAGTCCAACCCCTCTGTTTAAAGTAGTTTTTTCTCTCTTAACATAAATGGCTTCCTTCACACCCCTTTCAAACCACCTGTCTTCAAAACAATGCTTTGTTTGGGCTACTCTATAAAGATTGGAAATCAATGCTAATTCTGACATTTTGAATTGATAAAGCTTCCCAGATGGGAAGGGAAACGTCTTTAAACTTGGAAAGCAAAGACCAACGGATTGTTTTCTAACTTTTTTGGAATGATTATGACCTGAATGACTGAGAATCTTCACCAGCATATTGCATAAGACTGAATCTACAGTTCTTTACTTCTTTTAAAGGAGACACAGTGAGTCATGTGAGGCATGTTTATACCATAAAGAGGTTAGACTTCACCTGCTGTGCTGTGAGGCATCCAGTGCCAGGAAATGCATGCTGGGAAAAACACGGGGCAAAGCGTTGAAATGAGGTGCCAGGTTGGCTGAGAACTGACACCAGGTTGTGAAGAACAGCACCACAGAGCACTCTGAGCTGTTGGCATTTAGAAAATCCATCAGGTCCTAAAAGAAGATGGAAATAGTAATTTTTTTTATCTAAAGTTATTTACATCAATGAGGTTTTACTGATTAATACAAACACTTCACTGGCAAAGATGACAGAAACAAAAAAAAATTATCAAAATAGTTTTCAAAGTGATGAATGTTAAAGTTGGCGTTTAGAGTACAGTAAAATTTATTTCTCCCCTTAAACATCTTTTTTTATGGAAATCAAGTGTTTGCAATAATAAGAAATTAGTACTTTACCCTGAGGAGAAATGTTGTCCCTCTTTTCTTTGCTTAACTGTTATAACTGTGCTATTGTGGGTTCTTCTGTGAAATCCTGAATGAGGAAGGTTTACCATCATATCGATGATGCTAATCACTGTGTGTCAGAAAGCCAGACGGCTTTGGTGCCATTCCAGGTTGACACATCTCAAGACTTTGTTTCTTTAGATTGTGACATAATGTTTTGTATTTTGAGATTATTAAGTAAACTTCCTGTTGTCAGAAAGGTTCGATCTAAGATTTCTCGATTCCAGAG
Source organism: Cyprinodon tularosa (assembly GCF_016077235.1). Lineage (NCBI taxonomy): Eukaryota > Metazoa > Chordata > Actinopteri > Cyprinodontiformes > Cyprinodontidae > Cyprinodon > Cyprinodon tularosa. The sequence goes on along the minus strand of NW_024038987.1, from coordinate 223,848 downwards.
GTTTGATTCTAATCAAACCTCGCAGTGGCATTTAATTGTTCCAAGTTAGTTTAGATTAGCTTAACAGGAAAACAGGAAGTAGTAGAACCGACCTGTGAGGTATTGAGGACCTGCACGGAGAAGTTCTCCATTCCCGTGATGTTCCTCTTGTCACAGTTTACTTTGTATGTCTTTGTTGTCTCTGTGGTGTTCTGCTCCTCAGCTGGAGGGTGTGCTGGGACCATCTGAAGAGTAACCTGGTGGCAGAATACATTACTAAAGATCTGTGTCACTTAGATCTCTCCTGAGAACTCCTGTTCTCCAGGGCCAGTGTCCTGTGATCTCTAGATCAGTCTCTGCTTCAACACACTTGACTCAGGTAGGCATGATAAGGTATACCAGCTCTTAAGAATTGGGGAGTCTGAAACCACAAAACAAAACAGCTTGAATTTATGTGTCTGAGCTTCTGCTGACCAACCTGTTGCTCTGATTCTGACTCCTCTTCATCCAGCTGCTCTATGTCTTCAGCCTGAGCAGGCGAAACGCACTGATTACTGCTCTCGTCACAAGGTGGAGAGAAGCCGGACGTGATGTCCTTCACATTCTTGGGAAAAAGGGATTCCATGCGAGACGGATCGACGGGGGTTTCAGTCCCCATCACTGCGTCTGCGATTTCAGCCGTCTTAAACTGCCTTTTGGGCAGAGAGTCCACCTCTTCTCCGTCAACAAACTTGGGATTGTTCTCCAAATCAGACACCGTCTCCTGTGGCAGCACAACCTGCAGTGGCTCATGATTTTCTAAGGGGAAAAAAAAGGTAAAAATAAACCATGATATTTTTAGTGCCATCGATAAGAGTCCTTACAACACTGATAATAAAGTCTCGGTAATGCTAAGCATAATATATTCAAGAGGGTACATTCTGACCAGTTTCATTCTGGGGAAAAAAAATATTTAAAAAAAAAATCTGACTGCTGTGTAATAATGGAAGAAATTACAGTATAGTACCTTAAAAATCAGGTAAAACATTTTCTGCAGCATGAGCCAATGAGTTGGCATATGGAGCGTAGACAGAAAACACTAGTCTAACACTAGTTTATCTCTTTGGGATGGTAAAATTGCGCTTGTTTATACTGAAACAGCAGCACATGTTCAAACCGCTGAGCAGCTCTACTTTGACATCACTGTGCTACTATTCCTGAAGGCCACTCTGAAAGCAAAGTTCTCCAGTACATATCATATTTGGTGACCTTTATAAAAGAAAGAAGTCACCTGTTTAGAAGTTTAGCAAATCCGGCTTTGAACTGTCAAAGATTTTGAAAGCTGTCTTTGGTAAAATGCTTAGAGCAAATGAACAGGTGAGCATCAAACTTTGCAGGGATCTTCTGATACACAAAAATAATCCATGCCTGTTGAATGTTTGGATACTTGGGAAGACTGTGAAAATTTTCCTTTTTCTCCGTGCAGCCTGGAACACTGCATTTCCACCCGTGGTTCTGGCTCATTTTCAATAGAGAAACTGCCTGCTTCGTAACTCTTGTAGAAGTAAACCCAACTGTAGGCTAAACATCTAAACCGGTCTCCTAAATCTACCTCTATTCATGTTAAGGCAATGAATAGAGGAATAAGGCATGTTAAGGCAACATCCTCGAATTTGTCAATTCGGGGATCTTGCTTATTTGGCATTGTTTTGATTCGCCCGTTTTATGGTGGAAGTTTAGAATTGAGAGATTTGCAGAGAAAGGAGGTGCCGACGGTTCGTTATTCATCCATGACAATGTCATTCTATGACCCCTTTAATGACGAGTACTGAATTTGTCCTCTGTGTGATAAACGTCTCCTTTGTTCTTCTTATCTCCAAAATCAGGGATACGGTTCCCACACAGAGACTTCCAGACTTCCCTCTTTTCAGAAACCTACTCCTGTTCTGCAGGGGGAAGCCAGAGACACTCCAGCCAAAAGACATAGATCCTCCATCGTGTCCTGGGCCTCCTCCCAGTGGGACCTGCCTGGAACACCTCCCTATAGAAAGGCTAAAAGGAGGAAGATCTCCTAGCCACCTAAGCTGACTCATCTCAATGTGGAGGAGAACCAAACACTCTCTGAGTCCCTCCCAAATGACTGAGGCCCTAACCATATTTCTAAGGCAGAGCCCAGCCACCCTGTGGAGAAAGCTTATTTCAGCCGCTTGTATCCAGGATCTCGTTCTTTCGGTCATGATCCAGATTTAATGACTAGAGGTGATGGTAGGAACTTAGACCAACAGTGAATGGAGAGCTTTTCCTTTTGCTCAGCTCTCTCTTCACCACCACAGACCGGTGCAGCGTCTGCATTATAGCAGCAGCCACACCAATCCATCTATCAATATTCCTGCTCCATTCTCCCCTCACTCATAAAGAGGACCCCAAGATACTTGAAGTCCTCCACTTGAGGCAGGAACTCTCCTCCAACCTAAGGGGACAAGCACCTTTTTCAAAATGAGAACCATGGCCTTAGACTTGGAGTAGCTGATTCTCATCCCGGCTACTTCACACTCTGCTGCAAACCGCCCCAGTACTTGCTGCGGGTTTTGGCAGGAGGGAGCCAGCAGAACCCATCATCTGCAAAAACCAGGGACAAGATCCACCTGTCCCCAAACCAGACCCCATCCAGCCATGGGCGGAGCCTAGAGATCCTGTCCATATGGACAAGATAAACCTTTTCTACCAGCTGTAAATAGATACACATGCATACATCTTTTACTATGTGAAGTCCTTTGTAATGTTTTGTCTTCGTCACACTCAATTTCGATTGAGTTTTTGCACAACCTTCTTCTTTGAAAAATATCCTCAGTTAGAGAAGACCAAACTGTCATCTCTACAAAAGACCCAATTCATACAGCATTTCAACGTAAAACCGTGTGTTTTTAATAACAGTTATAATCTATAACCCAGCTCATTTCAGTTTGTTTATGTTTTATGTGCCTATGTTTATGTAAGTCTACATCAAAGGTTATTTAAAATAGCTAGCTTGTTTAAACCGAGATTAAAACCACACATCGAAGACACCCTGCCGGTCGACAGTTTCACTTAGACAGAAATATTAGCTATTAAAATATGAAATCTAAAAATTTACATCAAATGTTAGCATAAACACCCCATTTATTATCAGCTAACAAGTAAATATTTACTGTTTAACTGTCTTACCTTCAGTTGCTTCGACCGAGAATCTAAGTACGAGGGAAATATGGATCATAAATAAAAAAACAAAGGTAACAGAGGGTTTACAGAACCTCTGCGTCATATTTTAATTATTAAAAGAACCAATTGGGGAAAAAAACGCGACAGAAAATCAGGTCATGATGAAGAGATGGAAAGAGGTGTTTGCGTCCGGATATACGGAACTATTATTTCAAACTGTGGCGGAAGAATAAACCTGATACACCGCTAAATGTAACTTCCGGTGTGCAAAGTAACATCATTACATTTGAATTAAAGCTTTTTCCTTTAAATAAAGTTAAAATAACGTTAAAAAAATAAAGCTTTTTCCCATGATGAGGTCGAGCTAATTATTTTTTTTTTTCCAAGGGTGCACTTTTAAAAAAGTTGAAATTGTCCAGAGGGCTGTTCCAAACAAAATGTATTTTTGTTTTACACTTGTGTAAACAAAATGACAAATAAAATCTGTCTAAGTCTAATGAAACCATACTTTGAATATTTAAAAATATTCTTCAGAAACCAACCAAACAACCAAAAATCGAGGAAACTATCATAATGGACAGTAAATGCTCTATATATATTATTATATTTATTATATAAATTGGAGGAAAGCTGGAAGGATGCCCCTTTTAACAATGTATTTGAAATAAAATAAGGGAACTCAATGTTAAGATTTTGCACAATATGTACACTAAACAACAAAAACTTTAATATTTAAAGAATTTGATGGAATTTGTACCTGTTGTCAGGTCGAGTCACAGAATGTTTTATGTTTATTTTTTAACAGTCCTCTGTCTTGGAGGGAAATTGATAAATTTCTATGTGACAAAACAAATTTTACTTTCAAAATGGATCCTAGAGATGCTCCTTAACAAATCCAATGCTCCTGTTAAGGACATTTGACATACATTTAGCAAAGGTTCTCTAAGTGCCTTCAAAAATTATTGAATAAGGTTCTTAGTGAACTTCTTTCATAGATACTCTGAAGCCAACTACAAATAAGAAGGCAGAATACACACTACTGGATGCCTAAAGTTTACTGTTAATACTGTATGATAAGACCTATTTGGCCTTCTACATGAAAGGTGTAGAATTTATTTCTTTAAGGCTACATTTTATTTCAACATTTTTAAAGAAATAAATCTAGTTTTAATGGTTTACAAATATATGCATTGTTGGAACATGAACATGACCTAAATTTGAATGTTGTTCTTAGTTTTTTTTTTGTTTTGTTTTTGTTTTTTTATGGCTTCCTGGATGAGTCATCAGTGTGCTTTTAAAGTAAAGTGGATGGAATGCCTCTCCTGGGAATAATCATTAATGTTCCATGTGTTCTCCATTTGTGTGTAACAGCTTTCTCTTCGGTTTACTGGAGACCCAGTTCCTTAGTAAAATCTATAAGTCTTTACTTTGTGGACTGATAGATTGTAATGACTTGATCTTACAGTCTGTATCACTTCGGGTGACAGTTTCTACTTAATTTTATGTGTTTTCCAAGAAAATTAACTGACATGACTTAATCACATTAGCTACAAGTACCTTTTTTTTTTTAGCCTTGCAACAAACCTGTATTCTCCTGCTGCTGAAACAAAAATTTGTCACATTTTTGCTTATGTTTTTATGCTTTTAATTTTTAATAGAAATTATATCACCTTATATGAAATGCAGAATGCTAAAATGTTTATTATCGTAGTTCAGCTTTCAGTAGTTTGACTTCAGTTATTACTGTAAGCCTTGTGTTTTCCCTTTTTGTCCTTGTCATGTTAAGTTAAATTTAGAGCTAGTTGTAATACTTACAAACATGCTTAAGAGTGTTCATTTGAATAAAATAATTTCAGGAGTTTTTATTTAACAAAATTATATGATACTTCACTGATAACATGACATCACATCATCAGTAAACTTTACATGAATATAACTGTGAAAGATGCTGATGAAGATTCTCAGTCATCCAGGTCATATTCATTCCTTAAAAGTTCAAAAAAGTTCAGAAAAATCCACTGGACTTGGTTTCCAAAGTTTGAAGACGTTTCAACGACATTTGAATTGAGAAAGCTTCGAAACCAAGTCCAGTGGATTTTCTGAACTTTTACGGAATAACTGTGAAAGATAACATCTATAATTGTGGCATACACAGTTATTAAATAAAAATATAAAATCCAGAATATATTTTCCCTCTCATGTAGCCTATAAAGTTCTAAATAACCAAACTCCATCTCATATCAGAGATATAATTGTTTCTAACAGAGCACTTCCCTCTCAATCTGCAGTTTACAAGTGGTACCAAGAATTTCTAAATCCATCATTGGATGCAGATATTTTATTCATCAGGCTACTCTCCTGTGGAACTGACTATAAATTCTAGTCCATGAGTCAGACAATGTGCTCAGTTTTAAGGCTAATAATAATAATTTTCCATTTTGATAAAGCTTATAGTTAGAGCATCTCAGGTTATTCTGAGCTATATCTTTAGTTATGCTACTATAGGCATAGACAGCTGGAGGAAATAGGGATCAGTTTTCATCATTCTGCTTCATTCTATATCTAAACTCCAAATCTGTAGTATTTGTTAGTTTATTCTTAACCTTATGTTCCTCTGACTTTTTTTTGTAAAAGTTGCTTCATCTGGCCTGGTGCTCCATTTAGCTGTGGCACCATCTTGGATGTAGCCATAAGCTGCTCTAAACTGCCTCAATTATGATAGTGTTGGAATTGTTCATCAGTGCTTTAGTTGGGTTTCTCTCCTATGCATAGCTATGGGCTCTGATTTTACTGTGACTAACTGTATGTGCTCTGTTTCATCATTTTTGACATGAAAACCAGTTCATATCTCATCTACTTAACAATTTCTTTCACATACAGCGCCACCCATGCAGCTAGTTTAGCATTACCTTTTTAAAAATATCATTTTTTTTATTGACCAGTTCCTCCGTGTTTCTTTTGTTTGTCTGCCTCTGTCTTTTTGAATCCCCTATCAGCCTCAGTGGAAGGCATGGTTCTTCTAGTGGATTCTTCTTGTTAAAAGGGAATTTTTTTTCTTTCCACTCTCGCTGCATGTATGCGCGGTAGGAGATTGCCATAAAGTCAACTACACCACATAAGCAACTGTCTACTACATGCTACATGCTCATCCAGGAGGAGCGAATCCTGCAGTCATTTTGAAAGATTTATTTGGCTTCTATGCGTTCAGTTAATGTTTTCAACATATTTGATTGGATATATCAACTGCACACCATAGCCAATTAATCCAATGCACTTATACAAGCATAAACTTACTCAACATGTCACAGAGTGTTGTTTTTTTTATTCATTTATCACACAACTTTTGAACATTACACAACAATCATGCAAGAATAGTGTGGAATTTTGTACAAAGCTCTACAGGCTTCGCCAATCACACAGAAATAACTGGGTAACATCTTCTCAAAAACACAAATGTGAGATAAAGATGCAGGTGGTAAGAAACAAAACTGTGATAAAAAGACATGGAGGATAGAACTGCTATTGACTGGGACCCTTCATTTGCAATTTCTTGCTTAAAGTAGTTTTGAAAAGGAGTGCTGGCCTCATTGTTTGAGGGCAAAGAGTTTGTTTCCTAGGGAGGCTGCAAAGGTTTCACAACCCAGACTATCACCATTATAATATTACTTTTTTCTTTTGTCCAATTTCCTCCTTGGAATTAAGATTGGATTCTAAATTGGGGTCTTGTGGCCAATATCATTTAGGAGTTTGCATTGGTGAGATAAACTCCAAAATTCATACCAACATCCAGCCTCTTTGAGTAAAACATGAGCTTCAGTGTAATATCTACATTCAACAATCCACATTAGGATACTCCATAAACTTCAATGCTTATTTTAATTTCTTTAACAGTTGTATCACTCCTTTATAAGACCTGAAACCAGTTTTTGGAGGAACTTAATTTCATAGCTTTAAGCAAACTTGATACTAGTTTATATTTTTGGCATTTAACTATACAAACTAAATCATGATTGAAACCTTCATAAAAGTATAGCACAGTTAAGATAGACTGTATACATTTATTTTATGTGCTTATTACACCAACTAGCGAGCTCTTTTTGCTAACTAGCAGGGTATGAAGATATACAGGGAAAAAAGAACAAGAAACCAAATCTTTTTTTGTGTGTAAAATACATGTCGTCTTTCAGCAGAACATTGAAACTTTAAAACTTTTTTACATAATGTGAAGATAAAAAACGTTTTACAGTAAGGAAGGAGTTAAGGACTTGTAACGACGATATCTTTACCTTGAAGTTAACAATGTAAAGACAAAACGTTAATGTAGAACCAGCATATGTACAATGAAGGAAAGGATAAAAAAAAATGTTCCTCTCTAAACACTCAGTTGAAAATTAAGCCAAAAAAATTTCATTAAGCAGTTGTTATTTTTAAGAATCTGATTTTGGCTAAAAGTTGACGCGTTACAAAAAGATTACACAAATATGTGTTCAGTCTTCACAAACAAAATGTTCAGAAAACTTAACATGTGTTAATACAGATAGAAATATATAGTACATAAATAGCGTAGATAAATCTTTAGTGCTTTAATTATTTAAACAAAGATATTTTTGGTTTTATTAGCGTTAATCAAACCAGGCTAATGTTAGATTTGTTCTCTAACTAGCATGCTGTGACACTGTAAAAAAAAACAAAAAAAACGAGCTTTTTTGTTTTGCGAAAACAAAAACTTTCTGAAAATTACTGCTAACTTTTAATCATTTTCAGAAAACTGGACAGAATGTATATTTCTAGGTGTGATAGGACGCCAACACTACAGAAGCTAGCTTGAAGGTAAAAATGTAACAGGACAACATGGAAAGACAATGCAAATGTTTTAAAGAGTAACGACAAAAATTGGTACCAGCTATTCTAACAGTTCGAAATCTTAATTTGCACTATTTTAGGCTTTTGATGCTAGCCTAACAGTCGTCGCAAACACAACTGTGTTCATTATCCTGACATGGAGACCGTAAAAAATTCCTACCACAGAAATATTTCAGTATTATTTGGTTATTGTTTAATCATGATTTTTACCTTTAATATTGCAAATCTAAGCTCATGTTAAGGTCTTTATCTAACTAGCGGGATTTACAGATTTAGACCAGAGGTCATCAACGCGGTACCTGTGGGCACCAAGGGGCCCACAGGTACCGGATCACATGGGCCGCCCTCGGCTTCTTCTGAAAACAGAACAACTCACCAGTGGCCTTAGTTAGAAATTGTATTCATACTGCTCTTCATTTATACAGCACTTCATCATATTAGCCATAGATTTGAAAATGTAAATATTTAAAAGAAAATCAAAAATGTCAAGTTTACAATTGAATGTGTTTATTATGGATGAAGTTTAGGTGAATGCTGACCCCTCCACCTCATAGGTCAGTATTGGTAGCCTTTCCTATGACTCAGTAGCCATGAAGTAGCCCTCAGCCTTTAAAAGGTTTGTGACCCCATAATTTAGACGAATTTTTTAAAATAAACCACTCTGTTTGGGTAAACCAAAATAAACTACTAATAACAGCAACGTATATTTTAAACAGAAAATCAGTATAAATGTTTAAATTTTACACTTATCGAGGATTTTAGAACCGAGCTTAGGTTGGAGGTTAAAAATTACGGAAAAAGTGTAAATTTAAGACTCAAAATTAGATTTAAAGACTTCAATTAGCCTCCATAATCCATTCTGTGACATACTCATACTTTAAATAAAAATGTACCCATCATTTCTTTTAAAACAGAATAGATTAGTAGAAAAATCAGACATAAAGAAGCTTGTTGGGAAAATAAAATACATTCAGGAATGACAATTTGAGCTTTCAGTATCAAATGCAGCTTAAATGTTCAACTTAAGTCCGTGTTGTTAATCACACCAGACTGCCTCCCTTTTATCTAGTACAATTTCAACGCTAAATTAAACCTTTCAAGATATCGAATTCTTTGGTAAAACTTACAAATCATTTTTCCTGACTCTTTCGGTGCATTTCTTCACTCTTTAAGGAATCCTAACATTTATTTAAATGCCTTGCACAGAATGTCAAAAAGTACAAGAAAAATAAAAATAATAGCAGAGCTTTCATAGTAGCCATGAATACATACACTGAATTATTGCACCAAATGTACCAATTCTAAATTATTACCAAGAGGAGCAACTAAATACAGTTACAGTACAACTCACAGTTGCTCGTACTAGTCTTAGCCTATACCATGCTTTTGTGTTGTATATATTGCGTGTATATGAATAAGAAAACACATAAATACAATAAAATAAACTTGACAGTAATGAATGGGACATACTACGTACTTCAGACGCCTGTTAAAGAATGTATTCTGTGTACACATCTGTAGATCTAATCTGTTCACAAATTGTAGTAGAAGCAGGAGTTTAAAGGCTTATGATGGACCAAAAACACAGTAAATAGTAAGATCAATACATAAATATGACTGGAGCTTATTTCTAACTAAAAAAAAATTATAATAAAAAAATTTATTAATGTATTCTAGTTGTAAGCAATGATTTCTTTGTAAGAGTATGATTAGATTGTAATGAATCTAATGTTACAGGATAAGGAGAAAATTAGCATTATAGGATTATTTCATATGATCAGAAAAGCAGAAACTTGCTTTAGGCCATTAGTTTCGATAATAACACAAGTTGACAAAAAATGTTGAGAGTACGTTTAATTGCTCTGGCTGCAGTCCGACTGAGGAAGCAGTACGTTATAAATAAATCCGTAAAAGCTCATTTTACTTGGTTTAGATTAAAAATTATCTAAGGTACAGATTGGTGACAAAACCAAGAAATACAAGGTGTCCCTTCTTTTTATATTTCCCACATAACAGCTACAAGTTTACCATGTTGAATCAAAGACAGTTTATCATGTAACACTAGTAAACAAAAACAAGAATATTATTTCTTAACGCGATGAAAGATGGATTCATAGTTAATGTTCGTATATTTTCTGATATCAAAAAAAGCCTCTTGCTTATCTACAGCTATTTGTAATGAGGTAACGTTTATCATACTTTTCTTTTGGATGAGATAATTACACGTGGTTGCTGTGTAGAAAAGGACTGATTTATAAAATGTACAAAACCTATTTGTAGTGTAAGATACAAGTATGAGCATTGCAACACCCGAGAAAAGTGGACAGAGTCAGTGTGGAGAAACTATTTCTGTGAAGAAAGCCAGAAAAAATATTTCAAGGACTTATTTGGCAGCAGAAAACAGGACAAGAAGTTAGGAAGAAAAGCCTGCAGGATAAACATGAATCCCAATGGTTTCAAACTCACTGAGAATAATATTAAGAGATAAATACAACACTTGTTAGTTTCGAAATGACTACAAAACAAAACATGAAAAAAAGACACATAACTTATCTCTAGGCTGAGTTGTTTCAGACAATAGCATGCAAATAATACATAGAGCTTTTTGAAGCAACATTTTGAGTAACAGTAAAAAGAGAGTCCTAAAAGGCAGAGTTCTTTTGAGAGTTGTGGAGCTGCCTGAAATTGAAGTTGTTTTCTAATGCTGTTAGTTTGTAGCCGATCCCTCCACTGCATTTCTTCAATCATTAAAAAAGAGGTTCTGAAGATTTAAAATGACTTTTCTGGCTGCAAAGAAACAGGGACGTTTTTTTTCGACTTCATATACTTGCCATTTTAAACTAGCCTACAGGGCATATTTTGTATTTTAAAACCACAAAACTAAGGATGATACAAATATGAAAAATTAATTGAAAAACCTATTATATTTTTAAAAAGCAGGAAAGCTGTACTAGTTAATGATGAGGACATGTGGATCCACAGTGTCTAATTAAGTATTGAGGTTAATGGGATATGGATTTTTAATAGGAGTAGTTTAAGTGTATGTGTGTTCAGATCTCAACAACAGAGAAAAGACCAAGTGAAGACTTTGATAAAAACGATCATCTACGCAGAAATTGTGTTTGATAGGACAGAGAGCTTGAGCAGGAAGTAGTGAGCAAGACCACAGATGTACACAGCTTTTGCTTGTGAGCAAAAGGTTTATAAAATTGAAAAAGTAAAATCTTTTAAAGATATTTTAACATCTTATGTGAGTGTTTGATTACAGTCTCTTGTTCAGCTTAAAATCTTTTTCTGTGTCTGAGCTAATCAAAGAGAGGATTTCACTGATACATCGCCAATGTCTTCTTTTACAGTACCCCAATTACCATGTAATAACATGGTAATAACATAGCTAGACTAGGGCTGGGTATATTCGCCAAAGTCATGAATCGATTCGATTTTGATTAATACAGTTCTAAATCGATTCAATCTGTTTTACAACAAAGTGGTTCAACTGTGTTTCAAAATACTCATGTATTCTATTTTTTCGTGTCACATTAAACACAAAGTGCAAACTTGTAAATCAGACAGTTTAAACTTGAGATGTGAACAAAACTGTCTCATAAGTGCAAACTTGTAAATCAGACAGTTTAAACTTGAGATGTGAACAAAACTGTCTCATAAGTGCAAACTTGTTTGTAAAAAGTGAAAAAGTGAAGCCCATGAGCAATCAAAAGTGACACAGCGGGGACACAGCAGACATGCTTGAGCTGCATTAGCTTCACTGCAAAAACCATATTTGCAGCGTTGTCTGTAACAACTACAGGGTGTTTGCTGGTCAGCTCCCATTTGTTAATGTCTTCAATCAACCTATCGGCTGTATTTGCAGCTGTCTGGCTTGAAGTCATGTTGAGTGCATCTGTCCTGCTCATTTGAATATGAACGTCGCGCACGTCACTATAAAACAAATCAATCTCATTCTCTAGACTTTGATTCTGAAAAAATGTAAAGGAATCAATTCAAAATTGATTACCGGTAAATAAATTTTTTTCCCCAGCCCTAATAAGGACACTATATTACTTGGTAACAAGAAAAACTTTATTAAATTAAGGCATATAATTTCATATTGATTATCTGCATGCAATTATTACAATTCTATGTTATATATATAACAGTTTCTAAATCTAAGATGTCTAACTTTACCTGTCCGCTTAAAATTTGAAACAGCACTTACTAACATTTCTTGTTAGCCAGTAATATAGTATAACTTGCCATGTTATTACATAGTTATTGATGTACTTTAAAGGAAAGCGTTACTGATGTCTAAACTTCAAGCCCCCATTTTCCTCCACATGTCGTCATGGCTTAAAAAAAATACTTTTTAGGACCAGATTGTTGAAAAAAAAAATTTAGTGCTGATGGATTGAAAGATTTAAATGTGAATTTGGCAGCTATATTACTGTAAAGAAGTTAAACACACTGCATAAAACACATACAGATTATGTAGAGATAAATGGTACATACCAAAAATGAAAATATGTCCTGTTATGCAACAATTAAGTTTGAAATAATCATAATGTTTAAAATCAGACATTGAAGATTAAAGACAGACTGAGTTTGTAACGGACTGCTTTTGAATTCCTCCTTATGGTTCCGGTTTAATAGGTCTCCAAATCCCGGCACTAAGATAATGGTTGTCCTGATTTCACCTCTCTGGGTAAATTACCCTGTAAATATTAACTTTAGTGATTCAAATTTAAGCTGCAGATTTTGCCATCTTTACTTATGTCTCGAATGGACATTACATCATTCACTGATAGGAATTTTGGCATTCCAGTCGTGAATTATCACCCCTAAACAACTTTTAGCTTCATTTTCAGCAGCCTCAATGCAGTTTTTTTTCCTTTTGCAACTTTTTAAAACATTTCTAAATTGCTTTAATGAAAGTGAATATAACAGACAAGCAAGAACACAACAAACAACACAATTAAATATTTCCTTGAAATGATAAGAGTAACAAAAAATAATATTCGTCAAATATATTATATCAATTATACCATCAAAATTAGAGATAAGAGGAGAAGTATGTTGAAAAAATGTAAAACTCTTTTTTTTTTTTTAGGTCAGGCAGTTTCCCACGTTTCTTCAAAAGTTGCTTTTGTTGGCAGCAATGCACACCCAAATTCATTTTCCTTAACTTGTTTTAAAATGCTACACATAAGTCTAAAATGAAGCTGCTACTGTGACTGCTTAATGAACAGCCATCTTTGTTCCCATGAAAAACCCTTGATGAATCTATAAGAAATATCAAACGTTAGCACTGAGGAACAAACTGGAGATCAACCCGGTGACAGGAGCACAGAATGACAGCAAGACAAATATATTTTAAAAAATGTCATCTCTGCCCAACAAGGAGAAGCAGTGTTTCTAGCTGTGAGCAGCTCAGGGTGAAGCAGAAACAGGGCAGAGCCTTTCCTCGTTACCTGGCTTCTCTTTGCAGGAAGGTTCACAGAGGATTTCTTTGTGTGGTATTGGGTAGGGGAACGCCGCTCCGCTGCAGGCGCTGCTGTAAGCCAGTTTGTTGAGTCTGGACAGGCCTTTGATGCTGCCAGGAGGCCGTCCAGGGCTTACTTTGTATCCCGCGGCTCTGGTCGTGCCCAGCGGCCTTCCCGGGCTCGTCTTGAACCCCGCGGCTCTGGTGGTGCCAAGGGGTCGTCCGGTGCTGGTTCTGTATCCGGCCAGCTTGGTGGTTCCCAGCGGCCGGCCTCGTCTGCCCGTCTTCCCAGCACCTTTGGTCTTTTTCTTAGCATCATTGGGTGTTTGCTCTGAGCCTTTTAAGCCAGGTACCTTTCCAGGTGAACGTGGGTCTCCTCCCAGAATATCCTGTCTGTGACACACCATCGGCTTATGGCTCTGGGTGGGTAAGGCCATGGGGGCCAGTGTCATCTGAAGGGAGGTAGGAGGGGGGGGAGGGTAGAACTTGTTGGGCTGCGAGGTGCAGAGTTCGAAATGAGCAGTAGGGTGCTGGGCATCCTCTGCCAGGCAAGACGGCCTGCTGCTCATGCAGAAGTCAGTGGTGGTCACCTGGCGCATCATCTTTTGCTGGGGGTCAAAGCAACAAGTCATTACTGCACAAGACAGTCTGTGATGTTTCTATTGTACAAAGTGAGGACAAAACTAAAAATTGAAATCATGCAGAGCAACTCATTTCAGCAATATCCACCCTATTTATTTTTATGGACATTTGATCTGCTAGTATTTTGACTAATTTAATCTTGGTATAAATCCAGCTATTCTGAATTCTTCAGAAGTTTGCTAAAGAGCAGAGTTCTGACCAAACATTGGAGACTCCATCACATCCCACCAGTCGGTAAATTACTGTAAAGTCTCCCTGATAGCGTTTAAAGCCTTAGTTATAGTAACTACAGCTCTGAATGATCTTGGGTATATAGACAGATGTTAGATTTGCTGAACTAAACAAGGGGAGGAACCATTTAGACTTATTGCTGATAAAGGTTCTCAGTCATCCAGGTCGTAGTCATTCAAAAAAAAAAACGCAAAAAACAATCCACTGGACTTTGTTTCCAGGTTTGAAGACGTTTTACTTCCCATCCAGGAAGCTTTTTCCAAGTCAAAATGTCAGGAAGAGCGTTGAGTTTGAAGTTTTAAACTGAGGTTTTATACGGTAAAAACAGTTCTAGGTTTTATACATTATATATTAAAACACTATTCCTGACATTTTGAATAAGAAAAAGCTTCCTGGATGGGAAGCCAAACGTCTTCAAACTTGGAAACAAAGTCCAGTGGATTGTTTTTAATTTTCTTTTTTGGAATGTAGACTCTATGGGGCTTGGATCAGATCATCCCAGTGTGATACCCTGAATGTTTTTATATTTGCAAAAAAATATTGACAAGGCAAATGTATTAATGTGGCACATTAAAATAGGAAGGCAATTCAAAGTGCTGTACATGGACAAAAGAATATAACAGGAAAACAGAGAAAGTACATTGCGGAGGTAATTGAATAATTAATAAATACTAATAATTCAAGTGATAATATGACAGTAAATATTAATTTATTTTATGTTATTAATTTATGTTAAATTCAAAGGAAGATGGACTACAGACGCAATGATGATTAGATAGCGAGTTTGTTCCAGATTAGTGGAGCATAAGAATTAAAGTTATTTCTTCCTGTTTGAATCTGGGTACGCAGATTAGATCTGAACCCAAAGACCCGAGATGACTGGATGGTTGATACACTAATGAGTAGTCTGTAAATATTTGTTTACATTAAAACAGAAGGTAAATAGTCATTAAGATGCAGCTAACACACTGTTTTAGTAAATAAAGGAGCAATTTTAAGTATTTCCCTGAACAATAACAACTCATCTGTTTTGCTCTGATTTAAAATCAGAGGAAACTCAGATACATTAAGGACTGTAACTTACTGTTTGGTATTTTCATATATATAAAAATAATAATAATAATAATAATAATAAAGAAAGCAAATTAAAGTGGGGTTGGTAAGTCTACTGATGAAAAACATATACATCGGATTAATCGTGATAATTGATTATTGAAATAAACGTCAATTCATTTAGTAATCAATTAACTGTTAACTGGAGAGTAGAGTCCGTAGAATATGCCTTTAGCTGTCATTTTGCATTCAAGATTAAAAAAAATTATAATAATTTTGCCTGTCAATATGCTCTACAGGTGCTGGTCATAAAATTAGAATATCATGAAAAAGTAGATTGATTTCAGTAATTCCATTTAAAAAGTGAAACTTGTATATTATATTCATACATTACATACAAACTCATATATTTCAGATGTTTATTTGTTTAATTTTGATGATTACAAATGACAACAAATGAAAATCTCAAATTCATCATATCAGAAAATTAGAATATTGTGAAAAGGTTCAAAATTGATGGCCCCTGGTGCCACACTCTAATCAGCTAATTAACTCAAACCACCTGCAAAAGCCTTTAAATGGTCTTTCAGTCTACTTCTATAGGCTACACAATCATGGGGAAGACTGCTGACTTGACAGTTGTCCAAAAGACGACCATCGACACCTTGCACAAGGAGGGCAAGACACAAAAGGTCATCGCTAAAGAGGCTGGCTGTTCACAGAGCTCAGTGTCCAAGCACATTAATAGAGAGGCGAAGGGAAGGAAAAGATGTGGTCGAAAAAAGTGTACAAGCAAGAGAGATAACCGCACCCTGGAGAGGATTGTGAAACAAAACCCATTCAAAAATGTGGGGGAGATTCACAAAGAGTGGACTGCAGCTGGAGTGAGTGCTTCAAGAACCACCACACACAGACGTATGAAAGACATGGGTTTCTGCTGTCGCATTCCTTGTGTCAAGCCACTCTTGAACCACAGACAGCGTCAGAAGCGTCTTGCCTGGGCTAAAGAGAAACAGGACTGGACTGCTGGTGAGTGGTCCAAAGTCATGTTCTCTGATGAAAGTAAATTTTGCATTTCCTTTGGAAATCAAGGTCCCAGAGTCTGGAGGAAAAGAAGAGAGGCACTTCATCCACGTTGCTTGAAGTCCAGTGTAAAGTTTCCACAGTCAGTGATGGTTTGGGGTGCCATGTCATCTGCTGGTGTTGGTCCATTGTGTTTTCTGAGGTCCAGGGTCAACGCAGCCACATACCAGGAAGTTTTAGAGCACTTCATGCTTCCTGCAGCTGACCAACTTTTTGGAGATGCAGATTTCATTTTCCAACAGGACTTGGCACCTGCACACAGTGCCAAAGCTACCAGTACCTGGTTGAAGGACCATGGTATCCCTGTTCTTAATTGGCCAGCAAACTCTCCTGACCTTAACCCCATAGAAAATCTATGGGGTATTGTGAAGAAGAAGATGCAATACACCAGACCCAACAATTCAGAAGAGCTAAAAGCCACTATTCGAGCAACCTGGGCTATCATAACACCTGAGCAGTGCCACAGACTGATCGACTCCATGCCACGCCGCATTGCTGCAGTAATACAGGCCAAAGGAGGCCCAACTAAATACTGAGTGCTGTACATGCTCATACTTTTCATGTTCATACTTTTCAGTTGGCCAACATTTCTATAAATCCTTTGTTTTTATTGGTCTTCAGTAATATTCTAATTTTCTGATATGATGAATTTGAGATTTTCATTTGTTGTCATTTGTAATCATCAAAATTAAACAAAATAAACATCTGAAATATATGAGTTTGTATGTAATGTATGAATATAATATACAAGTTTCACTTTTTAAATGGAATTACTGAAATCAATCTACTTTTTCATGATATTCTAATTTTATGACCAGCACCTGTATTCACAACTCCTCAAGTGGAAAACCTTTACTGGAAAAATTTCACCTGGTTTAATTTCATTAAAAAATCTTCTTTAAGGAACCTTTGTCTATCCGATTACTATTTGATTAATCGAAAAAAATTATCGACAGATTAATCGAACTGCAAAATATTCGTTAGTTGCAGCCCTAGTTTTAAAACGTTTTGTAAACAGGAAAAAACATAACTTCTTCATTCAGAATTTTTGATCAAACGGTTGTTGCATTTGTTACTTCAGATGAACTGATTTTCTGTCGGCTTAGTTGTTTAATCAAACACAGCCTGTATTCTGCTGCTCCTGGCTTCCATACTTAAGTTTCAAAACAACATATTCTCAATCATCACCATAGGTGGCGCTGTTTCCTTTTATAACACCATGACTAATAAGTGTGTTTTCCAAACAGCCAGCTTACAGGCAGTGTGCAGTCTCTATATATTCTTCCATCACCGGCATCTAAGCCTCTTAACTCCCTAAAAAACCCTGAGATATCAACATTGTTTAATGCATTTTTACTTTTACATCGACAAATGATGTGCATGTTATTTCCCTGTCCCATTTTCTGAAAATGTCAGATCTTTCCATGTATGCAATGCTCAAAATGACACTCGTATTAAATTGTGGTTGTCCCTCTAAAATCTGTTTGCTAATGAAACAGTGTATGGAGTGATTTTTCTGCCAAAAACCATCCATCCATCCATCCATCCATGCCACTAGCGCTGTGTGGAGATGCAGGGGAAACCGTATCTGATGGGAAAACGCAGCTCGGCGTAACACCGGTTTCAGGTGTTTTGATCGTATGGCGCCTCCTGCTGTCGATTGTCAGAATGACAATTCTCCATGAATCATGTGACGTTTGGCAGAAACTTACCGCAGAGTGTGAAAGGAGATCGTTTTGTACTCGGGGGACAATTTACAAATTATATTTTCAGTGCAATGTTAGAGTCCGTTTTGTAAAACTAATTTTTGTGTGTGCGCAACATTTAAGGACAGTTTAAAAAAAAAAATTTTTTGTGTGTGACAGATGAGTGTTTATAGCACAAGTTTTATTTGTGAACAATAAGATTTATTTGAGTGCAACATGTTTATTTGTGAATTATAAGATTTGTTTGTGTGAAACATGCTTTATGCATTTGCAACATGCTTTATGTGTGCGCAACATGCATTTTTGCACACAACGTTTTGGCAGAAAAATCACTCCATACCAGTGACCCAGTTGTCCTAGAGAACATAAAAAAAACACAAGATAAGTGCAGATTTACCCTCCAGAAAATCCTAAAAATCATAAATGTAGAATCACAGGGATACTGGGAATAAAATTAACTTAACATTTTAATCTGTAAACATTTTGAGTCCATCGAGAAAATAAACAATAAGATATTTTTAAATGACTAATGAGAGGTGTTCTCTGTGCTGATGAAGAGG
Organism: Cyprinodon tularosa; assembly: GCF_016077235.1. Classification (NCBI taxonomy): domain Eukaryota; kingdom Metazoa; phylum Chordata; class Actinopteri; order Cyprinodontiformes; family Cyprinodontidae; genus Cyprinodon; species Cyprinodon tularosa. Next base: position 205,078 of record NW_024038987.1, on the reverse strand, counting down.
CAGCACTGTCAGATAAAAGACACAATCTTTAGTGCTTTTCATTCACAAAAACGCGCACATGGATTCCGCATCTTTGCGGCCAGACACAAAAACCCATCCGTTACCCCGCTGCAACACTTCGGCCCGGAAAACGGCCCAGCAGAGGCGGGCGGCTCTAAACCCTGACATCCTCATAAAAAACACGGGTTGTTAAAGTCCTGTTAGAATAAAGACAGAAACACTAAACCCCACCTTTCCTGTAAGAACGAGCTCTCTGGTTACTGTACCTCGATTGTTCGCTGATCTCGGAGCAGAGGAGAAAAACGATCTTTCATCCATCAAAGCGGGAGTCGATCCATTTTCCTCACTTCTCTTTCACTTCACGGCTCGGTTCGGCTCAGCGTGAAGTCAAACACATCGAATCGGTTCGATGTGAGGCCGGGAAAACGTCTCCGTCCTGCGGGGTTGCTTTATTTCTCAGCTCCGGCGGTTTAGTTAAGAAACGCAGCCATCTTCCATTAAATATTAATAAGAGTAGAGATCTGCGCATGCGCAGAGCTGCTGAGCTTTTCCAGTCTCTCTCCCATTAATCAGCTTGTCTGAAACACGAACCTGTGGTTATGCTTAAAAGAACAAAGATGATGTGAAGGGTTGCTTTTATTTTATTAGGCTCTGCTGTGAAGTAAATATCAAATGACTCGATTTAAGTCTAAGAAGATTTACAAAGCAAAAATGTGGGAATTCAGGGGGGTTTTTTTTGATCCACATCATTTGGCCCAAACTAAAGCGACTCCCAAACAGAACTACAATATTGTCCAGCAATTCAACAGACAGGGAAATAATAGCATATTTATTTCATTTTTACATTTCCAATTATACATTTTAATATCAAAGAATGCAACAAAAAGCTTTCAGAAAAATCTCAAGAAAATAAAAAGGTCAGAACCAACCTGGTCCATCTTTTTTTTTTTTGCAAAAAAATATTTTTGTAGCTAATAATCTAAGACAGGGGTCTTCAATGTTTTCCAGGCTAAGGACCCCCAAACTGATGGCGAGATGGAGCGGGGACCAACTAATTATATTTATTGTATGAAATTGTGTTATATCAAACTGGTCCTATAGTCACTGTACTACATAGGGAGTAATGTAACGAAAGTAATTTCTCCCTGGGATTATTAAAGTATTTCTGGTTATGATTCCTGGTTGATGGGACAGGTGTTGTGAATGAAACCGTGCCCACAGTGAAAGAGGTCCTGTGTGTCGCTGAATGTGTGCATTGATGACTGAAAAACATCTCCTGCCTCCATTTATCTGTGTTGAATTCATGTTAATTTGTATGTGAAGACATTTCAGTTATTGGAAAAAATTGCAGGGGGGTGTATAAAAAAAAAAAAAAAAAAAAAGTCTAATCAACCAAAACTTTCGCGAGCCCCATGCAGTACTAATTCAATAAGTGTTTTTTAAATGACTTATTGAAGGATAACAGGTTTTCTCTAATTAAAACTGTAACAAGCCTATTGCATAAAAAAAAGGTTAAATTGTAATTAGACTTTACTCCCCTATGCTTTTCCAAGTTCCTCTTTTAATTTTTTTTACCTTGTAACCAGATTTTTTTCATCCCAATAATCTCATGACAGAATTAAAGCCCTCACCCATTGCTAAAAAGTACTAGTAATTTCTTTTTACATCATCAAATAAAAACCAAAGACTAAATCTGAAACAAAAAAAGAAGACATAAGATCAAAGCAGGCTTCTAAGATTCATTTAAATGAAACGGCACAGTAAGTTGGCTCTGTTGCCGCAGACACATCTGTATCCCTGCTTATAAATAATATAAAAACCGAGGCCTAATGAATAATTAACAATAAAATCTGAGCACACTGTGTATGTTTCTTATGCAACAAGAAATATGAATATTTTTTTGTTTACTTTACTACATAAAGAAATCTTTTAATTTTTTCTACAAAAATTTGATTTAAGCCATGTTTTCAACATTTTTGTTTAAAAAAAATCCCTTAGACAGTTCTTAAGAGAATTGTGCTGCTTTAATGTTAAATTTGAAACAAGTGACGCACATGAGAGGAAAATGCAAACTAAATTATCAATGAAACATTAAAACACAAATTAAAATATTCAATATCCACTTTGATGAAACTGTACGATGATTTGTGAAAATTCCTCCAATTAGCCCCGGTTCCTCCTCTACAAGACCTTGTAGCGACCTTTGCTTGTTGGCTGGTAGGAATTTTGCTAAAGGAAAGAAAAAAAACAAAAAAACAGAGTCAATTAGATATTTTAAAGACTTCAGACTATAAAAGATAATTATCCGTGAAAATACATACTAATCTGATGAGCTCTTCTTTTATTAGCCGGGTAATCTCTGTTTTGGCTTTCTGCACAGCCAGTTCACTTGCACCTTGAACAAAATAGGAAATCTCAGTCATGATGTGAAGTTTTACTAGTTAATGCAAAAATAAGATATGGATTCGTTGTCATCCTCCGCCCCATGTTAGTGCCTCTGAATATAAACCAGTCATCAAGTAGAATTTTTTTCCCACCATCATCCAAACAAATTGATTAAATCTTATGTTGTGATTGAGCTGGTGTCTTAAAACCCAGGTATGACATGTTACAGGAGTAAAAAACATCTTTGTTACCTAATAAACCTTTGAAACAAGATCAGCTTAAGATCAAAGTTAATCTGAATTTTGACACTTTTAGAAATCATAAACTTAAAAAAAAAAAACAAGATCTGCATAGTTTATATAAGATTTGGGGAAAGAGGTGTGTATGTATTTGTTTCCCCATTCAGACACAGGATAAGAGATATTTCAATAAGTGCTAAATAACCAATATATTCTGACAGCACAGCTTTAAATCTGCTCTTTGATACATACTCTCAATGGCCAGATAGATTTTGCGTTCTCCCTCCTTAGGCTCTTTGCCTGGAGGGAAATATGTCCCTCTGATGGTGATGGCAGCTTCGGAGTATTCCCCGATCCTCTGCAAAGCCTCTTTGGACGTCACTTTCCACCTGGCCGTCTGGAAAACAACAGAAACAGATTTTCTGACTTTATTTTTGCAGGTTGAAAGTTAAGACTTAAGTTTTTCAGCAAAAAATTTCCAGCTTCTAATAAAATAGCAGAGAAGTTGCCAAGCTAACCTTTTATTGGTTGGAGTATATGCTGATATAGAACTGCCTCTCCCACCTGTTAGCTGGCTGCCATAAAATCACCTACTTATAACCAGCTAACGACTGGCTATACTATCTTTGTTACTCCTTAAAGAGCAACAGGAGAAAATATACAATTCCGTATTTATTTAATAATTTTCTATAATATAATAGTGTATAGCTTAAGATTAAACTGATGTTATACAACATACTGGTACGTTAATAATCAATATGTGACTGTATTTGGGGAGTGGCAGCCTATTGGTTAGAGAGTAAGATGTTTGTGTCCTAAAGAGGCTGAAAGATGATCGGTCTGTAACTCATACTATCACTCTGGGTCCCAGAGCAACTCCTTGTTCTCCCTTTCTTTTTCTTTAATAGATAGATAATAATAATAATAATAATAATAATAATAATAATACGTTTGGCTTTATCTTTTAATGAGAACCAATATAATTCATGTTTACTTTCAAGTTTCTCATGTAAAAACTACAGATTTCTGCCCGACAAACTAAAAAAAAAAAAATCACATTTACTCTTAATTCATATCATCACTGAGAACTTTTGCTTCTCATGCAGGGTCCCTGATCTGTGACAAGCAGATCAACTTATTAAATATGCTATTTAAACCGAGCAAACCCGAAACGGTACGGTTGAATAATTTAAAGCCAGAAGAAAGGTTTATTTTTGGAATGTATCCAAAGCTAATATGGAGAAGTTGAAGTCAAACAGGAACAGATAATTAGTAGAAGAAAAAAGGGAGTCTTAATATTTTAGATGATAGCTTGTTTCTCCATCAACAACAAAAGAGTATAACCAAAGCAAGGCTCGATGTTAACCATTGCCCGATCGCCCGGGGCAAGTAGTTTTTATTGTCGGGGAAGTACAAATTTCATTGCATTTGCCCGCCGGGCAAGTGCAATGATCGCAAAAAAAATTATGTATCACTCAAAATTACTTTAAAATCACAGACATTCGCTGAAAATGACCCACAAGCGTTGCCCGTGCCATCTTTGTTGTTTTGTACACATTCTCACTTGATTTGTGATATGAAAAATAAACAAAATAAACATTGTTTTACAGTCTTTAGCAGGATCTGGAGCAAACGGACTCAAACAGAACTATTTGACTTGCGTCAAACGTGGCTTATGTACAATTCAAAGAACCAAAGATACAAAAGACTCTGGAGAACTGGAGGCCAGCAGCAACACAGTTGTTAGAATTAGTTTGCATCCATATTTTTTTTAGCATTGGCCTCGCTGTCGGTCATAGAAGAGGTTTTATTTGAAGTTTTCAGAAAAGGCAAATGGGTCCAAATTTGGGGGTTACTACAACTTAGATGGTGAAAGGCGGAGGTAATGAACGCCCTGCAGGGTTTCTTGGGTTCCTGCAGCAACACAAGCCTGTCACCAATTTACAAGCGAATGAATGAAGTTTGACAGGATGTCTGTCCTCTGGATTAGTGGTGAGGCAAATATAGACCATATTTGACTGAACAAGTTCCTGCTGGTGTTAATATGCAGCCTCTGGCCAGCAGATCGTGTACATTTGATTTCTGCTTATTTTAAGCTCAGTTATGTATAGATTAGGTTCAAATTAAAGCTCTTACAATTTGATAGAGAAGACAAACTCACCAATATTAGTTTTTAAATTACAAATCAGGAGTGGAGCTGACCTGAGGGAAGTCGTTAATTTCCAGCTCCTCTTCATATCTCTTCACAGTCTCCGCCTGTTCAGCCGCCTGCCGCTCCTCCTCCAGCTTTTCCACGGGTGTGTAGTTCAGTTTGGCGTTGATCTTCTCCGCCAGCTGCTCCGCGATGGTTTTGGCCGACACGGACGGCGTCATGATGGGGTCGCCGCGGAGGATGGCGTTGGTGGCCTGCTGCATCACGTCCTGTACACATAAAGGAAAACTATTTGATGCAGATTGTGATAACAGGACTGGCGGAAAGGGGGAAAAAAATATCAATATGCTGCAGAGAGTAGAAGAAACTTCTTTTTCTACTGACAGCACCACTACAGAACCTCTACATAAAACCTACCTGAGCCTCGGCGCCCAGGTTCTTCTGAGCATTGATCTTGAGAGCGAGCCTTTTAGCCATCTCCAGTTTCTGGTTGTTTCCAGCAGACGTTGGAGCGATGCCTCCCACCCCCCCAGGTGCTGCTCCTCCGGCGCTAACTGCTCCTCCTGCACCGCCAGCTGCGCCAGGAGCAGACAGGTCCTTCACCCTCTTCTTGGAGTTGAACATGCTTTCTATTTGCTCCTCAATCTGAGGAAAGAAAAGTTTTGCACCGATGTTTCATGGCTGCAAATCATTTAAAAGGACGAAAGAACAAAAGGCAGTTTCTCACATCCAAGGCTCCATCTTCGTCATCGGAGTCCTGCAATCCAAGTGCAGCTTTCTGTAGCTTCTTCCTCTCATTGGCCAGGGCGTGTTCTGTCTCATCAAACTTAAATCCTTTCCCTGAGAAGCCGCTGCTGCTCTTAATCACCTTACCCTCCTGCATAGAGGAATGGAGAAAATATAAAGTATTGAAACATGAAATGTTCAGAAGTAGTTTATGAAGAAGCTTGATATGTATGCTGGCACTTTATCTCACCGCTTTTTGCTGATCTTTAAAGGAGCCCCAAAGCTGCTCCAGTTCCGGTGGAACAGGGGAGCCTGACAGCTCCAAGGCCTTGATGATGTCACCAGCGTAGCGGACCTGGTCCTCTGTGATGAAGGTGTAGGCGTAACCCTAAGAGGTGGAACAAGATGGAGAAGACACAAAAAGGATAATTTCTCTATGAAGCAGATATAAAAATTTAAAAACAGTTTATATATCTTGATTTATATTATATTATATTTTCCCCCTCATGAGATACACATATATACATATATATACATATATATATACACATATATACATATATATATATATATATATATATATATATATATATATATATATATATATATATATATATATACATATATATACATATATATATATATATATATATAGACATGCAATTAACACAAAGTGGTGAGTAATGGAAGACAATATACACTTTGAGTTGGTCTCCAACTTCAGATTACAGAAGAATGACAGACAATTTACTGTTGGTTCACAAAAATTGGAAAACTTTTACTGTGTGGAACAACTTTAGCAATGAATTTCCTAGCAGTTATTTTGTATTTTATCGGTTTTTAATGTAAGTGAGGCTGCAAACAGCATTGTGGAACGCTGCTTTTCCTTCAATTTATTGTGAAACCGCCGGTTGCATTTAAACGCAACTATTCAAGTTAAACTTGGAAAAAGCCAATCAGTATTGCTTTCATCAACAATGACGAAAATATTTTGACGCTATTTTTTTTCATGATAAAGAGAACTGAATAGCTAAAGATGGATCTTTGATGATGAAAACATGACGAGTCGTGGGTGTGAGTTTCCGTTAACGATATGAGACTAAATAAAAATGTTAGCAGGTTGTCTGTTAGATGTTTAAAATGTATCATTGTGCTGTAAACTGTTAGACAAGCTAAGCAGTATCAGCCATGCTGCTGCGTCCTGTTTGGTCACGCCCAATGCATGACCACAGATGGATCATGGCAACAGGGGTGAAGGTAATCTGGAATGTTAAGGTACTGCGCGGTCAACTCTGACAAACTCTGCTCTTCCAGCTGTGCTTGTGCAGAAATGCTTCTGTAACCACGCTTAGCTCTAAGGCTGCGCTTTACGCTCCACACTGACGGTTCGCTCTCAGCAGTATGGCACATCCTACTCTCGCTACTTAATCTATATGGGGCTGATCATCATCTGCCAAACGTAAAAAATCCTTTTGTCTAACTATTAAGATTTTAGTTTTTGATGGTAAACCTTTAATTTCTACCAAAAGGAATCCCTAAATTAGATCCAAAGCAAATATTTAATAGCATACTGTTTATTTTTGGATAAAGACGCAGATAAAAAGTTACATAGATCTTTGAATATTTCTTTCTCATAGTTCTTGAGTCTTGCTCTCTGAATATTTTAAGATTTTAGTCAGACATTGTAGGACGGCAGCATTATAGGACGGCAGCATTGTATCTCCAGCAATTGTAGTATCTAGGCAAGAGGTGTCAGTCTGGTAAAGATTCTGGCTGTTATTCAAATTTGTAAAAGGTTAGATATTTTTTGAATATAAAAAACTGACTAAAACTAGACAAAAACCTTTTTGAGTTTTAGTCGACTAAAACTATCGCACATCATAATGACTAAAACTAGTAAAGGTTTTCATCCTGCAGATGAAAACTAAGACTAAATCTAAGATGGTTGTCCAAAACAACACTGATGTCAACGCTGCTGCAAGGATGAAAACATGAAAAAACAAGGAAGACATAAAAATACCTTAAAACTGATACCTCTGTCTGTACGTTATGCAGAAATAAGGAGCACCCAGTAAGTCTAGTTCCCCACCTGCACATGTTGCCTCCACTCATCGTAGCTGAGGGTCTGTTAAATAAATGTCTGGCTTCCTCTAAAACTTTTGGCAGATAAGCAAACTAAAAGGTTACGTAGAGTAGTGCAATGTGCAGCCAGTTAGTCTGAGCTGTGATGTAGTGAGTTTTGGGATTTCTTTGTCCTCTATTACATTGTGAGGGACCCTCAACAGACTGAAACTATCTCATTTGTTTGTCTGACAGCTGACGGACCTTGTTTCCTGCTCTGCCTGTGCGTCCTGCCCGGTGGACGTAATCCTCATAGTGGTTGGGGCAGTTATAGTTGACCACCAGGATGAGCTGCTTGACGTCCAGGCCTCTGGCTGCCACAGAGGTGGCCACCATCAGACGACACACACCAGTCTTAAAATCATTGATGATGCTGTCTCGGTCGTACTGGTCGATGCCTGAGAGGAGAAGAATAAGAAAGGGATCGTTATGAAGGACCTGACAACTTACAGGCAGGATACAGCATTTATTTCTTAAATAAACAAGCGTCCCTCTGATCTCGGAGTGAGACAGTACCTCCATGTAAAGACAAACAGGGGTATGAAGCTTTCATCAGATCTTTAAGCAGTCCGTCTGCGTGTTCCTGTTTGTCTACAAAGATGATGACAGATCCCTTCTCCTGATAGTGACCCAAAATCTCCAGCAGCTTCAGGAACTTTTGATCCTCATCAATCACCAGCTGCATGTAAAGAAAAAAAAAGATGAAAAAGGACAAAAAACAGGGATTGCATTTAAAAATAAGGAGTCGGATCTGATAGGAAAGAAATGAAAGAATCTAGAACATATTAAACTAGAAGCTGAAATGATTGGAAATATGAACTGAATGGATAATTGACTATTTACCACGTGTTGCTGCACATCAGAGCAGACAACACTGCGACCTCCAACCTGCACCTCGATGGGCTTGGCCAGGATCCTGCGAGCCAGCGCCTCCATGGCTCTGGGGAAGGTGGCGGAGAACATGACCGTCTGTCGGTCTGGACGCACATTGTCTACGATACGCATCACCTGGAGGACGACAAACAAAAAAAACTTTTTTTTTTCCTTTCTGAAAATCTGTGCATAATGAGGTAGCAGAAAACAGCCCTGCAAAAAATTCAAACTTTGGACCATAAATACAAATAGAAATTTTTTGTGATCAGAAATTATAATATTTTTTTTTTCTGAATCTAAGAAGTTTGCTTGGTGTTTCACTCCCCCCTTTATTCTGACTACTTAAAAAAAAATGCAACGGAAGACAAGAAACCACAATTTCCCGGTCTAAGAAAAAAGGCCAGTTTAGGAAATCATACAAACTCTGTATGTATAGGATACACCCACCTGTGGCTCAAAGCCCATGTCAAACATGCGGTCTGCTTCATCCAGCACCACATACGTGACCCTCCGCAGGTTGGTTACTCGCCCTAGAAGCCATAGAAGAGGAGCAAAAGGAAAATAAATCAGCTATGAGAAGGAATAACCCCACAAATAAGCAGCCTGCCTCTTTCTAGAAAACATGAAGCTAACCTAACAAACAGCCTTTTTAGACTACTTTAGATTACTCATTGTATTTATTTTTCAAAATTATTGCTTTTTTTTTCTTGGGCTGCATTTCAGATTCCTTAATTTGCTTCTCTTGTCTTGCGTACCATCTCAGGGACATGAGGGACCTGTAAAAGTCAGAAAACAGCTTCAAGATACAATACAAGAGATGGAGCCCCATCACCTACAAGGGAAACATATTACAGATTACCTCGCATGTGTGGAAACAAATAAACCCTGGTTTCATTTGTTTAAGAAAATGTAACCACTAACAACTTCTTTTATTTAGCAAACAACATTTAATCCCTTAAAAGATGATATGAGATTTAAAAAAGATGGGCGATCCAAGTCCCTGTTATGGCACAATCTAGGCAAACATGAATAATCCCAATCTGGAGTGAATGAAGCACCAAGGCCACACCACGTCCACCTACCTGTGCCCGCCCTGATCTTCAGGAAACACATCACTCTCTTGTAGATATGACTGATCCCCAAAACGGTCAAATAATGTCAACAGTTTAGTAAAAAGGAACTGATTTGGATGATAGTGAAAACTGTAACCTTTAAAGCATGCAAACTGAACACAAAGGCAGCTAATTCACATCCACCTCCTGATTTGAAAAATCATGAAGGTGGATGAACTTACCGCTGTTGGCTCCCAGCATGTCAATCATTCTTCCTGGTGTGCACACGATGATCTCCGCCCCTCGTTTCAGCTCTGCGATCTGGATTCCAAAGCACATCAATGATTGGAGAACTTCCATAGAAAGGATCTAAAAGCTAATCAGCTTCTTTCTCCTTACGTTTTATTTCCCCGTGTTCACATCATCAGTGAAAATAAAACCAACCAACCTTTTTAAAGTAGATTTGGTTCATCAGGGAACTTTCTGTTAAAAATACTAAAATAACTTTCTAAGAATAGAACAAAAATAAAATCTAGAGACAAAAGTTTTAGCTTAATAGTCCCTGCAAAACACAACAACCTGATCTAGATTCATTATTCGCATTTAGGAACACAGTATTCAATAGTATGTGTAGTATTTTCTTCCCAAAATGGCCAAATATGCAATGTTAGCTGCTGTCAAGGGATGGACAACATTTTATTTGAAAATAAACTTTAAATATTGGCTTTTGTAATGGATAGTGAACCCTTTAAATTAAGCTGCTTAAATTATTCACTTTTGTAGACTATTTAGTGCAAATTATTCATAAAGGATGTCGCATATTGTTTAATATTTGTCTGTTTTGATTAGCACTGGTGGTTTGTATTTTGTTTAATTGTATTTGCACTTTGTAAAGTTTTGTTGTTGTTTTTTTTGTTATGTACCTCACGGGCTGCCGTAGCTAAATGAGGGCAGACCCTATAAAAGCTGGCAAATCATTGTATCAATGAATGACTTCAACAAACTGTCAGAGATGTGCTTGGCAGTATCAACACTTAGCGTTCCCTGGTGAAAGCAGCGAGGTACGTTTTATTTTGTTGTTTGTGTTGTAAGTTAATGTTTCTATTCTAATATTTGTATATCTGTTTACACGGTGATTACGGTGACTGAGGTAAAACAATAGGTAGAGATGACTGATGGTCCACATCAAAGAAAAATAAACAAACCTTGGTCGAGACCGCGCATTAATTGAAGTGCTGTGGAACTGCTACAGCTTTAATGTCCAAATATTTGCATCTGATATTTTAATATTTTAAGCTAGTTTAGTTGGCAAATACTCAGGATTTAATCTGCTTTTATGCTGTTTAATTTAAATCCACTTCTATTAACTTGCCACGGTTGATTCCTCGATGTAATTGGATTCATCGTCTAAATCGTGCCTCTAATAGATTTCTTTTTGCTGATTTATTATTCTTAAACACTACAGAATGTAGTTTAAAGATCACTGGAAACTAAAGGATTCCAGGGAGTTTACCTGTTCACTAATTCCTGTCCCACCATAAACACACACCACCCGGAGCCCTAGTGGTTTGGAGAACTTCTTGCACTCTTTGGTGATCTGCAGAGCCAGCTCTCTGGTCGGAGTCATGATAACAGCTGTGAAGGAGAAACAAAGGTTAGTTTATGGCCTGCTTGAGAAGTCCAGCTGTTCTCATTTATCACATGGTGTTTGGTTTTAAACAAAACCGTTTCAAACTGTGGGACATTATTTACAAAACATTTCCTTACAGATGGGTCCCTCTCCGTCCTCCAGAGGCCTCTGGTCCATAATGTGTCGAAACATAGGAAGCAAGAAAGCGATTGTTTTGCCGCTGCCGGTCTTGGCGATGCCGATGAGGTCTCTGCCGCACATGATGGCAGGGATGGCCTGGGCTTGGATAGGTGTGGGCTTCTCGTAGCCTTGCCTGGTTTTAAAAGACGGTGGAAAATAAAACACAGATCCCTCCTTTTGAGATTTCATACAGCTCCCGACAACAAGTTCTGACACTTTACAGCGACTTGGAAAGTATTTACAGCCCTAAAAAGTTCATTTTTAATGTTGCAAATAAAAACTTCACACCTGTTCTATGGGGATTTCAGGTTATAGATCAACACAGGGTTGATCATAAATGTGAAGTAGAGGGAAATGACATGATTTCAACAAATATTCTTCAAGAAATGCCTTTCTCTTGCTGCTTTAATTTTAAATCCCATAATATCATACACAAAATGTGATGGCACTTTTAGTGGTTTCATATACATGACAAGGACCTATTAAGTATTATTCTAATTACACTCATAATCTTGTTATTTTAAGATCAAAAAAAGTTTTATGATAAACCAAAAAGTTAAAGCTGTGTCCACTTACTTCTTTAGGGAGTTGAGGATCTTCATTGACACCCCACACTGCACCCATGTCTTGATGGGTTTGGGACAACCTTTGCCTTTCACTATTATACCCTCCAGTTCCAGCCTGTATGCGTTCACATCTGTAAACAAGAAGGTACCGATTCAACAGAGAGATTTTAGATGGAGGAAGAAACTCATACCTCATTTAAAAAGCAGTACTGATGGTTTTTCAGGTAGAAATTTCACTTTAAACATTTAAATATAAACTGACCCTCTGGGGTCATCTTGGCCAGCTCAGGAACCTCCACGTAGAAGTTCTTGCGATACGACTCATACTGGATCTTAGTGTGGTCAACAGGCTCAAGAACCTTTCTCTGTTTGGTCTGAAAGCCTGTCAGAGCTGTCTGCAGGTCCACCTCCTCTTCCTCTGACGAGTACTGCCAAACACACAGTGTTAAGACAAGCAGCAGCCAAACGGTCTTCCATCTAATCCATAAGCCAACGCCGCTGTTCCAGACTCACCTCCATGGCATCTTGGTCGTTCTCCATCAGCTCCCCCTTCTTCTTGTGCATGAGGGGTTGTTTTTTGGTCTTGACTACCGTCACCACTTTGGTTACTGTAGTTGATCCTTTCTGTCAATTAAAAATTGTTTAACAATAGATTAATATTAATCTAGTGTGGCTAAAATATCTGTTGTAGTAGAAATACTCGCCTTATCGTTTCCTTTCATGGGACCTATGTTGAACTTCTTCACCTCCTGCTTGACCTCCTCCATGTACGCATCCAGAGGATCCACTTCATCCTCTTCAGGCTGCTGCTCCACAGGAGTCTCCTTCTCTTCATCTCCATCTTCTTTTTTAACTTCATCCGCGTCCTTTTCTTTTCCCTCCACCTTTGCATCCCCGTCGTCCTCCTCATCATCCACCTCCATCAAAGCAGGACTATCGTCATCATCATCTAACATAGGAAACAGAGTTTTATGAGAGAAAACTACGCAGACTAGTGCACAGATGTGCACCAGAAGGGAAATACGTCATTTTATGAGCGATGTAACAAAAAAGCTCAGTGGTTTTTAGAGGAATTGTAAAACCACTTTAAAACTTGATTTATCACAGCAGAAAACATAAAGTTTCATCTTCCAAGTAGCTTAAGTTTTATTTTCAAATATGTACATTTGTTGTTTTGTTTTCTTTAAATCAAGCCAGCTTAGGGAAAGCACACGTCACGTTTAGAAACATCAGCTGATATCGTAAAGTATTTCTACAGAGGAGCGCATTTGTTAAGAAGTTTCTTTTTCAAATCAGAGTTCCCTCACCATCATCATCCTCAAGGCTCCATTTCTTGCCCTGCTTCATTTCTTCCAGCTCTTTCTTTATTTCTCCAATATTTTCTATAGCCTTCTTCCTCTGCTCCTCTCTCCATTTCTCCACCCGCTCCTTCCTCTTCCTCATTTCCTCCTCCAGTTTGTTCTGGTCAAAGTCTTGCTGCAAAGACAAGAAATGCGCCACACTTTATCTTCATTTTAATGTGAAAATCTAAGGTCAATAAAAACATTTAAAAGAAAAAACTGTAACTTACGTCCTCAACCTTCTCATCTTCCTTCTCTTCTTTCACCTTTTTCTTCTCAGACACAGGCTCAACGCTCTCTTTCTCTTTGCTCTTGGCTCTGGGGGAAAGAACAGCAACAACTAATATTAGATTTTATTTTATTCTTTGCTTAAAATCAATTCCTGGTGACTCCAGCTTTAGCTCTTTGTTTACTTGTATGGCAAGACTTTGGACGTTTGCCATTCTACTCCTCTAATCCTTTGTTAGGATGTAAATTGTTCATTTGTTTAAACATCTTAACCAGCTGAAATGAGGATTAGACCCACGATAAACATTTCATATATTTTTTAATCTTTACCTTGCAATAAATTATATAACTACCAGGTATAAAAAAAAACATTGGCAGTAAGCTCATAGAGGACTTGAGAAAAGGGCAGATGAAATGTTACCTGCTAGAATGGACCTGAGGGAATAAAGAGGAGATTTGTCATTTGTAGGAATATGAAACAAAAACTCACTTTTCCTCTGCCTTCTTGCTCTTTGACGGGCTGCCTGATCGGGACCTGCGAGTTCGGCTCCGGCTGCGTGATCTCTTCCTCTCCCGGCTTCTGGACCTCCTCCTTTCCCTCTCCCTTTCCCTTTCTCTGTCTCTGTCTCTGCTCCTGGAACGTCTGGACATCAGATACAATCATAGAAGAAAAAGGAGAAAGAAAAAAAAAAACAGCAATAGTTGAAGAAAATATTACTGGGGTCGACAGAACGAAGATGGTTGCTTTTAAACTGCCGTTAATGTCATTGTATTTCCATTTTATTTAAAGTGATCAGTTCCATCCATTCATTCAACAAGTTCTTTTCCACTTATCTGAGATCAGGTGTATTCATGAAAGCGCTTATAAAACAATTTACAGAATCAATGTGTTTTTCCAACAAATACCTGCATTAGGGCTGAAACAACGAATCAGATTAATCGTGATTAATCGAGTATTTCAATAATAATCAAATAATTTAGTAATCGATTAATCGTTAACTGGAGTATAGACTCTAACACATCCCTTTAGCTGACAGAGCAACCTACTTAGAGCAGTAGTTATAGCTAAATTGTAAAAAAATATATATATATATCATTTTACATTTAAGATTTAGAAAAAAAAAAAAAACTTGCTTTTTCAATAAACTCTATCCAGAACTCCTCAAGTGGAGAAGTTTTTGTTTTAATTTAATAAAAACTCTTCTTTAAGGAACCTTTGGCTATTCGATTATTAATCGATTAATATAAAAAATAATCAACAGGTTAATCGATTTGCTAAATAATCATTAGTTGCAGCCCTAACCTGCATCATTTCAGCCATTCGCACAGGCAGAAATGCTCAGCTTGAGTAAGATCTATTAACAAGTTAATCATTCATTTAAAGTTGATTGTATGGATCACACAGAGCAATTGTGATAACACTGTTTTGGTTCACTATAAATAAAAAAAAAAAAAACTTAAGAGACACACTTTTTTAAATTAGCATTTAATTCTGACTAGGGTAATACTGTCTCTTAGATGTCATCTTTCTGTCTGCTCCTTTCTATGCACTACTGGAAGGCTTTTAATGTCCTGCAGCGCTGCACCACTACAGCACTTTTAATGGCATGTGTTATGTATTTTTGTGTGGCTTTGTTGTAAAGCACTTTGGGTACCATTTGGCTATTGTAAAGGGCTACACAAATAAACTTGATTGATTGATAAATATATACTAGATGGAAGAAAAAAAAAGTGTATGATATAATTTCTATTTACAATCAATCCAATTAGCTATACCTCTTTGATTAATATTTAAAATTGGGTATGACAATTAAGTGTAATAATTGTGGCATTTATTTATTCAGCTAAATATTTCAAAGGAATTTTCAATTAAAGCCAGTGAGTATTATTCAGCAGCGGTTCTTCACACATGGAACTCACTGTTGTCCATGCATATCTGCTCCAGCAGATTATTGCATTCCTCTGAAACAGCCCCTGACAGCAGAGGCCTGTTAACCAGCCCTTGATTAAGGCAGGGAAAAATCAGCTGCAGCCATGTCCCCAATTTCTCATTTTCCAGCCACTTATGTTAATATTTACATTTTCCCATTCTCTAGCTTTCTCTGTGCCTCGAGCTTCTGTTCCGAACATATGGCTTTAGGATCAACCAGGAGCAGTTCCACGCAAACACTTGGAACCAGTTGCATCTGATATATTTGAGGGTTGTTTTTTTTTATAAGGCATTTTAAATGCCATGATAATCACATTTAATTAATTTTAATGCCAATTAAGGCCTTAATTTGAAAAATAATAATCTAATGACTTTTAATGATTATTAATGACCCGCAGAAACCCTGATATAGTATCGGTAACTTCAATACAAGAGTGTACTCAGTATCAGACCATAACCCTTTATATGCTTTTGTTTTTATTTTATTATCTAATTAATGTAAAGCACTATGAAATGTCCATGTAATGAATTATGCTATACAAATAATATTGCTTTAAAGGAAATTATGGTATCGAGCAAATTTGGGAAGATGATGATCAAACAGAATATGTTCATTTCCAAATAAAACTATTCCATTAAAGGAAATAGAAAATACATCAAATTAGTCAGTTTATCTATGATTAAAATGGCGATTTTGCTATCTGCATTTGAAATCCGATTTCGAGCTTAGCAACATGATAGCCGTGAGTTTATACCTGGCTCTTTTCCTGTCTCTGGACCGGGATCTTCTGCGGTCTCTGCTCCTGGACCGATCTCTCCTGTTTCGGTCTCGGTCGTCCTTCTTGGAGCGCTTGTTGTCCGGGGAGCGACTCTTTGATCGGCTGCCCGACCTTCCCCGGGACGTTGAACGCTTTCTGTAGTGTCTGTTGAAATTCAAACTATTTAAAAAATATGGTTTTCAAGAGAACTGATCCAATATAAGTTCACACCAAACAGCAAGTTTTAATAAACGTGCGACAACACCGTTCCAGTTAGCATGCTAATATTAGCATTCCATCTAAAACTGTCAATTAATCGCTTCCAACATTTATTTGGACAAAATTTAGGACCCACCTCGATTCTCGTCCCATTTCGCGTCAATAAGATTTGCACCTATAAAGGTGAAATTGATCCAAGTGTATTAAACAGTCTCGAAACGCAGAAAGGAGTTTGTTTGCATCGCAGACTGCTGCTGAAACGTAAGAAAACTGCGACATTCAACTGGGATAAACAGAGACAGCGCCCCCGTGTGGTCGGAGGCTAGATAAAATTGTTACAAAACCTGACAACTCATAACAAGAAAGCTCTTTCTGTAATTCGTAAAAGAAAAAAAAAAGTAGTAAAAAGAGAAATAATAATAATAATAATCACTTTAAGCAAACGTTTGTTATTTATTCTGTAAACAAAAAGAAACTTATGACAATTTGTGCAGATATTAATATCCAATAAAGTTCAGTTCAGTTAATTATTTCAGATATCTCAGGTATAGAAACTAAACTAATAAGAATTTTCACATTATCAGAAAGGATAAAAATAGAAGCGAAAGCTAATTTCCTCCAAACCTATTAATTACATCATAAACAAAAGTGGATTTTAAACTAGCTGACAAGACTCTACAGAATGATTTATAAGACACTATTAGGATAATTATCATTGATGATGTGTGAGTTTATTACACCTTAATATCAGCTGCCTGTTACGTGTCAAAAGTGATGTTTTCCACAATAGTTTATCTAATTAAGACCTATCCTCTGTCCGGATATACAGTTATAATCTTCATTCTGTACGTGGCAAATATTTGGGAATGAAATTAGAGCGGTGTCCTTCAGCTACAAACAAAGTGTAATATTGTGTCTAATCATATCTACTCACCTGCTAACATAAATGATGTAACGATGTGATGATGTTGCAGACTGGAGATATATAAAACGCCTTTTTAACTGTTAATCAGGGCCGCTTCCTGAGAGGTGAGCCCAGAGGTGAGCAGCTGCCTTCTGTAAACTCTAAGCAATTTCTCTGATCTGAGTAAATTTACAACTTCTAATAGAATCTGTTGTCACGTCTCCTGGTTATTTAATACATACAAGTAATGAAATGTTATTTAAAGGGTTTGTCCTGAGTGATCTCTTTTCAGGAAAAGTAACTGGAGAGATAGAGCTTTAAGGTGCATACACAGAGAATATCTTTAACAGCACAAACATTAGTATTTTATAGGGAAATATTTCACACAGATTACAATCCATAGAAGGTCAATCATTTTCATTGATAGTTTAAAAACAATCTGCTTTATTTCCAGCATAAGAGTTTATCATTTTTTTCTTTTTTTATGTTTTTTAAACTGATTAAGTTTAGAACAGTTGTTTAGCTCTGAATTCAGGTAATTCCATGTATTCACCCCAACATACAAAGCTGCTTAACATTTATCCTAACTTTGGCTTTTTCAAACACGTCAATGCCTCGAAGATTATAAACAACAGCTTTCCTTTTTAACAATCCTTAGATTTCAACAGTTAGCTTCTTTAAATGATACATAAATTGGGCAGTTTTAAGTTCAACCAAGTCTCTAGATTTTAAAGCTTTCCTCCTAATTACAGCAACAGGTTTGCATATATTTTTCATAGGCTGCTGTATTCACAATTCCGATTGCACAATTTGAACAACACAAATTGGATCAAGATTAGTTTTATATTTATATTTTTCACAGAACCAAATAACTATACAACAGATATGTTTTTTAATTCAAGAAACTTTGGCTTTTAATGTTATTGATGATTATTTACATAACACTGACTTAATATAACTTATATAAGGTTTCCAGTCTATTTTGTATAATTATTCCAAGGAACTTCACTGCATTTAATTTTTGTTTCTCACTATCATTTGATTTTATTTATTTTTTGTCCATGTCAATGTCTCAATTATCAAAAATTAAGAATTTAGTGTCATTTAAATTTAGTTTATGTGAATCAAACCATATCTTGAATGGTTAATTATTTTCCAACAAAGCCATTAACGTTCTTAGATTCTCATAACACACTCTATTAGTGTCATTAGCAATAATATAAAATGTGGCACACTTGAAATTAAACACACTTAGCAGTTTCTGTCTTAGTCAGTTAAATAACATGCTGCTGTAATTTTTTTGCACATATCTGGCATTGCTGCGATTTTTCATACATCCATTACTGTAAAAATGTCCACAGCAGTTATTGATTTTTTTTTATTCTCCAGATAGAATATTTATATTGTAAAAACACCATACAGTACAATATTTGTTTTATTTTCCTATTATTTTTTTTGCACTTTTCTAAGGTGGTCATTGTGTGACCACTTCTACTATACCTTTGCTTCTGTAAACACCACAATTTTCCCATTGTGGATATCCTATTCTATTCTAAGTCATTAATAAACCCAATAAACATCAAACTGACCCCTATGGGACATTGTAAGACAGTCAGCAGCTGGTACTCGCTGATGCGGACGTATTGTTCTGTTTTCCAAATAGCCCCTGATCCAAGAAAAGGCCACACTTCCTATTCTGTATCTGTTTTTTTTATTTTTTACAGGAATTCATGGAGCATATTGTTTTTTTGTTTTGTTTTTTAAGTCTATTGCATTTGATGCAAGATCTACTTGTGGTAATGTGGTTTTCATATTGGGTGACATGAGGTCTATGATTTGTAAATTCCTGTTAATCTCTAGTCCAATAAATGGGATGACTTTTGCAATTTTCATTCCAGCTGGGAATATCCCAGACTGTGGAGACAGATTTAAAACCCTAACCCTGACCCAACACATCAAATCATTTCTCTAATATTAACATAACCACACTGTTCCTGTCAGCTAACTTTTGTTTTGCTTTGCAGTTTATGACAATTATCGGGATTTCACTTTCCACCGAAGCTTTAAGAAATATTTATCTTCATAAAAAGAAAAGATTAATATGAAATCTATCTTATCTAAGTTTTTTTTTGTTAAAAATTCATCTTTTTTGATGTAGTTTACTATTCCTTCAGCCAAGTTTAATCTTTATTAGTAAAATAATGGTTAAATTGATTTGCAATTTCTTGCAATCCCAGACAGTTTTTAACAACTGTCTGGGATGTCAGCAGTCTGATTTTCTTTCTTTTTTTTTAAAGAAGTAATTCTACTTGATCTTATATTAATAATCTATTTCTAAAATAAAAAAAAATAAAAGCATAAAAATATACTAAATTACCCAGAAAACATTGGTTAATGCAAGGTTTTTACATTTAAGAAAATAAGTTATATAAAGACTTCTTGAAAAAAAAGAATATCTTTACATAACTAATTTCTTTTAAAACAAACATAAAAACCAAGCATTAACCTCTTTTTTCTAGGTAAGTTAGTATAATTTTCATTTAAAGTCTTCAAAATTGAATTTTAAACCGTATTCATGTTACCCACACTTCATCCTAGCTTTGTTTGATTAATTCACTTTTAAATAACTGAATTGCTGCTTGGGGAAACATGTCCAGTACATTTGTTTTATTTTCTTCATTTGATATACTAACCTTTTTTCTTTTTTAATCCCCATAAAGACTGATAAATGATCAGGTATATGCGTCCACTTTCAACACCATTGGTAAATATATTATCTATCAAAGTTGCACTATTTTTATTAGTTGCGTTGGTCTTTAATTTGATATAAGCACAAACTTACATCTAATATCACTATAACAGCAATGGCCAATAACTAATGCTGAAGAGTAAAAACTCATTCATTATGTTATTGCATAGAGTTAATTTCAAGACATCTTTTTAATTTTGATGATTATGGCTTACAGATGGATAAAAAATAGTTGTTTCAGAAAATTAGAAATGTCAGATTTATGAAAAGTTTTCTTTCTATACAACGTTTGGGCTCCTTATGCAGTTCTTAGAGAACAAATTTAATAAGATATTTTTTTTTTACATAATGTTTGTCCTTAAAAAAATGAACAAACAGAAGAAAGAAGACTTCACACATTGGGCCGTTTATTTTCAATAGGAACTCCTTAGTTTGAAACATCATTTTAAATCTGTTTTAGCGATACTACATCAGCATTTTAAAACAGTTTTAGAATAGATTTATCAAAACAAATATGAAACAGAGCAGACAAGCTGTTGAATAAATCACATCAATTCATTCACATGGAACAAAATATATTAATTTAGGATTAAATTAGAATTGGAAGGAAGGACATGACAGCAGAGGAGCTACTACACCAAGACTTAAAGGAAACCACTGGGATTATCAAACACCAGTAAACTCACAAACAGCCACTGGCTCACATATGAAGTGAACTGCAGCCTTATCACAGACACACAAAGCAATACTTTTTTTTTCTCTCAACTTGTTCTGCAGTTAAATGCTTTTCAGAGGAAAAGAGAAATGCAGCCGTCCTCTGAGGACAGAAAAACAGCAGCCGCTAACGCATCGTCTACATTCACTGGTTATTAAAAAAATTAAACTATGACACCTGACCGCAGATCCTTTCAAATGGCTTCAACTGAAGGATGGAGAGATAATGATGATTCCTTCATTCCCTGCGTATAAAACATACGTCCTCAAGTTCATTTACCTTTCAGACTCTCTAGTAGATCAGTAAGACACATTCCTCCATAATTAAAACAATCTAAGGTAGTGATAACCAACCTACCAGCTCCAAGTCAGTTACATCATTATAAAATAGCCCTCCCCTGTAGTGGAATAAAACATCTTCTAAAGACTCCATTATAGCCGATCATGACCACTGGTCACGCTGTTGATCCCCTTTAGGGTTTGATGAGTTTTGTTTAAACTAAACTAACTCAGAGCGATCCCCCGCTGATAGATATTTAGTGTGAGCACAGAAAATTCACATTGGAGCATCAGTAGAGCACAGAAAGATACTTATTATCCCTGGTTGTTAAGAGTGTTGTGAGACCTGCCCAAGGTGGCTTAGAATCAGTCAGTTACAGAAAAGGTAAAGCGAAGATGCAAAATGACCAACAAACCTTTCCTGTCACATTTTTGTCTTCTTTACGTCGGTGAATATTAAGCTTAGAAATAATCCAAGGCTTCAATATTTGCTGATTCACAATGTTTCTCCTTTTATGATGTACTTCATTAGGCATAATAATGTCATTGAGCAGATTCTGTAATAAAGCTTATGTCTATCAATTTCACAAAACTTTTCCAGTTCCCCACTAATCTA
The DNA here is from genome assembly GCF_016077235.1 of Cyprinodon tularosa. NCBI lineage: Eukaryota > Metazoa > Chordata > Actinopteri > Cyprinodontiformes > Cyprinodontidae > Cyprinodon > Cyprinodon tularosa. The sequence goes on along the minus strand of NW_024038987.1, from coordinate 183,417 downwards.
GTCAGGTGAGACCAAAGCTGGATTTTCCGCTCTATATACAAATACCTACATGATAGATGTGGAGGAAAACTAACACTGAGGAAACCATCCTTTAAGCACGGTGGCTGCAGCATTATGATGTGGGAAGATGGGTGAAGCTAAAAGAAAACCCGTTGGTGCATCAAAAGACTTTAGACCTGTATGGATGTTAACAAATGTTGTTCAAAGCTCCAAAGGTTTGTCCAAACTAACTGGGATTCCTGTTTTCAAAGTTCAGGCTCATTACTGTAAACAATAAGACAAGTTGGAGGGAAACTAATCAACCTGTTGCCCCTTTGCAGAACAAACTACTGATCCAGCTGCTTGTTTCTAATATCTAAGGATTCCAACAATATGGAGCTGCATAATTCAGCACATCTCAGTCAAGTCCAGGCTACCTCCTAAAGGACTCCCTAGATATGATGCATTTACAGTCTGCATACCAACACTTTATTTAAACAAGTAAAGGGGTTTGGCTGCCTTTGATGTTAGAATCTAATATAGAGTTTAGAGATGAAGCCCAGCCCAGCAACCAATGTATTATCATCAGAAAGCAGTGTGAAATCTGCTTGAACAAATTAGTAACAGCCGCTCATGTGGTCACAGTTCATTAGTTGTGATCTTAGCTTAAGCTGAAATAAAGCTGTTTCAAAGTCTGCTGCTTGTAAAATCACTTTGAACAAAGGAAGGAAACCCTGGTTTATTTATCTGCATTCATTGCTACTTTGCTCCACTTGAAACAGTCGATGAAATAATATTTCCTCCAACTGAACTTAGTTTTAACACTTGAAGTGCTGTAGCACGTTTCCCCATTTCCTTTTTAATGGTTGAACTGGAATCTGGGGTTTTCCAGCATGCAGTTTTCTATAATCGCTCAAAGATGGACCGTATTATACAACAAAGACATTTCCCGCCTCTTCCTGAGCTTCTGCATGCAGTAAATTCAAGTGGTATATACACTGGGGTCTGAACACATTATCACCCGAAGAAGAGGGGTGCACACCTGATATTAAGGCAGCAGAATGTAAACAGGGAAACAAAAAACACCAGGGGGCGCAACTGAGCACAGCTGGTTGGTATGAAGGGGAGAAAACAGGGAGAGGGAGTAACAAGAAGCCGAGCAGAGCTTATGTCAGGGCGTCTCTGAGCCGAAGAGCAACAAGATCTCATGAGAGATGATGAAGGTGAAGAAGTAAACGCAGAGATCGGAGAAGACGTCGCCCATCCTCCTGTAGGTGTCCATGGAGCGGTTGATGACTTCGGCAGGGATGCCGGAAAGCAGCAGGGCAGCGGTCAGCACAGTGGTTTTGGTTTTCTTCTCCACCTGAAGAAGCAGAAGGACATGAATTATCAGCAGGTCCGTGAAATAAAAACTATATTAAACATAGCAGCGTAAAGAAAAAGACGCAATCACAATGCATGCTCTTATATCTCTTAGACATGTGAGGTCAGACTGAGGCTCACACTAAGGATCATCTGAGATGGAGAAAAAAAAACGGAATCTTCATGCAGCTCTTTGATTATGGCAACTAAAAGGATACAGTTTATTACTTTAGATACGAAACATGTCAACTTTAAAAAGAAAACTATTTCTCCACTTTTTCAGAAAAATATGAGTACAATTCACCTGAAAACCAAGAAGAGCTTTAAGAGAAATAGCAATTGAAAAAAAAAAATATATATATATCCAATGGTTCACCCAGAACTTCATTTTGGTTTTGTTAAGGTTAGTGATTTTTTAATATTTAGCGTAAAAAAAAAAAAAATTACTTTACATGTGAAGAAACTGAATCCCACACCATGATGCTGCCCCCCGCATGTTCCCCAAAATATAACTGTTAGGTTAATTGGCTTCTCTAAATGGTCCTTAGGTGTGTGTGTCTATGCGTGAATGGATGTATGTCCTGTTTGTCTCTGTACTGCCCTTCCACAGACTGGTGACCTGTCCAGGGTGGCCCCCACCTCTTGCCCATTGACAGCTGCTGATAGGCACAAGCACCCCTCGCGACACCAACTGGGATAAGTGTGAAGGAAAATGGATGGATGGATGGATGGATGGATGTAGAAATAAAAAAAGCTACCGTACTTGGATCGTGTGACATTAAATCTAATCTTTATGGCTGGTTTTTCATTGGTATTAATCTGGTGTTTAGAGTACTTTCAGAAAAAAATGCTAACTTAATGGTACTAACACATACAGCATATATATATATATATATATATATATATATATATATATATATATATATATATATATGAATATTTTTTTTTCTTATTTTTTGGTTTAATTGTATGGGATATTTGTGATATAAAAGGGGGAAATTCTTTTTAGTTGACAATATTTTCTTTTGAGATCCACTTCACACTGATGAAAAACTGGCTATTATGACATAATAATAAAACTAAAATGAAGGATTTAAATTTCAGCATCAAATAAGCATTATTTGCATTCAGTGAAAAAACAAAACGCAAAGTGTTGTTACCTTTGGAAAGTATTTAGACAATCCCATGTAGGCCAGTTCAAGGGTCAGAAATGGAGCAAATATCGACTGGAAGAAAGAAATCAAGGAGCAGTGTCACTTCAGCTATCAACATACAATAACAGTGGTTGATTGTACTTTTCTGAGTATCTTAAGAAATCATGAGATTGGTCAGAAAAGTGTTATGTTTACAGCAGATTCACCCACCAGATACTTGCAGACAAAAACCCTGACAAAAACAGCGAGGAGGATGCTGCCGATCAGCCTGAAAACCCGAAACGGATCAAACTCCTCTATCTCAGAATCTCCCTCCTGAGTGGGCTTCTCACTGGCCAGCTGACTCCGGAGTTTCATAGCATCGTCCAAGCGAGATAAATACTGCTGGAAGCCTCTGCGTGGAGAGCCGCTGACCTCATCTGATCCAGCCCGCTCACCCTTCGCTCTCTGTCGAAGACCTGCTAAGTCACCCTCTAGAGAGGCTCTACGAGGCTCACTGAAGTCTGGCAGAGGGGAGCCCCTCCTCTCTGGGGTGGCAGTGTGGGAGCGGGCGCCTGGAGCCTCTGACAGGAAGGGAGACGGTCTCTGGGAGGCCGAAGACAGGGTCCATGGCTCTGTTCTGTCCAGGTCCAGGTGGAAGCGGGGCTCTGTGGGACGCCGGGAGGCTCCTGCAGAGGAAAATCACAGATCACAAGTTTGATATAAATGCAACTTTACAGCTAACAAGGTAAAATAGAGGGGTCAAATGTGGTCTACAGGGTCCACCTCTGTCTGAAAGCTGAGTGAAACTGCTTCAAAGAATAAAACCAGGCATCTAATGTCACTACTGTTGGCAATACTGTAATTTAAGTAAAGAAAAAGCTAAAGGTTAATTTAAAAACCTAATCAGCAAAGCAAAACAAATAAATTTAATAAGGTAAAAATGTCATTAAAAAAATTAATAACCAAAGTCCCTGTATCGGCATTCATTTTCTGAAGGTTCTTTAGTGCCAAAAAATGTGGATGTAATGTTTGGGTTTCCAAAGAGCCCCTGATCCAAGAAAAGGCCACACTTCCTATTCTGTATCCACTTTTCATGGAGCATATTGTTTTTTTTTATTTTTTTTTAGTCTATAGCATTTGATGCAAGATCTACTTTTTAGTGCCAAAAATGTAAAAAGTGTTTTACTTTTTTTTTTTATATAGAGGCACTCATTGAATTTTATTTACACTATTAGAACAAGTGACTGTTTTACGGTTATTACACTGACCTTGATTTTTGCCATGAAAATAAATTGTTCCTTTAATGTAATTTGGATCTTGTTCTGTCCTCCAATAATAGCCTTGACTTCAAATATGGAATTTTAAGTATTTAATTGAAAGCCCTTAAGAGGGTTAACCCTTTCTAATTATTCATTTCTAACTATTAATCATTGCAAAAAAACAAAAAAACAAGCAGGCCTCCTGGTTGCAAAAGGGCCCCACATCATCACACCTCCTTCACCGTGCTTAACATAAGGAGTGTTTCACTAATCTGATGCATTCGTTCAGATGTGGACAGTTAATCTATGGGTGAATCACTGATTAGGAGATGGTGCTACGTGTTATTTCTATTAATTGTTAATGTTCAGACATGAAGTGTAATGGGGGAGATTTGGCTGTAACCGCGTACCGCTGTTATCAGGCTCCTTTTTGGTGGAGCCTACGATTCTGTTCATCCTGTCCTCCGAGTTGAGCAGCAGTTTCCTCCTCCGTTTCTCCGCACGCAGCTGAGCCGCAGAAATGGAGCCCGTCTTTTCCTCCACGGACTCCATGATCGAGTGAGGCTCGGAAAAAACACAAAAATATCTGCAAGTGGCCTTACAGCTCACTGTCGATGAGACAAAAGCTTCTGCGTCAGGAATATTTGATGGCAAACAGAACAGAATGAAAGGAGGCAGCGCACAGTGATGTCGTCATCTGGTGGGGACAAACAGGACGAGGGTTTATTTACTCCCTGGACGCTGCCTCACAGGCAGGCATACAGAGCCGTTTCATTCAAAATCAAATTATAAAAACTGTTATTAAAGTATCAACATTCCATCAAGCAACTAAATGAGTGTGTCCATTTATTTTCAATATTCATGATATTTGTATTTATCTGTAAATGTATATTTATTTCAAATTATTAAAATGTATTCAATTAAGAGTGTTTTAATTTGTGACACTTTTCTGTAAAGCTGCTTTATGAATTTGGCCCTTTATTTTTTAACCGTTTTTATTTCAGGTTCTTAAATTCTGATTGCTTTAAATTTTCTAAGGAGATCCAGTTGATAGTATAACCACTGAATTTGCAGAATCCACTCCTTCCCAAGTATGTAAAAAAACATTAGATGAAAAGCTTTCCTAGCATGCATGCAGTGATAGTCGAGGAAGGAGGAAACCTCCAGTAGAACCAGGCCAACAGGGCGCTGAAGTTATTAAGGCAAGGCAAGGCAAATTTATTTGTATAGCACAATTCAGTACAAAGACAATTCAAAGTGCTTTACATGATTAAAATACAGGAAGATAAAACAGAATCAAAGCAAGTAGGAAAAAATTAAAGTTAAAGTAGACATGTTTATTTTATCAAGAGAAATGCAGAAACACAAAACTCTTGGTACCAGTCAAATATCACAAAAAGCATAATACATCTCTATGTATCAAACCGTTCAGAATCTTATTATTCCTTCTTTTCCCTTCTTTTTATTAGGTATAATTAACAGTAAAAGCAAAATTGATTTTGTGGTACAAGTCAAACCAAGCCTAATAGAAGTTTTTATGCTTTTATTGATTTTTGTTAAGTCAGGAAACATTTGAGTATTTTCAACAAGTTTAGTTTTCAGGCTCTTGAGAGCCAGTTCCCAGCTGTGCATTTTGGACACTCGTTTGTTACCAACACCTTTCTTCCGAGCTTACCCCATTCCGTACTCATATTCTTAACCATTAATAATTCATTTCACCTGGTGATCACATGTTTTTATTGAATTGTGCACAGAAATGATCAAAGCTGACATATAGTTCTATCCATCCATTTTCTATCATGATTATCATGGGATAATTCAATTATATTTATCATTTTATAAACACTTTACAAAGCTTTTTTTATTTTTTAAAGATTGCATGTTCTCCCTGTGCATGCTTGGACTCTCCGGGTACTCCAACTTCCTCCAACAGTCCAAGAACATGACTTTTAGGTTAACTGGCTTCTCTAAATTGTCCTTAGGTGTGAGTGTGTGCATGGTTGTGTGTCTTTGTTTGTCTCTGTGTCACTCTACCGGTAAGCAGGAGAAAGTGGACGGATGGATACTGGCATTACAAATTCATGGTCATTCGTTACTTTTTAACAAAAAAACACACTCAGTTATTAAATAACACAGTTACTCCCATCAATGGTATTGATGTCCATGTTGAATTTGACAAATTAACTGGCTTCAATAGGAGGGATTTCATTTTTCCTTCTTGTTAGATATGCCAAAACTACAGCGACAGCTGCAGCAATGACGGCCACGCAGACTAGTCCACCATGTCCTCGATAGCTTCCAATATGCTCTCTTTGGTCATCTTTGACATCTGCAGATCAGAGACAATTGGATCGGCTTAGACTGGTGAGTCACAACAATTTAATTTTCTTTTTAATATGTATTCTATATTGTCTCATCAGGTAGCATATTTAGGAAAAAAACAGATCTCAGGATACTAACTCACATTAAAAACCAGAGAGACAAACCAAACTCCCTAACTCACCAGGAAAGACAACATCCAGGTTGATGATGCTGATTGGCTGCATTTTTAAAACTGCTCTCTTTCCTCGGTTTGTGTCTCCTTGGATAACTCGACATTCATACCTGCCTCTATCATCAGTCGTCACATTCTGAAGGGTTAAAGACACATCTCCAGCTTTTATTTTGCTGTCCAGGAGATTCACTCGGTTCTTAAAAGCTGGCTCCTGGTTCTCTAAATCAAGCTGGTCGTCCCTGTACAAAAGAAGATACTCTTTCGAATCAGCCCTGCTCCACTCTGCAACTTTTACAGGGCTGTTTTCAGGAGCGTGGCAGGGAAGAGTGACGTTTTGTCCAAGTTCAGCTGAGAGGTTTTTCTCAGCTGCAGAAATAAAACACAAAGAGTTGATATGTTAAAACAACAAAACATGCTTTACATTATAAAACACTTTATATTGCATATTGCATCATATTTCAGAAATTTAATATCCATTACTTCTAGAATTCAACCAGGAATGGTAATGGGTTTAATTGGTCCTTTAGAAGGTTTTCTGACATTTTCAAAATAAAAGTCTAAATGTCTTTTAGTTACTGTTGCATTTTCAGCTTGTAGTAGAACTCAGTGGGATTTTAGCGTAGTTCTTATGCTTGGTATGCAACGTTACACTTAACATAAAACAATTACTAGGCCTGTGGAAGAATGCTTGCTTGCTTTTCACAGCCCTGAAATCATTCCACCGCTAAGAATAATAAAAAAAAAGTGATCACTAATGATCAACTATTTGATTCATTAATGTGTTACATTAACACCTGAATGAAATTACAACAAAACAGATATATGCAGGTGACCTTTGATCCACAAGATTCGATATGTCACAATGAGCCTTTTTGATTCAACCGCATTTATTTGATACATTTTCATAAAAATAATACAATCATAATCTCACTGGATTTTAAGGTTTTCAAGGTTTTGACAGGAAATCTGGTAGCCTAACTTCTCCAAACCTCTAGCCATGCAAGGACCACCACATACCAAGCTGTCCTTTAGAAATTTTCTTAGGATTTTAAATTTTCAAGTTATAAAGAATTATAACCCATATATATTATATTATATTATATTATAAGCCATCCGTGTTTTGTTTACATTCAGAGATGCTAAGTGACAAAGTACAAATCCTTTACCTTAGTCAAGTAGAATTTTTGGCTATCTATACTTTACTGAAGTAATTATTGTAGTTATATGTAGTTTTAGAGCTAGACCACTTCTAGTGTGATATGAACACATAAGTGTTATAAATCAGTTTTATTGAAGTCTCACTAATCTCTCACTAAAGTTTTTACAAATCTGAAACCTGGTTTTAATTATCCTACAATTAGTTTAGAATAATTTAGTCCATGTTTGATGTGTCTAAGTGTTGTAGTTTTAGAGCTAAACCACTTCTAGTGTGACATGGACACTAAAATAAAGTGTTAAAATCAGCTTTCACTGTTTCACAAATCAGAGAAAAATTTCACAAATTCCAAACCTGGTTTTAATTATTATTTAAGTACTTTAGAATAATCTAGTCCAGGTTTGATGTGTTTAGGTGTTGTAGTTTTTTTTTTCGTAATTAGAGTAAATAAAAAATGCTGAAGGCAGGAAAAAATTAAGTGGAATCGCCCTTTAATCATATGCCAAATCGGAAGCCAACTTCAGCTTCGACAAATATTCCAGTTTGATAGTTTTGCCGCGCTTCAAAATGTAGGCATACACTTTTATTTTGAAAACAGGAAGTCGGTACACGATGTAGCCATTTTCCCTCGCCCGGTTATTTTACCGTAAAGTCTCAAATAGGGGTGCACTTGAAGTGTTGGATGAGAGGTTTTCCCGGAGGGAAGAGGGGAATTAACCGGAGGGAAAACTCTCTGTTTCCAATGACTTCCAGCACATGTGGTTGACAGAGGGACACCTCTAGAACACAACCACAAACTGACAGCAACATCTGATGTGTCATTTCAAAATAAAACACAATTAAAAAGGCACTTTTTGACTTTAAGTTGCCTTGCCCATTGCCAGGCGCGCTGGAAGCTGTTTCAAGCGAGGGGGGCTGATGGCTGGGTTGGAAAACACGTGACGTCATTATGTTGAGGGCTGTGGCTGACGTTTTTAACATAATATTGTAGGCCTACATTTGTCGCCAAAAACTGCCATTTAAATTGCATCGGAACAAAGCATGAACATTTTAAACTTTATTTCTTCTCTTTTAATCATTCAAAACAAACAACAGCTCCCAATCAACAGGATAAGGAATACTTGAATGAAACATGGCCTAAATATAGCCTAAACTGAGCATTGAACGTCTTGAAAGTCCATTTGACTATGGATATGGGGAATGATTTTATATCTGAAAAAAAAAATTAACTAAATTATTATTTTATCACTAAATAGCTTAATACAGACATAATATTTAGTGATATGCAGCCTTATTCTAGCGTAGCCTTCTTCAGCCACAGGACTACGACGAATAGGCACAGCATATAGAAATAAATAAGAAATAAATACCGCTAAATAAATGCTTGGCGGCAGTATAGGGGAATTAAAACCATTTCTTACCTCGGAATAGTCAGAAATACTTTTCTGCTGCCTATTGCTAGCCATGCCTAAACGAATGTGAGGTTGCGGAAGCTTCCGGGGGAGTAGTCTAGTTTTTTATGAAATATTAAAATAATGAATCATTAGTTTATATCAAACACAGTCTTTTAAAAAATAAATACATAAATAATGTCATGTTTTTAAGTACAATATTATGTTACTCCACAGCCCCCACCATGGGGGGCTGATGCTATGACGAGGGAGGCTGCAGCCCCCGCAGCACCCCCCTTCCCGTGCCACTGCCCATTGCTGGAAAACTCTCTGTTTCCAATGACTTCCAGCACATCTGGTTGACAGAGGGACACATCTAGAACACAACCACAAACTGACAGCAACATCTGATGTGTCATTTCAAAATAAAACACAATTAAAAAAGCACTTTTTGACTTTTTTTAACCTAAGTTGCCGTGCCCATTGCTGGAAAACTCTCTGTTTCCAATGACTTCCAGCACATCTGGTTGACAGAGGGACACCTCTAGAACACAACCACAAACTGACAGCAACATCTGATGTGTCATTTCAAAATAAAACACAATTAAAAAAGCACTTTTTGACTTTAAGTTGCCTTGCCCATTGCTGGAAAACTCTCTGTTTCCAATGACTTCCAGCACATCTGGTTGACAGAGGGACACCTCTAGAACACAACCACAAACTGACAGCAACATCTGATGTGTAATTTCAAAATAAAACACAATTAAAAAAGCACTTTTTGACTTTAAGTTGCCTTGCCCATTGCTGGAAAACTCTCTGTTTCCAATGACTTCCAGCACATCTGGTTGACAGAGGGACACCTCTAGAACACAACCACAAACTGACAGCAACATCTGATGTGTCATTTCAAAATAAAACACAATTAAAAAAGCACTTTTTGACTTTTTTTAACCTAAGTTGCCGTGCCCATTGCTGGAAAACTCTCTGTTTCCAATGACTTCCAGCACATCTGGTTGACAGAGGGACACATCTAGAACACAACCACAAACTGACAGCAACATCTGATGTGTCATTTCAAAATAAAACACAATTAAAAAAGCACTTTTTGACTTTTTTTAACCTAAGTTGCCGTGCCCATTGCTGGAAAACTCTCTGTTTCCAATGACTTCCAGCACATCTGGTTGACAGAGGGACACCTCTAGAACACAACCACAAACTGACAGCAACATCTGATGTGTCATTTCAAAATAAAACACAATTAAAAAAGCACTTTTTGACTTTTTTTAACCTAAGTTGCCGTGCCCATTGCTGGAAAACTCTCTGTTTCCAATTACTTCCAGCACATCTGGTTGACAGAGGGACACCTCTAGAACACAACCACAAACTGACAGCAACATCTGATGTGTCATTTCAAAATAAAACACAATTAAAAAAGCACTTTTTGACTTTAAGTTGCCTTGCCCATTGCTGGAAAACTCTCTGTTTCCAATGACTTCCAGCACATCTGGTTGACAGAGGGACACCTCTAGAACACAACCACAAACTGACAGCAACATCTGATGTGTCATTTCAAAATAAAACACAATTAAAAAAGCACTTTTTGACTTTAAGTTGCCTTGCCCATTGCTGGAAAACTCTCTGTTTCCAATGACTTCCAGCACATCTGGTTGACAGAGGGACACCTCTAGAACACAACCACAAACTGACAGCAACATCTGATGTGTCATTTCAAAATAAAACACAATTAAAAAAGCACTTTTTGACTTTTTTTAACCTAAGTTGCCGTGCCCATTGCTGGAAAACTCTCTGTTTCCAATGACTTCCAGCACATCTGGTTGACAGAGGGACACCTCTAGAACACAACCACAAACTGACAGCAACATCTGATGTGTCATTTCAAAATAAAACACAATTAAAAAGCACTTTTTGACTTTTTTTAACCTAAGTTGCCGTGCCCATTGCTGGAAAACTCTCTGTTTCCAATGACTTCCAGCACATCTGGTTGACAGAGGGACACCTCTAGAACACAACCACAAACTGACAGCAACATCTGATGTGCATTTCAAAATAAAACACAATTAAAAAAGCACTTTTTGACTTTTTTTAACCTAAGTTGCCGTGCCCATTGCTGGAAAACTCTCTGTTTCCAATGACTTCCAGCACATCTGGTTGACAGAGGGACACCTCTAGAACACAACCACAAACTGACAGCAACATCTGATGTGTCATTTCAAAATAAAACACAATTAAAAAAGCACTTTTTGACTTTAAGTTGCCTTGCCCATTGCTGGAAAACTCTCTGTTTCCAATGACTTCCAGCACATCTGGTTGACAGAGCGACACCTCTAGAACACAACCACAAACTGATAGCAACATCTGATGTGTCATTTCAAAATAAAACACAATTAAAAAAGCACTTTTTGACTTTAAGTTGCCGTGCCCATTGCTGGAAAACTCTCTGTTTCCAATGACTTCCAGCACATCTGGTTGACAGAGGGACACCTCTAGAACACAACCACAAACTGACAGCAACATCTGATGTGTCATTTCAAAATAAAACACAATTAAAAAAGCACTTTTTGACTTTTTTTAACCTAAGTTGCCGTGCCCATTGCTGGAAAACTCTGTTTCCAATGACTTCCAGTATATCTGGTTGACAGAGGGACACCTCTAGAACACAACCACAAACTAACCCTAACCCCCGCCGGTTCCTCGCCGTCAGGCGTGTCAACCCTCCCGTCTCCGAACTTGTCCACACCGAACCATGAAACCTGACAACTCTTAGCGGTGGATCACTCGGCTCGTGCGTCGATGAAGAACGCAGCTAGCTGCGAGAACTAATGTTAATTGCAGGACACATTGATCATCGACACTTCGAACGCACATTGCGGCCCCGGGTCCCTCCCGGGGCCACGCCTGTCTGAGGGTCGTTTTGCAATCAATCGGAAAAGGAGGGCTCCGGCCCTCCCTCTCCGCGGCTGGGGCTGTCGCAGGCGGCCTGGACCGCCTTCGTCCCCCTAAGCGCAGACGAGACCGGGACGCCCGTCGCTTCCGCCGTCCGCCGTCCTCCCTTTACTCAGCGCTCGCTCCTTCCTTCCCGAACGGTCAAATGGCCAGGGGGGTGGGGCGCCGTTCTCCTCTCCCCGCTCACGTGCGGGGCACGGCTGGCGGTGGGCTCTGGCTCTCCGTGCTGCCCGCGCCCGGCGTGCCGGCGGGGTAGGTGTCTTTCCGGCCGGCGGAGGCGGGCAGTCCTAGCGGGGGGAGCGCCGGGGTCCGAAGGGGGAGGACGAACCGGGCGACGGTGGCGCGGTCCGGGACCGACCTCTGCCGTCGCCGCGTCGGGGAACCCGGTCGCCTTTTCTCCGAGCTCGCCATCAGCCTCCGTGGGAGCCACCCGCCCCTACGGAGCCACGCACACGGGGGCCCGGCGCGTCCGTGGCGACCTCCGAAAGGGGGCCGTGGCGGTGCCCAGACCCTCCGCTCCATTGGACTGCGACCTCAGATCAGACGAGACAACCCGCTGAATTTAAGCATATTACTAAGCGGAGGAAAAGAAACTAACCAGGATTCCCTCAGTAGCGGCGAGTGAAGAGGGAAGAGCCCAGTGCCGAATCCCCGTCCGACCGGCGGGCGTGGGAAATGTGGCATACAGAAGGCCGCTTTGCCCGGTGTCGCTCGGGGGCCTGAGTCCTCCTGATCGAGGCTCAGCCCGTGGACGGTGTGAGGCCGGTAACGGCCCCCGTCGCGCCGGGGCTCGGTCTTCTTGGAGTCGGGTTGTTTGGGAATGCAGCCCAAAGCGGGTGGTAAACTCCATCTAAGGCTAAATACCGGCACGAGACTATCGTCGCTTTCCGGGGCCGTGGAACAACGTGCTCACTACGCCCTCTCTCCCCGTGGGGAGGGACGGGGCCCCCTCGCCCCCGCAGCTGTCGACCGGGACGTACTGTCCTCATTGCGCCCCGACCGCGTCGCGCCGCCAGGGCCCACGTACACAGGCGCAAGGGGTCAGCGGCGATGTCGGCAACCCACCCGACCCGTCTTGAAACACGGACCAAGGAGTCTAACACGCACGCGAGTCAGAGGGCCGAACTAAACCCCGTGGCGCAATGAAAGTGAGGGCCGGCGCGCGTCGGCTGAGGTGGGATCCCGGGCCCCCCCGTGGCTCTGGGCGCACCACCGGCCCATCTCGCCCGCCCCGTCGGGGAGGTGGAGCATGAGCGTGTGTGATAGGACCCGAAAGATGGTGAACTATGCCTGGGCAGGGCGAAGCCAGGGGAAACTCTGTGGAGGCCCGTAGCGGTCCTGACGTGCAAATCGGTCGTCCCACCTGGGTATAGCGGCGAAAGACTAATCGAACCATCTAGTAGCTGGTTAAGGGTTAGGGTTAGGGTTTTTTCAACTTAGGTTAAAAAAGTCAAAAAGGTGCTTTTTTAATTGTGTTTTATTTTGAAATGACACATCAGATGTTGCTGTCAGTTTGTGGTTGTGTTCTAGAGGTGTCCCTCTGTCAACCAGATGTGCTGGAAGTCATTGGAAACAGAGAGTTTTCCAGCAATGGGCACGGCAACTTAGGTTAAAAAAAGTCAAAAAGTGCTTTTTTAATTGTGTTTTATTTTGAAATGACACATCAGATGTTGCTGTCAGTTTGTGGTTGTGTTCTAGAGGTGTCCCTCTGTCAACCAGATGTGCTGGAAGTCATTGGAAACAGAGAGTTTTCCAGCAATGGGCACGGCAACTTAGGTTAAAAAAAGTCAAAAAGTGCTTTTTTAATTGTGTTTTATTTTGAAATGACACATCAGATGTTGCTGTCAGTTTGTGGTTGTCTTCTAGAGGTGTCCCTCTGTCAACCAGATGTGCTGGAAGTCATTGGAAACAGAGAGTTTTCCAGCAATGGGCAAGGCAACTTAAAGTCAAAAAGTGCTTTTTTAATTGTGTTTTATTTTGAAATGACACATCAGATGTTGCTGTCAGTTTGTGGTTGTGTTCTAGAGGTGTCCCTCTGTCAACCAGATGTGCTGGAAGTCATTGGAAACAGAGAGTTTTCCAGCAATGGGCACGGCAACTTAGGTTAAAAAAAGTCAAAAAGTGCTTTTTTAAATGTGTTTTATTTTGAAATGACACATCAGATGTTGCTGTCAGTTTGTGGTTGTGTTCTAGAGGTGTCCCTCTGTCAACCAGATGTGCTGGAAGTCATTGGAAACAGAGAGTTTTCCAGCAATGGGCACGGCAACTTAAAGTCAAAAAGTGCTTTTTTAATTGTGTTTTATTTTGAAATGACACATCAGATGTTGCTGTCAGTTTGTGGTTGTGTTCTAGAGGTGTCCCTCTGTCAACCAGATGTGCTGGAAGTAATTGGAAACAGAGAGTTTTCCAGCAATGGGCACGGCAACTTAGGTTAAATAAAGTCAAAAAGTGCTTTTTTAATTGTGTTTTATTTTGAAATGACACATCAGATGTTGCTGTCAGTTTGTGGTTGTGTTCTAGAGGTGTCCCTCTGTCAACCAGATGTGCTGGAAGTCATTGGAAACAGAGAGTTTTCCAGCAATGGGCACGGCAACTTAAGTTAAAAAAAGTCAAAAAGTGCTATTTTAATTGTGTTTTATTTTGAAATGACACATCAGATGTTGCTGTCAGTTTGTGGTTGTGTTCTAGAGGTGTCCCTCTGTCAACCAGATGTGCTGGAAGTAATTGGAAACAGAGAGTTTTCCAGCAATGGGCACGGCAACTTAGGTTAAATAAAGTCAAAAAGTGCTTTTTTAATTGTGTTTTATTTTGAAATGTCTTTCAGCATAAATACAAAGTCTAAAACTCGAAGCCGTTGTAAATCTATTTCCAGTAGATTAAACATGGACCGGATGCGCGCTTTTATTGTGAAAGCAGCATGTAAATGGCGGACCGGATGCGCGCTTTTATTGTGAAAGCAGCAGGTAAATGGCGGTACCATAATGTCTTGAGCTGTCGCGCATGTGAAAATCGAGAGCGGGCTGTTATTTTCGAAGTGGGGCTAACTTTACCACAGTTTCCATCAATGCTTTGGAAATTTTTATTTCGCTATAATAGATTCTACAAATAAATATACAATTAATTGCAAAGAGCAAGGTCCCATTAAAACGATGAAGAAAAAAAACAATGACGTTTATTTAAAATCCGAAACAAACTTACCGAAACCATGAGCAAAGTTGATTAAACTCAAAATTAAGAGAGTTGCCCCGAGTCCATCCATCTTAGGTCCTCAAAGAGTGATAAAAGGAGAGGTGTCTTGCCACCTGGGTGTGGTCAGCAGGATTAAACCAGTTTTAGAGTAAGTTGGAGAGGAAAATTCCCATAGATGGGATTGAGTATTTATGTTTAATTTCTTTCAAATTTCATTCACTGCAGAGGCAATGCTCATTTTGGGACATTAGTATGCTCTTTGCAGGCTAGAGGAAATACAAACACCATGTCTGCCTTCATTAAAATGCACTTCTAGGGCCCACAAACAAATATTTACTGACAAATCACTCCATGACAGTCAACACAACAGGATGACTTTTTAGGAACTAGAAACAAAGTCAAATAATGGTTGATAGAACGATTACTGGACATGGGTTTGACTAAAAGGTTTTAATAAGATTACCATTGTTTAAAGTTTGGCTTTGTTTCTCACATTAATTGCCATGATATGTGCTGCATTACATTATTTGATTAAGTATAAATAAAGTTTGTAAGGATATAAGCATTATATAAGCTGTTTAAATTGATTGCTCTGTCTTTTAAAATCTTCAACACCAAATGAATACACCTTTAAAAGAGGCATGTTTTCCCCATGTAGTTATTCCCATTTTGTTCTCCACCGAAATTTAAACATCTCTCAAGATCACTGTAGGACTTTTTTTTTTCTTTCAAATTTTCTTATTTTTCAGTTACCAGTGGAATAAAGTCTCTTTACGAGTCTAAACTTAACCATGATTAATATAATTTTATTACAATTTGTCATGAAAGTTATAGACCAGTTTATTCTTATGAAAAGCAACTAATATTCATCACAAAAAAATAGAATCAGTCTGAGTCAGAAACCTTGGCTCGCATATGTGGAACATTGCTAAAAAAAAAAAAGAACCAAAGAAAAAAGCTTAGACTAAAACACATACTACATGTAAAAAGTCCCAAACTGTTTATTTTCTTAGCATTCATTTCAACTTCTTATTTATACTAAAATCAGCATTTATTCTCCTTTACATAGTGAAGTCTGTTCAATACACAAGTATCAATAAGCAGGATTAAAAGATCAGAATGGCTTTGTTATGCCTGTGTTAAAGATATCCCACATCCTATTATATTAAAATATTTCATATATAGTCAGTATTTAAACAGAGGTTTAATAATAAAAAGTGAGTTCCCATACAAGGCAATTAAAGAATTTAATCAGATTGGGAGTCTCATAAATTAAACAGTCAGAAAATGAAGAAATAAACAGAACAGCAAAGTCATCAGAGGTGATCTGAAAGTCCAGAGAGAAAGGATGACTGAGGAGTTTCTGAAAGACCGAACTTTTCCGCTGCTGCTGCTGCTTCTACACATTCCAGGCAGCGGAGACAGCCGAGTCCTTCCACCTTCAGCTAAGGAGTCTACGCATTTGTTCAACACACGATTATAATGACTTTAGAAAAAGGAAAACACTCTCCTTTGGGTACATAAAGACTGTTCAGCTCAGATGTGTCTTAGCGCCAACCTTCCTCACAAACCCATTCACAGCAGATATATTCATATCCACCCCAGTTTGATTTGTTAGTGAAGACAAATGTGCTTTTGGAACAAAAACACTGAAGACATCTTTCTGCCTGTGCTGCATTTGAACGATACCTCAGTTTGACCGCATTGTTCCACGAGGAAAAGAAAGAAAAACACTGATTCGTTCGATTAACATTATAATCATCATGGACGTCTCTCTACTGCTCGTCTCCCAACATACTGATACAGCTAGTCCAAAAAGTGCCAGGCCTGATCAGAATCAAGCCTGTGATGTCCGTCGCTCCGTCCGTCCCAGAATCGGGTTCTACTAAGAGATGACAGCTGGAGGAGGCGCAGAAGGCTTCATAGAGCGGGACACTTTCTGCTGTATCACACGCTCATACATCCTAACAAAACACACACACAGGCTCATACACACGCCGCACGTCCAAGATGGCCCCTTTTCAACACACTGCTGATTATTTGGAGATTTGCTGTTGGAGGTGGAGAAGGAACTCATAGTATGACAGCGCCGACTCCGTTCGGTCTTCAATCATGTTCTGCATAAAGATGGGTTTCAGCTGGCTCTCATCCCTGAGAACAACAGAGAGAATGAATATAGCAGACAATGGATTATAACTGACCAAAGAAAACATTCAGTCTAATTTTCTCTCAGGTATCAAGCATTTAATCTTAATATAAATGTGTTTTTAAAGTCTATTTTTAGTGTTCAGCAAATTTCAGGAATCATTCTGGTAGGATGTCCAGATCTCTTTTTAAGGCAGAAGGTAGAGCTTATTTTAGTGTGGTTATAACGGCGTCATTGACCCAACCTTTAACATACAACACAAACAAATCGATAGGTTTGATGTTAGGGTGGCCTTTCCTGTCCCAGAACCGGTTCTGATCCACTTTTGAGTCAATCACCTTGTTATAGAAGCACTTGTCCTAGAAGCACTTTATTTCTCTACCTACTTAAAATAACATAACATTAAATATTAGAGGAGTTTAGGTATCTATTTGCACCTGTATGTATAATTGCCACAGCAGTTGAAGCAGAGAAAACCTAAAATTACCACTAATTTTAAATCTAGTTCTTAGATTAAAGTATTTTTAATTAGGGCTGAAAGAATTAATTGGATAAATCAATTATTGAAATAATCGTCAACTAATTTAGTAATCGGTTAAAAGTTTACTGGAGTATTTAGACTGCAGATTATGCCTTTAAGCTGACAGATGACCCACTTACCAAAACTGGAAAAAAAAATATATATATACATATATATTTGCATTTGAGACAAAAAAATTAAATGTTTTCCTCTGCCAATATGCTCTATGCAAAACTCCAAAGGTGGAAAGGTTTTAGTTTCACCTCCTATCATTTATTCAAAAATCTTCTTTAAGGAACCTTTTGCTCTCCGATCATTAATTGAAAAAATAAGTTTAGAAGGCCTCTGTATAAATGCCAGGTACAGGTTATAATGGATTCTTTTTTTAAAACAAACAAAAAGCCCAAAACAAACCTCAAACTTTTCTTTCTTACCTGATGATGTGGAGGGAGGGGAAGAATGGCCTCTGATCCCTGAGCCAGCCAATGAAAGCTCTGGTTCTCTGTGACTCTGCAGTGTCCAGCTCTGGGAGGATATCCTGTCAAAACAGAACAATCAATCAGCTTTCTAAGAAGGGAAAAGAGTCAAAACTGAGTAACAGCTTCAGTTTGCATCAGTCTATGGTGTCGACTGTGAAGAGCTCAGTTTAGTTCTTATGTTCTCGGCTCCAATGTTCATACTGCAGAGATTATCATGTCCTTGTGCAGGCTTTCAACACACAGTTATGTAAAAATTCAGGTTTCATTGGCTTTTCAAACTTATTAGTTAAATTCTCATACACTCTAAATTTCTGGTGAACATTTCAAAATGAGGCAGACTTTAGAACTAAAACCAGGGAAAGGATGGATGAAAAAAGAAACCTTAGGTATAATAGAAAGCTAGAAGGAAAGATGGATGACAGAATAAAGGGAAATGAAAGAAAAAGGAAGGAGTAACACGAAAAGGAAATGATTGAGGAATAAAATAGCAGAACTACAAAGGATGAAGAGAGGGAAGGATGTTAGGAATTAAGAGGAAAATGGGAAGGACAAAGGAATGAAAGGATGAAGGAGAAGAAAGACAAGATGATTAGAAAGAAATCCAAATAAGGGGGCAAAGGAGGTGAAGTCACAAAAGGAAGGGTGTTACTTCTTCATGGGAGTCCTAGAGACAGAAAAGTGAAAAGATGAGGGGAGGCTTAGAGGGGATTACTGAAAAAAGGGAAGAAAAGAAATTCAGAAAACAAGGCAGAAAAAAATGGGACTTTGGTGGGGGTGGGAGGCAGGTCAACTTTTAGAAAACGAGTTGGAGAACAATTTCGGAAATACAAAATATCAGACATAGAAAATACAGAAATCAGACTTTTACCACAGTGACCTTGCTTGAGTCTTTCAATCAACTAAGTAATAGACATAAATATTATCTTTCAGGTTTTTCTCTTTAAAGGAATAGTACACCCAAAACATGATTAGCCTTCATTTTCTACTCACCCCCATGCTGAACAACACCCTGGAGTACTTTTTTGATATCTCAAATGCATCTGGAGATCTGGGAGGCTTCTTGCTGTCTGCTGACATTCAAATAATGGAGGTCCATGGCGCCCGAGACAGAAAGGTCCATAAAAGTCCACAAAAACGTGTCAATATTCCTCCATACTGCTCGTCCAATGTAATCCAAGTGTCCTGAGTGGGTAGCATCCAGAATTTACTCGAAACGAAGTCATTTAGAATGTTTTTAGAGCATAAACAGTAGTGTATAGGATTTCCTAATAGCGCCCCCATGCGCGCTCACGACGCTACGGAAGCCGGCAGACCAAACCGGAAGAAAGTGCGCATTCAGCGTCTGGTCTGCCGATAATGCAAGCGTAGAAGAAGAAATGTGCTGTTTACCTGTGCAAAGAAAGAAACAACGAAAGAAAAATGTCTGAGGACTTCAGTGTTGAGGAAGAGCATGAGTTCTTTGCCGAGCTGAATGCGCTGGTTTGGTCTGCCGGCTTCCGTAGAATCGCGAGCGCGCATGGGGGCGCTATTAGGAAATCCTATACACTACTGTTTATGCTCTAAAAACATTCTAAATGACTTCGTTTCGAGTAAATTCTGGATGCTACCCACTCAGGACACTTGGATTACATTGGACGAGCAGTATGGAGGAATATTGACACGTTTTTGTGGACTTTTATGGACCTTTCTGTCTCGGGCGCCATGGACCTCCATTATTTGAATGTCAGCAGACAGCAAGAAGCCTCCCAGATCTCCAGATGCATTTGAGATATCAAAAAAGTACTCCAGAGTGTTGTTCAGCATGGAGGTGAGTAGAAAATGAAGGCTAATCATGTTTTGGGTGTACTATTCCTTTAAGAAACTTAGTTATAACATGTTTCTCACCATTTTCTCAGGCACAGCAGAGTAGTTTGGAACCCCCAGGACCTGTGAGAGGAAGTTAGGCTGGCAGTTGCGTCCGATCCAAAGGTACATCACCTTATTGGAAAGTAATAAAACAACAGTCTTAATACAAAAACATGACAACAGGTAAAGCTTTCATGGATTTTGGCAATCCCACTGAAACAAACGGATACAATAAAAGATGATTCCTAAACTTACAAGTCCAGCATCCATAAGGAAGGCTCCCTCCCTGCTGAGCTTCTCCACTGACAGCTGTAGGACTCTGGGCTGCGGGATGGTCCGGTCGTTCACGTTTAGAGCTCCCTGAGAAAGTAAGAAATAGGAGGAAAATAAAGAAATGCAGCAAAATTAAAACAGTATCTTCCCACTGAGACCTCCTCATCCTCACCTCATCGCTCAGGTCGTCGACACGATACAGAGAAGGATGGATCATCAACATGGCAAAGGCCAACGGCTGGTACTTCAGCTGGTACATGGCAAACACACGGTCATCAAGTCTGGTACTGGTTCCTGTCCTGAAGGCTTTCTGCAAGGATCAGACAGAAATGTACCAATTTGTTTTAATTAGCTGGTTTCTAATAACCAGAGGGATAAATATCTGATTCTATTGACTTTACCTGTTTGAGCAGAGCCAAGATGTAGAGCGGGAAGAGTCGGAGGCAGGCTGGAGCCAACAAGCCCGGCTGCTGGATGGTCAGCACAGACTGTCGGTATGAAGAAAGCGAGTCGATGGCAGCGTTGGTCATCGCGTCTCTGGCGTCACTCAGACTGGCCGTCACTGAGCGGTCCACCGCTGGAAAAATGGTCAGAAAGTTGTTAGAGCAGGACTTCTACATAAGAGGTGGTTAATGACGTTGAAAGCATAGAAAAACATATTTCACATAAAGTTGTGAAATAGAGGGGATGCTTTTTAATCATATTTGGGGTACAAGTTTTAAACTTTAAATGATCATATTAATGCTCTAAGCATAATGAACTTGAGAAATAGAGGAATATCATCCCAGTTAAAAGCTGCACTTTATTTTTTTGGTTAGGCCCCCCTGTGGCCTTTTATAATGAGGTTTAAATTCCCTCATGTAATGCAATCCTAACACTCTGTACTAGTTATACTGACATGCTGTGGTGAAACCTGAACAAGGGAGAAGCTGAAAAGATTCACACAATTGATTCAACATATACAGGGGGAAAAAATAGGGCAAATATACATTTTTTTTTTCCTGTCATTTCAACAGCTTGAGGGCTTTGCTGCCCTCTACTGGAATCTTAATGCACTTGCTAAGTAAATTATGAATGCCTGTAGATACTAGGGGTGTAAATCACATCCATCATGGCGATTCGATTCAGTATCGATTTCCTGACCCAACGATTCGATTATTTTCGATACTTAAGAATACACCACGATTCGATTCGATTCGATTAATCGGTTAATTTTTTTTTATTATTATTATTTTATTTTTTTTACACCTTACAGGCTAAACAAAGTTTGAAGTTTGAAATAAATCAATGAAAGCTGTAAAATCATTATGCATTTTCTTTAGAAACAACAGCAAATAACAGAAGTAGAAAAGTTGCATCAAAAATACTGCAAAAATACTGCACAATATCAGTGTAATGAGTTCAATGCAATACCTCGGCTCCAGAGAAACTGTCCAACATATTTTTTTAGAATGTAATAAATATATTCAGGAAAGAGAGATGTTGTGTAGAGAGTTAGACAGGAATAAAAATAAACTAGATATAAGGGAATTGTTTCAAAGGTCATCTGGGGATGTAGTTTTTGGTAGTATTTTAAATTTTCTAAGAAGAACGGGTATTTTAGGGAGAATATAATAGTTTGTCTGGTCCATACTCCATTCTGGAAGGTGGCGGTAATGCACCTATAAGTTGTTTGCCAACCGCCATTAAAAAAAAGAAGAAGAAGAAGGCTCCAGAGTGTTGACGTCACCGCCCCCTTGAGAGACGCTCCGCTGCTCCTCTCCCAGATTGTAGCTGACCGCAAACAGTGCACCAGACAGGAGGCGGGCTTGTTTTGTTTTTATGACCGAAATTGCGGAAAACAACTCGTGAAGTTTGACCCGCTAGAAGAGCGAGGTGCGCGAGAACGCTGGGAGCCTTTTTCCAGCTGAATCTCCGCTCTTTTTGCCCCATTGTCCCTCCGTCGTCGGACTAAACTCGTCCCCACTTCCTCATCGCCTCGGCCGTATCTAGACCCACAGCGTGTAGCCCAGACCACGCTTCAATACTGAGCATAATTTAAAAATGTCTGTGTGAAGCTTGCTGCAACAAACTGCTGTAAGAGTATAACCAGGAAGCGCGGTAGGAGGGCAAAATAGGTTTAGCGGCACCGCAGCACGGGAGGGAGAATTACGCCCAGGAGCAAATGGATAAAAATAGACCGGAGGGGAAAAAAAAACATTAATCGATTATCTTGCGGACGTGTCGATGCATCGGATCGTCGGCTTTTGGATCGATGCATCGATACAAAACGATTATTATTTACACCCCTAGTAGATACTCTGCAACATGTCCTCTCATAGGGCCACTGTGTTTCCATTTGAATTTCATCAAAGCAACTGCACTATATTTATTCTGGCATATTAGACTTAAAGGGGCCACAGAGATTTATTAAGAAACCTGTGTCACCTAAAATGACTAAAGAGTATAAATAGAATATATTTTCTAATAACATGAAATGTTGAGGGGTGTAAATAAATTTGTGAAGTTTATTTACAATACAAGTTTTCAATGTTCTGAATAACTTTTATATATTATTTATAGACGCAGCCTATCACGCATCATTGAGATTTATTACTAATTGTAAAGCTTGCACCCATCACTGTGAGCTGTATTCTCGTGTAGGGTGGTCTGCCTTGGCTACACGGAGGCTTTGTCATTGGTATATATTTATATATAAGGCTATTCTTGGTGCGCTTCCATCTTATTTATGTTCACTTCTTATGAAAAAAAGTACTGGTCATTACTCTCTCCGTTCTCAGGCTGTTGTCTTGTTTTCTGTCCCACGTGTCAGTACTGAGCTGGGTAAAAAGGCCTTTGCTTACTCTGCTCCCTTTACATGGAATTTGCTGCAAAATAACATGAAACTTAGTAAATTGGTTCCTTTGAATACTTTTAAGTTGAGAATTAGATGTTTTGAGTTAGACTCCCTCACATGTCAATGTTTTAATTGAAATTTTATTGTAAGTGCATATTTGGCTTTTATGTGTGTGTCTTTTATACGTATGTAATGATGTGATGTAATTTTGATGCCTATCTTGGCCAGGTCTCCCTTGCAAAAGAGATTTTTAATCTCAATGGGTATTACCTGGTTAAATAAAGGATAAATAAAATAAAAATAAAAATATAGCCCTACTGATAAATAAGAGCTCTTTGGCATCACATTCTGGAGCTGGATGATTAGAATTGATTAGAAAAACAAACACAACCTCTATTGACACCTCAGGTGTGTCTTTAGCCTGGAGCAGTACGTACCCATACAGGCCAGCAGTCCAGTGATGGCCTGAACATCAGCTCCAGCGAAGACATCCGACAGAGAATTTACAACAGGGAGGCACATGGTGTGCACTCTGATCCTTCTTTCTCCTGAGAAGGTAAATAGTTTGTTTTTAATAAAATGGTGAGAAAAAGAAATTAGATAAAAACATCCGTTCTGCCAGGCGGGTGTTCATACCTTTGCTGGAGGTGTAAAGCAAAGCAGCCTGGAAGGAAACCACCTGCATGTCATCCAGGTTTTCCTCGATGGACATCTGAACTGCGAAGCCTGCATCCGGGTTGACGTTGGGGAGGGACAACAGATCCGTGGAACGCACAAAGAAGTTTCCATGGAACGTGTGGATGGACAAACCTGCAGGATGACAAAGCAACAGAATTCAATTACAACAACAATATTTTAAAAAACATTTTTAGGGGTTTTAAAAATGAAGAATGAAATAAATATGGAGTGAATTTCTTACCTTTGGTGCAACGTATTCTCATGACTGCCTCAAAGCCGATTTTCCGTGTTAAATATCTCTTCAGATCTCTCTGGAAGCGCTCCACCTGAGCTGGGTTATGCTGATGGTGATAGGAGGGGTAGTAATAAACGCTTCCTGCTGAATACCTGGATATGCATCCTGGAAGAAAAAGAAAACAGAAGAGCAGGTGTTTAAAAAAAGAAATTTAAACTCAAACACAGAGCAGAAGGTTTCGAATTAGCTGCGTCTCAAGCTTCCAACCAACATCCCTCTCTGCAAAAATATGTTGATGACGTGACCATCGTGAACTCTGAATCCTAAAATCCACCCATCAAATGTCTTTCTGACTCACCGAGCGAGGCCAGGTCGCAGTACTGAGCGCTGAGCAGAAACAGGTCGACCGCGACCT
Organism: Cyprinodon tularosa; assembly: GCF_016077235.1. Lineage (NCBI taxonomy): Eukaryota > Metazoa > Chordata > Actinopteri > Cyprinodontiformes > Cyprinodontidae > Cyprinodon > Cyprinodon tularosa. The sequence goes on along the minus strand of NW_024038987.1, from coordinate 159,060 downwards.
GCTGGCCAGAGCAGTCCAGGGCCAGCTTCTTATAGAAATCTGTTGCTGGGGATAAGTGCTGGACATCCTGGGAGGGAAATCCAACAGGCAGCACAATGAGCACAGAAATATCAACGCATTTAAAAAAGAAACATTCCAAAGATCAGGAATTACCACTAAACTATGTTCTTAGACAAATCCCACTCATGACAAACCAGTGAAGTTATCAATTTATCTGAAGAAACTAACTATATAAGTGTTTTCTGTATAAATGTATGTCATTAAAATATGGCTGTTGATTAAGCAGTTAAAAGTATGAAAGTATAAGGCAAACTGAAAGTGAACTGATTTTGTAGAAGCTGCATATAAGAAATGCTTAATTAAGTCTGTCATCTTCAAGTCTCCATAAATCAACTACAAAAAACTCAATAACTTTATCATTCACTTTATTCCTTTTAGCAAACAGCCCAGAAGGTTTATTTTTAGTTATTGTTTAAGAGCCACAGTTCAGTAAAGCTGCTATTAATAATAATAATAATAATATTAATAATAATAATAATAATAATAATGTAATAATAATTACAGGTCATAGGGCTCCTAATATTGTGCTGTCAATTCCCTGGACTGTAAGAAATAAATCTACCTAACTTAAAGGTATTCATCAAAACATTATTATTGAAAGCCTAATAACCAATATGAGGTTATTGTAGGCCTAAATAATTCAGTAACTGTAAAATTACTATCCTTAGAGCAGGGGTGCTCAAGTCCAGTCCTCAAGAGCTACTATCCTGCAGTGTTTTGGCTACGTTCACACCGCAGCCTGAAGTGACCCAAATCCGATTTCTTTGCCCACATGGGACCTGAATCTGATCATTTCATGGCAGTCTGAACAACACAGATCCGATTTTTTCCAATGCGACTCAGTCCATCAATAGCCGACATGGGTCACTATTCTGCTTCTTACTACAAAGAAGCGGCAAGAAAAACAAACACCTAACCTGACTCCGCCAGATGGATTTGCTCCGCATATCCATCTGGGAACCTTCCGTTGAAGTAATTTTGGGAAGGGGCGAAAATACTGGTTAGCTGATTGGCCTAAGTTGGTGATAGACGGGCCAAATAAACCAATCAGATCAACGAAGCATATGACGTACTAACAGAGCGACGACGAAGAGGAGAATTGATAGATCAAACTCTTGCCGAACCTAGTCGGGAGAAGAGCAAAAACATCTTTTCCTCTGAGAAAAGCCTCCAGAGCAGTGTTTTGCTCTTCTTTCAGTGAAGAAATACTCTGTAATTCCGATAAAACTTGCTCGATAGCCACGCTAACGGTAGTTTCATCTGCTGAAGCCGCCATGTTCTTTAGACTGAACTGTTGTGCTTCTCATTGCGTCACACCTCAACCCGCCTCAAGGCCAAAGCTGATTGGACGTTCGGTTGGTGAACGGTTCCAAATTTTCTTTAATGGAGAGTAGCCAGACTGATCTGCGAGTGAAACTTTGAAAGCTCGCGAGATCAGGATGGTCTCACACCATGGCGGACGATGATGTGGAGAGCAGTATATTTTTTAACTGTCTTGAAAAGATTGAGGTTTTAAGGTTTGGAAAGATCACTAGATGCGCTCCAACACTACATCCATGTTTACTTCCGTAAACACGAACCACGCTGGCTCGTGACGTTAAAGCAAAAAAATAAAAATAAAAATTGGATTTCACAAAGAAATCGGAATTGAGCATCAAGGCCTGCGGTGTGAACGTAGCCTTTGATGCACCCCATTTTAACACACCTGAATCAAATGAGTGGCTTGTTACCTTGCCTCTGCTGGGCTAAATTAGGGGATCGAGCCTTTCGATTCAGGTGTGTTAGAGAAGAGATGGATCTAAAATATACAGGATGGTAGCTCTTGAGGACTGGACTTGAGCACCCCTGCCTTAGGGCATAACACTGATGCCTTATGCCCATCAGCTGAGATGGAATAAGGACCAGGAATCCCCCCCCAGTAGTGAGCCTAATCTATAAGATCTACAGAACTACGAGAGAAAAAAGGTAATTATTTGAGTTTCTACCTTGGCAGATGCTCGCTGGTTGGGATCCTCTCTGGACTGCAGGGCCCCAGCACCCAGGTTGGGGAGCTGGGTCTGGAAGACGGACATCCGCCCTCCGGTTGGAGACAACAACTTAAAGGCTGCTTGCAGAGCAGCACCCAGAGCAGACTGGGTCTCCATCGTCTTCTCGAATAAATTTGGCAGACTCTTCAGTAGATCCTGCACAAGCTGGAGAACAAAAATGAAGAGTTTAAGCCTTCCTTCAGTACACTAGTCAGCCAGAAGTTATATATGCAGGGTAATCAAAGCTACTTTATACAATTCTAGCCATTGAGTTGACTTTAAAAGATACGTTTGGACTGTTGGGTGTTTAAAAGTTTTACCTCCTTGCATTCATTGAGGTTTACTAGAAGGCTGTCTGGTGTTGGTAGAAAGATATCTGTGGAGCAACGTTATAATTTAGACAAAACAGTCACATTGCTGGAAAATATTTTTTTAAAAATGTAGCTGCATCGGTCAGCTCTTTCCCACCTTCGATGTCAGAAACAATGAGCATCTGTGGTTGTGAAAGTCCCTCCTGGAGGTTGTAGAAGTGGATGGTGCTGTCGAAGGTGATAAAGCCAACCTTTGTCCGCGAGTCTCCAGGAAGCCTGAGGCACACAAACGTAATTTTACTTGTGTTTGGCCTTTTAATCATAGATTAGAGTTCAGACAAGGCAGCTGTTTGGCTCTACAGTGTTTCCAAGTCTTACACACAAAGGCTTTGAAAGCTTTTATTGCCATCAGTAGATCAAACTGATGAAGCTGCTGATGCCATCTGAATAAATATGCTTAAAACTGATCGTTTAGACCTGTACATACGCATTGATGTTTTCCAGCATTGACTGACAGAAGACGTTCAGGTAACCCGTCTCCAGGGCGTTGTGAGAAACGTCCAGGACGAACAGGTAAACAGCGGGCTGTGGTGGTCTCAGCTGTTAAAAAAAATTATATAACTTAAGCAAGTTAGAAAAAATATAACATTAGGTAGTTAGAAAAAAATAAAACAAGCATAGAAATATAATTTTAACCGTATTCATTTGAGATTTAAATACTTTGAAGAAAAGCTTTGATAACTACTTAAAGAAAATAAGACATTTTATTAGTATGTCCATATTTTTCAAATTTAACATTTCAGCACTGGAAAAAAACAAACAAAAAAACCCCCTCTAGATCCAGAGAAGTCCTCTATAAACACTAACTGACTTATTAAAAGTAGGGCTGCAACAACGAATCGATAAAATCGATAAAAATCGACTTTTAAAAGCGTTGGCAACGAATTTAATCATCGATTAGTTGTGTCACGCGATTAATGCGTCATCCGCCGCCGCCGCCATCCGGGAGAAGAAAAAAAAATATGGCGGAGCGAGTAGCGCCGCAGTTGCAGTGTTGCCAACTCAGCGACTTTTCAGACCCCTCCAGCGACTATTTTTCAAAAAAGTGACTAGCGACAAATCTGGCAACTTTTTACGGTGTCACTGGCGGCCTTTGCCTGCCGTGGGGCGCCTCCCCCATCCCAGCACCCTTTCTCCCTCTCCCACAGGAATCCCTCTCAGCGCGCGCATGCGCCGGGATTGACGGCGCAAATTGATCACAATAATTAAAATAGCCTGCGCTTTGTAAAGTGAAAAAAGTCGTAACATGCAACTTTTGTAAAAACAAATTAACATGGCGCAGAAGCACCACTGTTATGACGCAGCACCTGAAAAGAAAACACGTTGGAGCCTTCAATGGCAGTGAAGAGAGCAGATCAGCAGGATGAGTAACCATGTTTGTTTCGTTTTAAAGTGGGGAAAAGTTACGTTAGTTTCTCAGGTAGCTCATCTGATGCTTTCCTTACCTTGTTAGTAGGTTACAGACAGTGATAAGCTTGGCTACTTATTTTACTTTTAATTTCATTTGAATTAGCTAAAGCAGCGTTTATATTTTCTTTATAAATAAATTAACTTGCAAATTATGAGGGCAAGGCTTTTAAAGTTTAAATCTTCTGGCAAAGATAAAGAAGATCCTGCAATTTATGGAAGTAAAGCAGAATAAAATCCAGCAAGATCAGTAATATGTCAATTAATTATATGCCACATTCCCATGTAAATATCTGTCTTTGGAGGATGTGTTTTTTAGCACCCCTAGTTCTCTCATTTTTATTCCAAATACAATTTATAATTTGAATCACAGGGCTATTTTTATCTCTATGGTTCAGTATTTTCTCAAGCAGCAACTTTAACTGCTATACTTTCCTGTCTTAAAAGGCAGAATTCTTCTAGTCTAAAAAAAAACCTCATTTGTTGAAATGGGGGGACCTATTGTTTGAACCCCTTAGGGGCTTTTAAAAACAAAAATGTCTATTTTTGCGCTTTATGAAACAAAGTACCCTATATTTTGTGGATGTACAGCTACATTTCTCATGTAAGTTTGCGTAGTTTTAACACAAACATTTATTTTTCATATTGCACGAGTACAGTTAATGAGCAACCTGTACTTGTGTGCTTGTTTGTTCTGTCTAAAATGTTTATTTTGGAATAAAGAGGTTAATATAAAAAATATTTTTTGTCCGATTCATCGAAAAAATAATCGGCCAATTCATCGATTTTTAAAATAATCGTTAGTTGCAGCCCTAATTAAAAGTATTGCTTAAATGGTAAAAGGAAAAAAAAAGAGGAACCCAAACTGACCATGTATTCTGAAGGAGCGATGAACTCAATAGTGGCATTCTGGACTTCTGGTCTTTTGTGTGGTTCGCCGTAGGATCTGCTGACTGGGTTATACATAAACTCTTCTGGGACTAAATAAAATACAAACATACATGAAAGGTTTAAGAACAAGGATGTTGAAACTGTTGAAATTAAAAGCATCTTGGTTTTACTCCTAAATCTACAGAAGTACATACAACCGAAATAAAGATAAATGATATTCAGAGCTGAGTCATTCTATCCATTGGTTTCTGAGCTGTAAAGCACATTGTGGTTGTTAAGCTTTAACATGTTGAAAAGCTCAAAGGGCCTCCAGCATTTTTAAAACAGAATCTCTTTGTGTTTCGATCTCACTCATGACTTCTCACCACCTTACCGTCATTTACTCGATAACACAAGTTACACTTCCATCTCCTCTGGTCCAGGAAGGAGACAAAGGGGTTGATATAGGTTCTGCACGACCGACACCTGACTATGGTGCTGGATGTCACCACAGGAAGTTGCTGCATTAATTAAAACACAGAAAACAACAAAAATAATTTAGCTCTTTGACATTTGCTCCATCACAAGCTATAAGACATCAGTGTCTTCAATTAATGAAATAGCGTAGCCTAAAAAATGGCCATCATTGACGACTTTTGACCAGCACTCCACTTAAACCTCTAAACAATCCCCCCCTCTCAGCTTATTAATTTGTAAATTATTTTCCTCAATTTAGTCAGGCATGATGAAAGTCAACCAAAGCTATGGTGAAGTCTGTGATTGTTCAAGATTTTGAGGAATGCATATATAGTATTTGATCCCAACATTTATTGATGTGAATCTGTAGCTTAAAGGAATAATGGTTTCTTAAATGGGCTCTGAGTCACAAATATAAGGTGCAGATGCAGTCAGAACATAATGTGTTAATGTGTAGACAGATCCTCCTTCATTTTACTGCCACTAATATAGATCATTTCCAGACTATTGGGTCTGCAGCCCTTTATCCTAGTAAAGCAGACCATCCAAAGAAGCTTCAAAGTGTAAAGGTGATTAGGCAGAGCAATTATTTTAGCATTAAAGGTTTTGCTCCTCCCCTACAAAGTGCTTACAGCACAGGTGGATTTTGACCAGTGGAAAACAGAAGGCTGGGGTCAAAGGTCACATCTACACACTCACTTTTTTTCTTTTTTTTTAAAAGGTAAGGAAAGAACATCTCTCAAATGGTTGCTGATAAGAAACCAATGATTAAAATCTAAAAGATGCAATCACTATGAGCTTCCCTCCTGGATGTTCCTGTGCTGAAGCCAAAAATTCAAAATAAAGGAAAATATCTATTGGAGAGGGGCTGCAGGAAAGGATGGGATACATAAGAAAATGGAATATAGGACTTCAAGAATAACTAACAATAAACTCTCTTGTATATCTTTTCTCCATTCCGAATTCATTGTATGCTAATGATGCATAATATATGTATCATATAAACATGGACCACTGACGTTAGAGGATTTAGGAAGATATTTAATGAAGCCGATATGGTAATAAATCCCAGTAACTGCATTTTTTAAAAATTTATTCAGACAAAATCCTCAAGAACAATCCTCCTCCTCCCCACTTCAAAATATTCATGCCCACTTCCATTAAAAAAAATAAAACTAGCATCAGAAAATCCTCATATTGCGTCATGTGCAAAGCTTAAACTAAAAATCAAAAATGACTTGAGCATGAATCTAATATGCAATTTCTACTTGAACCTATGATGATATTAAAACGCAGGGAGACAGAAACAGGGATTTAGTGATTGTTAAGAAAGAAATAGTCAGTGAGGGTTTCTCTGGTTTGGATCACAGAGTAATTCAATATGGCAGCCGCTCCAGTTAAAGGTTTAGTAAAAACAATGACAGTTTACATTTTCACAAAGTACATGAAAATAAGTTTAAAATGAACACTTAAAAACAAACTATTATTAGATTTAGTATTAAACATAACAGCACAAGTTACCGAGAGGTCTTTAAAGGGGTGGAGCTGCAGACCCAATGGTAATTTAGCCTTATTGAGCAAAGACTGAGTCTGAGGGATGCTGGTCAGCGTACAGCGGAAGACCCTGGAGGGAAAGGAACACAAATATCCGGGTTAAATGCATCAACACAGCGGAAACTCAAACAACTGATTAGTAGTTCTTTTACTTTACCAAACTACAAAAGTGTAACAACTTACTCTGGGCTGCAGTTGAGTTTCTGCAGGTCCTGGGTGAGGCAGGGTGTGGGGGCAGGAACTGGGGTTGGGGGCAGCAGGTTTCTATCCTGTAAAAGGTTGACCACCCTCAGAGCCTCAGGTGTGTTTGACTGGAGGCTCATGGCTGCTAGTGATGGGCTCAGCTGGGCTGGACCTGGACCACCAGGAGGCTGAGAGGGAAAAAAACAAAAACTAACAACTTAGTTCTGTATAAAATCTAGGAATGCACCAATATAAAAATCTGAGCTGATATTCATATCTGCTATTGATATGGTCGATAATTAGAGATGCACAAGTCAGGATTTTGAGGAGTAGAGTGTGCATAAATGATCCCAAAAATCAGAATCTGCTGATCGCAGATCACAACATAATCCATCAAATCTTCATATGCCGTCTCATGTATATCCACATCATGTTATTAGGTATCAAAATTACAGGAGATGAGAAAATATAATGAACTGACCACTGTTTGAGTGAAGGAAGCAACAGAGATGAGCTTTTTTTTTTTTTTAAACAAAAATAAAGCGAGGGAAAACAAATTTGACAAAGGATGAAGCAGGATCCTCTTTAAATAAAGCCAATTTAATTTAGCCCCAAGACTGTTACATCATCAAACGTCAAGCATAGATGCATACCAGCAGTGGCCTTCTCTACCTGAAGGCTCCTCTGTTCCCCTGTTGTCATACCAGCAGTTTTCCTCTAAAGGTTATCCTAGACTAGCCTCATTCTCCCTGGCTGGCTTCTCCAAAATACTGCTGTCTGACTCCGCAGTAGCTTCTCTCTGACCCTCAGCTTTCCGTTTCCTCGGCTGACTTTTTCAGTCTCTCGCCTTGCTCCTTAGATCCACCGCAGTTAGCCTACTTAGCCCCGGTCAGCTGTAGCCTCTCCTCTCCATGGCACCCTTTCCCTGGTGGACTTATCCAAACTCCCGCTGTGCTCCTCAGCTCTCCTCTTGAGCTTCCTTATCTCCTCACACTGGTGCGCTGTCTGCTGTCTACATGCTCCTACAATCTACCGCTCTGCTTCCTTAGCGATCATCATTTGTTTTACTTACTGAAACCCATATCAATATATATCGATATATCGAGCCTCCCTAATAAAATCTGTTTCTTTGTTTAAGGATATATAAATCAGCAAAAGCATTTATGATTAAATATTATGCTTATGAAGGTGGGATTGTCTGTATTCTCTTACCTGTTGGTATGGCTGAGGTCCTTGAGTATAAGGCTGCTGGGCAGCTTGAACTGACGGATGAAAGCCGGAGGCGCCAGGGGGAGCTGAGGTGTTTTGGTACCCAGGAGGGAGGGAGGGGTAGTGACCCAAGTGTCGACCAGGTGGGCCAGGCTGAGTCGGACCAGCTAAAAGGAGCAAAATGTTTATTTCAGAACTCAATCATTCTGAAGAACAGTGGAAACAAACAACACTGAGGAAACTGATAAGACAACGTAAATCTGCCCATTAATGCAGTGTGGCAGCTCACCTATAGAAATGACTGGCTGCCTTTGGAGAAGCTGTGTAATAGCTGCTCTTTATTAGAAGCATTTATTAACAGTAATGATCATTTGGTTTCAAAAGCAGGTGAATAGAAAAGGCCCTTTTACACGTAAAACAGTCAAATTTTTCCTGTTTTACCTGACATTACAAACTTTATAAAGCCTAAAAGTGAATGTTGTTTATGCAACAGAAATCCATCTGGCAGAAAAAGCCTTACCCATTCTGTTGTCAACCTGATTATAGCTGTTTGGTGCCTGTGGGCCATTCCCTGCCACATTTCCTATAAGAAAAAAAATTTGTAATTTGATCTGTTAGAAACGTTGATATTCATAATCCAGTAAGGAAACAAGAAGCAATGAAAGCTGCATGTGGACACAAGAGGGCTACTTGAATAAAGTAATGACAATGACCTGGAAAACTATGGAAACCAGCTGGTCTATATGTGTTTATTCAAAGAGAGACACTGGAAGTCCAAAACAGTGGAATTACAGAAAAGACTCAGGGGACAAACAAAACAATATGCAATTATGAGCTCTGCCTAAAGGTTAACCAACAGGATAATGGATGAAAGAAGAGGATCGCTGAAAAACACCACATAAAGAGGCGGGATCTTTAGCACAGCACTGACAGAACTTTAAACGGGTAAATGACAGTTGATAAGTTGGCCACACCTGGACATTCAACATCTCCTTCCTGGAAGTCGGGCTCAGTGGGAGAAAGAGCGCTGTTGCCAGCGTCCCAGCACTGAGCTGGCAAGGATGAGAATGAGACGAAGAGAGGGGAAAACAGAAGAGGGAACATCAGAACAGAGGTGGATTTCTTGAGCTCTTCCCACACTGTGGGATTCTAGCGGTCTGGTAGAATTACTGCGTGACACACTATACGACGTGGAATTATGCTTCTTTGGCACAATGTCAGATTAAATATGTGCAGATACTTATGACATTATGCAACTTCATCGATGTGGGCTTAGACCCTCAAGCAAAAAAACTAAATCCTCTGTTCAGCTGCATCTTCATTCCCAAATCCTCCCAAAACATAACTACAATAGAATAAGCTCAGTAATAATTATTCAAACAATACATTTTTGTTCTTTAGGATAAATTATAATTAATGTTCATTAGAATAAAAAAAAACAACAAAAAAATCCCACAAAAATATCAATTTCCAACCTAAATAATTCACCAGTCATCATATTGACGACAGTCAACAGGTATAAAAGCAGTCAGCAGTTTGTGATCAGTGTGTAATCTGAAGATGCACCTGCTTGCTGCTGTGGTTGATGCTTCGTGTCACAGAGCAAACAGGACAGGCTCTTCATGACATGAATGGATTCAGAAATCCAAAACATATGACCTTTTTATAATGTTGTTGGGGAACTGTTTGAAAAACTCAGAGCCTCTCACGCTCCTCTTACCAAAACGCCCCCTTTCTAAGAGTTTGTGATCCTGTGTTGCAGATGATTCTCATAGTGGATAAATAAAAGAGTATGCATAAATAGAGTGGATGAATAAAAGAGTGAGTGCTGGTTTCTGCACATGATCTTTTCTGTGGATCATAAAATGTCCTGGAAATGGATTAGCTAGATAGGCTGATCTCATGCAGGCAGCAGCTGTGTCTTTATTGGGTGAATATGTAAGTTATAGCATATATATGTTAAATGTATAGAAAATTACAGATGATCAAAATGAAACCCTAAAATGCATATGTAATGCATTTGATTTATTTCAATTATCAATTAAAGCTGCCAGACTTTTGGGTCGTCTTTCTGCCTAAGACTAAAACACTCATCTTTACAAAATATCTTAAAACTACTTACTGCAGATTCATTATTGGATTTAGGCTTGCATTTTAAGCGACCCATTCTAAAATGAATGGGCAACTGTAACATGAATCTTAAAGGCTATGGCTCCAAAACTCTGGCACATATTCAACTGTGGCTACCTGAACCATATTAACCAATAAGACTAGATTTTAGTATTTTTGAAACCTAAATATAAGCAATCCTTAAAAATATCTAAGAGCATTTCTTACTTCATGCTATGACAACACTATTTTTAAAGGTTTTGCACTCTTCATTTGAGGGTTGTTTTTATATATTTAATAAAGTAACTAAAAACAAATCCACCTAAAACTCCTTTGTTTACCCCCCTGCGTCTATAACTTTTCTTTTAAACAGATCTTTCTGAGCCATGTCTTTAAAGTTTAAATCAATAAAACTTTAGCTTTAACTCAAAAGAGATGGAGAACTTTCAGGAACGTGTAGTGCTGAACCAAACAAAAGTAAACTGGTGGTACCTTTTAAAGCAAGACAAAGAAATTCAAGGACTAGCTTGTTGCTATATTAAGTAGTTTGACTACCTGCTATTATCATTAGAAGCGAATATTTATTTCTCTGCCTTAGGGTTACTAAAGTACATTTAAATTTGTGTTTTAAAATGATTAATAGAGATTTTAAATTTGTTATTTTATTTTTAAACTAAAGTATTGATGGGCGTGCTTCGATGAGGCAGTGGTTAGCACACACGACCCATGTATGGAGGTCTTAGTGCTCGACACGGCCTACCCAGGTTTGAATCTGACCTGTGGTCCTTTCCCGCATGTCTCTCCCTCTCTCTCATACATCCTTTCCTGTCAGCCTACAGTGAAATTAAAACTGAAGCATCAGTAGCTCTCCCAAATGAATTACTAATTTTAATAATAATAGAAAACCAAATAACACAATACAAAAGACCTGTTTTGAGGACAGTGGTTGAAAGAAAGCTAGTTTATTTACATATATTGATCTAAACCCTCCCACTGTAGCTTTGGCTTAACGTTTATCACTGTCCTACTAGACAGTGAAGTCCACACCAACATGGAGTCTTTTACATCCTCCAACAGGTAGAGTATCTCACAGTATTATCAAATAAAACACAGCCAGATTGAAAAAATATATATATATATAAATAAATATATATAATACAAAACCTACCATCTGCTTTGGGAGGAGGAGGCGTGCCACTGGTTACTGGGGGTCCAGTGGGGGGTGGCGTTGCTTTCATGGCCGGTGGGGGTCCTGTTGGTGGAGGACCATATGCAGGTCTGTTAGGCTGGTATGTGTGCGGGGCCAGCGGGTTCATTGGTGGAGGAGCAGAGCCTGATAAAAAGGAGAATATTCAAGGGCTTATTCTTTACGACTAAGGTATTTTGTTTATTTAGAAAAAAGAAACATGACTGATATTCATCAACATATAAATAATTGTTAAACATAACCTATTTTAGAGATTGTACATCAGAGAGAAATCATCTCTATCTCCAGTGTGCATCTGTACTATGTTCAAGACAGATATGAGACCTTAGGGGTGAGGTAACTATAGAGGCTGTGAGAGGAGGTGACAGCAGCTGACGGCACAACTAATCCACAATGAAATAATGTCAGAACAGCAAGAACTCCATCCAACCACCTTCAAGACTTGAACATCAAATAATATCAACCCCAGATGATAGGGTTTAACGAGACCCTTTTCAGCTGCATAAAACTACAGCTTATTCTGTGAATGGCATCCAAAGAAGAATTAAATGAAAGGAAATATTCAGACTGCAAAATACTGGAATGAAGCAGAGTTGGGACAGTATAACCATATTAATAATCCTCCTAATTAAAAGCACACTATTTTCTTTTAATTAGACACATAAAACAGGCAAAACACTTTATCAACTTAAATCAGATCACATGAAAATAAAAAATTGACCCAAGTTGGCAAAGTAATACATTTTAAAGCACTGTGGCTGGGCTTTCGGTCAGTTTTTGCTGTAAAGGAATACCATATTTCTCAAACAATTGTTGCTTGTACGTTATGAGCAGCGTGTTTGTTAAACATGTCTATATCAGGAGGCACAGGAGCAGGTGGCCTGAGGTATTTATTGCTATATCAGCTTAATAGGAGTGAGTCCCGCTATCCTCACAACTCTGCAGGAGTTTAAAGGATGCAGATATTTCAGCCACCAAGTTATTACGATACATGAGCTGTAACTAAAGATTATTTTGCAAATCAATGAATCTGTTGATTATTTTTTGATTAATTGACTAATAATCATATGGCAAAAGGTTTCTCAAAGAATACTTTTTGCTAAATTAAACCAAGGGAAAATAAATTTCCACTTGAGGTCTGGATAGAGCATATTGACAGACATCTTAAATGCAAAATGTTCACACGTTTACAATTTTGGTATGATTACTGCTCTAAGTGTGTTGCTCTGTCAGCTAAAGGCATGTTTTCTCTACACTCAAGTTAACGATTATTAAATTACTTAAATAATCAATTAATCAATTAAAGACTAATCCGATTAAAGATACACTTTGGGACTTTCCGTGCATTGCAGCATTAAAAACTACGTCAAAGTTCTTCATAAAGCTTTTTATTTATGTGGGCAAAAATAATGTCTCAAACTTACATATTATGCACGTCATGTTATGACTCGCTACCAATAAAACAATAATTTATTTTTTTGGTTCCTAATTTCCTATTTTTCTAACCCTTTTCAATGTCAGCACTATAAAACATTTATCATGATTATATGGAGCAGAAGCTGAAAATTAAAACTTGTCCTTTTGGGTTTTTTTTTTTATATGAGACGTATTTTCAAAGATCAGGTTGGAAAGAACAAATGTCCAACAGTAACTTTGAACAGAGAGAATAAATGGAAGTGTGTGACTGGAAAGGAGCCAGAGGAGATGACAGCAGCCAGCCAACATGTTGGATGTTGGAGCAGGGGTCCAACGTCCAGCTCCAACGTAACAGGACTGCAGATATGCATATCTTCAGCACATGGAGGTGAATGGAAGTAATTTAAGAGCTAAGTCATCATTGTATTCATGATGCCGAGGTTGCGAAGTGCATCAGTGAAGCAGATAATATAGAACGTTATTTTATAGAAAACTATTGTGATTATCCATCAATAATTACTCATGAGCTCACTGGTTTGATTTTACACCAGCTGATAATTTGCCTTTAGTTATATAACAGACTTATTTCATAACTTCATGCTTATCTCTGAGCTGGAATGTGTTGTTTTGAGGGCATGCAGAAATTGCTTTGAGTTAAACATGTAACCAGGTGAAAGCTTGGATGGAACGACAGATCAGCTGGAGGTAATGGGAGTGCTTTTTGTTCCTACCTGGCTGAGGGTATCCGTGTATAGAAGTGGGGGGGGCTCCTGGACCTGAGGGCTGGGCGGCACTATGGGACAAGTGGGGTGGTGGGGCAGAGCTGAAAGGAGCCGACGCCGGTGGCAACGGTGCAGCCAAGCTTGCAGCTGGATTCACATGATTGGGAACAGGGCCCCTGGGAGGTGTGCTCAGAGGGGAGGCTGGCCCCATGGCTGGAGGAGCTGCATTATACTGCCATGCAGGAGCCACTGGCTGTGGAGGGTTTGAGTAGTAGCTGGTAGAAGGAGGAGGTGGTGTTGCCTTTGCCGGAGGCAACCTGGGAACAGGGCTGGCAGACTGAGGAGGGGTGTTGGGTGGGTGACCTCCCATTTGAGGCCTAGACAACATTGGCTGTCCTGGAGCAGAGGGATAGGAACTGAGCTGTGGGCCAGGCTGATAAGAACTAACAGGGGGAGTGGGCTGATACTGTCCAAAGGTGTGAATGCCAGGACCAGGGGGTACAGGACCTTTGGCCTGCATTGGATGATAGGCTGGCTGATGGTTCATGCCATATCCCAACCCTGGCGGCTGCTGCAGAGCGACTGGATTCTGTGATGGACCTGTAAACCGAAAGAAAAATAAAGAGATTTTAGAGAATATACTCAACCTTATCATACGTTTCTTTTTTTAAAAACAAAACAAGCACCAGTTTTTAAAAAAAAATCCTACAATTGATGAGACTGTAACTATCTGAGCTTCGCCTTTAAAGCGTCTCTGTCTTTAAGGATAAAGTCATTTGTCTAAATCTTCAGTAACCGATACTGAAATCTGCCGCTCCCTCGAATAAAGTTTGGTAAAGCTAAAACTCATGACATTTCTAAGTGATTTGGAAGACAAAAAGAAAGGGGGCAAACAAATTTCACCCTACGATCCCTCATGAAAATAGTCAAATTATAATTTTTAAACATGTCCTTTAGAAAGTCAATCATTTATTACCAGATGTAGTTACCAAGAGTGAAAGAGCCTGTAGACATAAGCACAGAAGTAGTGACGCCACCCAGGGAGAACCAACAGATCCATATAACTTATAACCAAAAAAACAGAAAATTACGTTGATAAGCTTAGGAGATAATTACCACAAAAATGAAAAGGTTTTCACAAAAGGTAAGCTAGTATTTAAATGATTAAAAATACAATATTTTTTGCAAGATTATCACTGATGCATTCTCTAAACCGTAAAAGTCTTACTGTAGCATAGATAATATTGGAACACAGCAAGATTTCTAAAAGGATAATATCGAGGGTTTGGAGCCAGAGGGGCGTAAGTGGCATTTTGGTCAAAAATGAGTTCTATATATCAAATGAAAGGTCTTGATTAGCTCCATCTAGTGGTGCCAAAGATACAAATCAGAAATGAATCTGTATTGAATAAAACAATAAAACAACAAAGACCTTACCAAAAAGGTGGAGTACTGTTTGGAGCCAGAAGGGCGTATGTACATATACGCCCTTGTGGCTCTGAGTAATACCAGACCCTGCAGTGCATTTCAGAGTCAAAAGGGCGTAACACAAGTGGTGCCCAGTGCTAAAATGGGTGACAGAACTGCAGACATGCAAGAACTGACTGAGGCAGAAAAGATTTTGATCAGTATAATAAGGGAAAGTGATGAAGTTGAAGATGAAGCTTCAGAGATTGCTCTTCATTTCAGTGATGGAGGTAAGATACAAAAACTACTAGAGACAGAGAAATGTTGAAAATTGGAAGAGAAACAAGCACAAAAGACTAAGAAATTCAGGGAAAAGTTACATAAATTCAAGAGGGTTGCCTGTTCAAGGAAGGAGGATGAGAGAAAAGAATTGCGCTTCCTGCCGCTACAAATGCAATGCAAACTTTCCAGAAGAAGTGCGACAAAGCATCTTTGAGTGCTATTGGCAGATGGGTGATTCCGCAAGGCAGAGAGACTACATCCTCAACCATGTAATCAAGGGAGAAAAAAGAAACAAGGAAAAGGTGTCAAGGAGAAGTAATTCCTTTGAGTATTACTTAACATCCAATGGGCAGCAGATTAGAGTATGCAAGGATTTCTTTTTGAAGACCCTTGATATTTCAGAGAAGTTTGCACGATCAGCAGGCGCCCTCACACACAGTGATTTGGGAATGACCCCTACAAGCAAGAAAGGACGCCATGCACCGCATAACAAAATCCCAGAAAGCAGCAAAGAAAAGATCAGAGAACACATCCGCTCATTTCCCACACTTGAATCTCACTACTCCAGAAAAGACACAAGCAAGCTGTATCTGCAAGGTTCTCTAAATCTCATGAAAATGTATGACTTGTATAAAGAGAAATGTGGAGAGTGGAACATCCAACCAGAAAAGCTTAGTATGTATAGGTCAGTGTTTGACAAGGAGTTTAACATGGCCTTCCATACTCCTAAAAAAGACGCATGCAAATACTGCGAGTGGTATAAACGTCTAGAAGACCACGAAAAAACAAAGCACAGTGAGGAATACAATGCCCACCAATTAAGAAAGACCAAGGCAAGAGAACAGAAAGAAACTGATAAAAACAGAGCAAAAGAAGATGAATCATGCAAGGCTGTCACCTTTGACCTTGAGCAAGTCTTGACAACTCCATGGAGTAATGTGAGTAGCCTGTTTTACTCACGAAAGTTGAGTACATACAACCTCACCGTGTATGACATGGGCTGTAAGGATGTTGACTGCTACATGTGGCATGAGGGGGAAGGTGGCCGTGGATCTTCTGAGATCAGCACATGTGTTCACATGTACCTTAAAGGACTTAGTCCTCAAGTGAAACATGTTGTTCTGTACTCAGACACTTGTGGGGGACAGAACAGAAATGCAGCCTTCAGCACTATGTGCTTGCATGCTGTGAGCTCGCTGCCTCTCTCAACAATTGACCACAAGTTCATGGAGTCGGGGCAAAGCCAAATGGAATGCGACAGTGTGCATGCCGCAGTAGAAACTGCAAGGCGCAAAGTGTGCATCTACTCCCCTGATGGGTATTACACACTGGTGAGGATGGCAAGGCAGGGAAACCCATACCGTGTGAATGAGCTTCTGCATAAGGATTTCCTTGATTTCAAATCCCTCTCCAACCTCACAGTGAAGAACAGATCAAAAGATGAGGAGGGACAAGCTGTCCATTAGCAGAAGATAAAGTGGTTCCGCTACACGAAAGAAGACCCGAAGACAATCTACTTCAAGTATGATGTCACTGCCCCAACTTTCAAAAAGATGATGGTACGCCTACCAACCAGAGCCACAAGCACCATACAATCACCAAGCTCACTGTATGAAAGCCCCCCAGGCATAAATGCCTTGAAAAAAAAGGATCTCCTCACCCTTTGCACCAATGGGAGTATTCCTAATTACTATGCAGAGTTTTACAACTCCCTGAAAGTAGTAGGCACTGATAGTACAGATGTGTAGTTGACGAGTGGAATGTGTAAACATGACGCATTAAATTAAATGTTAGAGTTAAAGAACTTAAATGTTAAATGTCAAAAATTAAATGTCAAAGTTTTACATGTTTAAATGTTTTAAGGTGAACTAACTGGTTAACTGAATAACTGTTTTAAATGAAATACATATTTTTTCTGTCATGACTCAGAATTGAAATAGGTCTATCTCATTTTGGCCACGCCCAGGCTAAATAAATTAAATATTAATAAATGATAATAATAGCAAAAATTATAAAATAAGACTGTTTTTCTTGTGAATGTCAAGTGTTTGAAGCAGAAGATACGCCTTATTTTCTTTACAAATTCTGTATATGCTTGGTGTCAAAAGGGCGTATCTGCTGTTTTTTACCTATTTTTTATGATTTTGTAATGTTTTACAATATGTTAATTGCTTTAATATATCATAATCTGTTTACTGAACTACTACTTAATACAAGTATGTATGTGGGTGCAATGTTGACGTTGAAGGTTAATAAATACAGTTGATTAAAGTTTGGTCATAATTTTGTTTTCGCTCTCCTGTAAAGTTGGTCAAATGCCACTTACGCCCCTCTGGCTCCAAACCCTCGATATGATAGAATCAAAACTAAAAAAAAAAAAAAAAAAAAGTGAAGATCCTCATTTGTGTAAAAATCCATATAAAGCGTCTCCTTTCCATTTGGCTCTTCTTTAGCTCTACTTCCAGCAGTGGTGCTAATAACAAACACTAGGCCCCTCCCTTCCCTGCAGCCTCACCTGAACTAAACAACAACCTACTGCTGGAAGTTTAAACTCTGCTTAATTTAAAAGTGCAGGTAAAAGAGATCCAAAGTGATCAAGAAAAACAAACAGACGGGAGCAAAGCTGCTGAACGATGCCACGTGCTTGCAATCATTGTGAAAAAGTTAATAAAGCTTCATTATCTTAAACAGTTAAGCAGTTGTAGTGGAACATTGTAGTGGAAAAAGTCACACGTCGTTATCACTTGGTCCTATTTTCTCTCTGTTCGTATCAGTGCGCGCCGTCATTCTGACAGCGAGCTCAACAACAGCCAGATGCATGTCTCGCTCCGCCTAGCTAGGAGCTAGGCGGAGCAATAACGACGTGTGACTTTTTCCACTACAATGTTTTTGGGATGCAAAAATATCGCTCTTTTGAACACATAATGTTTTGGGAAGAGAAACGTTTTATTTCGCTGGGTCTAGCAAACCTGCCGGACTACTTTCGGCTTGACCAAAGCTGGACGAGAACTCTGCTCACAGGATGCTGCCAGGGGTAAGTCAGTGTGATTGCATGACACTGGTGATGGGGATGCCATACAGATTCATGTCAAAAATCCCGAACTATCCCTTTAACATTATAAGCAAACACTATATGTTTAAATAATAGCTTCAAAGCCCCATGACGGGGGCTGTCAGGTCAGATCCGCTTTGTCAAGATGCTATCCTGCTGCACCGGTGATCAATATTTTCTTTCATGGTATTCTTATTGTTAAAAGTTATTTTAAGAAGACTGGTGAACCTTTGTAATAGTGAGAAAACTAAAGTCTGACTGTATAGAACTTAGAATAACAAGCCCTGTCACTGCAAACTGCATATAAGCTAGTTATTAAGATTTGATTGTTTTCAGTGTCTAAAACTGGACGTGGTGTGTAAACTAAAGAGGACCTAACCTTCACCATTCGGTTAAAGATTACAATTGCTTACATTTCTGTTAAGCAGCTGACTGGAGATTTTTGGGCTGCATAAGCTATTATCTAATTGCGTTACCAAATCAAGAACAGAAGGACATAAACATCAGACATTCTGCTTGACAATCTACTACATTTTTTACATCTTATTGTGAAATTCTATTTTAATGTTTTGATTTAAAAAAGTATGCAATGAAACCATGGTTTTCAATTTTATGCTTCTAAAAACATTCAAATCTCATACAAACCCTGACCAATTAAAAATATTCTACACAAACTAGACACAACAAGGTATGCAGCCTAAAAAGAATAAACATTTAAACCAGACAAATTCAAGACTTGGCTTATAAATGCACCATGTTTAAAAATTACAGCAATAAATAGAATTGAATTTAAGAATTCTGCTTATTTACAATTTCAGGGTTAAGCTTTACAAAGTAGGAACCCCAGTCGGCCTCGGCAGATGGCCGCTCACACTGAGCCTGGTTCTGCTGGAGGTTTCTTCCTATTAAAAGGGAGTTTTTCCTCTCCACTTTTGCTACAAGCATGCCTAGTGTGAGGAATCGCATCCCAGTCAATGAGTTGATGCAATCAAGTGGTTTTCCTTAGATAGAAAACTTTGAATCAATTTGACTGCATGATCTGGTGAACTGCAAAGTGCCTTGAGATGACATTTGTTGTATATTGGCGCTATAGTAATAAACTGAATTGAATTGAATGCCTGAAGTCATCAGTGCAAGACAAGTTATTTACATGCGTCAATAAAGGCTGCAGGATACTTATATCTGTTCATACCAAGTGCAAGTAAATTGTTTCTCTTATGTTTTCAAGGAAAAGTGATTAAACTGTGCAAATAATAATTAACCAAAGCAAAGCAGCTTATTTTGGTTTGGGGAAATCACAGCTTTTAAATTATTTGGATCATTCCCAAAGTGCCACATGTACAGTGAAAGGAAGAACACTCACAGCTTGGTCCTGTTTAGCCCTCTAACACTGATGTCAATCCAGCATAGCAAACAAATATTCTGGTAAATTAATTTGAGTTTCGTTATCCTTTAGTCAACAGTGAAAAAAAAAATCACTTTCAAAGACATTTGATGTGAATCTTTTACTCGTTTTCCTCTACGTATGAAAACATTTTAACTTATTTAAAACTTTTTTTCTTTTAGATAATAAATCTACTACGGGTTTACTTTGCATGTAATTAGATCAACTACTGATTTGCCTAGGATACCATGTTGAGTCTGATAACCACCCAGTGCTTTCGTAATGTTATGCCACTTGTGATTTAAAAACCAAAACTAAAGCCAACTCCCTTTAGAAATATTTACCTAAACATACACTTCGGTTTGTGTAACATGAAGCCCATCTTAATATTCATTAAAACAGCTAAAAAGAGTCGAGATTAACCAACGGTTAACCTGACAGCTCATCTTTACCTAGTAAAGCCAGCTAACGGTTAGCCTCCTGACTTCAGCTAACCAGCGTTAGCTCATATGCTACATCGAAACCAACAGCCTTCACACAGGTTTAAGAAGTTGCTCACCATTCGTGTAGGTCTGTGCCGTCCCAGTTCCATTCTGGGAGTTGAACCCGGCGGTTGACATGTTGAAACAGACACCAGAATCTAATTTGGAGGTTCTCGTTTGACTGCCCTGGAAGCTAGCTGACTAGCTCTGACCGTCGCGGAGTAACACTCAAACCTGTGGCTTTGGCGGTGTAGCTCCAAGTAAGTGGTAAAGCCCAAAGCTGAAATCTTGTGTTTACTTTAAATGTCTTGATTGGACGGTTGTTTGCCCTCACAAAGCCATGATTTGTACTCTAGACCCGGTTCGACAACCCACAGGTTAGTGTACGAAGGCCTGCTGAGAGTAATCTTCTCCCCTTTCACCGGAAGTTTGGATCACCCAGCAGGATCAACGTAAAAAATGGTTGGGCATGCGCAGTATGTACACGTGGCATTTCCTCCTGTGCTCATGATTTTTCCAGAGTACCAGAAACAAGACAAGGGAAACAAGGGATGCACAGAAACTGGGATGTGACAAAAATCCTCCACCTGTATGGAGCCAGAAAATGTTTCTAGTTAGCCTTTAAATTATAAAGCCAATTTATAGAAAATCTGACCTTTATGTATCCAAAGCAGTTTTTCCTGTCGAAGAACAATAATAATTAATCCTTCTTTTTCCCCCCAGAAATTATACACTTTAAAGAGGGTTAGAAGCTAAGCCAATTTTTTTAAAAGGTCGAAGTAACTAATCCAATATAGCAGATATAAATGTATTGCTGGAATATAATATAATATCATGATATATATATTTCTGTTCAATTACAATCAATTACATAGACTTACACAGTCTTTTTCTAAACTAACATGAAAACGTAGATAGGTAGACAGACAGACAGATGAATGATAGATAGATGATAGATATATAGACAGACAGACAGATGAATGATAGATGATAGATATATAGACAGACCGATCGATCGATAGATAGATGATAGATATATAGACAGACAGACAGATGATAGATAGATAGATAGATAGATAGATAGATAGATAGATAGATAGATAGATAGATAGATAGATAGATAGATAGATGATAGATAGATAGATAGATAGATAGATAGATAGATAGATAGATAGATAGATAGATAGATAGATAGATAGATAGATAGATAGATAGATAGATAGATAGATAGATAGATAGATAGATTAAGGCGGGAATAATATCACAGACAGATTTTCTCTACATCTGCAAATATTGGGACATTTTATGAGACCCCTACTGTTGCACAACTGATTCTTGAACAAGGAAAACGATAAAAAAGGAGAGAGAATAAATAAGTGATAGAGAAAACTAGGGAAACAGCAATTTATAAAAAAAACAAAAAAGATAATAGTGAAAAAATAAACAACAGCAAAAATAACGCTTACAGATCAAGTAGAGTGTTACCTTTTTATAATACGTTTTAATAGACAGGAACAGAGAAATATATGGACCCAGGTTCCCTAAACTGAATATTCTGGCAGCAAAGGGTCAAACTGTGGGGATCCATATGTTTAAAAAAGAAGTAGATAGACACATTTGGAACATTTGGACACATTTGGAACCTCTTATGAGAGGGTTACATCTCTCCTGGGAGTTTGAGGGTTCTGCGCAGTATCTTGGCTGTTCCTAGGACTGCACTCTTCTGGACAGAGACCTCTGATGTTTTACCTGGAATCTGCTAGCCACTCTCCCAGTTTGGGGGTCACAGCCCCCAGTGCTCCAATTACCACTGGCACCACTGCTGCTCTTACTTTCCACATCTTTTCTAGCTCCTCTTTCAGCCCTTGGTATTTCTCAAGCTTCTTGTGTTCTTTCTTCTTGATGTTGCTGTCGCTTGGGATTGCCACATCTATCACTACTGCCTTCTTCTGCTGTTTGTCGATCAACACAATGTCTGGTTGGTTAGCCATCACCTGTTTGTCAGTATGGATCTTGAAGTCCCATAGGATCTTAGCTCGGTCATTCTCAACTACCTTAGGAGGTGTCTTCAATTTTGACCTTGGGACTTCCAGCCCATACTCATGGCAGGTGTTTCTGTACACTATGACAGCTACCTGGTTGTGGTGTTCCATGTATGCACTTCCTGCCTGCATTTTACACCCTGCTGTTATGTGCTGTATTGTTTCAGAGGCCTCATATATATATATATATATATATATATATATATATATATATATATATATATATATATATATATATATATATATATATATATATATATATATATATATATATATGTGTGTGTGTGTCACCAACGAATCAGGTACATTAATATGATTAAAAACCATATCCAATATTCTTTTCACAACTTCAGTGTTAGATTGTTCAGAACCAATACCGCCCTCAAAAAAATCTGTTAGTTTCCACTTATAGACACCATACCAAATCATTTAAAAATGAGTGTCTATATACTTTGACTTTAACACAGGTAAAACCATAAAATAATGACACAAAAAATCTGAATAAGAAAAGCTGTGATCCAAAGGACTGTACGTAAACATGTTGATTTAAAGGGGGAAAAACACATTTGAAGAGAAAGAATGTCCCAGTACATTCAGAGCGATGAAATGACAAATGAAAAAAAAAAAAAAAAAACTTATCTGGCAAGTGGTATTAAATTTTGCTGTATCTGCATTGACAATGAGTGGGGTGTTGGTTTATTTAATGTGTTCCGTCGGAGCAGTGACAGTGAGACACCGGCAGGAAGCGGCAGGGCAGAGCAGCTCTGGGGAGCAGCAGAACAGCCATTGCAGTGTCGTGGCTCAGTAACAAAATACGAAAGGGAGCTGAGGAAGACCTGGCAGCCACTTTCCCTGTTCCCCCTGGCCGGCAGGTTGATTTACATGATTATTAGAGCGAAGAAACTCTGCGAATAAACCAACATCTAAACAAACGGTAAGTTTTCCATCAATTTATGTCACAACAAAAACGGGTGTTAGTGTTCGGCTTTTTAGCTTGTTACTCCGGTAGCTAATGATGCTACATTAGCATTGCTCTTTTGCTTCGTTTGAACCTATTTAACCTTGATAGGAAGACAAATTATACCCCACTGTGCCCAATAACCGTATGGAACCCTATTTGATCGAGAAACATCTATCTTAGCCTATATTTGCGTGTTTGTAGGTCACGAGAAAACTATTTGTCAAGCTAACCGCTAATTGGCTAGCGCAGCTCGTAGCCGCTCGATGCGACGTCGCCTACAGAATATGACACGTAGCTTGTTCCTAGGTCGGTTAAAACTAAAAAAAAAAACAAAGACGCAGCCTCCACTATTGGCATAGATCTGAAAAAAAATCTAAGATATTAAGCTTTTTTTCGTCACACCTAACGTGTATTACGCTGCATTATGTAATGTTTAGCGCCGCTCCATCTTAGTATAATGTTATGACATTTTTCAAGTATGACAACTTAAACACATTTCATAAATATATTTATATGAGCTCGTGTTTATGTTTTTTGTTTTCTTCTGCTAAGCTCACACTTTCGGCCGTTTATTTAACAATAATGTGAAGTTAGTGCTGTAATCCAACTTGTAACACATGGTAAAAGATGCTGAAACTGTAACATCAAACACAAGCTCATATGCACACCGCTTTTAACTAGTTTTTTTTTTTCTTAAGATGTTGATGTTTTGTTGTGTTTGACAGCTTTAAAAATATATTATAAGTTGATATTACACTGGTATTTATAGTTTGTATAGCAGTAATTTAATGTGAATGGTTTTTATATGCCTTGGTTAGTTTATAGGCTGTCTAGTGTGGAAACTCTTAATTCATTATATTTGTAGTCCTGATTGTAATTTTGTGATCATTACAAATTACGACATCACAAGTGACGCTAGTAAGTTTAAATGTTTTGAATATTTGTTTGGTGTGTGGCTCTTCTGACATTTAGGCCTAAATTTAAGCCCTGGGGTTAAATGTGTTCATCTAAGGCTTTTTCTGTTAATGAAGAAACACTCTTATAGTACCGTCATATGAAACTAGTCGCAGTAACAAGGCTCAAGAGGTCAGGTAAATTCAATCTTCTGTCTTTCAAGTTATTTGGACTTTCCATGCATCCTACTTTTGATTTGCAAAAGCTGTGTGAACTTAAAAAGGAGAGAGTAAATGACAAACTTGAGTCAGTGGATGTTTTTGGAACTAATCACATAAATCACATCAGTTTTACTGTTTATTTTTGTGGTCATTAAGTCATCAGGGCTCATATAAGCTGTATCTGTTCTTTTTTGTGTAGAACATATAGTTCAGGACTGAAAGCATGTTATGGATTTCAGCTTGAATAAAAACTTGAACAGCATATTCAGTCATGGATAAAACGTCCACTGACTGGTATGACATTTGATTTAAACTCAGATAAAACTTTCCGACCACTTAACGTTTCATTCTCAAACACTGATGCATCACACCACTGGCACGGTTGTCTGACAGCAGCTGATCGTGTGTGTGGGTGTGTGTGAGTTTTTTTTTTTTTTTTGTATTTGCCTAATCTTGACCTTTGTCTACTTTATACTTTAGCCCTGGAGTGATTGCATCACTATGTAATTAAGGCAAGAGTTCAACACTGGCTTACCTTGCTAAATGCCTTAATTTCAATCACAGAAGATACGATTTGAAATTATCATTAAGTATTTCTTTGTTTTGTTTTTGTGAGGAATTATATGCTTGTAAAAAAGTTTTTGTGAATTTGTACGGATGCAATAAACATGTTGATCATATACTTTAAGCTTCTATTTTACACAATAATAGCAAGTCTTTTCTTAATACAATTTGGAAATCTTGAAACACTTTGTTTAATTTATGGTGTTTTAAAAGAGTTTGTTTGTCCAGCTTGTGGTTAGTCTATCAACTCCCCTGAAACAGGTTTTCTAGTTTCTAAAGAGAAGCTCATTTTCAAAAGATACAAAAAGCTAATCTTTAGGTGTAGAAACCCTTTCATTGTTCTTATTGATGTCGTTGCAATCACTCTGATAGTCAGATGAAGTGCATTTTCTTTAAGTGGAGCTTGATCTCCTGTTATCTGCTGCTGCAGGTCAGTTATTTCCACTGTAACAAAAAAGAATGTTTGGCTTGCTTATTTCATCAATGGGGAAAAATTGTCCAGGTTTAATTCAATCTACACTTATGTTTATGTCTTTACTCCAACAAATGGTTAACTATTTAAAAATAAATTATGTGGACAAGAGATGTATTTCAGAAGTGGTCTTTTTGAATTTATAATTTTTCTTCTCTGCATTTTCATCACATTCGTACCACTACACTTCAAAGTTACGGATAACTTATAAATAACTTGTGGATGTTGTTGTTTTGTCTTTCAGAATTTAACAGCTCCGGATATGTCATTCCTATTTGATTGGATTTATAGCGGTTTCAATAGCGTACTACAGTTTTTAGGTGAGTGCTGCTGATATCTTTGTTTATAAAACATAAACCAAAGTGTAAAAATCAGTTTACTTTCAGAAAACTAAATGTTTGAAAAACATTTACCCTTACATATTCAGAAAAGATTTTGATGGTTGACTTATACTTTGGCGGTGCTTCTCAAAATATTCCAGATTTTGGTTTCCCTACTCTCAATTCACCAAAGAACTCCTGTGGCCTTCAATAATTTTTTGCTTATAATCTGGTTTGCATTCAGTTTTGCTATAAAAGTTAAACCTTTAGGGAATAACAAGATGATTTGGTAAAAGTCATTAGATGATATTTGACATTTGCACATGTAGTGAGATGCAGCTTTTTCAACAAGTGGTCTGGGATTTGAAATGATGAATATATATTATTAACGTTATTGCAGGTTTTTCTTTATACTTATGTAACTAAAATGAAGAAGAGCTTTAAAAAATTGCTAAATATTTTGTAACATGCATTAAGTGTTTTCAATATTTACAAGTCGGTTTGTTCCTGGAAATCTATTTATGCTGCAATGGAAGTTACTCAAAAGACGGTGTGTGTATGTCCAACTGTCGCCTGAATAATATGTTTGATTTAAAAATCCCAATCTACCATTTTATGACGTTAAAACTAGAATATAAAAATATATAATTGCTCACAAAGGGGAAATAAATGTTTTTGTAGCTCATAGAGTTATTACAGGGGAAAGATTCTTTAGAAATACCCTGAGAGTTTTGTTCCTTTGATTGTAATTTGAATTTCTAACAGATTGTAGATTGACAGCAGAATATCTCTTAAAGCGTACAACTAGGTCTTCTCTCCAGAGTGCACTGTTCTAGTTTCAGTGTCAAAGACACACGTAGTTTTTGTTCCTGTTCTCCCAGTTTGACAGGTCGCACAGAGCCACTGAGTAATGGTGACGTTTAGCAAAGCTGACTCAGTCAGAAATCTTTTAAATCCGCTCAGTTTCACTGTACTTACTCAGAATTTGTACTTATTGAACCCAAGATTAAGTTGAGTAATGAGTGGCCTCAGTTTGCACATCTCTTGTGGTTTCTTCAGTAATCTTCCCATGTTAGAGAACTGTCAAAATCTTTTCTCATGTAAACTCCAGAAGCAGAGGAGGCGTTTACTTTTCGAAGCGTTACTCGTGCCAGCAGAGGAAGCTGTGAAGTAGCAAACTCATTAGCATGCTGACAGGCTCTTTGTCAACGGTTTCTCCAAAAATATCTGCTCCTTCAGAAATCAGCTGCTGCTAATTCAAAAGAACTGGCAGAGATGAGTCTCTGTAACACTTAGCTCGGCGTTTTACATTCAGCTTCTGTCCAGCTTTCCTTTTATTTGTAGCATTGCATAGCTTTTCTTTCTATGCTTTTAACATGAATAAGCTAGAATACTATATGTATTTATGAGATCAAATCCAAGTTAAACAAATATTGATTTCTTTTAAATGAAGGTTTAACTCATTGTGTGTCTTTAGCTTTTGTAATCTAGCAGACCTCTTTTCTTTTAGATATTTTGTATTATATCTTCATAATCTAAATGGTTCTAATTTTAGGACTGTACAAGAAATCCGGCAAGTTAGTATTTCTTGGCCTGGACAATGCTGGCAAAACAACGCTACTGCACATGCTCAAAGATGACAGATTGGGACAGCATGTGCCAACTTTACACCCCAGTGAGTTATTGCCACCTTCTCACACTTGCACGTCCTCCCATGCACACTTAGCTATGTGTGGAAAGATTATCCATGCAGTTGATAAATTAAAAGTAAAATGCAGCAGGGTGAATCTGGGCTACAACCTCACTCATAAATGTTTCTTCTTTTTTTTTCTCAGCATCAGAGGAGCTGACGATTGCTGGCATGACATTCACCACCTTTGACCTTGGAGGACATGCACAAGGTTTGTTTCTCTCTCTTTTTCTTTTTTATATAATTAAAATTTTGTACATTTTATGGTACCCAAAGAAGCTGTTTGAAGATAAGTTGATCAGCTAAAATAAATGTTTATTTTGTTGGCGCAGCCCGGAGAGTGTGGAAAAACTACCTCCCTGCCATCAATGGTATCGTCTTCCTTGTGGATTGTGCAGACCTTCAGAGATTGGCTGAATCAAAAACAGAACTTGATGTAAGTATGTACTAGCAATTCCTTGTTTTGTCATTAGGGTTGGAAATAAAGCTTAAAAGTAACCTGAAAAGTAAGTAACCAGGAACTTTCAGTGAATCTGTTTAAATTCATTTGGGATTTTAGCAACTTGTTTTGATGGGTTTGAAAACGGAACTTAATCATTTTTAGTGTGATTTCAATAAAACAACTCTGAGGGTTAATATAATCTGACAAAACTCCATTTTTAATATTCATTAATCAAACTTGCTCCTCTCACTTGTTCTTTCTCGTCTTTACTAGGCATTAATGACAGATGAGACCATTGGAAACGTGCCTATCTTAATCCTTGGCAACAAAATTGACAGGCCTGAAGCTGTGAGTGAGGAGAAGCTGAGGGAATATTTTGGATTATACGGACAGACGACAGGCAAGGTAAGTAAACCAAGAATAACTATTGGTACCCAGCTTTTGCTTTTTTAAGTTTGTAAGATTAAAACAAATCTTAAATTACTTTTTAATCGCTGACCTGAA
Organism: Cyprinodon tularosa; assembly: GCF_016077235.1. Lineage (NCBI taxonomy): Eukaryota > Metazoa > Chordata > Actinopteri > Cyprinodontiformes > Cyprinodontidae > Cyprinodon > Cyprinodon tularosa. The sequence goes on along the minus strand of NW_024038987.1, from coordinate 130,731 downwards.
CTACAGGAAGGCCCTATGACCCTTTTAAATAGGTATCAGCTCTGTTAGCCTAGTTTCACTAGGTTATTACTCTCTCTGTATGGCTGGTTTTCCTTTACAATTCAGTACCACTGCAGTGTGACCATCGTCTGTTTGACACAAACTTAAAGCAACAGTGGAGGGCATTCTACACTGTTAAGAATTTGTATTCATACTCATCTTAAAAGAAGGCTACAGGTGACAAGATAAAGAACTGGATCAGTAGGAGAGGGGAACCATTGAGCGGTATAAATCTGAAAGGTGTAATTAGAAGTAAACTACCTAATGCTAGCTTGCTATGATCACTGTACACAAAATAAGCTAGGCATGTAGTGATTTAGAGGTTGAAGGATTTAGTTAGTGTAACATCAATCCCGACTAACATATATTTGCAACCTACAACTCTGCTCCCTAGTGAATTGGTGAACAGCAGTCTTCTGATGTCTTATTTTGAACTCGACTCTGTAGGTTTTGACCTACATTTAAGCAGGTGCTAAAACTAGGAACCGTTCAATTTAATCATTGCTACTGGAAGAGCAAAAATTTGAAATAAATATATTCAAAATGGTGGAGTCTTCATTGGTTAAAGGTCATAGCTCCAACTTTTTCATCAAAACCATGAAATTATTTGTTTTGCAAAGCAGATGCAGGGAGAAAAACCAACATGGCGGATGGTAATGAGGAGAGAGCAATCGCTGTTTTTGAACTTCTTGAAACGATTGAGTTGTTAATGTTCTGGATCCAGTTGGAAGAGAAATGAAAAATCATGAGATGTGCCTTAGCACTACCACCAATGTTTACTTCCTTAAACAAAGGGCACGCTTGCTACTTGTGATGTCATCGCGTCCTCTACTATACTTACGCCGTATGAATGCAGTTCAAAGAGGAGATCAAATACAGGTAGCATATGTTTGGAAATGTGAACGACCACACAAAAAAATCGGAATTGAGAATAAAGTCCTGCAGTGTGAATGTAGCCATAATCTTTAATGTCTCTGAAACAAATACAGCATGACGATAATTTGAACTGCACAAACCATTCAGTCTATTTGCCGATTTTTAAGTTCATCATGGGCAGGGTGCCAGCTTCAGTTTTCTTCTAGTACTGTGCTTTGAGTTTTGTATTTCTATCATTTATAGGTTAAAGCTTTGCATTGTAGGATTTAGAATTTTTCTAAAATGTTGTTCTTTGGTCATGCAGTTGTTTCCTCGTATGGATAGGTCCTAAGGAATTAAATTACTTCATTTACAAGTAACTATGTTTGTTGGGAAAAAAAGCATCACTATAAAACAGAATTTTAGAACGAGTATATTAAGAATAGCTTAATTTGTTTTTTTCCCCTCTTCTCTTCCCAGGGCAATGTCCCTTTGAAGGAGCTGAACACAAGACCACTGGAGGTGTTCATGTGCAGCGTGTTGAAGAGGCAGGGCTACGGCGAAGGCTTCCGCTGGCTTTCCCAGTACATCGACTAAAGAGGCCCAGTCCCACAACTCTCCGCCATCTGCGACACTACCGTCTAGGGGGCGCCAAAACCAGCCAATCAAGACGCCCATCATTACCATCGTTACCATCATACTCAGCCTCATGTTCGGTTAATCAAGTCTGCCTCCGCCTTCAGAGAAACCAGTACGACTCGATCCCAATAGACTTTTATTGGTCGAACATTTGGTTCCGCACTTACTGCGTTCATACATGTTTGCGCACATTCATCTTTTTCTTTTTTCTCCAACAGCAAAGGGGTTCCCGCTCAAATGGTAGAATCTTTTCTATAACATGTCTGTCATTCGCTGTCCTGTCCCTCCTCTTCCTCGCTGCCATTTGTCAAGTGTGATGATAGACTCATGAAATTAATCTCTGTATGATTCTATTGGTAAATCAGCCACCTTCCCCCTTGTTCAGCTCCTCTGGAGCAAATGAGAGACAGCTATTTAGTTGAATACATAGCAGTACACTTTTTTTTTAACAGATAGTTCATTCCACATTGTATTTAATCAGTGTTTTTGCTTTGACTTGTTTTCTTTCTTTTCCCTCTTTTCAATATGGTTTGGGTAAAAGAAGATGCAACCACAGCCCTTACCATCACACATTTGGCCGTTTCACCTGTGTATATTAGTGTATCATAAATTAGATTCATATCTTTTAGTGGAAGTTGACAAAGGTTTGTTTCAAGCTTCTTTCTGAACCACAGAACAGCTCTGAATGGGTCCAAATTGTGGGCTACCTTTTTAACAAGGACCATTAGGTTGCAATCCTACTAAAAAGGGGAGGGGGGGTGTTTTCTCGTTTTAAATAGGAAATTAAACTGGCTACAACTCTGGCAACGTTTGATAAAATTATGTAGATATCACAAGGGTCAGCTGACCTAAAGACAGATATTTAAAGTACTTAAAACTTTGCAATAAACGGGCTGATTATAACCTGCCATAAGACATGCGGGGAGGAATAAACAGACAGTGGTTAAAAAATTAGGCAATAGTAGAAGTCATGCAGAAAATGAGACCGTTTAACAGGGTGAATTTAGTGACCAAGTGAACACAGCAGAGACTGGTAGGCCTAGGACACCTCTAACAAAGGGACCATATATTATATATATGAAATGTACACAAACATCGTACATGGATTTTCTACTTCTAAGTGGTATCCTTTGGAATATGTGCATTAACAGGAACTATTATGCATGCCTTGTTCTTTTGATTATTTTCAAGGACCATTGACTATAAGAGGGGAGACGATGCCAAAATTACCAACTAGAGATGATTGTCATGTTTTCTTTTTTTTGTTTTTGTTTGTTTTTTTAAGGAAACAATGGATATGTGCATAATATACTTTAATCTGTCTCTGTCCTTGTGTCTCTTTCATTCCCTCAAGACTAAGAAATGAGCTGTTCCAACATTGATGGGACTTGCTGTTTGCATCATTAAAGAAAATGTAATAAATGTTTGCAATGAATGATCGGCCCAATTAATCTTACTTTTATTTGCATCATTCTAAGCAATTAAAATACCTTGCAGAATTAAAATGGGATAAAAAAAGAACTTCCACATACACAATGAATCTGTCAAATGCAGTAATAGCAAATGAGCCCAACTGTAAAGGGAACTACATGATTCGGTTTTTTTACAAAATAGAATCTTATGTGAAAAATAATTAAATTAGAAAAGCATGCTGAAAATACTGAGTATTAGATTAAATATTTGATTTTTTTCTCAATTCTAATGTTCAAACTTGATTTTCACACAGTACCTTCAATACAGTTCCAGGCTTTCAAATTGTCATTTATTAGGGGAAAACCATCTAAACTGATGTTTCCCCCTTACAAATATTTTTCAAAACTGACATAATTTTGATAAGTCATAGTGAAGACTGATGACTGGGAAACTAATACCTGTGTGACAACATGAAGTAGGCTGAAAGATTAAAGTTTCCTGCACAATGTGGTACAGTGTTACCAAAAAGATACTAAACCACCTGTTAAGGACGGTGGTGGTGTAATTATCTTGGTCTGCTTTGCGTTTTTTTTCTTCTTTTTTTTTTTTGCATTCTTTTGCATCAGGCCAATATTTAATGAAGTCATGATTTCTCCTCTAGTGGAACGTCCTGAAGAAGGGATGATACCCTGCTCACATTTCATGATAAGTTCAAACATACTTGGAGGTTATTAAACAATGGTTCAGAACTTGCCATCAATACATAATCTTCCCTGAAAAGGGCTTATGAAATAGCTTAGAGTTTAAGAGGCTGTGGCATAATCATATGTTTGAGCTGGTTTCAATCATTTGTTGGTAATGGATGTTGCCAAGAATACTTCTTAGGTTTAGGGGAGCACTTGCTTTTTAACAAGTCTAGGTTGATTTGGATAGCTTTTTCCTTTAATACAAACTGCATTTTAAACATCCTCACATCATCTTTGACATTCAGTTTTGTTTGATCATCTGAAACAATAAAGTGTAGCAAAAAAATAAATTGGTCTGTTAAAGGGATACAAGTTCAAACCAGCCAGATTAGACAGCTGTATGATAGAGAGAATCGGCAACGAGTTTAAACTTTGCATCTTGCTTGTTTAATATATTTAAGGCTATTTCTTATATAATTTAAACCCCAAATTAAATATTACTGCCCATGACTAGAGTCAGGGAAATCTGACGCTGTTGTCTGATCCTGTACGCCACCGGTGTCCAAAAATTTTGTTCCATGGACCAAAATTACTGTTTATTTTTTAAAGCTGCTCCACAAAATATGAGCCTGTAATATTGTAGTAAAGTAAATAAGCACAGTAAATCAATATCTTATACATTTGTTGTTGAATATATATCTAAAAAAAAGTGGCCATACAGCTTGTAAATTATCACCGGTTATCATGTGAAAAATATAAGGGGAAAAAAAAAGATTTTTGCACAAAAGCCAGCATTTGAGTGAAGGTTATTGAATAGAAGTGGTCCTGTTTACTATGAAATGAAATAGAATGTAAAAAGTTGAATGATTAAGAGATTAACGCTTTGTGTTGTAACTCAAATTTCTATTGTAGGAAGAATTTAACCTACCGGTATCTGAAATAATTGGATTGATAGTGGGTTCTCTTAATGTAAAATGAATCAAAAATAAATTATCAATAACAGTGGCTTTGATTCTTTTGTCATTTTGTTATATTTCATGTTCTGCAGCACTATTAGAAAATATCTATGCATTTTACATATATATATATATATATATATATATATATATATATATATATATATATATATATATATATATATATATATATATATATATATATTCTATCATGTATAACAGTGTTATAGTTACACAAAATAACTAAAATACACTTTATTCATTGCATGTGAGCTTAAACACTTTTGAAATATTATGTATTATGTTACATAACGGTGTGTACATTGAGAGGCTGAGTTATGTAATGCTACATGGCAGGAGCAGTGCACAATCTTGCCACTAGGTGGTGCGCAAAACATAGAAAACTGCTTTAAAAAGAATTTATACATTGGTTTACTAAGTTAGTAGGGCTGAAAAGGGTAAAATATTCCAAATGTTACCATAAGGTCAAAAGTGTACCACCAACTGGATGGATTGGATTGTGCTTAGGTAATTTTATTATTATTTTTTTAATTAGGCACAGTTAGTTAATTCCTTCCAGTGAAACAAACTTTGCAAAGGAATTTTTCTAAGTAGTGTATTTTTTCCTTAATGATAGCTGCTATAAAGAGCATTGCAGATGGGGTTTAAAACCCAAAGTGTCACTCTGGGAATTAAAATAAGGCCCTTAACTCCATAACGCTCCCAGTGCGGCAGATCACTGCTCCTTACAAGATTGGTGGACAGATTATCTCATTGTTGGACTACAAGGAGTCTTTCATGGCTTTAAGAGTTTAACTTTTAGAGTAAATGTTTGTATATATGTTTAAAGGTATTGTGGAGGATGTTTGCGAATTTCTGAGAAGACCTGCCCTTTCCACATAAAAAAAACACATGCACAACCCTGTACCTGTTCCTGTTAGGGAATGCTTATTAAGAGAGCATACACAAGCCCATTTCACCTTGTGCACGCTCTGTTTAAAAGTTGCTATTTGCATTGCTCACACAAGCTTACTTTCCAAAAGAAGATTTGTAATTTTTCCACTATGTCAGACTTGTAAGTGAAAGTGGGGGCGAGCACGTAGGACGGCCTTACGTGAACATACCACCAGAATGATTTAAAATTAGGAGAACCACTTATTTTGAAGATCCTCCCATAAAAAGAACATCCTCCATTATACCTTTAATATTTCTGTTTTAATTTTGTACAAATGTTGTTGACTCTCAAATACTCTAAACTCACCTGAAGTCTTGAGCTTTAAGAGTGGAGTCTCTGTCTCAGTTTGTTGCATAGCTTGTAGAAGCAGGAGAGTTGTGCACTACAAGGGAAAGAAAAATGGAATAAACAAATAGAAATAGGTCATTCTATAGCTAAATGGAACACCAGAAAAAATTCTGTACATACAAGCAGTGGCGGGTCTAGACCAAATGTACAAGGGGGCCAGGAGGGGGCCAGGGTGTTTTCATGGGGGCACAGAAAAGCATGAAATAAAAAAACAGGTCAAGGGATTCAAATATATTAAGATAGCTACATGAAGTGAATTTTTTATACATTTAGGTTTAATTAGAATTCTATTATGAGGTCAATATATGTTCATAATTTATATATTTTTGAGTTAATTTAAGTTAAAATTATAATTTTCTATTAAATCTGAATTAGAACCCAAGAAAAACTGATAAATTCACCTGTAAAAATTTAAACAATTTGTTTTGAAAAAAACATTTAGCAGATGAAAACTGGGATCCTATCTCAATACCACTGAAGCTATCAGCTTATTGTTTTTAAATAATTAGTAAAACAGAATTTGTAAAGAAAAAAAATGAATTACTAATTACTGATAGATCCAAAGGACCTATCAGTAATTATGTCTGTTCCAGTGCATATCATCATTAGAATTTCTTTTTAGTATTATGTCTTCAGTACAGGGGCCATAACAGGGGCCAGGACATGATGTACAGGGGCACTGGCCCCGTTGGCCTTTGTCTAGAACTACCCATGCCTACAAGTATGATGCATTTAGCACAAGGTTTTAAAAGAAATTAAAATGAGATAAAATAATGCAGCTAAAAACTAAAAGGTTGGTCATTACTACATAAATCAATTAGAATCTTTTTTTATCAGCTAAATGAAAGATTAAATAAAATGGTATTTTAGTCTAAAAATGGTTTTAATAAAAACTGTCCTCATCATTCATGAACTTTACAAGAACACATTCTATAACAGCTCCTTCTGCTGGATAATGCAACTAAGTTATTTTCATAATTGGCAGGTCATCCAAGCAGCTGCTATCTTAGCATTAATTATCTTCTCATATCCAGCAACTCTCTCTCTCTTTTTTCTTTTTTTTTTTAACAGTGTCCTGTCTGGCAATGTGGCAATAAGAATAATTGTCTTGATGCCAAACAAAGGCCCAACAGATTTTACTTTCACCAGTGGAGCACTACGGCTATTACCATAGTCTTCCGCTTGATTTATGCATATAAATAGCTTTATTATAATTAGGCATGGAGTTTTACAGATTATATGGACACTGCAATGTAGGTAGAACAGGAAAGGAAAAACAGAAAAAAAGGAGAAAAGACAAAAGAAAGAGGAGATAAAAGGGAGATAACGATAAAACATTTTCAGTCTGCTTCATCACCTGCAAAGAGATGTAAAAAGAACAGCACAACCAACGGACATGGTACGAGACATACAATAACGTAACACCTAGATACTATCGCTGAAGTATAAGTAGTATTATTTAATCTGACACGTATTCTGTATTACCTGAAGATAAGGATATGGGCTTTCTTTATAAAAGTGAATCTCTAAGTACTTGGAACCAAGCACCTGTAGAGCCATATCCTGCAACTCTAACTTCAGTACTTGTAGATATAAAGCAAGGATTTTGGACAGGGTGAACTATTACAGCAGTAAAACAAGGATGTAAGGGAAGCATAGTTTGCTGATTTAAGGTTTCGTTTTAAGGGCCTTAGCCTTTTCTGCTTCCTTAAGAGGATAAAAAGAAGACTCAACCACTTTTCCAATCACGAGATGTCCATTTTCATAACTCAGATAAGAAGACATTTTCATCAAAATCGCATACTTTATCATTCTAAATTATAGACATACAACATATACAACAATAGTGCAGTTATTTACCTATTTCTTAATATAACAGCTTAAACACTTCATGTCTCTGTGAGCTTACAAACTCTTACGTAATGGACTGCATGGCACCAACAAGAAATATAATTTCTTGTTTATGCATGCTAAATTGCTCAGCTATTTTCAGGCCTGTTGTTTCCAGAAAGACAAACAAAGAAAACAGCAAAACAAGAACAGAATTTGGATGTGCTGCAGGCTGGGTAATTGAGATGTCAAATATTTCTCTGAGTGCATGAAGGGCCTGCAAGAACGAAGAGCAAAAACACTCCTCTGACACAGAATGGCAGCGAAGCCACAAAACATAACAGGAAATACTTGGAATAACCACATTGTTTTGTTTGTTGAGATAAGCTAGATCAACTTTGAGATAAGAGGAAGAAAATGTGTTTGATCACATTTTTTTTTGAAAATGCTGAAATAATTTAGAAAGAAGAAATAAATGTCATAAATACATTCAGTTTTTCTTCACAATGATCTTGTTTTGAGAATGTAGTAATATTTCACATGTCTTGATATATAACTCCCAACTTAGCAGGTGTAACTGTCAAGACTACTGAACTTAAAGTAAAAAAAACCCAAAATCAATAAAAACCCTGGCATGTGTTTATAAAACTACATTCTTAAAGTAAGGTTATTGGAATAGGATGAGAAGGAAAATAAAGGGGAAAAAAAAATGTTGCTTTTCAGTTTCCGCTGCTTAATACATACAAACTATGAAATCATTTTCACCCCTATAAAAATAAAAATGTACCTCTATCTTCAGCCTTAGCTTCCTAAATGACATTTGACTGTTTTTTTTGGCTAGAGTGAAACTACAAATGTAATAAAAAAAAAACAACTTCTACCTAATGAACCCCAGAGCATGATACAGCCCCTACCATGTCTTCATATTGCTTTCATGATTTTCAGTTTTTTTTTTTTTCAGTTTTTTTTTTTGTTTTTTTTACAATAGTTATTTACAAAAAAAAAGTATATCCCATTATTGTCTCACAATGGGGAAATTCACTCTCTGCATTTAAACCCATCCCTTTGCGGAGCAGTGGGCTGCCATTGTGCGGCGCCCGGGAAGCAGTGTGGGGTTAAGGGTCTTGCTTAAGAACTCAGAGTGGAGGCTGTGGTGAATCAAACCGGGGAACTTGCAACCTTCTCAGAGCACAAGCACACTGTTCTAACCCACTCCCCAATAGTTAACTGAAAAAATTAGCTTCGTATTGTCACACTATTAGAAATGAGTAATTTATTAAGTTTTACGGTGAATTTAAGTTAGATCCAAATGTTTTCATTGCAAAAAAACCCCCCAAACATTATTTGTCTTACAGCCTTTGTGATGAAAATACAGGATATTGGTGAGACAACAAACAACATACAGAAATATTTTCTGCAGCCTCCATTCTTCCCATTAATCAATTTTAGACAAACATCCTATTTTAATATTATAACTACAGTCAGTTATTTTCTCCTATCCATAATTGTCCTCACTGTGCCATCTTGGATATTTAAAGCTGTATTTTCTCTTTGCTCTTGCACAATCAGGTCCTTTTCATCTTTCATAACCTCTCTTCAAAGTATGGCTTTTGCTTAATAATGCAGATCTCAGCAAAATCCTTAAACTGTAGAGTGGAGCTTTATTTCCAGAGATTGACTCTAATTGCTCACATGTGTTACCTTCAAGGTCGAAGAGTAAAACATGCACACTTTTGCAACCAGATTATGTCTTATTTACTTACCAGTAATGGCTTTTTTGGCCCTACTTAACTGTGATAGAACCTACATCCGGCTCTGATGGAAAAAAGCCAGAACAGTAATAAAAATGTAATAATGGAAACATATCCAAAGACTTTTCTGATACCAGAGCTCTCTTTGCTGTAATGTTATCATCACCGCTGTTGATATGTTAAAGAGGCTGTCATAAACTCCTCTCTACAAACAAACATGAGATTTATATGATACATGAGATCTATATATGAATCTAGCGAACTGGAGATTAGTCTATTTTCAGAAAATGAAGTAATAAAACTGAAAATTGTGTTAAAAGGACAAATGACATCCTGAAAACAGATGTGCCACAGCAAAGTTTTAAATTAACTGTATTTATCAGATCAAAGACAGATTCCCCTAAAGGAATAAACTGTTCAAGAGGTTCATCTCCTAAATTTATCATACAAATAGACTCGATACATCTGCCTTTATGGATTAAACATATTATCCCGATACTCAATCTAAAAGTGTCTTCAATATTGTGATATACTAGTATTAATGTCAGATAAGTGCATCTTGTTTTAAAATTAGGGGGGTGTAGAAAGGCCAAGTGGAGCCAGTGGAAAAAATGTTTAAAAGGTCTAGAAATTATTGATGATGGTGCTGGTTTTTTATACTTAGGTTTTATGTCTCAGAAACCAATGTAAAGGGGCAACAATAAATGCAAAATCCTTCTAAATGAAGAATATGTACATTTCATTAAATAAAGCGAAAAAGGGCAACAGTCACAGCCTCATAATTGTCACAAAAAAAAGAAAAAACATCTACCCACTCTTAAAAAAAAAAACTTTGTTCAGTAACATTTTGCTGTAGACCACTTCCTCCAACATGTATTTACATTATATTTAACTTTATCTTAAAAACAAAGGATGCAATTGATACATTAATAACTGAACATAGAATATATTTTTTTATTTCCATGTGGACAATTCTGCAAAATGAAATGGTTACCTGTGACGTCTTAATAGTTTAGTCTTGAGAGATTTTGTTCCAGTTGAAAATTTTTTTTTTGTTTCTAATTAGAGTGTTAAACCAAGAGGTTCTTAAAAATATACATATTTATAGCTAGTTTTAATTTTTTTTGGTGAATAATAGATAGTAAAATAGTAATAATACTAGTAATAATAATAATAATAATAATAATAATAATAATAATAATGAAATAGCATAATAATAATGATACTCTAGGCTGTATGTACTGTTTTTCTGTATATCACTATTCCTCATAGAGATACATCTCTTAAATGAATTAGCCAAATGGAAATTTCTATATTATAGATTGTAATATTACTCTTTGTTTTAATGAAAACATTTGTTTTTAATGAAACGGCCTTTTTCAGTGACCAGGTCAACAAACTCACCCTTACCTTGAGGTAAGAAGTAAAGCTTAACCATCAGACAGAACCATATTTTACCAGCAGAGGGCAGCACAGGAAGGCAGCTGGTAATTACTGCCTTCATCTTGGAGAAAAAATTATCTTACTCATATTTCTTACTCTAGAATCATGATTGCTTGGGTCAAGTTCCTCAGAAAACTCTGTAATAATCTAAATCAGGAACACATGAATATGAATCCAATGGATAAACACCCAATTATAAATGATTTTACCATGCACACAGTCTAATACCTTATCATAACCTCTTGACTTTTTTTTTCTCAAGCTTATAAGTATTCATCTGATAATATAATAACTGTTTAAGATTACTCATACATACACTAACATCTGAAATTAACAAAAGATATGACCCAGTATACAGTCATCCTATTTCAAGATCAAATTTTATTTCTTTTATATCCTTAATAGGTTAACTAACATCAACACTGTTTATTAGCGCTCATGTATAATCTGATTTAAATGAGGGGGAAGGAGGAACATTAGGTTTAATCATTTATCACTTTAATAAAGCTCTGCTATTCTTAACTCACTATTGTTGTGCAATAACAAACATAATTGTGCAAAATAATAATTTGATTTGACTTTAAAGGTAAAGTGGAGGATTTCCATGAATCAAGTATTAACAATACTTTATTTAGTTGTTAATACTAAATAAAAGTATTAACAACTAATTGTTTTTGTACTGGCATTACATCATAGACATCATTACCTATAAGAGGGACTGGTGGGTGTGACATCACTGGTTTTGGTTTCCAACAGGAATGACTAGATTGACATAATGTATATTTAGTTCATGCAAAATAGACCCATGTAAAATTACATAGATTTAAGTTCTTACAGGAACTAAAGCAATTATAAAGCTTTAATTGCTTAAAGAGGGACTGGTGTGAAATCATAGATATCAATTCCTACAGGACGTATAGTAGCAACAAAATAGTTCCTGTAGAAAGGACGGATATCACATGATAGATATTGAGTTCCTCCAGAAAAGACTTGTATGAGATCATAGATTTTTTTTTTTTTTTTTTTTTTCAAAACAAAAAGAAATGCAGTGACACATTAGATATCACTACCATCAGTAGTAACTGGTATCGCAACATAGATGAGACAAGCTACAAAATAGGCTTGTTTGACATCAGAGAAATTAATTCAGTGCATAAGGAGCTAATATAATACCAATCCCTGCAATAGGGTTAAAAGTTACAATTCATAAATGTACTTTCTGCAGAAGGAATTGGTGTGACATCATAGAAATTAATATCTAGAGAACATCAAAGAGCAATAATGAAAACAACCCAAAAGGAGTCTTGTGAGGGATTACTTACTTGAAATATAAAAACTTCCCACAATTTCTACCTTATAGCGCAATACCATTTATTGTGACCATGAATATTTCAGTAATACTCAGGAAATACGAGATCTACAAAGATCTAATAATATCAATTAGAGCAGGCATCTCCAACCTCGGTCCTCGAGGGCCGCTGTCCTGCAGGTTTTAGAGGTTTCCTTGCTCCAGCACAGCTGATTTTAATTGAAAGCTGATTAACAGGCTTTTGGCCCACTGCAATCATTATAATCAGCTGTGCTAAAGCAGGGAAACCTCTTAAACCTGCAGGACAGCGAGCCTCAAGGACCAAGGTTGGGGAAGGCTGAATTAGAGTATAGTCCCAAAATACGGTATAAAAAGTACAATGTGAACTTTAATATCATGACAATCAAAAAAACAGTGATGGTCACCCGACAGCTTGTATCATATGCTGTGATAACATTGTAGTGTATCGAAAAATAATATTTAAAAAATTTAGCTCAGATCGTGTATTATAGTTTTTCCTGTGGCCACAATATAAGGTAACAGCGGAGTCACGTGGGATCGCCGAGCAAGATGGCTGCTCACTAAACTTGTCCGTAAGCCACACCGGAAAAATGTAACTTATCCGTCTCTTATAATTTTGCTTTTTGGAAATCGTCAACAACCAGCCATCATTTTTATTTAATTTTCACCGGGAAATATAGCCTAGCACAATGTCATCCTCGAAATGTTCCAAGGGAACAGGCACGCGTGGGAAGCCTGCCGTGGACAGTGACGTTAGCACTCCACAGAATACGAGCATGGATAAGCTTCTGGCTGAAGTGACTAAAATGGGTACCACGCTCAAAACAGTGGCTACTGATGTGTCAACTATCAAAGAAACGACAACGGAATTGAAAAACGCTGTTAGCGCCATGCAAGTAAGACTGACTGAGGCAGAAACCAGAATATCCGACGCCGAGGACACCGTACAGCAATTGGCCCGCGACCGCGAACTACACAGTCAGCGAATTGATACGCTGTGGAGCCGCATAGAAGATTTAGAGAACAGAAGCCGCCGTAATAATATTAGGATGTTGGGCTTGAGAGAGGGCAGCGAAGGGGGCGACATAAAGACATGCATTGAAAAGATCCTAACCGAGGGCCTAAAGATTGTCATTGATGGTGAATTTGAAGTGGAGAGGGCGCATCGCTCTCCGGCTGCACGCCGAGATGAAGACCAACCCCCGAGAGTGATCATGATCCGATTTTTGCGCAGCTCTGGAAGAGATAAAGTTCTCAAAGCGGCGAGGGAGAAGAACGGAGCAACTTGGAATGGGTGCAGACTTTCGTTTTTCCCTGACATGTCGAAAAGTCTGGCTGAGAAAAGAAAAGCCTTCACGCCGGCCAAACGACTGCTGCACGCAAAGAAGGTGAAATTCACACTCGCTTTCCCGGCGATACTGAAGTTTTCCTGGAAGGGGCGGAAACTGAACTTTCAAGATGCTACGGAGGCGGAGAAGTTCATCCAGCAACGTGTTACGGGGACGGAATTCGAGGAGGGAGATGATGACGGTGAACAGTAATGCAGCGATGGTTATTCGACTGCTACTGAGAGACTTTGAAAAAGGTATGGTGTGGCCGGAGGGTGGGTGTGGCTATCTTAAGCTGGGACACTAGTCGGACGTTCCACAGACCAAATAAGGAGTTGTTGTTTTTTTTTTTTTTTTCTTTTCTTTTGTTTTTTTTAAATTCATTTTTAGGGAAGAGTCTCCATTTTCTAGGAGTCTCTAGGGGTGGGAATATGTTTTCACCTGTTTTTGAGGGGGGGGTGGTGTTGACCAGTTTGGTCGTATTTGTTCATTTAAAAGTTAAGGACACTTTGAAATTACTCAATGAATGTACAACAGCTTTGAACATGGAACAAGTTTATGAGGGTCAGACATGTTACAACTATTTTTGTATGCCCAATATTTGCTTTTTTATTTCTATTATATCCTGAATGGCAAATAATTCTTTTGTTAAGGTTGTATCCTGGAACATTAATGGATGTGGAAACCCAGTAAAACGGAAAAAGGTACTTTCATATTTCAAACTGCAACAAACGGATATAGCATTTATTCAAGAAACTCACTTAAAAGATGATGAGGCCAGAAAGTTTAAAAGAGATTGGGTGGGGCAAGTTTTCTTTAGCTCCTTTTCTACCAAGAAAAATTGTGTTCTTATTCTGGTACACAAAAGGCTAAATTTCTCACTAGTCAGGGAATATGCAGATAGTAACGGTAGAATTATTTGTATTGACACTATCATAAATGGCATGAAAGTAACACTTTGTAATATTTATGCCCCCAACAAAGAAGAGCCAGCGTTTTTTCATGAGGTTAATAACATCTTGGGGAACGCACACGGACAGGTAGTGTTGGCTGGAGACTTTAACCAGGTTCTGGATGGTGCTTTAGATAAGAGTAGATTTTCAGGAACTGCTCTGCCTAAGGATAGAGCAGCTATCAAGATGTTAATGAAAGATAATGGTTTAATTGATATATGGCGTATGGTTAATCCAAGTAAGAGGGAATATTCGTTCTACTCCCATTGCCACAAATCCTACTCGCGTATAGATTTTATATTGATGTCTAATGGGCTAATCAATGATGTCATCGACTGCAAAATTAATGCCATTTCTTTATCGGATCATGCTCCCGTTGAACTCTGTGTTAAAATACATCCAGACAAACTCAAACGAGGTAGATGGAGGATGAATACCTCCATCCTTCAAAATGACATTTTTCAGAAGGAACTGGCAATAGATTTGTCATCATTTTTTGAGATAAACATGGGTAGTACGGACAGTGTGGCTATGGTTTGGGAGGCGTCAAAGGCATACATTAGAGGCAAAATTATAGCGCATACCTCTAGAATAAAAAAAGAACACACCAATACAATTAAAAAATTGGAGGCAGAATTAATCATAATGGAAAGAAAACTGGCAGAACAATATTCTGATAGGCTGTTAAATGATATTTGTAAATGTAAATCTCAAATACAGGAAATATTCAATAGAAAGGCAGAATATGCTCTGTCTAGACTAAAAACAACATTCTATGAGGCGGGAGAGAAGACAGGGAAGCTCCTGGCGAGACAGTTAAAAGAGGTCAATTCTGCGCATGCAATTCCTGCCATACGGAAAGATGGGGCACTAGTAACTTCTCCCGCAGAAATTAATGAGGTCTTTAAAACTTTTTATGAGAAGCTATATTGTTCAGAAGGAGAGCCAAGTAATCTATCACTACAGAACTTTTTCCACAAAATAACTCTCCCAAGGTTGTCAGCCGAACAGGCATGTAATCTGGATAAACCAGTGTCCCAGGAAGAGGTGAAGAAGGCCATCCAATCTATGAAAATAGGGAAGTCACCTGGAACCGACGGATTCCCTGTGGAATATTATAAGCAGTACATGGATATCCTCACACCAGTCTTGACCAAAGTGTATGACGAGGCCTTGCATACTGGTTCCCTCCCACCATCTCTGAATGAAGCACTTATTTCTCTAATTCCAAAGAAAGACAGAGATCATACAGACCCTGCCAATTTCAGACCTATCAGTCTAATTAATGTTGATAGCAAAATACTTGCCAAGGTGCTTGCCCTGAGACTAGAAACAGTATTGCCAGACCTAATACATCATGACCAGGTGGGTTTCTTACAAGGTAGATCTTCTACTGACAACCTAAGAAGACTGATGCACCTCATGTGGTTGAACTCCTCCAGCACTGCGCCAGTGGCAGCCATGTCATTAGATGCGGAAAAGGCGTATGACAGGGTATCGCTGGAGTTCCTTTATTCAGCCCTGTCAGAGTTTGGGTTTGGATCTGGTTTCATGAAATGGGTTAAAGTATTGTACAGCGATCCAAAAGCGGCGGTTATGACTAATGGCGTGACCTCACCATTTTTTAAACTCTCCAGAGGAACACGTCAGGGGTGTCCTCTTTCACCACTGTTGTTTACAATTTTCTTGGAACCTCTGGCAATAGCCATTAGAGCAAACCCCGCCATTAAAGGAGTACATGGAGGTGGAAGTGAGCATAAATTAATGTTATATGCTGATGACATTCTATTTCTGACTTGTGACCCGCAAAACTCTCTACCTGCCCTAATGCAAACTATCAGTGACTATTCCCAGATCTCAGGTTACAAAATCAATTGGACCAAGTCCGAAGCAATGCCAATATCCAAACATTGTCACCCACAAATAATTGCACAGTACAATTTTAGATGGATTCCAAAAGGCATGGTATACCTGGGCATTAGGTTGTGCCCAGACCTTGGTGAGATTGTTGCGTTGAACTATGATAAGCTACTTCAAAAAATCAAGACAAACATAGGTAAATGGGGAAAGCTAAACCTTACCCTATGTGGTAAAATAAATGTTGTTAAAATGGTGATTGCCCCCCAGTTCAACTACATATCCATGATGCTCCCTCTTAGTATACCTGAAAATATATTTAAACAATATGACGGTCTCATTAAGGAATTCCTTTGGGCGGGGAGAAAGCCCAGGTTTAAACTGGATAAGCTCTATGCACCCAATGATAAAGGAGGGCTGAGTTTACCTAATGTTAGATTGTACAACTTGTCTTTTGAAATGTCCAAGATAGCTAAACACTGGAGTGGAGATGCGTCCGAATTAAATTGGGTCAATATAGAACAGACTCTTGCCACACCATTTCACCACAAACAGTTGTTATCCCAACAGGTAACTGGCTTAGTGGAGGACAAAAATCCAGTTGTCCAACACTCTAAGGAAGTGTGGGCAAAGATCCACAAGCTACACAAACTCTCACATTACAAACAGCAGTATTCCTCTCTGTGGCTCAATCCCGAAATTAAAATAGGTAAACGCACTGTGTTTTGGAGAAAGTGGGTAGAAAATGGAATCCACACTATTGGTGACCTTTTCAGTGAAGGTATTATTAAATCATTTGCTCAACTTGTACAGGAGTATAATCTGCAAGAAAAGGGTGACTTCTGGAAGTACTTGCAGATTAGACACTGCATATTGAAAATAAATCTAACAACAAAAGAAGACAATGTAATTTTGCAGCTTCTGCAATTGCCATTTAAGCATGGGGCTTCTGTGTTTTACAATAAAACAGTTTGTTTAACCAGTAGCTCATGTGAAAACTTAAGGTTGATCTGGCAAAGAGACCTTGAATGCAATATAGACAAGGACACATGGGAACAAATATTGGCCGATAATGGTAAATATATCAAAGAAGTACGGTCTAAATTTATTCAATATAAAATTCTACATACGTTCTATTGGACCCCATGCAGACTTTTTACAATAGGATTAATAACAAGTAATATATGCTGGAAGTGTAAAAAAGAAACAGGAACTTTTCTACACCTTATATGGGAATGTACCTTGGTTAAACCATTCTGGAACAAGATAATTAAATTCCTAGGGACATGGATGGACATGACCCTCCCACTGTGTCCGCGTCTATGTCTTCTTGGAGACAAATCAGCAATACCACAGCTCACAAAAGGGGTACACTCAGTGTTGATGGTTGGGCTAGCTTCAGCTGCAAGAGTTATACTGAGACACTGGAAGGCATCTGAACACCCCACATTCCAGGAATGGAAAGTGTTAATGACTGAAACGGTATCATATGAGGTTATGCTAACTAGACTGAGAAGCAAAGGACAGGTGGGGTTAAATAATTGGCATTTCTTTCAAGTCTACCTGACTTCTCAGTAGCGACCCTTTTTTATTTTATCTTTTCACCTATTTATTCTTTAGTTATTATTTTATTTTTTATTTGTTTCCCCTTCATCATCCAGGAACACCGTCTATTTCTGCTTTTATCCTTATAGTTATGTTAATTGTCTGACCATGTGTTATAAGCTGTTACTTTTTGTATACTATGCCATGCAAGCTTTGTATCGTACTTGTTTGATTGTTTAAAGGAAAATAAAAAACTTTAATAACAAAAAAAAAATATAAGGTAACAGCAGTCATTGATTGTGACCAGATGTAATAATCAGGACATGAGGGATAAAATTTCTTTTATTTTTGTATCAAGTTAAGAGTCACCAGCAATATGGCTTTTGTTACTTTAAGCTAAGGCATAGTCACAAATGGTAATACAAGCCGCTGCCCTATAATTTAACTGCTTATGTTTAAAATGATTATGATTATGAGTATCAAGCCAACGTAACAATTTTTGGAAAAATGTTTTTTGTTGAAAAAATACCAAACTTTTGGACATCGTTGGGGAGGGTTTGTTCAGGTTTGATGGGGAGTGTTGGCCTAGTGGGTTAGAGCAGTTCGCTTGTGCTCTGAGAAGGTTGCAAGTACCCAGTTTATTCCCCACAGCCTCCTCTCTGAGTTCCTGAGCAAGAGCCTTAACACCACACTGCTCCCCAGGGGCCGCACAATGGCAGCCCACTGCTTCCCAAGGGGATGGGTTAAAATGCAATGATAAATTTCTGCAATGTGAGATCAATAAAGTTAAATTATTATTATACATTTTTTCTGGGCCGCCACTCTATTTTGACCCGATTGTCTCTGTCTGTTGGCATGACTGCACTTGTTTGACATTACTGATAACAGGGAGCAAAATAACAATAACTGTTCACTTCATTGAGTGGAGAGTAAAGTCTGTGGTCCTCAAAAAGTAATGCCAGAGAAACATAGAGCTGAAAAGTTACTAAGCAGGCTTCATCACGCAGTGGCTCAGAGGTCATGTTGTAGCCTGAATCCATGACAATACACAATAGTCTCTGCAAACAACGCCATCAGAGTAGGTTAGAGTTCAGTTCTGTGCTTTGCAAATACTTTGCATTGAACTTTAAATAATGGATTCACTGCTCCTGAAGTTAGTCGGGTCACTGTGGGAGCAGGCAGACTGGTAAACACTCCAGCTATCATTGCACTGAAAGTGAATAAAAAACAAAAGCAGGTCATCGTCTTCTTCACCAGGTGGAACTTAGTTTGTTGTTTCTGCTCTACCATCAAACTTCCCAGTGACAAAACTTTCAAATGCAAGGATGCTGGAGAAAAGAGACGAGTAGTGGGAACTGTTGTGTGAAAGAAATTACACCGATGCTTTTGACACTGTACAATTACCATTATGTCTACTCAGGGTGAGGTCTCTGTTTCCAACATATTTCCTCTCACCTTCAGCCTCATCGGCACACATATCAAGGCGTTGGACACAAACAGCAGCAAAATGGCAGAGCTCAAATCTAATGGGAAGTTCTCCCTAGCACCTAGCCTTGCCTTCTCATCCATTAAGGATTTCTTATAACTTTAAACAGCTTGAACTGGCCCTAGCAGAACATAAGACACTAAGTTTAAAAGATATAGCAATCCATCATGAGGAGTCTATAGGTATGACCGCTCAGGAAGCTGCATTTTAGGGGAGCACACTTGCAATGGTGTTACTTTTGGGTAAAAACTGTTCCACTTCAAATATAGATGATGCACAGAGAGGTTATTCCTATCTAAAAGGTCCTCAGTCTTCTCTTTAGTCCAGAGAGATGGTCAACAAGAGAATGTTTTCAAGGCTGGCAGCCTGTGCATACCAGATGTATTAGTCTCATCTAAACGTGCATTCTCTGCAGTTGATCTCACTGTTAAAAAGCTGCTGACATGACTCACACCAGAACATGTTAACATGGTGTTTATTTCTACAAAGACCCAATTCAAAGCATACAGACAGAGATGCTTATTTTAAACCCAAGAAGCCTGTAAGTGCCCTTTCAAAGTGTTCAGTACCCAGTTCGCATAACTGTATTTTTACATCTTTTAGGGATATTTGAAGTTAATTTTGTGGTTTGTTTTAGAGTTAATTTTTAGTTTAAATTTTAGTTTCGAATCACTGTTCATAGGGATGAGGCATTTGACATTGTTTTTTTTTTTTTTTCCTTTTTAGGGATCTAATTTTTTTATTTTTTGTTACATTTCACAAATATGTTTAAAGGACATTTGCAAGAACAGTGTACATTGGTGTATTCCGTACAACTTATTCAGTTAAGCTGGTAATTGTCAAAATGGCCACTTAAAATGTTTTTTTACATTTCTAGATAGATAAAACGTAATTCATACAAGTACAATTCAGTATTTGCTATTTCTGAAATGCCGTTTCTGTAGAACCTCTATTTTTACAGTCCCAACTAGGAGTGTGATTTTGACCAGGAAGAATCCTATTTTAGTTATCTACAAATAGAACAACAGAAAGAAGAGTGCTTTTAATAAAAGTTTCAACAGCCTGCCATAGCCCACTTTATGAACACATCTATCTTATCAGCTACTGTAAGTGCAAGACAATTTGTTTTATTTTGCATGTTGAAATGGAAGTCATCTGATCCTCATTGATTTTTTTTTTTAAGTCAAGCTGAAGTTTATTTCTGCTGTGGGTTTTAAGACAACCCTTGTTGACCCTTTTAGGATGAGCTGTGCAAGGGGGTACAAGCAAACCCTTTCAAGAAGAACCACTGCCGTCTGGGTAATTTCCTGGGACTGAAAGCAGAGTACATTTTCTTCTTCTTTCTGTTTCCTACTGATTTTTTTTTCTATATCTTGTCTCTGAAATATCTGTTAGGACTCTCATTTAAGGGTCTCTTTGGCTTAAAGCTGCTCTACTCTAAATGATCTAAACTTAGAGAATAAACAGCAAACTCCTTTACAGTTTCTGTTAAACATAAATTTCTTCCATAGAAAACCCAGTACTATATTTACTGATTTAAGTTCAAATAAATACTGGTTTAAATCTAATTTAGTAGAAAGGAGCATGTTCTTCCTTTAGTATGGTGGCTGAGAAGTGCAAAACACATTTACAATTCAAAAACACATTAACAAATAAAAAACAAAATAACATTTGAAGAAACAAAATTATATTTTATGAAACAAATGTATTTTTGAAAAAAAAAGTTAAAATTTTTAAAAACAAATTTACATTTTAGCAAACAAATTTACATTTTAGGAAACAAATTCACATTATTTGTTAATGTGTTTTTGAATTGTAGATGTGTTTTGCACTTCTCAGCCACCATACTTTAGAGAATTATTCATATTTACCAAAAACTAGGATTGGGAAGAACATAATAAAATACATTATATTGAATGTAAGGATTTATTTAAATGAATTCCCTAAAAAGACATACACTCATAAATTGATTCACAATTCAATATTTTTGTTCTTCTACGGGTGCTATATATTGCTTATTTCAGGCATTTTTTTCTCCCAACAAAAGCAATAAATTCAAAATCATGCAAACATTTAGATTTAAACCAAAGAGAGGGGCATATCTTTACAAATAAAAATCATGTTGACTTCAAAAAATAGATATCTAAAAAAATGTCATGTGTGTGGTCTCCCTCACGAAGCTCTCTTTTGCATGTTTTTTCTTTGGCAACCTTTAAACAAAATTATGTCTTGCAAGGCGAATCTTATCTAAGACTGTACTCAGACTAAATTTATATCTCACAGAAACATCTGAGATCTTTAAATAGAGCTTTAGATAACATGTTTAGTGTATGAACTTAGATTTTTAGTCCTTGTTCATGTTTCAAATTAACATCTTAAAACTTTGTTTTTACTCATAGTTTAATAATATGTTGGTCATATTTCTTAACCAAGTTTATAAGATTTTCTTATCTTGTATTTGAAGTGTGGAAGCAGCAGCAGAGACTCATCTTAAAGGAATTATTCATTAAATCATAGGCAGCCCTCGCTCATCTTTTGACTGAATCCATATCCCTGTGGTGCTGAAATCTAATCTTAAAACAACAGTAGAAAAACAAAAAACATTGAAAAGGGAAATATGAATAATGCTTCATTTTGACTCATCAACAATGAGTTTATTTGACTCTTTTGCCACTGCACACCTTAGAAAGAATATCTAGGAGGCTCAGTAAATACCTGTATACCTATATGATGCAAGTTTGTTAGGAAATAGAACAAAGGACAGAGATTGGATATTGTCTCTGCTGCAAATTCTGTTGAATACTTGCAGTGTTGTCGTGCATACTCACTAATTTTCTTTGAACTTATTTTCATAGCCTTCGTTTTATGTTTCCCTGAGTAGCATTATTGTCTACCTTTTAAATATATTAGTATATAAAGTTATTGCATGACATACCATGTCTGTCATGATCTTGGCACTGGTGGCTTGCTTAATTGCTCATTCCATCAACCTGTCTAACTCCGCCTGGTTGCTCATTACCACTCATATGACCAGCCTGTTTCCAGCTCCTATTTATGCTGCCTGTTTTCCAGCCATCAGTGCCAGATTATTCGAGCCTAGTGTGAGAAATATATAGTGTACCCAGTATTGCTGATCCATACCTGTTTTTGCCCCTGGATTCCTGAGTTTTTTTACTGCCCCTGTTTCGGTCTGTTTTTGCCTGTCTCCTGTCTTCGGACTGCTGTTTGTACTTTGCCTGTTAACAACCTTGGATCTGTCTCTCCTGACCCAGGCTTGGATTATCCCCTTGGTACCTCTGCATCTGTCTGATCTTCTTGTCTGGACCCCAGATTCATTACCTGCTCTGGATTCTGCCTCTGGACGCTCCTGCTCTTCAGCGTCTGATGGCTGCTCTGTTCTGGAACTCTCTGGGCGGGTCCCGTCACATGTTGTGGAGAAGTCATCCGACTGGCTCCCACTCCTTCCTCTGGACACGGACTGAACTTATAACCAGAGAATTCAGCAAGCCGGTCCCAGCTGACTCCTCTCAAAATCCAGAGCTTTCAATAAAGCAATTTTCCTTTAAACTACCTGTTCTGTCTGCCAGAATTCTGGGTCCAGTTGTCTGAGCTGTGAAAATGTAATTCCTGTGCTGGCATGTTTACCTCATTTAGTGGCTGGAATGATTGTTTCACAATAATCAACACCATATCAGCCTCCTAGATTCTTCAGTTTAGTTCCACCATTACCCCCTAAAATCAGCACTTCACAGTAAAAGCATGAGTGAAATGTGACATTACAGACTGCTCTTAAATTATTCTCTCTGCACAACTTTAGATCGGCTTGAGGAGACCATCAGTTCATAAGCCCCAGAAGTGCTGAAAAAGTAGATCACTTTTGTACCTCCTTGTATCTGTGCAGAGAGCACCAGTCTTGGTGAGAGGCAGTCAAAATACAGAGGTCTGTGTCCTCGAGGTAATGGAGGATGGCAGACAGTCCTTCTAGTACTTAATTAAATCACTTTTTTAAAAGCCACCAAAAAAGACCTCTTTAGAGAATTCCTTATTTCATCCATTGTCAACATTATTTCCTCTATATTTAATTTTAACTTAAAAAAAGCTTTGTCATGACTGCACAACTTAAATCTTTGTCACAACCACAACCAGTCCCTGATTGGTTGATGCAATTTTATTTCTTAGAAAACTTAAGATGTTTTAACTTCAGCGATCACAGCTTCGTTCTCACTATGCAGTGCTGCTGTGTAACAACACCTCAATTTTTCTCGCAGCATGAGGTGAGAGCAAATAGTGAACATCCTCACTTCATGTGATTCCCCGCTGGCTGCTTTATCACCCTTCACCTCACAGTTGGCATAGGGGCACTATGTACTGTAAATCCTAAGCCCTCACCAAGGAAACCACATTCTGAATTACCATAAGACAAAGTGTATGATGGTGTCTATACCTTATTATTATTATTATTTTTTTTTATACTATCAGATATATCAATTTAGGGAACCTGATAGACAGTAACTACTAAACAAAGTTCAGTCCATGCCCAGAGGACGAGGTTGGTTCCATCCGGCCATCCTGCCAAAAATATGCGGACGACATTGCCCAGAGAGTCTCACATGTTGAAGTCCTGGAGGCCGGAGGACAGGCAATACATCAGAACTGAGCAGTCGAAGGAAGGCAGGATAATCCAGAGGGAGAAGCCAAAGCAGGTGTTGAGGACGTGCCCGGGAGTCCGAAAAAGTACCAAAGGGAAATCCAGGATGGTGTCAGGAGTGAGTTCCAGGTTCGGTAAACAGCCAGAATCCGGTAGGAGTCCTTGAACAGGTTAAGCAAACAGATCAGAATGGGGACAGGCAGGCTCAGAGGTCCAGAAGCAGAACGGGTCAGGATCAGACAATATGAAACACTTAGATACACTGGAAAACTATCACCAAGGGCTCGAAGAATCTGGCACTGATGGCTGGTTGAGGGCTGGTTAAATAGAAGCTGAAGCAGGTGGATCAGATGAAAGGTAATTCGAATTTGGTGGAGCTGGGCAGGGGAATGAAATGAGTAATCAAGCCAGTCATCAGCGCCAAGATCATGGCAGTTATAAACAGTATAAAAGCTTGTTGAACAGCAAGGCAACAGCCATTATCATTTTCCAGAGTTTCATACCAACGGTAGAAAAAATAACAACATATTGATCACATTTTGATTATTTGATTGGTCTTAGTTAAAGGTATAGGTGCAGATATATTCATTACATGAATTCATTACATGTTTGAAATATATAAGTTTGTAATGAATCTATATAACGCTATCCTTCTTACTACTCATAGATTGTCTTCCGTAATGGTGTTAACTGTTATGTCAACTGTCTGTCTTTAAGAGGCCAAAAAAGTAGCTTTAGTCATTCCCTTCATGGGTAGACGTTGCCAGCTGTCCACTCATTCAGTCATGGGGAATGCTAAATGTTTAAGGGTGTTGCTTAACTTCTTATCTTGCCTTGGCCTGTGAGGACAGATAATTAGGGTTACTCTATATTACAAGAGAGCAAATAGTTTCCTCCCAGATATGACAGTCTGCTGGGAAGAAAAAATGACAAGAAGAAAATAGCTGCCACTCAACAGCTTCACATGCCTGGTAATTAACTTAATGAAATAATTCATTGAGGAATCATCCAGGAGAAGTGATATGTTCTCATGATGCTGCTTTGGACTTTAGCGGTCATTTATGTATGTATCCTTTTAATCTGTAAATCCTGCAGTGTGAAAATCTTTTTTGGAATCCTAAAGGGGGAAATGTGTATGTATAATTTACAATTCTCTGCTTTCCAGTTCTCATCTTCACCTCATAAAGTCTTGTACCATTCGGAGACTATTTTCCTTTATAAGGTTGAATATACATGCTATTTTTGTGGCTTTAAAACACAACTGCTCAGTTTTATCATTGAAAATTGACTTGTTTGGTGGGGAAATTTTTAATGTGTTGCTAAGGCTAATGGCTCTAAGAAAAAGGACCAAATATGCTCAGTTAAAATAGGTTTGAATACTGCATGTTAGCAAGATGGTTTGCATGCAGCCTTCCTGTATTGAAAAAGTTAGAGAATTTTAGAAACTTTTGTCCATACTAGATTATTGAAAATAATACAAATCTGAAGTTCCATAAAGTTGTGGTTGGGCTATAAAAACTTACACTGCTTGAAGATACAATGGCCTTTATGTTGCCAAATCAACCAATCAATCTGTTTTCGGTACCCTTTAATGTTATTTTATCAAAATCATGCACAAAGTAGTATTTTGTTAGATTCATGCATCCCTTCCCTATCCTGGGACATATATAGACATTTTTTTTCTTCTCTTTTCTATCACATGTCAGTAGTTTGAATAATAATGTAAAAAAAATATTTTATTGGAATTATTTAACTGCAAAAACAGTTAAATAAATAAGCAAATAATTCTTTAAGAGTATTTGCTCTTCATTTGAGTAGGTAAATAAGATCATCTGCCAATAGAATGAATAATAAATAATTTTTTTAACCATTTTTCTTTTATATTACATGTAAATCATCTTATTCCATTGGCAAATTGTCTTATTTTAAGAAATACTGACTTACTTTTAATTAATGTTTGTATTGTAAGGGTGCAAAAAGGTGTTGCACTATTTAATTACGTTTTTAAAGTGTGCTTAAATTACTTAGGGCCGGATCTATCTATCAAAGGTTTGCGTGTATAAAAACGTGAGCTATTTCACTGCGCACGCTAAAAAATGTACAAACTGATCTATCAACAGCGTGCTAAAAGGATTTGGTCTTTAAAACGTGCTAAATAGCGCCTCTTATCCATTTAGTACTTTTTCTGCAATGAATATGCAATATGGGGCGTTTACACGCAAAAGTGCGTCTTGTGGGAGGAGAACATGTAAATATATTAATTTAGCACTCGCAAAGTGATTTATCAAACCTGAAAGCAATTTTGCTTACGGTATCTGACTCTATATTTAACACGTTTCAAAAGAAGGTGCAAATGGTCTGTATGCGTAATTGCGCACACATGACAGCGGTTATTGCCGCAAGAAGGAGACATGGAAATGAAGCAAGGAGACGCAGAGAACGCATTTTTTCACTCCGTGTGAATATTTTTGGAATGAACGAGGAAACGATCATCAAAACATTTCGTTTATCAAGCATTGCCATTTTGGAGCTGCAATTCCAGTGATTTGCTCCTCACAGAGCGTCAGCTGTACTTGTTCCTCAATGCTGGTCAGAGGCATCTCATCTACTGTGCCCCCTCCTGCTTTGTTCGCAGATGTTTTGTTATATGCCAGTTTTTCTTTGGTTCGCCTTCTAATATCCTGGTATCTTCTTTTTACTTCATCCACTGTTCGCAAGGTTTCACCAACAGCGTTTACTTTATTATAGATTTGTTCACATATAGCGTTCCTCTGTGTGACAGTCACACTTCTTTGCTGTAGTTCACTTAAATGTCTGTTGGCTTCATCCACCAATACCTCCATTTCCATGGGGTCGAATTTCCTTTTGCGCTTTCTGCTGTTCAAACTCGCCATGCCGCAAACCACCAAACGCGCAAAACCATCATTTAAATAGGGCGTCTCCAACAGTTTTGCACCTGCCACCAGTTACGCAATCGCTCTTGTTAAATCACCCGCAAACCATGGTTCAGCCCCTCGCGCAAAATTCCAGTTTGCGAGCGCAAATTACTGCACGCAAAATTGGATCTTGATAAATCCGGCCCTTAGTACTTAAATTAAATGTGGGATTTTTAACTTAGCAGTGTAGTTATGCTTATATATAAAACAAATGAAGCTTAAGCTTCAATTCAATCTGGAAGACTCTTATCAGCTTCACCTGCACCACATGCGATGTCCCTCGTTCAGCTCCAACCAATCAAATCAGTTGGACCCACCTGCTCTGAAGCCAATCATCTCGCAAGATGCCCTTCATCTTGTTCCTCGCCCATTTTCTCTCCCCCACACATTCTCAGTCCCATTCATCCTCTTGCTTATTCCCCCACCAATGTCCTGGCCGCAGGGGGAAGATTACTCTTCTTTTCTACGTCACTGATCCAAGCGTATGTTGATTCACAGCATTGAAGTCTTCTACCGGAGCCCGAGCGCCAAAGAGCTTATTTCATTTATGTCTTCATCTGCTTCTGTCTTCTTGAACCCCAGTCCGCCTCTCAATGTTTGCTCAAACTTAGTCTGGTTCAGCAGCTGGCTAGTTTAAAATAAAAAATTAGCTGGATTTCCTTAGATAGAAATATGTTAAAGAATATGATTGTGTTACCTGTATAAATAAAGGAAATATTTTCTAAATGCAAATTTTCTCTGTGTGAGTCTCTCTAGGCTGAATTATTTATTGCAAGGATTGTATTTACAAAGGCTGCCAATATGACACAATACCTATCCTTCAGTATATTTACAAATACCTGGAAAAATGATGCCATTCGTGGCTTTTTTGTGTAATTTTATATCATCACTGAACAACATTACCCCTGAATCTACAATTTCTCATAAATCCTGGAGTCTAAATAGCTATTGCTCTCTTTTTTATTTGTTTAGCAGCAATTTATGTATATTTGATCCCTTCTTGTATTGGAATCAACATATTTCTGTTTCCTGGACTGCAAAAATGAAATCTGAGTAAGCCAATTTTTTAAAAATAAGTGAATTTTCTTTTAACTAAGCTGTCATCTGAAACACTTGGAATAAGTCAATTTACATTTTAAAAAGTAAAAAAATGCATTGTCCTAATTCAAGTGCATAATAACTAATTATCTAATTTTAAGAATAAAAATACTAATTCCATTGGCAGATCATTTTATTTACCTACTCAAATTCAGGGTAAATATAATTATTTTAAGAAATATTTAACCTATTTTAGAGTTAGTTAGTTTTACCAGTGTGGAACATTTGTGGTAACCGGACTAAAGACACAAATACCATAAATGTTAAGGGATTAGAAACGTGAGTGCTTAATTTGTGTGTTTGTGTGATAAAAAGAGACAGAGGGTTTTGTGTACACAGAAAGCACTGCTTTATTGACTGCACTGGACTGGATTGGTCTGGAATGGATCACATGGGATTGGGAATCCATGAAATGAAAGTTGGCTTTTGGTGGAGACAGGAGTTTGGGTGGTGGGTTTGATTTTTTTCTTTCCTTTTTTGTTTTTAGGGGAGAGGGGAAACCAGAAAGGGGTCAGTTGGACATAGTGGGATGCAGCCATCATTAAGGCAACACAAACAGCATGCAGTTACAGTCACAGGAAACATTGTCATCATCATATTGCTTTTTAAAGTCTCGCTTAAAACATCGAAATTGTACAAAAAGGAAGAAAATAGGTTTTTCGCACTAATGAAAAATACAGTTTTTTTTTTTTTTTGTTTCCCCGCCTACAAATAAGATTCTAATACAATAAAATAAATATAGCAAAAAAAGCCAAAAAATAATTTAAAATAGCTCTTCTTTTTATATATGTTCAATAGTTCTCTTTGCTATTCACAAATGGCACAACATTCTTTGAAACAAAGAATACAGAAGGATTATCTCCTGCAACATTCATATTATTGTATTGAAGAACCAATGAAGAGTGGAGGAAAAAATGGATGACAGCAGAAGCTAGAAAACATTTTTAAGGACAAATCAGACTATAGTAGTAGGAGGAGGAAATCCATGTGTCCAGCTTTGCTTTAAATGGTCTTTGGGTATTCAAGTACCATGGAACCAAAAAGAATCTAAATGTTTGTAAGCAGAAAAAAGGAAGGGATCAATAATCCTTACTTAAGCAGATGGGGTTACACCAAGTGCCTACTCAAATGTTTTATTGCAAAAAGTCCTTGAAAGGTGCAGAAATTCTGCAAAATTGTTGTTTCATCAAGTTTTAAACTTAAGGGAGAAAACATAATTTATAGGTCAAGGAGAGAGAATGAGGGTTTCTGTGATTTATGAGTTAAAAAGTGTTTGTTCTGCACTGTGGGGAGAAGCCAAGAAATGCTAGAGGAAGGCTGCCGGGGTTTTATAGATAAACTTTACTTTTTAATTTTGACATGTCTTTAGAAAACTAATTTCTTTTTTTTATGTCAGTTTAAACAATATACCGGTAATGACTGTCATAACCCCAGATTTATTGCTTTTTTTTGTTTGTTTGTTCTCTTAGAAATTGGGAATAGAAACTATTTGTGGGGCGGTTTAGTCTAAATTTATTTAGGTATTGCTTAAAACAAATCAGAATGATAAATTAAAGAAAGGGTTGTAATAAATAATCTTAACTTACAAATGAATATTTTTAATTTTATATTATTTATATTTAAACCAGAAGGCTCCGCTGACACTACTCTGCCTTGCCATCTACCAGTGGTTCTATTTACCTCACTAATTGGTTTTTGAGTCACTTGGTAACTTGGTTTTGAGCCGCCTCAAGGCAAAAGCAAAACATGCAGCTGCAAAGGGACTCGCAATCCAACAGGGGGCAGCCAAACACTAGGGTTCTCAATTCTATCCAATTTATCAAAATAGAGTAAATTAATTTAAAATGCTGTATTTTTTCAGCAGTCTTTTTTTCCCCCACATAAAAATATTTTCTTTTCTAAAATTTTTTTTTTTTTTACAGAAAATCATTTTTTTTTTTACTTAGATGGAGAAAAGATGCATTTTAGCCATTATTAACTCAATTTCTTTAGTTTGTATAGCAACTGACCCCCCATCACCAAAGCAAAACACTTTATTTAAAATGGAACCAATTAATGTATATAAATTAATCATGAGTTAGATGGTCAAACTTGATCTAGCTATTACATTAAAGTTAAATAAAGAATCTAATATTTTCACTGAGCTCTGTTTCCTGTTGGTAGTTGAAATGGCCCTTCAATGAAAATGCTGTTTATGACTATAAAGCCTTGGACTGGCTCTGATCCTAGATTTTTATCTAATTATCAGATACCACACATAAAATGGAGTAGATCCGCATCCTAGATTTATGTAAGGCTAAAAATGACCATATCTGTAATTTTTGAATAGATTGAGACAATAAATGGATATGCTAGAACATGTTAGGTGGTTTTAAAACATAAGAATTAATATAACTATTAGAGAATGTAGATTATACTGACAATAAATCCTATAAAATCAACCAAGTCTTTCAGCCTGTAGGTTTTTGACAATTAGACAAACGGTTCATGTGATTCATGACCTTTCAGATTATCAAAATATCTTGTTAAACATATGCATTTTTTATTTCCACAGTGCTTGCCTGATTTGTCTGTTGCACTTGCAAATGACCGTCTAGAAAGAAGAATGTTTCTGCTGTTTATATTAGCCGCTCGTTAACCTGACTGTGCAGAATGGTGGCAAACAGAACTTGGAAAGAACAAGTTGTACTGGGTCTGGTTCTTGCTGGCTGCATTTCAGCCAGCAAACCCCCCCCCCCCCCCCCCCCCCCCCCCACTTGTCTTCGAGTCGGAAAGAAGCAGAGCTGAGCCCAAATGTTTGTACCTCCTCATACTCGTCTGTCATCATTTGTCCTTAAAGCTACTGATGTTCTCATGTTTTTGTTGGTATTAAAAATGCATCCGAAATGTGGTACAGCATTGTGATGGCCGGTGGAAGCTGATCTCTAGCAGGAGAGAGCAGGAGAAAAGGTAAAAAGAGGGGAGTGTTGATAGTTTTTAGAAAAGTCAGGGATGAGTGACAATGTTGGTTTGCTGGTGATGGGAAGAAAAGTGATGGATGCTGAGTAAGGTGCAGCGTTTGGGCAGATGCAAGCTTTAGTCGAAAAACAGCTGCATTGGAGAGAGAATTAGTTAAGCATTGCTTGTTGTTAAATATGATGGTCGAAGACAGTAATGTTTTCCCATAGCTATTGTTTGATCAGTGACTGAGACTAAGAACCCAGTGTTTGAGCCAGAAGGTAGTTGTTTAAATTACAGATGAACTAACTGGACGACCACAGACTAAGATATATATTTTTTTACCACTTATTCATAAAAAGCATTAAAAATAAGACTTCCAGCATTTTTTGTTCTTAAATACATCAGCCAACTGAATTTACATGGATGAGTCAAACTCAAATAAAAAAATGTTATATACTTTGATAAAGGATAATCTTATTCCTTAATTATCTGTTGGATTCAAAGTAGGGCTGAAAAAATTTATTGGATCAATCTTAATTAATCGACTATTGCAATAATCATCAACTAATTTAGTAATTGATCCATTGTTAAATGGAATGTAGAGGCTCTAAAGTATGCCTTTACTGACAGAGCAACCCACTTAGAGCAGTAATTATACCAAAATTGTAAACAAAAAAATATATAAACATTTTGCATCAAGATTAAAAAAATCTTTTTTGTCTGTCTTTATGATGTATCCAGAACTCCCCAAGGGGAAAAGTTTTAGTTTCACCTTCCTTGAGGATTCTTTAGCTGCCCAATTATTAATCGAAAAATAATCAACAGATAAATCGATTTGCATTATAATCGTTAGTAGAAGCTCTATTTCAAAGCTTTCCTAAACCCGCAGGGGTTTTTGATTGGTGCATCTCATCAATAATTAAATTACACATTAATTCATATTCATTCAAAATGAAGCAGTAAGAAAAACAATTTGTGAAAAATTACAACAGAAAAATGTATTTGGCTATTTAAGTTTTTGATTTTTTCCCGAAACAAAAATGTAAAAATGTCTCCATCTTTTTCTCCTTTAGAGTGAAAAAGCAACCCCAAAATGAACACTAGCAGCAATTTCAAATAAGTAATTTTTAAAAAAATAGTTTTTCACTTTTCTTGCAAATAATTCTGTCTTCAATTCACAAGATTATGGCGACAACTGTGATTCTGTTTAATGACTCTATCCACCCAATTAAAAACTTCACGACACCTGAAATGTCTTCTTACGTATCAGACGCTCCGATTTACACCACTGTTACTCTTAGACTATAATCAAACAATAACTATGCTTGTATATTCCTCCATTGCAGCTCTGTTTTTACAACTAACCCTCTGATCTGCACAGCATTGCTGGGATATGAAGGCTGAGATCTTGAAGCTATAAGTTGAACCGTGAAGGAGAGAAAGGAAAGGGCAAAGCGCCAGTAAAAACAGTGGAAGTAGATGATGAGTCAGCTTTCTAGTTCGGTACAGCCACAGCGGCCAGCAAAGCATTACCGATCCCCGTAACCCCCCCACCCACCCCCAAAAAGGAAAAAAATAAAAGTTTGCAAAGGCTTTTAGAAAACACTGAATATGAAAATGTAGCTATTGGTAGTAGTTGAACAGTATAATACATTATTGTAAATATGGATATTGTGCAAGAACTCCAGTGG
The DNA here is from genome assembly GCF_016077235.1 of Cyprinodon tularosa. Lineage (NCBI taxonomy): Eukaryota > Metazoa > Chordata > Actinopteri > Cyprinodontiformes > Cyprinodontidae > Cyprinodon > Cyprinodon tularosa. The sequence continues at coordinate 98,004 of NW_024038987.1, read as the reverse complement.
TATGCAGGTGGGGTAACAATTATATACATTTAGTTGAAGTCAATCCTGTACTGATCTCAGATTTAATAGTAGGAAAGAGACATTGTATTAATATCTGAACGTCTCTCTGTTTCTTTAAAACCAACTCGGCTTTACTCCCAGATTTTGTCTTGAAGCAGGGTCTTTTATTTAAAACCTAAAAAGTTGTTGCCCATTTAACCAGCATGCTTTCTTCGCCTAATATTATAGTAGATGTGACTTTTTGCCGAAGTAGTTCTAAGAAACCAAGCCTAATGGGTTCACTGATGTTTGAGATTTGCAACAGAATATGTATTGTTAATATCAGCTGTTAGAATCAGAGGTTTCTATTACCTGCAGCAACAGGAGCTGCTCTTTAATTAGCTTCTCTTTTCAACTTTTCCCCTCCAAGAAATGCATCAATGCGATTGTTTTCCTGAGCTGTTATTTGATTTATGGTTGGCAGCTTGTTTTTTTTTTTTAATTGGAGTATCATTCATGTCAACGCTTAAGGGTGAATTTGGCCAAGAAAAAAGCAGCAGCTTGTTAGCTATAATATTGATCTAGTATGTAGAATGTCTTTCTAGTTATCAGTTTGTTGAATATTGTAATTGAAAAGAAGAGCTTGGATGCAATTTCATTTAGGCTGTTGTATTTTGTGCGCCATGTGTAAACATGGTCAGATTTGAGGGACAATGTTGCTCAAACTTGAGCGGTGGGGATCACATTATGCAAAAGAAAGGAAATAGGAAATAGAAACCTCACCTATCTTTTTGCTGATGCTGTCACTGATGCTCTTTTCTAACTGATTTAACTTTCCACATCATATCTAGGTTGACAGAATGAAACCCACAGTTATGGCTGAAAACTTTCAATCTAGATCTCCCTATCATGTGGAAATTTGGACCTGTCAGAGTTGCAAAACTCAAAGATCAACCAGGGAAGATTTCAGGCTGTGAGTCAGCGCCCACCACCAGCATACCACAAAGAGGACACTGAAGCTGTATTCTACTGGATACTGATAAAAAACAAAAACCTGCAAGATTCCAGTCTACAGTATCTACGAAGCGGAAGGAGAGGGCATTGAAGCCACACTGTAATACAGAATAATAAACCAGTTTTTGTTAAGGCTGCACAGCACCAATGGATAACAGAATCAGTTTCAGATTTGATCTGAAAAAATTGAACCTCATGTACCAAAGTTCCTTTTAACCGTTTGCACTGTGCAGCCTTAGCATTTGCTACTACATGTTTAGGCCGTAAATGTTAGGCCTCATCTAATACCACTGTCTACAACATCAGGCTACTTTGAATATTGAAACCAAGATTACAATTATCTGTCTTGGCGACACATGAACAGCAACTAACACCCGGAGGACGGTCCTGTAGGCTGCAATGATACTTCACCACATCTTCACTTCAAAAAACATGTTCTCTAGTTGTTGTTGTTGTGTGTCTGTGTTGTAATGATCATCTGTAATAGCCAACGTAGAAGTCCAAAATCCTCCAGGCTATGGTAGAAATTCAGAAATTGCTTATGGATATTTTCTCACAATTCAGCACAACCATGTAAACCGCCTATGATGGCTACCCCTGAAGGACAAAAAGGACACAGTGCCATCACTTGTCATAAAACTCTGTCATTAGAGGGCGTTTCTCTCTGAGTAAGTCAGGACCACATATCCATACAAAACTATTCATCTCTTACGTTATAACCCTGTTGATACCAGCTTGTGTGAATCCCTGCATGTGATTTTGCAGGAGCTGTGTTAGATCTTCATACTTAAGCAGCATTAAGGTGTTTATGTTTGTGAGTCTGTGTTAAGTGACCAGCTGTTTGCTGTAACAGGCCCTGTGAATATAGGTCAGGGGGGAAAAGCCCGTTACATTGGTGACTACAGCCATAATAAACCAAACAGACCTGGAGGTCACTTACAGAGCTGTCTGTCACCTTTTCGTTCTCACTTTATCTTGCGATCCAGAGACAGAGTGCATGTATGCGTGTTTGTGTAGACAAGATGTAAATATGCTGCCTTGTTACACAGATCTGCTCTTTGGCATGGTCACTCTTGAACACCAGTTAGAATGAGTCTGTACAGAAGAAGATAAAACAGAGCAGAATGGACGTATATCTCTACTTAAAGGCTTGTGTGTCGACCTGGGTCAAGCAGCCCTTACAAATCATTTTTCCTAATTTATTTCAACACATTTTGCGTTGATAGGTCTGAGCGCCCCAGCGGAGAATGACCTGTCCGTATCTGGTAATAAACATAAGTCAGAACTGTTGAGCCCAGGGCTGATGGACACACTCAAAGAAGACACTTGCTCAGTAGTAATGTTGTAGGAAACCAAACTATGACACTGGCCAAACAAGGTATCTCATCAAACACACCTCACTTTGACATAGATATTATGTAGTATATATAATTTTACATTTACATTTTCTTTAATCTTGTCATAATCATTTTAAAAAGATTTTCATTTACCCCTGAGAATACCATAAACTGCCTCTTGAGTACAAAATACAACTTTCTTGGATAATGGCAAGATCGTTAAGTTTGCTCTAAAACAAAAAAGCTTGGTTTGGTAACTCAGGAGGGGCTAGACGCTGATTCTTATGTTTTTTCCATTTGTTTAGGATGTGGTATGCTTGCACTAGAGCCATAAGATACAAGAGCTTGGTCAAGACAGGCTTAAAGTGGGCTATGCTGGTGTCACTATCTGCTAGAAAGTGCTGTATTTGCACCAAGACATTAAAAACTGCATAGATATACATAACGACCTGAAGTAACCAATTTATTTGGACATTTTTCATCTAAAGGACTTAGACAATAATATTTAGAAAGGGGAAAAAAGACAATTTGAGATAGTGTTTCATGGGTAACTGGGTTTCCCACCGTCAGTGAATGCGCAATACCTAACTGAGCAACAACCTTCAGTGTGGAATTGGCTACTGAAAGAAGAGGACTTAAAGAAAACCATTTTAACTGTCGGTGCAGTGTTTAACTGTAAGTCTGTATAACACTGAATAATCAAGACAAATAATTCTACCAGGGATGTTAGCTGAGAATTTAGCAGATAACAAGATGTCTGAATGTATTGTATAAGAAAGTGTTATCTTTTCAAACTGTAATTCAAACTGTATGGATTTAGATATTTTGAGGTGAAAACTTCAGCAACACATAAAATATTTAGTACAAACTCCATTGGACCAAAACAGAAAACATTAGTTTCTTGAAATTACAGAGTTTCAATTAGCAAACTTATAATTACAATTTGCTCGACTTGAAGGGTAATGGAAACGCAGCTAATAGCCCCATTTACATGAGTCCGTCGAAAACCGTGCCAACATTGGTCCGAGGACGGTAACCGAGATAACTGTTGAGTGTAAATTGCACGCAAAACTGAACCCGACCATGCAGACACAATCGAACGATCGTTCTGGCTCTGTTCCCAGATAACAAAGAGTGCATGAGCAGACTGCGTCATTACCTTAACGTCGTTTCCTGCGTTTAGGAAATAACGCAGGGTGGTGTAAATGGGGCAAGAGTCTGTTTGAAATACTTCAAGGGAAGATGAACTTTTCCCTTTACCAGTTCCCTGACCCTCTTCATGCACCTTGGAGGTTGGTGAAGCTTTGCTAGAAACATTTGCATTTCTGGATTTAGATATTTTAATAACCTTAAAGGACTGCGTTCCCAAGGGGAATTCAGATGGTGTCTGCCGTTTAAAACTGGTAACACTAACTGTTCTAATCGCATATATTTAAAGACTGTTAAAAAAATGTTTTCTCTTTTATTAGTTGTATTTTACATGTTTAAAAGCCTGCTCTTTATTAACTCTTCTTTCATAAAAACTGAGAATAAAAATATCTGTTCACACCGGGAAGACAAACTATTACTGTATGATTTCTTATAAGATATTGATATTTGCTCATTTTATCAGCAGCTTTAGATGATTTTGAAGGCATTGCAAAAAAGTCAAAGCATTTGATTTATTTTGTTTTCGAGTTACAACACCTAGATAATTTGGTTATAAAAAGAGAACAGATTAAAATAGGTAAAGATTAGAATCTGAAAAGCCGTTTTTATCTCAACAGATCAGACATGAGCAACAGGTATCTTGTAGGCGTCTATAAAACAAGAACAGTGTAACTTGGCCAAGCACTTGTTTTTAATGGCTCTCTGCAGCAAGTGAGTCATTTAACTGGGGCTTATAAGAGTAGGCCGATCTTTGCATTGACAGCGCTGTGTGGCCCTGTGTTGCAAAGAGCTGCAGATTAATCGCTTAAAATAAATGGCAAAGGCTGCATGCATTTCCGTTGTTTTTTTAGGCACTATTCAATCGCTAAGGTGACAACACACCAGATGGCTACACGTGGCAACCAATCTAGCAGGATTTTGCTTTGCTTTGATTGTTAAAAATTTTGATTGCGAGACAATTGATTGGTTTAGTCATTGATTGTTTCGTGGGGAGGTCACAGGAAGTGACCGAAGGCACAACGTTTCTGTACTGATTTTGTTTTTCTGTTTTTTAAAATTTAGGGGGAATAAAGTCAATTTTGGAAGAATTTGACAGCAGTGGAGAAGAATTTATAAAATATTTATACAATGCTAAGATGCAAGTAGACATGTAAATGTTCCGGAGTGTATGTTTGTGTGTGTTTGTGTCTCTGTGACAGTCTGACACAACAGCAGGGTTGGGGTCAATCTTCGCTGAGTAGGAAGAAATTGGATAAAAAGAAATTGGAAAACTAATAAAAAAAATAAAAAAAGGCTTCTGTGTAAACTCTTCTTCTGAGTCAACAGGAATTAAACTGACCCCAGCCCTGAATGAGTATCTATTATACACTCAAGTGCTTCCATGACAGCTCATCTGACTAGTTGTGCTTTTCATGGCTGAGTACATGCCGTCCTGTGCCACCCTCCGTACATATTCATGTCAACTCTGGTATGAAATTGTCTTTGAGCGAACATATTTCAGAAAACAAGTACTCCTTGGATGCAACTTGGACCTTCAAAAGAAGAATGTTGCACACCTGAAACCAGCTTGAATAGCGCTCAGAAAGAAAAGTCATCAGAAATATACAAAGACAAATGGTTATGTTTGTTTCCTATTTGCTGAGAGTACTGTATGATGAGCTAACGTCAAACTGTGGTCCAGTGGAGAAGCTTTACTGTACGATAAGCATACAGCTACATTCAGATCACCCCTCCCTAAAAAAACAACAACAAAAAAACAAAGCAGAGCTGGAAAAAGTCACCACTGATAGATATGACAGATTTGGTTTAACAAGGCTGCTCAGCCACCAGTCAGCTTTGAGATCTTCCTTTGTGTTTTTGTTTGAGTCTAGGTTGTTTAGGACGCCAGAACGCTTCTTCTCAGTAGATCCTCATTCGCAGAATGCAACTGAGGCAGCCGAAGTTTACGTCCACCGGAACGCACTTCCAAATCACTCTCACCATCAGAGAAATACCCATCAGTGTCGGCAGCATCCAGCAAGGATGTGCCCTTCCCTGTGAGTGGCAGGTCCATGGAGTCCAGTTCCCCAAAGCCTCCCCTTACTCTGGATCTGCCCTGACGGGCCAGGCGGGACCTTGGTCCCCCACCTCGGAGGATTGCCCTGGCGTCAGGCACTGTGATACCCGGACTGGAGGCCGGAGATGGAGAAGAGCTGGCTGTAAAACCAGATCCATCCCCCAACACAACCCCATTTCCCATGTGGACGCTGTCCCACGGGCCACGCTCCTCAGAAATGTGGCAGGAATCCATTTTGGAGATAGGCGGCTGTGGTGGTGGGTCACTGTACAGGTCAGAGCTCCTGGTCTGGTGTTGATGAACATGGTGGTGCACGGTCTTAAACGAGCTTCTTGGCTTTTCGCCTTTCTGGCCTACATGGCTGGACTTTTCCCAGAGGCTCTTTGCTGTAGAGGGGCAGCTGGTGGCAGATGCAGCTGCTCCAAAAAGAGGCTGGTTGCTCGCAGTAGTTTGTCCCCGTGAACGGGGTTTGATGCTTCCCCTGGGTTTGCGGCCCAGCTGAGGTGTTTTCCAGGCAGGCTGCATAGAGTTCTCCATCATAAGGTTCAGGAGGCTTTCCTCGCCCTGCATTAGCTGGATGAGAGGAAAAAAAAACTGGTCACATTAGGACAAATATGCAGCTGAGATGAAAGTCATTAGAGAAAAAAAAAAAAAAAAAAAGAATAGACCAGAGCAGCGGGAAAAAGTTGCATGACTTTCATAGAGCAATAAACAAAACTAGTTAAAATGCTTTTTTTAAGAAATGGTTCATGGAGAAAGACAGATCTTTTACCATTCTTCCTTTTTTCAGGTCATTTCTACAGGTATTTTTTTAAAGGATTCTGGTTTGTGGACTGAGATGGCCATAGAAGCAGGCCTTCTGTCTCATGTTTTCTTTGTTGGTATGGTCTTAGATATTTTGGATGCTTTTTATGATAAAAGCTAGATCGAGGCAATGCATTAAATCAATTCTCCTAGGACCTTTAAAGGAGAAATTAGTTCATAGAATTACAGATCTCCACCATACTGAACACGCATAATCATCCATTGTTTCCTGCAAAACCAATGGGAGCGTTTTTGATTTTTGAAAAATCTATCTTATTCTCTGACAAAATCACACAATTTCTGTTAAAGGAATAGTACACCCAAAACATGATTAGCCTTCATTTTCTACTCACCCCCATGCTGAACAACACTCTGGAGTACTTTTTTGATATCTCAAATGCATCTGGAGATCTGGGAGGCTTCTTGCTGTCTGCTGACATTCAAATAATGGAGGTCTATGGTGCCCGAGGCAGAAAGGTCCATAAAAGTCCACAAAAAACGTGTCAATATTCCTCCATACTGCTCGTCCAATGTATTCCAAGTGTCCTGAGTGGGTAGCATCCAGAATTTACTCGAAACGAAGTCATTTAGAATGTTTTTAGAGCATAAACAGTAGTGTATAGGATTTCCTGAAAGCACGCGCCTGCGCGTTCACGAGCCTACGGAAGCCGGCAAACCAAACCAGATGAAAGTGCGCATTCAGCGTCTGCTCTGCCGATAATGCAAGCGTAGAAGAAGAAATGTGCTGTTTACCTGTGCAAAGAAAGAAACAACGAAAGAAAAATGTCTGAGGACTTCAGTGTTGAGGAAGAGCATGAGTTCTTTGCCGAGCTGAATGCGCACTTTCATCTGGTTTGGTCTGCCGCGGTTTCCGTAGCGTCGTGAGCTCGCAGGCGCGCGCTTTCAGGAAATCCTATACACTACTGTTTATGCTCTAAAAACATTCTAAATGACTTCGTTTCGAGTAAATTCTGGATGCTACCCACTCAGGACACTTGGAATACATTGGACGAGCATTATGGAGGAATATTGACACGTTTTTTGTGGACTTTTATGGACCTTTCTGTCTCGGACACCATAGACCTCCATTATTTGAATGTCAGCAGACAGCAAGAAGCCTCCCAGATCTCCAGATGCATTTGAGATATCAAAAAAGTACTCCAGAGTGTTGTTAAGCATGGGGGTGAGTAGAAAATGAAGGCTAATCATGTTTTGGGTGTACTATTCCTTTAAAGTCTAAATGTTTTTTTAAAGAAACTTCCCATGTTAACATTTGTGAGGTAGGTCTGAATTGGAAAAAGTGAGTCATTGATATGGAGCTATGCTATCCCCAACATGCAGCTCTTTTGGAGTTTTTATAAATTTGTATACAGGCTAGAGCCCATGGGCTAGAAAACTGTACCCCTATCTTAGAGTTTAAGTCATATGACTTTTTTTTCTCCCCTTCGGTATATGGAAGGACCATTTGTCATTAATTATTAAAAACAGCGGCTGTCCAACGGTTGCAGTTCCGATTTCTCCCGAGTGGTGCACAACTTTACACGAGTGAACAAAGTGAATGTGATTCGTCCAATTGCATTCAAGGGGGCTGGATTGTTGTTGCGGAAGGTTAACAAGCAAGTTCGCTTGTGGCCGGTGTCTCAGAAGCATCTTTCTAACCACTGCAAGTTAGTGCTAGTAGGTTCCCAATGGGAAATTCCATTGGGACCAAGTAGCGCTAAATTTGTGACTTGGCAACAGCACTCTCAAGGAACGCTATGGACAGCGGAAACCTTTTAGAGGAGGAGAGTTTTATGTCGGAGGTCGTGGAAGAGTCTCCTCCGTCATACATTTTTTATTTAGAGGAGGAAAGTGGGGACGAAGTTGTTGTGGAAGAGGACGCCAGGGCGGCAGAAGCTTGGTTTGGTGTTGAAGGCTTACAGCCGTACATGTTTGAGCCTTTGACTAGCAACGCTGCCAGTTCTGTTAGCTCTACGCCTGCAGAAGACACAGACGTCCATCCCCGTGAACACTGGGATGTAACTCAATGGGAAAGTAAATTATTCTTATCTCTTATTTCAACCGTTGCCTATATTAGCTGCGACATATGAATCATGCTATGACCAAAAAGATTTGATCGACAGACCATTGACATATGATTGGTCGAATTTAGATGTACAGGCTGACGTATAATTAACTCTCCTACACAAAATAAGATAATGAAAAAAAACACAAAACAGATTTTAAGATAGGAATTTTTCTTTTAAATAAAAATGTTCTTACTTTTGGGACAATATGGTCTGATAAAGAGTACATTGATACTTCCCTATGACTTAAATCTTTGTAAAATCTGCAGTGAAAAGCAAGAGTCAGCTCAAAAGTAGCCAATGCAACATTTCCCAAGCCTCTGGCAGCTGAAAAGCCCTACCTGGTCAGATAGCAGACTGCTGCTTTTGTCATTATGCTGGCCGCCCAGAGCCCACTGGCTTAGCATGTCATCAGCAGTGATCTGAACTGACTTGGCCAGCCAGCTGTCGAACAAAGAGTTTTCTAATGGAAATGACTTTGGCAAGCCTGTGAGAAGGGTAGATAGAGGATATGGGCAGAAAAAAAAGTTTGACAGAGAGAAGAGGAAAGGTAAAAAAAAAAAAACAAAGCATAACAGTGAGAATGCTGCAGACATACATTATAATAAAACAAATGCAGATCTGGCTTTGGTGTTGCAGCATAACATTGTTAAATAAACTAGAGATGTCACAATGCCACTGAGAGTCTGTAAAAAAAACAAACATTTGGAGATATTTTTCTGTAGAATCAAGGTTTTAAGGCCAAGCTTAAGCACTGCAAAGCTGGAAGGAAAGAGACCTGCATGAAGAATGGAATTTTGAAAATGATTACATGTTCAAACAGAAAAATGTCTGAAAGTAAGATGATTGATTGATTGATATCCTTTATTGATCTCACGGTGGATAAATTTATTTTATATTGGCTAAATAGTCAAAAGAAGGTGTCAAAAGGAGGAAAAGGTGCGTCCACACACATACACACATCTATATCTATCTATCTATCTATCTATCTATCTATCTATCTATCTATCTATCTATCTATCTATCTATCTATCTATCTATCTATCTATCTATCTATCTATCTATCTATCTATCTATCTATCTATCTATCTATCTATCTATCTATCTATCTATCTATCTATCTATCTATCTATCTATATATATATATATATATATATATATATATATATATATATATATATATAGTTTGAAGTATTTTATATAACAGCTAAAGTATTATATAACAGAATTATTACACAGGGTTATTGTAATAATGCACATAATACACAGCTTTGTGGTTTTGCAAAATTGCTATTCCAAACATTTTTTTTCTAATATAAGAAGTCTAAAAGTTTACCATCCTTTCCCATGTGGGTGTGGAGCATCTAATCTGTGCATTTATGAGGCTGCAAACAATCCCTTCTTTTAAGCATTTTCTTGTGTCTGTATAATTAGAAGTGTTTAAACTCTTTTATTGTTTGCAGGAGATATGATGTCAATGAAATTAAGAGAAGCTGAGGTTTCCACTATTTTATTTAAAATCCGTATTACCTTTAGAGGTACTGGTATTTAAAGAATGAAGAGCTTTCCTTATGGTCCATTTTTAGAGGATATATATAAAGATAGTTGGATTGTTTTAAATATTAACCTCTGTCTCAAAGTTCTTTCCCATCTTAACTGAAAGTCAGTCTTATTAAATATAAATATAAATCTACTTAATACAAAATGAGGTTGCCATGACATTTTAAACTCGATACAGATACAAAGAAAACTACTTAAAACCCTTTTTGCAACAGCATTTTAAAAGGTGTAGGGTTCTGTCTAGTTAAGAAAACAGTTATTAACTATAATTTGACAATATTTAACTTTCTTAGTTTGGGCAAAACCATTAAGTAGGGGACTATTGATAAATAAAAAATATTTAACTTTTACTTCCATTACTTCCATAATTTTTTTCTTAAAATGATTGCATTGGTACTTGAATTGAGCAGTTAAGTGAGACACTTTGCCAATGGAATAAGAAAATTTACATTAAAAGAAAAGTGTGTAATACCTAATTAACTTATTTCAAGGGTAAAAATACTATCGGCAGATTATTTTATTTACCTACTCAGAATAAGGGTAAATACACTTATTTTAAGAAATACTTAGTCATTTTTGCAGGAAGAGAACAGTGATGGTATTAATATCCTTAATGAAAGAGTGTACATTTGATTCAGTTGAGCATTTTCTATAGTTTATCTTTAATGTTTCAATGTGCCTTTAATTGCTTGCTAGTTTGATGTTGATTCGGATGGTCTTGAGTGATAAGTAAAGGATTGTTCTGTACTTAAACTGTTTTTTTTAAGCAAACATCAGTCTGGCAAATATTTGTACAGTTTTCACAAGGATTGGGGAAGCAGTAATTGTGCTGAATAATTTTAATATTTTTACAACCCTAAAATTTAAGTTCCCTTCATTGATAGAACTTAGGCATTTTGTGAATAGCTTAATTATTTTCGGATAAGATTTCGGTTCAAACAGACTTAAAATGTATATATTTCTCAGCATTGTTTACTCAAAGTAAATACAAAAACAATAAAATATTAAAAAGATGTGCATAACATTGTGAGGGTGCAGTGGTTTAAATACCTGCTCAAACAGAAAGAACAGAAGATATATCAGTTTATGCAAAGCAGTAATGACTAAATCGGTCAGCTGTTATCAGCACATCTGCCTCCTCTAGTTACGTGATGAAGTGATGGCTGGAAAAAGGTTTGTGGTTGTTATGGTTCAGTCCAGAGTGTGAAAAATAAATAAATCTATACTACACAGGTTTATTATTATTATGCACCCTGGTTTCCTACTGTAACCAAAACTTTTTTTAAACAATGCCCAGATTACGATTGTTGTATGCAACAGAAAAATAATATTTTGTATTCTTCTCTAGCCAGATATTTCCCATAAACCCCTTGTACTTCCAAAATAAAATAAATGTCAAAACCCTTGACTGAAAAATATGTCTTCCTGCTCTCTGACTGACTGTAAATCATACTGCCTATCATAATCTGGCGAACAGGACAGCAGGAGGTGCTGTTAGGGAGCGTTTACCACAGGCCATCCCACACACACACACATGCACACACAGAGGTGGCTGTTTCCATGACGCAGCATGCCTCTGCAGGAATCAGGAGAGCTTTGAGGGAGGGAAAAGGTGATGAAGAAGAAAACAAGAGACAGAGAGGTGTGAGGGAGAGAGGTGTGATAGAGGAAACAACAACAGGCAGATCAAAGAGAAAGGAAGAAACAGAAATATAAACATGTCACTTTGTCCAATTTTGCTATGTTTATGCCTCAGGTTTGTAACAGGGAAAGATATACTTTAGTCAGTATAAGAGCTACACACACGTCAGTGTCATAGTGTAGAGGTTAGTATCCAGTCTTTTAACAAGATAACCAGACAAAACATTTTTGCCTAATTATTTCGCATCATTAACCTGTAATATTTCACTTAGCTGTTGTAGAAAGATGTCATATCAAAGCTAGCTTGATGAAAAGTAAATAAATTCCTTAGAATAGTAGGAGGTTTAGAGCTAACAGGATGTATGCTGCACCAGTGTTACTTCTTGGCTGACTTAGCAGACTTTCTTCTGCTGAATAAAAAAAAACAAAGGAACCAAAGTGTTTTTGTTGTTTTTAGATTGGATCGTTCAATCCCACTAATAGGAACATTTCCCTTTGAGCACTGAATGTAATCTCTGAACTATAAGACAAAGACGAATGATGCTGATTTTGTTTTGTGACCTGGTCAGGATTTGGGGCCGAATGGTGTGAAAGTTCATAGATTAATTTTTTATTTTTGAGTTGTGCATTTTTAGGAACTGGTAATACAAGATTTCCTCTCAAGATCTTCCTTCTGTTCCTTTTTGTTCATGTATGGAAAAAAAGAAGATTGTGCAATGAAATGACATGAACAAATAAAAAAATTTATACATAAAGTTTCTTTAAATGCTTAAGTTTTATAATTCTTAGTAGCTGGCAAAAAAAACAAGTTAAAAACATTTCTTAGCTAAAGTATAGAAAACATGTAATCTTAAGGATATCTGAGATGAATCGAAAGAATTTGTAATGTTAGAAAAATTAGAAGAGGGCGGCAGGAGTAGTTTAGGTCAAAGAAAACTACTCCAGTTCCTTTCTTTGCAAGTCAGTTTCTCTCTCATACTTCTAAACATTATAATGAATAAAGGTGAATGGTAAAATAAAATCTGAGTATTTTTAGCTTTACTTTTTTTAATGAATGGGAATCAGTGGCTCAGAAATTCCATCAATGCACCTTAGTGATCAGTGAACAGTAGCTCTAGAATCACACCTCTTTGCAATTTAAGAAAGTTATCTTTGATACTAATAAGAATATAGCTGCACCTTATTGTTGGCATCTTATCAATATTGACCAATATTACGGTAGCTTTAAAACTCAGCATCGGGCATTGGCTATTCCACTAATATAACTCACTGATATACAATGTTAATTTTATGTGACACAAAAATGAGAATTCTGAATGTTGTGCCAGTGGCTTACATATACCAAGAGCCATTGAGATAGGAGAGTTCGGACAATTCGTGACAATGTTCTAAATTTCAAAGAGAAACGGAGCTTTAATAGTTTGAAAGATAGCTGCTCACACTAGCATTGCCACATACATTAGCAGAGCATGAAAGTCCTGCACGAATCATCTACAGGGTTGCATTTTGGAAAGGTCAGCGATTCAAATAAATTATGGTTTATATCATATGATCAATTCCTCACCCACCATTGACAGGTAATGAGTTTTCCCTTAAATCTAACCAACTAGGGTAACTTAGGCACCTTAACTTTGGCAAAACTTTTAAATCAGTAGATGCTTTTATAATGGTTTTATATTTTTGAAATAGTAACGGGTCTGTCGCAGATCTGGCTGGAATTTCTACACTTTCTTTTCATTTAAAAATTAAATAGAAATGTAGGTGTATCAAAATTTTTGACTAGATATATAACAGTCAATAGCTGTGTTTGAATGTCTGCCCTGATCACTATATAGTGATTACGCAATTTTAAATTTATGTCTGAATGTCTAGTGGATGAAAAAGTAGTGGACTTGAAATTTCCCACAATGCACCTTAAAAAGTATCGATCATCCATGGTCACTAGACAAGCAGATATATCATATAGATGAGTGTTTGTAACACAAGTTTTATTTGTGAACAATAAGATTTATTTGAGTGCAACATGTTTATTTGTGAGTGATAAGATTTGTTTGTGTGAAACATGCTTTATGCATATGCAACATGCTTTATGTGTGTGCGCAACATGCATTTTTGTACACGTTTGGCAGAAAAATCACTACATACTCTACGCCTGCCGAAGACACAGAGGTCCATCCTCGTGAACACTGGGATGTAACTCAATGGTAAAGTAAATTGATTCCTATTTCTTATTTCAGTCGTTGCGTATATTAGCTCCAACATACACTATATTGCCAAAAGTATTTGCTCACCTTCCTTGACTCACATATGAGCTTAAGTGACATCCCGTTCCTAATCCATAGGGTTCAATATGACGTCGGTCCACCCTTTGCAGCTAGAACAGCTTCAACTCTTCTGGGAAGGCTGTCCACAAGGTTTAGGAGTGTGTTTATGGGAATTTTTGACCATTCTTCCAGAAGCGCATTTGTGAGGTCGCACACTGATGTTGGACGAGAAGGCCTGGCTCTCAGTCTCTGCTCTAATTCATCCCAAAGGTGTTCTATCGGGTTGAGGTCAGGACTCTGTGCAGGCCAGTCAAGTTCATCCACACCAGACTCTGTCATCCATGTCTTTATGGACCTTGCTTTGTGCACTGGTGCACAGTCATGTTGGAAGAGGAAGGGGCCAGCTCCAAACTGTTCCCACAAAGTTGGGAGCATGGAATTGTCCAAAATGTCTTGGTATGCTGAAGCATTCAGAGTTCCTTTCACTGGAACAAAGGGGCCAAGCCCAGCTCCTGAAAAACAACCCCACACCATAATCCCCCCTCCACCAAACTTTACACTTGGCACAATGCAGTCAGACAAGTACCGTTCTCCTGGCAACCGCCAAACCCAGACCCGTCCATCAGATTGCCAGATGGAGAAGCGCGATTCGTCACTCCAGAGAACGCGTCTCCACTGCTCTAGAGTCCAGTGGCGGCGTGCTTTACACCACCGCATCCGACGCTTTGCATTGCACTTGGTGATGTATGGCTTGGATGCAGCTGCTCGCCCATGGAAACCCATTCCATGAAGCTCTCTGCGCACTGTTCTTGAGCTACATGAAGTTTGGAGGTCTGTAGTGATTGACTCTGCAGAAAGTTGGCGACCTCTTCGCACTATGCGCGTCAGCATCCGCTGACCCCGCTCCGTCAGTTTACGTGGCCTACCACTTCGTGGCTGAGTTGCTGTCGTTCCCAAACACTTCCATTTTCTTATAATACAGCTGACAGTTGACTGTGGAATATTTAGGAGCGAGGAAATTTCACGACTGGATTTGTTGCACAGGTGGCATCCTATCACAGTTCCACGCTGGAATTCACTGAGCTCCTGAGAGCGACCCATTCTTTCACAAATGTTTGTAAAAACAGTCTGCATGCCTAGGTGCTTGAATTTATACACCTGTGGCCATGGAAGTGATTGGAACACCTGATTCCAATAATTTGGATGGGTGAGCAAATACTTTTGGCAATATAGTGTATGTATCAAGATGCTATGACCAAAAAGATTTGACTGACAGATGACCGTTGATATATGATTGGCCGAATTTAGATGTACAGGCTGATGTTTAATTAACTGGCCTGCACAAAATAATGAAAAAACACCCCACAGATTTTAAGAAAGGATTATTTTTAAAAATAGAAATTTTCTAACTTTTGAGACTATATAGTCTGATAAAGAGTACATTTATATACATGTTTCAGCCATAATGATTTTACATTTGAATATGAATTCCCTTCGACTTTAAGTAATACAACAGGTTTGTTGCATATTTGCAACAATAGCCGTCAATTGGATTCCCAAGCAACCTAACTTGCTTGGTCTTCCTGTGGCGCTCAACTCTCTTATCTCCATGGCTCTGCATACACCAAACTGATGCATGGGTCTTCAACAGGATAAATGATGAAATTAAAATCTCTGTGGCATGTGAATGTTTTCACAAGTTAAAGTTTTACAAACTGATAGCCGGGCTGCTATTTGCAATGACTGCCCAAGATGGGAGGAAGAAAGCGACATAGTGTCTGCAGGTAGGTCTGGGGAAAACATATCGATATTTATCAGTTGAGTTGTAAAATATCAGTATATCAACTACAAGCCTAACTTTCAACATCATTCATCTTTATCCCTTATCTGAAATGTTATTTTGTTTTTTAAATCAAGAACACAAGCTATAATATCTAATATAAGATTTGAAAGAAAGTTTACATATGCCATTCTGTAAACATTTTGTCTTTGTTGTACAATAGTAGTTAAACCGTGCAAGCTATTAGAGAAATTCGAAACAAAGTGTATCAAAGTGCATCAAAGAGAGTAAGGGGGGATTCTTGTCTTCTTGATCCAACAACACTGAGAGGAAGACTAATCTTCAAAAGGCAGGACCAGACTCGACAGAACAGATGGCTGGACACACCAATACATGTCCACACACACCGAGACAGTGAGATATGGAAACATGCAGCATGCAAAGGAAAACACGACACACTGAGAACTACGTGCGATAAATATATAAATAAAACACTGATAATGGACAGCACAGTTGGACACACAAGATGATACAGTTAAAAACAACGGAGGCAAACCACAACAAACAAGGACTCATTTTGTCATGGAAACGCATTTTTGGAGACTGTCTCCCAGCATGCATGCTGAATCAAGTTCCAGTCCTTATCCACTTTGTGGTCAGGTTGAAAAACAACACAAAACATTGGAACAGAAGAAACAAATCAAACAGAAAGCGGAGGTTTCATAACACAGATCCAGATGGACAGATATGACGGACAAATCCACTGTGAAAAGACAAACAGATGAGAAGTGGAAGCTAAAAATGGAGTTGGAGATAACATCAGAGCACAAAACAAGCGAAGCACAACTAAACCACTCTGGTCTTGGTTTATCACCTGCCAGTTTATTGATCATATTCATTCAACTCTGCAACATTAAGCTCAGGTTTAAAGATGAAAAACTTGAGGCTTTGTGTGAAATGGAGCGATATTATATGCCTTATTATAGTTTCAGTCATGAGTAATCAACGATTAGTAGTTCTAACAAGATTCAAAGCATTTAAAACATCCAGGAGATAATGCCTGTGCAACTTCAATAAAACCAGCAATGTTTTTTTTTTTTTTTTTTATGCCACGGCCTTTAACTTGTCTCTATGGCCTTTCATCCTTAGCATCAAGTCTTAGCAAGGTCTAAAGTTTAGACGGATGAAAAAAGGTCCTCAATGTGTTAACCTTGTATAGGGAAATAATTTAATTTGAATGTAACAGTTTGAATTTAAGTAAGTCTTTGGCTCAATTTTTTCTTTGCATGTGCAATTTTCAGTTCTAGCTTCTAATTTAAAAATTCTATTTAGTGTAGATTACAAAAACTCAATCTGCCCAAGAAAATACTGCTGCAAAAACAGACTCTTGCAGACACTATCTGCAGCAAGAAATACTCTATGCAACTTCATGCTTCTGGTGTACATCCATTTATGAAGGTTTGTTTCTTTTTGGTTGTCTTTTTGATGAATTTGAAGATTTATATAAAATAGACAAACTAATTATCTGCGTCAATCTTTCTGAGTGGGCACCGTGTGAGTTTAAACCTGGATCCAGTGCCTTTTCAAAGTATAGAACTTTTTGCCAACTTGTAATGTTATAATCACAAATCTATCTTTAAACTGAGATTGTTTAGTGTTAGACCAACACAAAGCAGCATGTGGCTTTTAACACCAGCACTCCCAGAATTCTGAATTCTTCTAGAACTCCCATTGCCAATCAATCTGATGGGTGGCATTTTCCCCAGGGAATGCATGAGTAGTGATCATGTCATCAACCAAAATGGTTCTAGTGTGCCATATAAACCCATTGTGGATATGTAGACCTTAAAACTTATAAGGCTGTATTATATCGTTATCTGTAGTCTAAATTTGTATTAAAAATTAATCATAATAAATAAGCCTATTTTATATATATAGCCTTTTGTATATATATATATAGCCTATTAATGTAAATGAAGTTCTTTCACTTCAAAATCTCAGAACCGTTAAACAGACTGCCTTGGGAGTGCTAGTGTTAAGTTGAAGTGATGAACATTTGTATAAGGCATGCATTTGTCTTAATTCATCATGTTGTGATATACAAATTAAAATAGTTTTACCACATTTCCTTGAAGTTAATTTACCAAAGTTCATCTGTGGCTTATTTACTCTCAGTATTACAAGAAAACTCTCTTTTGTGAAGGCCTTGGAGGATTGTTAGTTAATTTGAAAAAACTGACATGTTAACCAGAGAAGCAGCCCAGAGGCCTGTGGTAACCCTGGGGGCGCTGCAGACAATTAGTTTTAGGAGAATATGTTAAGAAAACCAATTATACTGGTGTACTTCAAAACACTGTCTTTATATGAAAGATAAAAAGTCATAATTAAAAGTAATATAAGACATTTAGTTTGCTACAAACCATGTAAAGAACACAAATAATAAAGTTAATTGTGTATTTTGAATGTTGAATTCCCCCCTTTTAATATTTCATCTTTTTAAACAGTTAAAGTAATATTGCATTTCTCTTTATCTTTAAATTCAATTTCCACTGGTTATCCTGCAATTTTTAAAATAATGATCCAACCACTAATACTCTCATTTTAATCATGAATAATACCATTGCTTTATAAAATGGGAATTTATAACAGTTGCTGTTTTACATGCAGTATATAAAAGAGCTTAAGTTAATAAGCTTCTAATTTATTTACATTACTTTATAAAGGGCAGAAAAATGATAAACAACAGTTGTACAATAAAAAGCTACTTAGAATCTAATTCCAACTATTTGTTCCAAATGTTGCTTTTTATACAAAAAAGTAATAAATCCTTTCTGCTTTGGCTTTTATTGATCTAATATCTTTCATTACTTACTCCACCATATGTCTAGTATAACAACTTTTATTGCTTTTAATGTTTTGAAAAACATATCATGTGATGATAGAAAAGGTTGAATAGGTCTAATGTTACCGTATATAATGAAAGTGCATGTTTTTCAAGGTTATCCTAAACTAAAACTAACCAAATAATAAAAACTAGAATTAAAAAACATTTTAATTAACTGCAATAAACACTAGACCTTGCAGAGACACGGAAAATAACTGTAGTAATCTGTAATAAGAGTTTTCTAAACTAATTAAAATTAACAAAATTTTTAGAGAGAAGGTGCTTAGGTCCTTGTTCATTAAAGTCTTTTTTTGGTTTATTTTTGCTGTACTGCATTACGGCAGCAGATTGTAGGTATGGTAGAACTGAAAATCAGAAGGCAAAAAAAAGAGGAACATTTCAAAACTATTCAAACCTTGATGTTTACAGACAATATATAAAAATTAAGTATAAGGAAAAACTGAAGTATGCCACTCTGCTTTTTCACGTTATGCTAATCTTAATTAGTATAATTACTTAAATCTGATTATAATCCGAATGTAATCAAATGGTTCTAATCTTGTCAACGTTAATGAAGTCATTCCTCTTAAAGGTTAACTCCACACCCTTCCAACTCTTCCAGGGTAACAGAACTAAACCGAGGTTAGAGAGGGGGTTGCAAAGTTTCAAATAATTTTTTTTACAGTTTAAACTTGCCAGAGAAAATGCTGCAGTGATTTTCTCCAGCTGAATAAGGCAAAGAATAATGCAATCTGCTTTCCCCCCACCTGTTGCTGTGCACTGCCAGTCAGCTTTCTGAAATAACACTGTTTGCAATAACATAGCTTTGCTTGCTGGATGTAAAACTTGATAAGACACTGTATTTTTATTTTTTTTTTAAGGTGAGCCTTTTTCAAAATCACACGTGGAAAGACTGTTATGCAGCACACTGCAGGCTGGCTATCTGCGCTAATGGTCTGACCTAATTAACCAGCAAATATGTTCATCATTTAACAATAACTGTCTATGCATAATATTATCTACCATCTACTTCAGGTCAGCAGTCATGAAATGCTTTATTAATCTTTTGTACATTGTGTACCTTAAAGTATGTAGCCTTACATTTATAACAGCAATGACAGAAAATGTATGACCGAATAGAAAACACTGGATAGGGCTGGAAAAAAGAAACCCATGGTCTCTATGGATTCTGATGCATTATGAAGGTTCAAAATGTATTGCATAGAGCAGTCTTTTGCAGTTCTGATATAACACACCCAGATATTACAAAGTTGGTGCAATTAATCATTCTTCCACATCTATATTTTATTGCTTTTAAATCAAGACCAAGTCGGACAGTTTTAGATTGAGGTCACAGTCGTCAGATCTTGTTTCAAATTGATTTGTTCAAGAGCACAGCTCCTACTTTTAACTGCCTCACATAAATAAACTCTCTACTGTCCTCAAAATTTTTCCACCGACAGCTGAACTCTTAACTCTCATGTTTTCTCTGCACTTTGCCTGCTGAGCCCTGATCAATGTTAGAAAAGAAGCTGCATAAGGTTGAACTTCTTGGTTTGAATGTCCTCACTAACTGGTCATGCAAGAGGAGAGTGGACAGTTCCTGCAGCACAGGGTTAACGAAGGCAGGATGTATTTTAATTAAGCACAAATAAGAGGCTACCTTTTAGCAAAAAAAGCTACAAGAGTTCAGGAAATGCTGCACAGAAATACACCCACACAGACATAAACTTTACCAAGCTCTTTAAGCAGGGATCCGTTCTCCGACTTCCATCTCTCCTTTTTCTTGCCAGCACTAAGCTTCCTTCTCTCTTTCTTTTTATTCTTCACTCCATTTTGTTTCTTCTTTTCTGGTTTCTGGGTTTTCTCTGCAGAGAGACAGAAAAAAAAGGCTCAGGTTAGGAATTTAGCTGATTTACTCAGTTTAAGGTAGATTAAGCTGGAAACCAACATAGGGCCTTGGGAACCAAATTGTTATACATTCAAAATACAGTATAAAAAGGTGAACATTTGTAGGATTTTTTTTTACATTTTTTAATTGAAAATGAAATCCTTTGATTTTTACCCCCTAAAATATGTCAGTGTATAATTCCGTAAAGCTTTGCCTAAGTTAAATCTGGGAGAACTAACATCAAAAAGACTGAGTTACTACTGAATGTCAGCCTTTAGGTCCATACAGCTGTATTTTTCTACTGAGCACTTATCACTTTCACATGATTTTTATTTCTCATAGTAAGGGGTAGCTAGCCTATCCTGACGCTAGCTTAGCATAGCTATGGCTTCGCTCTCTCCTTCCCCTGACTCTTTTCTCTTTCTAAACCTTCATCTCCTTTCTCCCGCTCTCTGTGTCAGATGTTCAGTTATTCCTCTGCCTCATTTAGTGATGATGCCATGTGTAGTAAATGTAGTATTTTTGTAGCTTTGGAGGCGAGGGTGTCAGAGTTAGAATCCCGGCTTTGGGCTGTTGAACATAGAGGAATTAGAGTAGGCCCCTCCTTTTTAACTGCCTGGAGCCACCATGACCAGTAGGGTTGGGAATTGAAAAGATTTTCACGATTCCGATTCCCTTTTCGATTCTATGAAACGATTCGATTCTTTATCGCTTCTTTTTTCGATTCCAATTTGGGGGAAAAAGGAGAACAAACAGTTTGATTATCAGAATCAACTTTGTTTACTTAACTATTGCACAATCTTACAAAATCAACAAGATCAAGATGTCCACAGGAAATGTGAAACTGGAGTAACATCTGTGTTTAAATGAAAAATGAATACAAGAACAAACTTAATAACAAACAATGTCTAATAACAAATGATGGGATTATAACCTATTTTAAATAACAAAAAGTACTAATTATAAAACAGTAGTAGGGAAAATTAACAGTTCTTTTGCAGAAAGATGAGCATATCTGCTTTTTCTGGAAGGATATGGGATCTTTCAGGGCTTAAGGTGTCTCCAGCCGTGGATAACACCCTCTCAGATGGGGTGGAGAAAGCCTGCACACAGAGGTAGTTTTCAGCCAGTCCAGATAGCAAGGGCAGCGTATCTTGCTTGTTCCACCACCACAGTGTGGCGCTATCCCTGCAGGGGATGGAGGGCAAGCTTTTACAGAGCTGGATTTCCTGATCTACCCTCTGGGCTAAGGAAAGACGGGGCTTTGATTCACAAAGTGACCGCAGCTCGTTGTCTTCCTCCTCGAATAGTTCTTCCAACTTGCGTAACTTGCGTAAGTTGCGTAAGTTGCGTAACGTACGTAAAAAACGTGACGTAAGTCGTGCTCCCCAGAGCCGGCGCGCTAGGCTCTGTTGCTGTGGGAATCGAAAAAAGAATCGTTCAGCCAGCTGCCAAACGATGCCATGGAATCGAAAAATACGGAACCGGTTCTTAACAGGAACCGGTTTTCGATTCCCATCCCTAATGACCAGGGACACCTCCATGTAGTGTTCCTGCAACAGTGCCTGAGCAGCCAGGCGATTGGGTAACGGTACGCAGAAAGCGTAGTTGTTGATCTCAGCCCACTGGTCACCCCTAACCCGTCCACGTTTCTAATTGATTTTCCTCGTTCAGTGACGCACCCACTGGGAAGCACACTCTGGTAATTGGCAGCTCCATAGTCAGAAACGTGACATTAGAGACACCAGTGACCATGGTCAAATGTTTGCCAGGGGCCAGAACGGGCGACATCAAATCCTACCTGAAACTGCTGGCTAAGGATAAGGTTACATACAGCTAGATTGGTATTCACGCTGGCAGTAATGACAGCCGGTAACGCCAATCGGTCACTAAATTTAGTGATGCTTTGGTGTGTAAGTTGTGTAAACAATGTCAGACTCTGTAACTTTCTCTGGTCCCCTCCCTGATCTGACCAGTGATGACATGTTTAGCCGCATGTCATCATTCAACCTCTGGTTGTCTAGGTGGTGTCCTGAAAACAACATGGGCTACATTAATAATTGGCAATCCTTTTGGGGAAAGCCTGGTCTGATTCGGAGAGACGGCATCAATCCCACTTTAGATGGTGCAGCTCTGCTTTCTATGAATCTGGACAAATTTATTAGTCCACTAAAACACTGACCACCCAGGGCGCAAACCAGGAAGCAGAGACATAGTTTAGATTTGGACTTAGACAACTTTTATTGTTATTTTGTATACAAATAGTGTATACAAAATGAAATTATGTTTTGTGAAGCTTTCCGAACATTTCCATTCCTTAAACTGCACCAGTGATCAAATGTAAACAGAGTTGGAGAATAAAACAAGATGCAAAAAATGCATTGATATGGAAGTTCAGAACATTAAATATGTATGGTGCAAATATGCAGTATTTTTGTTTGGTGTTGTCAGTGTGGTGCGGAAGCTCCAGAGCTACACCTCTCTATAGCCGCTCTACTGTTACCCACTCATTACTCCATCCAGAGATCCATCTTGCCCAAGATCAAAATTCTAATAAATTAGAATAGATTCCCAAAGGAGTAAATCATGATAACCCTAATTAGAATAAAAATAACTCCAACTGGGGAAAAAGTTTAAACTATTACATTTGTTTTTTTCAACATAAGATATATTTCTACTTGATTTATGTTGCCTTACAGAAACTTTGCTGCAGCAAGAGAAGTATGTGAGCATAAATGACGCTACTCCTTCTAGTTATTTAAATGTTCACATACCCAGAAATTCTGGGCAAAGAGGAGAAGTAGCAGCAATATTTCAGTCTGACTTACTGATTACTACAAAGGCAGGTAATAAAAAAACCTAACTTTTTTTAAACATTTAACTATTAGTTTTCCTCATCCAAATTGCAAAGCCAGCCTTTTTGTAACTTTGTATCATCCACCAGGTCCTTACTTGGGATTTTTAAATGAGTTTTCAGAATTCCTATCGATTTGTTGTTTAATACTGACAGGGTCATCTTAGTGGGTGATTTTAAAACCATGCTGATTGAAGGTGATAGCTTTAATGTGGTCTTTAATGCTATCTTAGGCTCGATTGGCTTTGTTAGAAGTGTCTGTTTTTTTAGTGTAGTCCTGTTTCTCTGACTGTGACTAACTGTATGTGCTTTCTTTCATCCCCTGACATGGGACCTGGCTCGGTGCCGTCTGTGTGTTTCCTAGACACCTGTTTAGCTGGTTTACAGTTGCCTTTTGTATCTCTGCTTCTTTCTGCATGTCTGCTTCCATTTCCTTGAACTCCAGTCGGCCTCGGCAGATGACTGCTCACACTGAGCCTGGTTGTGCCGGCGGTTTCTTCCTGTTAAAAGGGAGTTTTTCCTCTCCACTGCCGCTACAAGCATGCTTGGTGTGAGAGATTGCTGTCAAGTCAATGAGTTGATGCAATCAGCTGGTTTTCCTTAGATAGAAAACTTTGAACGAATCTGACTGTATGACAGTTTGAACTTTCTCTGTAAAAGGCCTTCAGATGACATGTGTTGTGAATTGGCGATACATAGATAAATTAAATTGGAATTAATTGAATTGAATGATATATCGAGTCCTATCGAGTGAAAATTAGCCCTCAACTGTCCCTCATTTTAGGACATTTCAAGCATGTGCTGCAGCTGCTGGCTTGAACCCTGATGTGATATGGTGACAACAGTACTTTAGTCATAGTTGCAACTGTCATATCTAATATATGTCCTGCATAGCTGTGCAAAAAGCCGTGCAGAAAATATGTATATAAAACTGTACACACATTTTTATGTTACAAATCAAAAAAAGATCATAGGTCTTTCTGATTCAATTTGAAAAAAGAAAACAGTCCTATATTTGCTCTCTTGTACTATGCAGCTAAACTCAAGTAAAGCTGATAAAAATGATCGTCTTCATTTTGCCTGATAATTACACTGACTATAAAACATTATAAACGGGTGATAAATCTTTCTTACAAGTTCCCTGCTATGTGACAAGTTATTCATATTTGTTCTGTGCAGCGGAGTGCCAACTGTAAAGTTAATTTATTTGGAATAAGTAAATTATTAACAGGAAGCAAATACATTTTCTTTCAGGTAAAAAAATATCTTTACAGCACTTTTTAAAGCCATGAATTAGTAATACAAGCGAAAGAGCAATAACTGGCTATTGTTGAGCTCTACATGTAACAGATAACCACAAACAGATGCACTCCAAGACGATATGTTTGCAGCCTCAGCATGCAGGGAAACAATGCGGAAACATGCCGTCACACTCCATTGAGCCTCCCTCACACAGCACAGCGATGATTTCTCTCCCCACCAAGTTCTCCCATACTGAAGGCCCTTATTGTTGAGATGTCTTGTTGCAACGTGCTCCCGCTGTTTACACAAACAAAAGTCCTGACTACATAGTTCACCGACTCCCCTACCACAGCGAACATAGACTGTATTTGAGTGTGTTTGCTTGTTACTATGCTGGAGGTCTGGGATGCAGGTTTGTAGCAGCTTTGATAGTTTTTTTCTGAGCAAATGGGAAAACACTTTTTCCCTTCTTACATTTTCTAAAAGGTGAAAATTAAAGTTACTGTTAATACTTGCATTGGTTTATATATGGGGTTACATCTGAGCCTCACACCTTGATTTTAGTATTTAACCCATTAAACCCAAAATCATTTTGCAAATTTTGAGTAATAATTTCAAACTTAGGTTCAACTGCTACCCGTGTTCTCACAAGAACTAAGAAAGTAAATCACATCAGCCCTGTTCTGAGATCCTTCCACTGGCCCATTATAGCTCAGAGAATAGACATAAAAATCCTTCTGTTTGTCTATAAATCACTGAACCAATGAGGTCTTGAAGCAGCATTTAGTTCCTATGCTCCACTTATCTGGAACAAACTCCCAGAAGACTGTAAAAGTGCTGCAAACCTGAGTTCTTTAAGTCAATGTTAAAGTCATAGGGAAGCGGCTGTTCCAACCGTTGCATTCCAAATTCTCGCGATTGGTGCCCGACTTTTCATGAGTGAATGTGAATCCAATTGGTCAATTATCAAGGGGCGGATTGTTGTAGCCGGCATCTCAGAAGCATCTTTCTAACAGTTTGCAACTTAGTGCTAGTAGCGTGCCAATGGGAAATTACATTGGAACCAAATAGCACTAAATTGTTGACTTAGAAACGACACTGTCAAGGAACGCTATGGCCAGCGGAAACATGCAAGAGGAAAAGAGTTTTGTGTCGGAGGTGGTGGATTAGTCTCCTCCGTCATGCATTTTTTATTTAGACGAGGAAAGTGGGGACAAAGTTGTCGTGGAAGAGGACGCCAGGGTGACAGAAGCTTGGTTTGGTGTAGAAGGCTAACAGCCATACATGTTTGAGCACTTGCCTTGCAACGCTGCCAGTTCTGTTAGCTCTACGACTGCAGAGGAGACAGACGTCCATCGCCTTGAATACTGGGACAGAACTCAACGGTAAAGTAAATGATTCTTATTTCAACCGTTGGGTATATTAGCTGCAACATATGTATCAAGATGCTATGACCGAAAAAATTTGATCAACAGATGACCGTTGATATATGATTGGCCGAATTTAGGTGCAAAAGCTGACGTATAACTAACTGGCCTGCATAAAATATAATATAATTTGTATATAACGAAACCCCCCCCCCCCAATTAAACATTACTTTAATGTTTAATTGCTGCATTTCTGTAAAAAATAACATTATTAGATGCTTTTGATAACTTTTTTTTTTAAATCATAGCTTCTTCTGGGATAAGTGTTAATTTGACACCTCCGAAAAAGCAGTTGAAACACTACAGAACCAAAACAGCCTCTTAACTTAAATCTGTTGGTGAATAAATTCATTCCGTAGCGTCCATCCTTAAATATTCATCTGCTTTTCATCTGCCTTGGTTGTGAGGTTACTTCAACTTCTGCCCAAAACACAGCTAGCCTGAAAAGCCTTTATGTTTTTTTTATTCATAAGAATAGAATGAGAATAAAGGATCTTTTGTGAGATACTAAAGGGTATTATTGATTTTAATAAGCTATTGCTTTTTACTTAATACGTGAAACACTAGTGTTCTTTGTGTGTGACAGTAGTATCCAGCAGAAGGCTTAACTCCTGTTTACTTCAGCATGGAGAAACCAGACTTGCATGAATGGAGCTGAGAGAGACCACAGATATTTCACACTGAGACAACCCCTCTGTGTAAAAGTCTGAAAGGAGGAACAATGAGGAAAGAGTGTGAAACTAAAGCTCAGTGGGAGAACAACACAACATGTTTAGCACAATATACCATAATAAAGCTGTATTAAGTTTCTACTTATGAATGCTCATGTTTACATAAAAAAGAATGAAGACATGAATGTGGCAAAAAAGGGAAGAAAAGGTATATACAGTGTGAAAAATTGCAGTTTTTTTCTTGGTGGTATAGGTTGAAGGAAATTTGTTTATAATCTTTAACTTACTAAAACAAATCACCTGAGAGTTTTATTGTTTTGTTGGCCAAACTACTGATTAGATTGCAAGGAAATGGGACCAAATGAAAATAGGGTGGTGTGATAAAATATAAACACATTTATTAATTTTTTTGATTGAGACAAATGCTAAGGAGAAATACTGCAGGATACAACTTCCCTCTGTGACTTCAAGGACGTGGTGAACTTGGGTAAAGGTTGGAGGAATGAGTTTCTTTTTTTTTTTTACAAAAAAAAGGGATTCATTGCAAGTCCTCTCCCAGGTTTACACATTTAATATCTATCTATCTATCTATCTATCTATCTATCTATCTATCTATCTATCTATCTATCTATCTATCTATCTATCTATCTATCTATCTATCTATCTATCTATCTATCTATCTATCTATCTATCTATCTATCTATCATCTATCTATCTATCTATCTATCTATCTATCTATCTATCTATCTATCTATCTATCTATCTATCTATCTATCTATCTATCTATAAAAAACTAGGTTTGCTATACATATGTACATACAAACATATACAGATACATATACTTACATATATACAGATACATATACTTACATATATATATGTATATATATATATATATATATATATATATATATATATATATATATATATTTTTTTTTTTTTTTTTTATAAATTTTTTTTTTTCAGGCTGAAACTGGTCTCTCAAAATTACAATATCAATTTTTTGCTA
Organism: Cyprinodon tularosa; assembly: GCF_016077235.1. NCBI lineage: Eukaryota > Metazoa > Chordata > Actinopteri > Cyprinodontiformes > Cyprinodontidae > Cyprinodon > Cyprinodon tularosa. Next base: position 70,376 of record NW_024038987.1, on the reverse strand, counting down.
AAAAGAATCTTATCTTCTGATCTCTCAGGGATGATGAATTTTTAACAGTTTTCTTATTCTGTTCTAATCTGATCTTGTTCTGAATGCTAAGAAAATAAGGAAAACTAATTTTGAGGTTTTCAAGGGCACCTGAAGAAGCTGTTTCTACGTGTGGAAATGTTCCCCCTCCAGGCTGTAATCTCTCCACAAATCCAAGCATCAGCAGTAAACGCCTCCAGCTTGTGCCTCTCTCCCAATCAGATCTGTGTTTTTTTTTAGTTTTCCTTTTGTCTCTAGTCATTGCTATGTCCTTTCGCTTCATCTCTGCAACATCATCCCTCCCTCCCGTGTTTAGAAGTAGAAACAGCACCTTGGGATTCATCCTTTTGAAGTGTGTGATTAATTTTCCTTCTTTCGAAGTGCGCTGAACTGCAGCGTGTGAAGCCTTTGTGTCCCATTTTTTACCTGAGCCCATTAGAGCATTGAAAGTTGTTTTTCCTTTCTGCCCCAACTTTATTACTTTTTCCTCATGTCACCTCCAGACTCTCTTCCACCACATCTCATTTCTTCCTCATTACGGCCTCATTAAGCGGCTTTCAGCTCATCGATTGACTGATTGTTGATCTCAGACTCTTTCCGTGCTGCTCTTGGATTTTTTTTTTTTTATCATCATGTTGTTTTCCTCCTTTAAGACAGAGCAGCAGGGATTTCTGACTGCCCACCTGTCTGCCTTGATAGTGACATGCTAACCATTCATGGAGCATGACTTATGCAGACCCCAACATGACAAACAGAGAGGCAGCCTGGCAGAGTGTGGATGATGGATGAGGCGCCATAAGAGACAGGGGGACAAAGGTTAGTGGTTCTGATTTAGGCAGGTAAGACAAGAGATGTGATTTCCACATGGAAACAAGTCTGTGGGGAGAGAAGGGCAGGGATGGTGGATGAGCTCTGCATATCTTAAAGTTTCTGGAAATCTGATTTTAAAACTGTAGATACTGTGGTGCGGCGAACTGACATCAAACCAACCTGAACAAGTTAGTGGAAAAATGCTTCAAGCATTATGGCATGTTAGGATGCTTTTAGTTCTTGAAATATATTGAAGGAAACATGCATTTTTTATTAAGAGCAATATAACCAACTGATGTGATAATCAAATGTAAAAAAAATTGTTTTCTCATGAAATCAAATTCATTGCTTCCCAAGTTTAGAGCCTATTGTTTCATGGAGGGTGGGACCTATATTTGTACATATCAAGATACATTTATAGATAATTGCAAAAAGAATGTTTGCAGAATTATTTCTGTGTCATAAATTACATAAAATTACATGGTTTAAGGGTTCAGGTGTAAAGTGGCCGACTTGGTGTAATTTTCTTCAATAAGAGATAACTGGGGTTAAAAGTCACATTCTTATCTCATAGGGATCTTATGTGATAGGCGTTTTGTCATTATGACTTGTCCAAAAGAGTTCTGCAGGTTCTCTCATTTAGACTATGTGGAGTTGAGACCTATGCTGAATGTGTGCTTTATCACTTTAAAGCAATCGCTCAAAAGATGTCAGAGGACCTCAAAGCAGCTCTATGCAAACATGTCATTTATTTGTGCTTATCTAGGTTCAGTGTTATCAATTATCCAAAGAGGCTCCCCGCCCTCCAAACAAACTCCATCCAGTTATTGTCATTAAATTTCTTAGCCTCTTGAAGTTCCCATTGTGATCTATTTCTGTACCTATGTGTTCACTCACCTACTTACAGCCCTCTCTTAAGAAACGGCAAACTTGAAAAAGCCGAATGAAAACATGCACTCCATACTGTGTCAGATTCACGCTGAGTCGCATTCGCTTGCAGGTAAACACATAAGCTCATGCCAGCAGGCATAGAGCACAACCTTTGAAGGCAGAGGTAGAGTGGCAATAGAGAGGTTTGGTAGAATTCCCAAATTAGTAGTTATTTCAAGCTGAACCCGGTTACCTAATAATATGCAGCAGGGTTAGACGGGGTCAATCTGATATTTAGCACATCACAATATTACATTTACACTGTTTTTATTTATATTTACTTGCTTTTATTTTATTTTTCAATATTTTACTATTTAATTCAGGTAAAGCAATTTGAATTTTTTTTGTATGGATATGATTGGAAATGGCGGCCTAGTGGTTAGGGCATATAGCTAGGAATCCTTAGGTTGTGATTTCAAGCCCCACTCCAACAGACTGCCACTGTGGTTCTCTGAGCAAGACCCTTAACCCCTGATTGCCCCACGATAGCAACCCACTACTCCCCAAGGGTATGGTTAAATGCAGAGGTCAATTTCTCCAATGTGAGATCAATAAAGTCTGATTATTCTTATGAAGTTGCCTTTCCATTTACACCAAAAACGGAGATTGAGCTTAGAATCCTGGGAGTTGAGTTAAGAAAAGCATCTCGTGTAAAAATTCCACAAACTTTTCATGTGACATTGCCTAATAAATGCAAGGACTCGTAAGTAAACTCCAATCTGGGTTACTGGCTTTAAACAAATTCCGATGTTGATTTTGAAACCGTTTCTTCCAAAGACACCAACTGTCTTTCCTCAGAGAAATCAAGCTCAGACAATCATCAGGTCATAAATGGCCCCTATTTATATCTGCAGTAATCTTCATTACCATTTACTTAGAGGTTTCTTATCTTACATTTCAACACAACAACCACACAATAAGAATACATGCAATAATATTTGAGAAGAAACATTATTTACATAACAATAGTTGAGCTTGAAATAATGTATAGTTAATTAAGTTCTGTTTAGGCGGACAGGTTTAAGTGGACTTACCATCATTCTATATACTTAGACATTATTCTTTTATAGAAAGGAGGATTGTATTTCATTATGTTGTTTACAGCCATAGCCTTGACAGGTTGCTTTAAAATCCTACCCTGCTCAGACCGGTGCAATTTCTCCACCCTGTCCATGAAGCTGTTGTGGAGCTCGACGTCTTCTTCAGTGGAAGAAGCTGCACTCTATGTAAAGGAAGGAGCATTATCACAGATTCTTCTTTATAAAGTATCACAGATGTTGGAAGGATCTGTGATAAACATCACTGCTCTGAACATAATAAAAGTATAAAAAACTGCTGTGGACTAACTATTGGATGCTCATTTTGCAAAAAAATAAAATAAAAGTATTTATCTTTAAGTTGCACCTATCGTTTGACATGTATAGTTGAAAACTATTATTTTGCCTCTGCTGAAAACCTTTCTTTTAACTTGCTGCTAAAAATGTCCCAACTAAAAAATAAAAGAAAATTCTATTCTAAAAAAAGGTTACTTTAAAATATGTGATAGTTCTATTCTCTTTTCATTGTTACATGTTGGTTTTAAAATCAGTTTGTGTGAAAGAACCAACTAAAGAGCAGAAGAGAAAACCAAAAATAAAACTGCATAGAACGAAAAAAAGGACTCAGAGGGCACAACAAATGAGAGAAAATCACTGCAACAGATGGAGAAGAAAAACAATTAGACGAGGAAAGAGAGAAATGGAGAGAGGAAAACAGGAGGGGGAAGATGGTGAGTTACACGACAAATCATTCTAGCAGACAACCTCATTCTTCACTCTCTGCTGCTTTTTATCACAACAAGCACACACACCAACTACTGGCTCTAATCTAACTCCTGTGGCAGTGTGAATAGATATGGCTGTTCAGTGCCAGCAGCACAGCTTCTGCTACCTGATGGCAGCAATCCGCTGAGTCAGCTGTACTGCAAAAGTGTGCGTGCATGCCTTTGGGAGTTAGCTACTGCGAAGCACAAAGGGTGAGAGATTGAAAGTGTTTGTGTTTGATATAATTGAGCGTGTGCATGTGTGTCGCCTTCCTGGAGACTGAAGAGCACTGCAGATTTAACCCTCATCCCCACGCTCACCCCACCACACAGCCTCAGGAGCAGGCTGACAAAACTTCACTATCATTAACATTTGGTGGGATTACCATGACAACAAGCTTTCACAGCCCCCCCATGGCAATGGCAGGTCACGACTCTTAGTTAAAGATGCTCAGCGTCATCTACATAACAACCATCACTCAGCAGCAAAAAACAACAGCTGGTAATTCTGGCAGCTAATGTGGAAAAGATAAAATGATGAGTTATTCAACTTCAACCTGGTTGTAATGAGGTTGCTTAAAAAGGCGTTCAGTCTCGCTTCATTCAGCCGACATCTGTGCAAATGTTTTCAGACCTTCAGGATGTTGTCCGTTTTATGTTAATTTCATCAGCCTTAATTTCATCAGTCCTTTACTTAATAATTAAGCTAACTTTACTGTGGAAAAAAAAGAAATTCCAACTTGAACTAAAAAGATAAATAGAAACTACACCCTCTTTTAATTCAGCTGCTTTCTACATTAGGACAATATTATAAGGAGCTGGTCTCTGGCTTCTACTTGAGAGCCTATTTAAAGAAGCCACACTGGTTTGGACACTTTTTAACTGAATTGTCTCTTAGCCATTTAACATGCAGACAAAGGTCTGTAAAATTTAAGGCAGAGGTGTGTGCACTTTTCTTTCTCAATCAATAAATTCAAGTATGTTATGCTACTATTTCACAAAGAAAACTAATAATTTTAATAGGCAAGAATTGTTCAGTTAACAGATTCTTTGTTGAATCAGAATAGGGTACTGTATTTCTGACGGAATACTTAGTTCTTGCAGATCTTGAGCTATTTGAAATTTTTGGCAAACGTTTTCAGTTTGGTCCTAAATAATAATAATAAAAAAAAAAATCATATTTGATTCTTAAGAAAGTCATAGCTCATTATTAGGATTTTTGTTGGTGAAACCCACAGCCGAAACGAACACCAGGGGGCTCTTCTCCTTTTAAAATGAGACCTATTCTTGCTCTCAGAAGCTGGTGTTGATACCCCACATCAAGCATCCATTTTGGACTGATCACCAACCAAAGGCGATCAACTTATATTGATATCTGGATAGAAAACGCCACCAATTGTGGTGAATCGTTAAAGGACACAGGTTATGTAAAATTAATGTTTTGCTGTATTTTTTTTTATTATTTACTTCAGTGTTTGTCTTTGCTGCTTCTATACTATGCAAGTACTTTCTAATTACATATTTAGAGGCACCCCTCTAATATGATTGGTTTATCTGCAGAAAACAAAACAATATCAATCAATTTTTTTGCAATATGTACATGTTTTATGGGGCATGGAAACAACCCCTTTCAACAACCCTACAGATAAATATGTCACCGCCTTGTAGTAAAGACTTCTTTCTTACTATTTAAAAGAACACTTGCTCCATCCTTGCTGGTTGTGCATGAGGCGTTAATTTTTTGGCTTCCTGGCCTGTATCAGGGCAAAAGACATACAACTGTAACAGTACAGCTGTTTGCAGCCATTTTCAAAATGTATAAAGTGCAGTATACAGATTTTTGCAAAAAAAGTGACAGAGCTTAATGCTTTTATTGGGGGTGAAACAACTTAGTCTAAAAGAAGCTCAAAGTAGGCCAAACTAAGGAGGTTAAATCTCATTATCTGTACAAAAACAATACCAGTAACATGTTTTGCATAGGCCATAGACCTATCCCCATTTCTTTAAAGGAAGCATACTGCATCCGAATTCTGCCAAAAGTCAATACGTGTAAAAAAAACTCACATGAGCAGTTTTATTTAAAACACATGCATGTGAACTACTCTCCATGCACATTTGGAATGTACTGTGAATGCAGATGTAATGCTATGAGGCCCCAAATATATCATAACCATGAGTCCTTTTCTGTGCCTGTGGTTTCATTTTTATGCTCCTATAGATTCTCTCTAACTCGCGTGTGGACCTGTGTCTGTGCACTTATGTCAACTGTGAAGCCGTTACCCACCGGACAAAGCAAAAATTAATGTTTTGCTGTATTTTTTTTTATTATTTACTTCAGTGTTTGTCTTTGCTGCTTCTATACTATGCAAGTACTTTCTAATTACATATTTAGAGGCACCCCTCTAATATGATTGGTTTATCTGCAGAAAACAAAACAATATCAATCAATTTTTTTGCAATATGTACATGTTTTATGGGGCATGGAAACAACCCCTTTCAACAACCCTACAGATAAATATGTCACCGCCTTGTAGTAAAGACTTCTTTCTTACTATTTAAAAGAACACTTGCTCCATCCTTGCTGGTTGTGCATGAGGCGTTAATTTTTTGGCTTCCTGGCCTGTATCAGGGCAAAAGACATACAACTGTAACAGTACAGCTGTTTGCAGCCATTTTCAAAATGTATAAAGTGCAGTATACAGATTTTTGCAAAAAAAGTGACAGAGCTTAATGCTTTTATTGGGGGTGAAACAACTTAGTCTAAAAGAAGCTCAAAGTAGGCCAAACTAAGGAGGTTAAATCTCATTATCTGTACAAAAACAATACCAGTAACATGTTTTGCATAGGCCATAGACCTATCCCCATTTCTTTAAAGGAAGCATACTGCATCCGAATTCTGCCAAAAGTCAATACGTGTAAAAAAAACTCACATGAGCAGTTTTATTTAAAACACATGCATGTGAACTACTCTCCATGCACATTTGGAATGTACTGTGAATGCAGATGTAATGCTATGAGGCCCCAAATATATCATAACCATGAGTCCTTTTCTGTGCCTGTGGTTTCATTTTTATGCTCCTATAGATTCTCTCTAACTCGCGTGTGGACCTGTGTCTGTGCACTTATGTCAACTGTGAAGCCGTTACCCACCGGACAAAGCAACTTGTCTGTGATTGGCTACTTTTCAGGAAATCCTGCATCTTGAGGCTGTCCTCTTTTTCTTACTAGCAAAGCAACCTCAGGTTAACCGCTTCTCAAGAGTTGGAAGGGAGTGAGCAAAGTCATTAGATATAACATGGTCTGGATGAATACTGGATTCTGATTGGCTGTAGGGTGACGGTAAAAAAAGGGTTATACTGTAGGCAGGGTTAGGATTAACATGTTACTATGTAACGGCTTACAGTAACTGGCTTATTCATTATTTGTTACCGTGTATAAACGAGGACAACAGTTTCCTGGTGAGAGTGCATGTGTCAGCAACGTGCACGTGTATGCACAAGTGGGACAAGCAACAGCAATGCACAACTTTAGCAATAGCACAGAGGAGAGACAATGGCAGAGCCACTGATTCAATGACAGGGTTCCTACAGAAAAAACATTCAATGAAGGATAAATATTTCTGTATTTTGCTAATTATTATCAGGAACAAAGACTTTATCAACATCGGTTAGAAGTTGGTATTTAAAGATGCTCCTTACATCATCTCAGCACTGTCTGACAGCTGTTGATCGTAATCAACACACATTCTTTACTTTCTCAGCGCTTTAAGGATTTTGTTTTTTTCCAACTTTGTGGGAGCAGTCTGGGGTTAAGGGTCTTGCTCAGGAACCCAGAGTGGCAGTTCCTGGGAGTGTGTAGGACTTGAACTCAGAAGTGCAATGCTCTGACCACTAGACCACCACTTTGCTTGCATGATTCATGTTTGTTAACACAAAAATCCTGGGATCCTACAGACCTGCTAGGGTTTTTTTTTTTAAATAATTTTATTTCTGTTAAATTGCTTTATAAACAAAATATTTTTTTTTCTTTTATTATAAGCAATATAAGCAACTCACTTGTGAAACCATGCACACCAAAATAGTGTAGATTAGTTTTTAATGTTTTCAGATGTCTTGACCTTTTAATTATTTAATGTATCAAATAATAACAAATATCTTATATTGCATAATTTATTCTCTAGTTGTACTTAAAATCCAATAGCAGGACACTTCAGATAATAAAAAATACCAACATTGTTACTGTGGCTCATAATGAGTTACTTTCACTGAGCAGTAACTGAGTTACTAACTTTTTTGGAGAAAAAAATGATTAGTTACTTTTCAACAGTAACTAACATAACATTGTTTATAGGACACCTAGAAAAACAGTTCCGGTAAAATAGCCCAATAGTTTCTGCTAGCTAGAACATTACCTGGAAATGTTAAGACAGTTTATGCCGGTTACCCTGGCAACGCGCCACAATTCAAGATGCAGGTTTTCTCGAAAAGTAGCCAATCAAAAGCGGCTTGCTTTGTCCAGTAGGAAATGCCTTCAAATTATGAAAATTTAATAGGAATGAGCAGAAACAGGTCCACATGTGAGGAAGAGGTACAGTAGACTGCGTGGGCATGGAAATCAAACCACATACGCATAGAGACAGAACAAGCACTAAGTGTGTTATATATTTGGGCCCCCTGGTATTGTATGTGCCCAACTAACAACTCAAACATGCACGTAAGGCGTGGTTTATTTTCTTGAATCAGTACTGGCTAAAATGTGTAGGCATTGGTTGACTCATAAGCACATTCAGCAGCCGTGTCTTTAGATCACGTGAAATGCATGCACTACGTTTTACCTACATTTCAGATCCATTTATAAAGATTAGTTTGTTGATAATCGTTACTTTTATTCCTAAATGGGACTTGCATAGCTTTTCCCATCATTGTGTCATTTTTATCAGGTAAACGGGGGAGAAAAGTAATATCAGCTAAAAGAATAGGCCCAAAAATAATAACAGCGCATACCTAGGTCAGTTAGGCATTAAAAAATTCCGGAAGACTAGAATTTAGTTTTTCTAATCCATTATTGAAATTGTGACCATTTTCAAGCTGATCAAGATGGAATCTGTATATTTTTTTTTGGTACCTGTCTGGATGACACAAGGTTGTAAAATTCCAAGAATCCTTACCTTTTAAACAGCTGAGGCATTAGTGCTTAGTGTTTTTATTTACGGTGTGGGTTGAATAGTAGTTTCTGGTTTATGTTCAATTGTATTAAACGCATGACAGTTTTGTGAACCTAAAGTAAAAAGCAAAACATTTTCGAACAGGCAAAGTTCATACAGTTTTCTGGTATTCCATATGTTCAACTCTACAATATGAAGATGGTTTAATTTAGAGTCAGCAAGACTGTATCTTCAGCCTGCTGCACGGACAGCTTCTAATGTTTAGGAATCAATAAAATATTGGTTTTCCTTTTCTTGTAACGGAACAAAAAAAAACAATGGCGGATAGAAATCGTTTGTGGGAAAAACATATTTGAATGTTCTTCAAAACAGAAACTTTACTGTTTTTCTGTTTCTTAAATTAGGCTTGAAGCCAACCCCTAATGTTCACCTTAATCCACATCTTCCTAACTAAAGCTGCTCTGTAGGCTGAAATCTTATTAACAAAACAGTTGAACCATTTTTCTTTTTTGTTTTATAGTCTGGCCATTTAATTCCTCAAAAGATTCTAACATTAAAGGCTTTGTTACTACACACCTAAGCAACATATAAAATAGTGAAATGTTTTTATAATCTAAGCTGAGTATCTTAATAAAACCATAATATAAATTTTGAATAGACACCTGACACACAAAGCAGCATCAACTCTCCAAGCACATTTTGACCCACTTTGTTCTCTACTACAACCTAACTGCACTGAACACATTTAGCTTAGCAGTCTGTGTAAATTAGAGGGGAATCCAGCTCCATTTAATGTGGCCTCGGTTTGTGCCAACATGCATCTAAACTGTTATTCCAATGACCTATGCTGTACCGGTTTCGAGAGTAGCTTGCTGTGCAGTCATGATAAAAAGCCCTTTGCAGCTGTCCACCTACATCGGTGGTTCTGGCACCATTATTACTGAGAGGGTTTTGACATTTTAGCGCCTCAATCAGTCACTCTACACACACCTGCTTGCATTATTTCATTCCTTACCTCCTGCCGTTTCTTCTTCTAGCAGCTGGATCTGCAGTTGGAAGATCTTCTCCTGGAGGTCGCTGAGGGTGTGCTTCATTTTTTCCCTCCGTGTCACCATGTAGCACAAGTTACGCACCTGAAGGAGAAAAAGTACAGTTGTAAGAGTAAGGTTCTTCTAACGATCGTAATATAAGAATCGCAAACTTGACTCAGATTTTAGCCTATATTTATAAGCTATTAACACCTTGGGTTGTAAAGTTATGCAAATGTAGCGATGTCTTGATTAAAGAATTAACCTCTTAAAACCCATCTAATTTTAAATAATCCTTGCCTATTTTGCATACCCAAATAGAAAAGCAAATAACTGAGGAACTATAAGCCCATATTACATGTGTGACACATCATTTGAAAGCTAACACCTTCTAGTTTCTAAAAATTATAATTGAAAATAGTGTTACTGAGACGCAGCCTAAACTGAATCAGTTCAAACATGACTCAATTTTTTTTGTTTCTTCTTGAAAATAAGTCTTTTTTGCACATCAGTAATAAAGACATGCTTGAGAATAGGCATGTCTCATTGTATTACATTTGTTCTACATCATGTCAGCTACAGATATAGAAATTTCAGACCTTTAGCTTTAACAGTTCCAGAGCTTACTAAAAAAATGTACATCTCAGTACAGAGTCATCTTAAGGATAGACTCAAGTCATACAGCGTCAGAATGTTAACAGATAAACACAGTTAATTAGAAAGCTGTTTTAAATCAAGATCTTGATGATTGATCAATATGATGCAATGTCAAGCTAACACACAGACTTGTTAAATAAATTTGATTATATGGCGATTTTTATCCCTATTTAATAGCTTCATCAGCACTGACTCTATAGCTAAAGTCACTTTTTCTCCCTTGAATTATTAAAATCAATCAGCAGCAGGTAATGACAACTTTCTCCTGTTTTATTCCACGTTCAGTTTATTTTACTTATTTTCTTGATTTTATTATCTTTTTTATTTTTGTTTGTAGCACTCTGCAATAGGGTTCCAAGGTAAACGTTATCATGTACTATTATTATTATTATTATTTTATTAATCATCTTTATTACCTCCAGCTACATGGCTTTGAACCTAATCTTTCTTTTACAGCTGCTCTCAAACTGCCAGAGTCAAATGCAATCTGCTCATTTTAATGAAGCAATGTAGCCACAGCTACAATGGACATAGCCCCATCAAAAACCAGAACCAGAGTCTGAACCATAAAGACCTTATGGTAGCTTTCTAGTTGCTCCATCTGATGCCACTGTCACCCAGGGCACAACCAAACAAGTTATCACATCCTAACAGTTTTGCAGAAATTTCTGTTAAAAAAACCAAAAATGACACTTGAAGATAGTGCTTTTTATTTTGAATTTTTGAAGCTCAGGCCCATACAGTAGCACATCGATACCATGCTTATTTGCATAAACCCAACTATTATTCCTATTTTGTAAAAACACTGTATACTATGTGCATATTTACAAAAATATTTCTGTTTTCTATAGTTCATTAATTTAAGCTTATTTTGATTCTCACATGCCTAATGTTGGGGGACTTTCTAATAAGGAAAATATCCTGAATAACTGTCAAATACGAGCAATCACCAGTTTATATCCTTAATCTAATCTGCAAAATAGCACAACATTTGGCAAACTAGCTTAGCATATAGGTTTCCGTAGTGTAGTGGTTATCACGTTCGCCTCACACGCGGTTCCCCAAGGGGATGGGTTAAATGCAGAGAAGTAATTTCCCTCTGGGATTATTAGAGTTTATAAAATAAAAAAAATAAAATAAATAAATAAAAACTAAGAGACACTGTTTCAATATTGTTGGACCAAACCCTCACTGATTCGGCAATTGAAAAATTATGCATGTAAAGAAAAATCTTAACATGAAAAATTGTATTTATTGAAATGTAAAGCAGCTCTTGTTGATGAGAAGAGAGTAAATGCTGCTTTTATGCCTAGAAAAGAAAAAAAGAAAAAAAGGGCCCCAAAGAATGTTGCAGTTTCTCTCTTTAAATAGAAATAAAAATTCAATTTAGTTCACTTTTTCTTTAACATATTGTATTTATTTATTGTTAAAGGGTGAAAAAACCTTACAGTAAGATTTAAAAAAGATCAAAGTTTAAATTGCACAATTTTCACTTTCATGGCCACAACTCCAGAGACAACCTTCCTAAAGTTGGTGTATAGAACATTTACTTTTAAGTGAGCGTCCATCAGAAATTTGTTACATAAATGAGCTTGTGTCATAATGAACTGCAGAACAGCTAAGAAAAAATATTCCAGTATGAAGACTTTCTTAGATCTTCCTCAACCTACTTAATCAAATCTGCTTTACAAGAACACTGGTTAGAAATGTAAGGTTAGCCCAGTTATCATCCTGTTAGTCTGCTTACAAAGTGTACTCTTAATGTGAGGGATCTTTGGGGTTTTTTTGCCAGTAAATTAGACATCTGATTCGTCTTCCAACTCAACACAAGCTCCAGCCAAACTCCTGTCACTTGAGCCTTTGAAGGCTATATGACTGCATATGTATCTGGAAGGAGATCAGGACTGTAAATCGGAATAATTGAGCCTGCATGTTTATGTTAAGCACATATGGATGTTCAAAGAAGATCTGTGGTTGTAAATCCATGTGTTACTGTTTTGTATTGGCAGGGACAAGGCAGACAGAATGTGAAATGGCAGAAAATTAGTCTAACGAGCTGTCAGAAATGGAAAACTTCAGAGGGACAGTTAGAAACAGTGCCAAATTTAAATACAAAAATGAGATTTAATTTAATTGCAAGAATAGAAAATAACTTTTTGATCTTTTGCAAGGTTGGTTTGCAGCTCTTACTGCTAAACGTACTCTAAGTAGTTTACTAATGATTGAATGATGAGGGCAAAGACATGTTCATATAGAGGAGATTAAGACTAGACAACTTGATTAAAATGGTAAATTTTTAATTATTTGAATAACCAATATGCCTCTTCTGTTTTAATTGTTATACTTGTGCAAAAGTTTGAAAATGTTTTCCATTTGTTTAGCGCTCTTTCCCTCCAAGAGGCGACAGACTTCCTTTTCATCTTTTTAATTTGTCCTGATCAGTAGCTGCTCTCAGGGTAATACCTTTCAAATGTTAACCTGCCCCTTCAGTCATGTTCTACCTGGGCTTTGTAAGTTGTCTTAACAGCCTACTGTGTTGTGCATGTGCTTAATCAAACTCAAAGAGTGGAGATGTAAAAGACAAAAGGGTACTGAGAAATATTTAAACAAGCTGTTCAGATAGCATGTGCTCCTTCGTTTTATCATCTATGGCAGTGGTTCCAAAACCTGTCAGCTTCCTACCAACATCATACCAATGAAAGAGAGCTGTGATTACTGCTATTAGTTTAAATACCAGTTAATTGAATGAAAGGGTGTTTTGCTGTAGAAACATCACCAGCACAAAATGTATAGTTTTTTTTATATATTATATAAATCCTAAAGGGTTAGTTTAATTGTATATCTGTAACCCTCAGCAGGGTCTAAATTCCAATCATGAAAACTACAGATCTACTGGATGATAAGCTCTCCTGCATTTGACTTTGGTGCTTAAATGCATGGGAACAGTTACAATAGTTATAAGCTATGCTTGGCAAAAACAACACTGTAAATAACCTAGAGAACACCATGTCCAGATTAAAAGGTATGTGTGGCAGTATGCTCTGAAGATCAAACTGAGACTCTTATTATTGTGGATTAAATTATGAATAGTTAAAAAACACCAGTTAATTTGGATGTAATATTTTCAGTTCTATGTTAATAATTACAGGAGAAAGTGAGGTCTTAATCTTAACTTTCAGAATCATAATGAGTTAAAACATCCATATCAACAAAGGTTAACTTCATGAGAGAAAAATGGAGTAGAAGAATCTACAACTCACATCAAAATGTTGCAAATGTTCCCTGCCATTCCAGTAGTAGGAGAAAAACGTTTAAAAACTCTACAACATGCACATTTGTACATTTGCTACTTGAAAAGCCACCAACACCAAGTGATACAGCACATGAACCAGGGATTCCTCATCCAAGGGGATTCTGTTTTTCCTGTGTACAGCACAACATGATGTTTTCAAAACCCTCCACTATAAAACTCTTACTTCAAATTGTGCTATTTTCAGGACATTTTGAGTGGAAAGAGAGAGTAGAGAGTACAGGCTGCAGAAATACAGCTGAATCCTTTCAGTGGTCTCAAAAGAACATGATGTTAACAAGGTCTTAATTTGACCTAATCTTTGTACTCATCTGAAGAGGAGTGTGGGATGAAATGTCCTTACAATCGATTAGATTTGGAGAACTTTTGAAAGAACAAGGTGGCAAATGTTCAATTAGTATGTGCTATTCAGGTACAATCAGCGAGTTAACATCTGACATCAAACAATTTGGCATAGCAAAGTGTACACACCTATGCACATGGGTTTGACCAGAATAGACGTACCCTTTACTGTCCCACAGTGGGGATGTTTAGCTGTGTTAGTGGCAAAGTAAATAGGCAGTAAAAGCAGACATGATAGAAAAACCTCAAAGTTAAAACAGACTACTGCTTGGTTCCAGGTACTTAGAGATGCACTTCCAGACAGAAAGCCCATATTCTTATCTTCAGGTAACATAGAGTACATGTCAGATTAAATAATACTACTTCAGCGATAGTATATTACTTTATTGTATGTCTTGTACCATGTCTGTTGGTTGTGCTGTCCTTTTTACATCTGGTGCAGGTGATGAAGCGGACTGAAAATGTTTTATCATTATCTCCCTTTTATCTCCTCTTTCTTTAATCTTTTCTCCTTTTTTTCTGTTTTTCCTCTTCTGTTCTATTTACATTGCAGTGTCCATATAAACTGTAAAACTCCCTGCATAATTATAATAAAGCAATTTATATGCATGAAACAAGCAGAACACTATGGCAATAGCCCTACTGCTCCACTTGTGAAAGTAAAATCTATTGGGCTCTGATTGGCATCAAGACAAATATTTTTATTGCCACATTGCCAGACAGGACACTGCATCTAAACTGTTATTCCAATGACCTATGCTGTACCGGTTTCAAGAGTAAAACTACAGAAATAGAAAAAAAATGTGAATAAAAGGGTGGGTGTAGAGCAGGTAAAGAGGTGCAAATAAAAACAATGATGCACAAAATCACTTAAAGATCAGATAGAAACTGTTAAACTAAATGCATGGCTGTAAGCTTGTGTTGAGATTGCAGAGAGAGGTAAAAATGATACCCTAACAGTAGCTGGAAAGAAGGATCTGTGATAATGCTCCTGTGTGCACCTTGGTTAAAGTTGTCTTTCTAGATAGAGCTCTCAAGTTCTGTAAGAGCTGGGAGACACATTACGGCCTTTATATTTTTGTCACAGGCATTTTGTCTTCTACCAACTGCACTGTGTCCAGGATACATCCATAGCGGCTCATTCCTGACGAGCTTCTTCAGCTGCTGGGAAACTTCTGTTCCAACAAACCACACCATTTTATTTACTTTTTTCTCCCACCATACTGGTGTTTTCTGTTGACCTGAATAAGATGTCATCTATGGTACATTATACAACACATTTTCAAAGCAATTTATCATTATCCAATTCTTTGCATTACAATAAGCTGCAAAATAAACAGGGGGTGTACCACTGTGAAGCAACAAAACATTTCTACTTGGTCTATCTCATTTTGCTTGAAAACAAATTTTGTTTTAAAGCAGATTGTTGGCCAATTTTTAACTTTATTCTTCTTTCCTTAGAAACATATAGCTACCACTTTAAGGGATTATCTTTAGTCATTCTATAGGTTTAGAGCAGTCTAAAGTTCTCATTTACAATCTTTATTATATAAAATGCCTAAAAAGTTCCTATAGACACAGTGTGTTTGAAAAGTAATTTATCAACCAGGTTTTTGTTTGTAATAATAAAAAAACCTTGGTCATGATTTAAAGGAAGGTGCCAAGCTTTGGGCTTGCAGCTCTGTGCCAGTAACTGTACAGAGAATGAGGGAAAGAGACAAATTAATTGGGTCCAAGCCAGAATACTTAAGAGTCAAACTAACAAGCTAGAAACTGGATTTGAGCCAAGCAGATTTCTCTCACTCTGGCGAAGCAGTGATTATGTGTCTGTAACCACATTTTGTTTTTTAGCATAAGGAGAGTGAGGCTGAAAAGGGGTGTGTTGCTAAGGGGAACAGGAAAATGTGTTTTTAAACATGAGAAAAAGGAAAAGCATTTTATCACTGAGGGATAAAAAGCAGAGAAATATAGATAAGAACATCCAAATATTGTATTTATTAAAAATAACCCCTGAGACCAAATGCAGGTGCATACTTTAACATGAGTCCCTGTGCTTCTGTTCACAGAGCTGATGATAAGAATGTGGAAATGAAATGCCTGTATGAGTTTGCATTGCTAAAAAAAGAGATCTGATTAGCTTCATGGGTTTATTGTTTACTTAAACAGCAAAGGTGTTTATCTGCTGGTCTTGATGGGTGTGTCAGTCTAGCCTATCTGACCCATTCCATCCTAGTGAAAGAGAACTGCAGATAAAAATAGCTCCCCAACTGGGACACAATGTGCAGAGCCTGGCTTTGATTAGGACACAGTGTGTGCACCATTTTCAAAAACAACTACCTCGCATTGAAAATGTGACCCGGACGGGGACTGAAAAGAAGAGATTACAAGACAGGGGATTAAGGGAGGAACAGAAAAGGAAGTTTATTTTAATAGAGTTCAGTTTCTAACCAGATCGGATGCAGCCAATGCTATTATAAACATACAGTACCAGGCTAGTCATACCAGCACCACGCATGAAGCACATGTTTAATAATAAAGATTGTATTCAAGTTTGATTTGAGACGACTGGTTCTTTAAAAATGATGAAAAAAATGCGATTGAAGAGATAAACTGAGGCAAAGGTTAATTATAAATAATTACCCATCTACTGGTGCAGTAAAAAACATGACATAATTGTTCAACTCCAGTGTTTAAAATAATAATATTTAAGCATATGATTGGTCTGGACAAGCATTGTCAAGGAAATACAGACTGAATAACTGTATGTCCAATTTTATTTTCGTTATAAATTTGTTACTATGAATCCATGTATCAATCTAGCATCAATCTATTGGTTGACTCGTCAATTTATCCATTAATTGGTCCATGATTTATTATTATCCATCCGACCGCCTATATATTAATTTACTGATTCATACATCCATCCATCATTGATCCACTCCACCTTCATCTTTCCATCCATTCATTTTTGTTGACAATTCACTATCAGTCCATCCATCCATTCCTAAAACATCCCATTTGTACTTATGCCCATCATCCAATCATGCTTGTTTTCCATCTGTTAAGCATATTAGATTGAATAGTGTATGCGTTAAATATAAGTACAAAAAGTAAAGAATATTTCAAATGGAAGACAGAAAAAAAAGAAGACTTTCTCTGCTCTTCCATCGAACTTCCAGCTAAGCTGCATATTGATTTGACCCTCTGAGCTTCCAGCATATTGATTAAAAACCTGCACTACTTACTAACGAGCATCATCGACTGCTCACTCACCCTGAAACACACAGACATCACGGTTAGGAAGTAGGCAGCTAAAGATCTGAATTATTGATCTTCAATCGGCCAAATATCAACCCATAACTAATATGGAGAGCCTGGGTTATTTAGTAAAGAACATGTGAATAAACACTCACAGTTTGCTAGAGATTGAAACTGGAGTTTTGCATTGATGTTTTGGTGAGGATGGGTAAATGTATGATAAAAGTTCATTATTAAAGCATTAGGATGAAATGCAGGTACGTGGCTACAGGAGAGATGCTATGTTTTATTTCTAAGTTTGAGGAAGGCTAAAAATGGATCTCTAAGACTTTTATGTCTTCAAACACTCCAGCAACATGTTTTCCAATGAATGCGATATGTGAGACCAAGTTAGCAAATCAACAGCTTATTTACTGAAGCTACTGATGCTGTTTTAGATCTGCTAAAGTCATAGTGGAGGTTTATGTTGGTGTTGATCCAGGTTCAGCTATTTCAGCAGGAGTTCCAATATTTTTTTTTTTTTTACTTGACTATTCTGACATTGAAAACAGAAATACAGAGTGATGAATACAAAATAAAGAAAGGATTACAGGATTTTGCCCAGCTATGCCACTCACTGTATAGAGCAGTAATGAGAATTTGGTCAATAAAGAAGCTTTCCTAGGGATGGAAATTCTGCCCCAAAACTTTTCTATTTATACCAAACTGAGTACTTAAAGTTGTTGGTTTACATCACTAAGAAACATCAAATTTCGTTGTTACATTAACTAGGATAACTGCCATTATAGGCCTCATCTCGACAAGTATAACTCAGAGTACAGAGTGGATGTAGAGTTCCACCAGAGCAATCTCATGTTAAAATTAGAAAAAAAGAAAAATGGACTTCCCCAGGCATTGAGTCAACTGACGATTGTTGAACATTTGAGGGACCATTAACAAGTTTTTTTCAGCAGATCTTATATTGCAAGCAGAAAAGTGAGGCTGAGTCAAGTCGCAAATGTAAGAGGGAGCCGTCCATGTAGGGCTCTAAAGGTCAGGACCAACATTTCTATGTGGTATTCTATGGGAAGCCAGTGTAGGGCTTTGAGGATAGGATTATGTGGGCTCTTCTGGTTGTACGTGTCAAGATCATTGCTGCAGAATTTTGCACTAGTTGCAATCGAGTTAGGCCTTTTTTGTGCAGACAAGTAAACAGGCTATTGCAGTGGTCAAAACCTGACGACACAAATGCATGGATGAGCATCTCAAGGTCATTTTCAGAAACTAAATTTCTGAGTTTTGTGATGTTACGTAGTTGAAAGAAAAAGTTTTTTATTAATTGTTTTGTGTGCCGACAGAAAACAGGTCAATCAAGTAACTGAATAAATAAGATTCTTAGCATAACTCTTATTCAAAAGCAGACTATGCTGAGGAAATCGGTCTCTTTGAGAACAGGAGGCGCTCCTAAAGATCTATTGGACTTTTGAGGTTGGAAGGGCTCCATGCCAGCACCCTTATTTTCAGAAAATTTTCATCAACTTCTCTGTTGAATCCAAGTCCTGACTCTGCCAGGGTGGCTTGAAAAAAATCTAACATTACTTCTAACTGGAAAGAACCTATTTGTAAAAAGATGACCTGAAACCTAAAATGCTGGAGTAATCAATGACGTTGGGGTTAACTGTAGCTCTTTCACTACTGATTTGAAGATCTTAAAATAAAACTTTTAAAAATGTCTTTTTATCCTAATTTGCTAATCATGGAAACAAAAATTATTTTCTTTACCAAGCATACATAACCTCTATTTTATTAAAGTTCTGCAGCCTGGTTTTAAGGAGTGTGTAAAGAAAACCTTTGTTAGACCAGTACTGTGTACATAGTGAAACATATGGCACCCGAGTGACCTGCTCTGGAAAAGCAAAAGCCTATGAAGCATTTCCGTAAATTGTTTTTACGATCCCCCAGAGACAGCTGGATGACTCCCTATGTATAATATCACCTGTCAAAACACTAGAAACTTTAGAGGGGAAGTTAAAACTGTATATTTAGTGAAGCCTCTGAGACTCATGTTTGGGAAATAAACGTATCTGATGAGTAAGTGATTGTTTTTCACCAACGGAAACTGTCTTGTTTGACCTCAGTTAGTTTTTTACTCCATGTGCCTATTCTTCAGGTGAGAAGCAAACTGAATGCTAAACATTTCAACTTTTGTAAAAGCACCTTTTTTAAGTTTGGTTCAGTCAAGAAAAAACATTATTAAGCTCGAACATGTCTACACATTGTTTTAGATTCCCTTTAAAATTAAATTATCACTAAACCGATTTGTATCTAATGAAGAGATTAGATAGAGATCAACTTTTCTTCTATCAGTTTTCTTCTTTATTCGTCGCTGTTCACAAGGGTAAGCAGTTCACTTCGTCTTTGAAACATCACTCTTTTTTAAACGCTCTGAAGACTCCAAACCATTAGGAAAATCCTCTCTGTCAATACATTCATATCAGAGTTAAAGGTGCATAATCACAATATTAAACATTTTTAAATGTATATCCCTACAAGCTTACTCTGGTTGGATACAAAGTTTTTCTTAAAGATTACAGCCTCCTGTTGGCATATTATTTGTTATAGTTGTGTTTTACTCTTTGTTTTTGCTGATTGTTAGTAAGTAAACCTTTTTTTATGTATAATTACAACAAATTCCCTGCAAAGTTGCTACAACAATTAAGAACAAAAAAAAGAAATATATATATGTATATATATATATATATATATATATATATATATATATATATATATATATATATATATATATATATATATATATATATATATATATATATATATATATATATATATATACACACATACATATATATATATATATATACACACATACATATATATATATATATATACACATATATACATACATATATACACATACATATATATTTCTTTTTTTTTGTATAATTGCTTCTCAAGGTGAGTCACTCTTTCAGCTAAAGGCATGTTTTAGAGTCTCTATACTCCCGTTAAGGATTAATCAATTAATAAATTAGTTGACGATTATTTTAATAATTGTTTCAGCCCTACATCATATACTATAAAGTAGCCTACTGTGTTACCAGAGCAGCTTGTCAGGCAAACATAGTTACAAAAAGATATTTTTGGACATAGTTCTCTCTGCATTGTCTGGTGTCAGAAAGAAATAAATTATATATATATATTTTTTTTATGTACCTGTCTTTTATTTTAATGTATCTATGTTTCATGTATCTTATTTAACTTTGCTGCCTCTTGGTCAGGACTCCCTTGAAATGGAGGCTTTTAATCTCAATGGGATTTTTTTCCTGGTTAAATAAAGGTTAAGTAAAAAATAAAATTGACATAGTTGCTTTCTCTTTAAATTCATAAAGAGAGAGTAGATTAAGCAGATTTAAGAATAAATGGCTGTACTTAAAATAAGACTAGTATAATCTTGTTTTCCCTGAACCAGCAGCAGTGGGGGATTTTTTTTAGAAATGAAGCTCAAATGGAAAAGAAAAAAAAAATGAGAACAGAATATCAGTATGTTGAATTGTAAATACACAATAGATGAAATGCAAATGATAAAATAAATAAACAGTTGGCCCTAATATAAAAAGCTTAAAGATAAAAGGAATAAGGGTATGTAAAAATAAAAGGAGGGCATTAGGGACTGAAAGATGAAGGAAAGACAACTGGGCTGAAGGAAAAAAGAAAAAGATAGAGAGGTAACTAGGGAGAGAGAAGGAAACGGGGAAAAAGTGGGTCAGACCAGCAGACAGACAGCGGAGGCTGCTGCTACTTTGGACTCAGTAGACTCAAGCTTTGTGAAGCCTTCCCTGATGTGCAGAACACACAGCTGCCAGACACACACAGATTCACAGCCTAATCAAGCCCATACTCCAAAGTCTATCATTTAGGCACACAAACTACATGATTTATTAGCTCCTGCTGCTGTCACCGTAGCCCCACCCACCAGGGAGATCCATGGCAACATCACTTACCAATCAGAGTGCAGATGTTCGGCTTATACCTCTATCTCAATGTGCTTTTCCCCTAATGCTCTCTCCTTATTGGGGGTAAAAATGTTTGTTTTGCCCCAATGCAAGAACCTTCATCAATGATTCTTTTTAATGTTGAGGGCTTTTTAAAGTTCATTTACACTCATAGATTCAGAGGTAAGTTTTATTGAACTTTGCTTTGCCAATGTGCCAGATTGAATCAAACCCCAGTAGCGTTTATCTGCAGTCCCTGGCAGATTGAGTAACATTTAAAACATATACCACACATGAAGAATAATTGACTCAACACTTCAACCGACATAAACATACAAATAATACTGCTGATGAAGACCCTACAGAGCGAGGGAAATTTCTTTTTTCCCATTACTTGCTAACTTCTTGCTAGGAATCCAGTTTGTTTGGGTTGTTTTTGTGTTTTTCTCTCTCCACCACCAGGTGGTGATCTGTTTCTCGTTGGGCCTCCATGCACACCTGCGGCTCATTGGATTCTTACCAGAGGAGTATTTGAGCAGCGGGCTTTCACTACCTCAACGCCAGAGTGTTTGCCGGTTTTGGGTACTCTAGCCAAGCTTTGTTTCTCTGAGTCTAAAGTTGTTTTTTTGTCTTTGCTCTTTGGCAGGAAGCCTTTCCTGTGTAGCTGGATAACCTGGACCTTCTCCCCCTGGAAGGATTACTGAGTACACATTGAGCCCCCTGCTCAATGTGTTCTCAGTAAACCTCCACATGATCCGTTCAAGTCCTTGCATCTTTGTAGCATGTTCAGTATATGTTTTAGATGAGACAGATTTTAAAAATAAATTAGGAAAATTGGAATAATTCCATAAAGAAATATTTCTAAAGCCACCTAATAAAGGTCGTCAATAGGAGGGAGGGATAACGTTCTTGCCTAGAAACATGTATGGAATTCCCAAAATGAGCAGAAGGTTACAACTGATCAGAGGGATATTGGAGTTTCCCATATGAACATATTACCCATTTTGGACCTTACCACATATGACCAGACTGTGAATGTCTTAGCTTCACGCCTTTGAAGAAAGGTTACCACGCTTTCGGACTGAAGTGGCCACGCTCCATCCAAAGCAGAAAAAAAGTGATTTTCCGTCTTCTTTTCTCGAGAAGTTGACTCATTGCAGAAGATCCTGCTTTACTTCTGGCCAAGGAACATTGAAACAGTAATATAATTTAATGCTAAATGCTTTGTGTGACCTGCTTCTGCTAAATTCAGTTAATGTGTGTTAATTAATAATTCCAATTTCTTAATTACAATCCTGTAAATGGTCGTAGTACCATTAATTGTGATTCTCTAGTGTAAATAATTCTTTCGCACATAAATTACTAGTTTGTTGTGGATGATTTTGTGGATGATACTACAAATGTTCATTATAGTTTGCAGTTACTATTTCTTTTTTTCATAAATACTCAATCTAATAATTCATAACAAAATAAATGCAAAACATTCATGTAACCCAAAGTATAAAATGCAGAAAACAATGGTGGAGGTCAGAGGGGATTGGCATACATCCCCTGTTTCCCTAAATATAAACCCTAATATGGAGGAGAAAAAAAAGCAAAAAAAAAAAGCTTCTAAATGTGTTTGTTTCTCTCTATAGTCAATATCTTCAGGGTGAGAATAACCATCCGTTATAATTAATGATGGCTTTTAGACCATGTAAAAAAAACTTCCAAACTGACTTCTTTTGATTTATTATCATGGTGGTATTACATTATTGCTCTGGATGGAGTGTGGGAAATTGAAAATGACATAAGTAGTGTATCTATGCTGTGGAGCTGAGAGGCATTGGCCCAGCTTAGTCATAGAGATATTGAACTAGACTGGACCACATTGGCCTCATTTCTAATACACACTACACCCAGTATCTCCCGGGCTGAGATGGCAGAGCTCCAAGAAAGTAATTTTAATATTCATGGCGCCACGGCTGCTACACACATTGCATCTCACCACCCTGACTAAAGCGACTGGGATTGTTAAATGCTACTGCAATAACCCAACTTTGTTCTGAACTTGCCACGATACACCAAAACAGAATAAGCAAATCATTACCAGTTTCAGGCATAGCTCTTCATCTGGACAAGTGAAGAAAACAACGGATGTGGAAAAGATTGTCCATGGTTCCTCCCTTATTACTTTCTTATAGCTGATGGCTCACATATTCAAAATGAAGTGGTGACCTTGGTTGGTGTTAAAACAGTGATACTGTTACAACTTCCTATAAAGAATAGCTGTAGGAAAAACATCTTTTTAATGGTAGTGTAAAAAATAAAGTGGGTTTAGAACATAGCCTTGTTGAACCCTTACAGTTGTGATACATTAACCCTTTTTTATTTCTTTGTAATTGCGTCTAAAAAACAAGCATATATAGTGAAATGGCACACACACCATTTACACACAGACAGGCCTGCCGAAGGAATCCAGAGAGGAAGTCTAGTGTGCTGCCAAAACAATAAACTCTGCATAAACCTTGAGACACAAACTGTGCTCATCTCGCCCCTTTTATTCCTTCACAATCGCACATGCTTTTATGCAATTTTCTTTTTTCTTGTGAACTAATCCTCTAGCTGCTTTCTGAATTAATTTTATATCTTTGTCTCCTGCCTTGTTTAATATGAACACTATGGTTTCAGCTGCTTGTTCTTTTTTTTTTCCATCTTTCACTGCACCACTAACAGCCCTTTTTACCTCTCTCACCTGCCTTACCTCTCTCTTTCCTCCCTATTTATAAAGTCCTCATGCACAATCCGTGTACAGATAAAGAAAGAAATGGAGGGCATTTGCACACAGATTAATTAAAATACAAAGAAACTGAGTCTACACACCACACCATGTAATAATAGCAAATATTTAAAGATCAAATCCCAGTGATGAAAACCGTATTACTTCACAGAACTCATCCTCATTGGACTGAGGTTTTATTGGGCCAAGCCTTTCATGTCAGCAAACAAAACAGGATTTGTGGAGGGATTAAATTGTCTCCAAAAATCTCACTTGACAATGAATCCAGACACCATGGATTGGCTGTCTTGCATGCAGTATGCATAAACCCTGATAGGATTAAAGAAGAGACTTGTATGGGCATTTGGAAGTTTCCAGACATGCTTCTTTAAAGGATCGTTTGTTGTGCAAGTCTTGAACAAAATCCTTTTTCCTGCAATCAGGAAACGAGTTCATGTTATAGCCTAAATTTCTATTAGGAGACTTAAAACAAAATGTAGGAGATTGATGAATTTAATTTTTGCACATTTACGTTGTTAAATTCTGGCCTGTATTTTTTTTTTAAATGAGACATTAAAGTGAGAGATCTTTTCTTAAAATTTTATATGAATTTATTTTACTCATATAGTTACTGTACAACAAGATTAATATAATGTTAATTTATTGCCCAGGGGATGATGTCTGTTAACATCTGATTTGAAGGCAGCACCACCTGTGGATACATTTTAAAGCAACAGCTCCAAAATGCTGCTTTTTAAGCAATATTGTTAAAAAATATCACAAAATTGCTAAAAATGAGAAATACATAAGAGAATCTTGGACTTCCACAAGTGTGGTTTGTACCCAGGTACGACTGACAGATGCTTAAAGGTGCCACGCTTATCTGTTATAACATCTAGAATGGGCAACCTAACTCTCAAGATAGTAAAGCTTACAGCACTGCCTAAGCAATTTGGTGATCTAACATTAGGGCAAAGATGATTGTTACAACAGGTCTCTAAAGTTATTTACAATTAATACAAATCAACACCAAAGCCTAAGTGGTCTGCAGCCAGAGAAGGAATGATGAGAGGAATGTTAAGTTTGCTGAGATAAAAAAAGGTGTTTGATAAGCAATATCTAACAACCTATTAAATAATTTGTGCAAAATTGATGTTTACTAATCATCTCCAACAGAGATCAATCCTATGCAACCAAAGGTTGTATAATGTCTTCTTAAGAAACATACAAAACAAAGCACAATCAGTTCTACCATTTAACTTTTCATTTAACTATTTTTGCATCAAGGCCTCAAAAAACAACCTGCTATGCTTACTATGGTAACATATTATGACCAATGTCCAAATAGTAAAAAAAAAATATATATATATATTTTTTTTTGCAACGCATCAAAACACCAGAGACAAAAATCATCAGAAAAAACAAACTCCAATCCACAAACGGAGGATTCAAAGCTCTCTGAAAAAAGAACGAGCAGAGCTACTCCGACATGTAGCCACCTTAAGCAGTGCAATTCAAGAAGTCAGAGTACACATCTGCAATCGAAAAGTCACTCTGGACTGCAGAAACGCAACAATGCATTGCTGGAAAAACAAATCTAGTGTTTCTCAACTTTAATGCTTATTGACTGCAAATTTGAAATTGTTGATACATTTATCTTACACGCTAAGGCTAATGTATTTTTGAAAGTTTCATACTGACAACTGGTAACCATTTTCAAGGTTTAGTTTTTTTAATGCCTATAATTGTCACAGGTTCATAGTTTAAAATCTAGATGATACTGTCAGAAGAAAAAGAGGTGCAGTTCCCTCAGGTAGAGGGCATCTAACTTTAAGTAAAATTGCTACAGTATTGCTGATTGGTCAGCTCCTTACAAGCCTCCTGGCAATATTGGCTGGTCTACATGAGCAATTGACAAGTCATAGCAGTTTTTTTTTTTAAACTTACTGTTTGCAGACCCTTGCCAAATGCTGGTCTGTTGGTCATAATTAGTGCATAGAAAATATATCCTAAACAATTGCACTAAACCATCAAACTTGGAGTATTGATATAAGACAGTTCAATCAATTTCACTAAATTTTCACATGCTGAATATTGTAGCTGCAACTGAGGCCAATCGGACCCGCCGTCATTTTTCCAATCTGTTACTATCCAATTCTCTAGAGTCTATGCAAATAGCAGCCTTAGTTTCATTTTCTTATCTGTTGAAATTGGCACCTGCTGCTCTAGACCATCTGCTTCAAGTTTACCTAGTTTCACTCTCAGAGATTTTAACTGTGTATACATTTATTTTAACCAATGCATATTTGAGCTACTGTTGCCTTCAATAATGTTTTACCAGTCTACCCATTCCACTTTGACATTAATGGGGCATTTTCACCCACTGAATTAATGCTCACCAGCTACCTTGTTTAGACTATTCTTTTTAAACCCGAGATGGAGGATTTTATGAAACTCCTGTAGATCAACTTTCTTAAATACTGAAGTCATCTCATCTTTCTGATGCTCATTTTTAAGCTTCAATGATTTCTTTTTTATCATGTCTAGATGCCCAAAACCATTTAGCTGCTCTCATGTGAATGGCAGATTTACAGTTTATGTAAGCAAGTAATTGAACAGGTGTACCAAATGAAATGGCCATTGAGGGAATAAACCGTAATGTTTCTTTGCATTTTCTTTTCCTCCCGCTTTTCTCAGGAAGAAATGTTGCAGAGAAAGTTATTCAGACTCAAATCACACTCGGCTGCAGGAGAATTACTTCAAACGGAAAAGTGTTAAGCCTAATTTTTTTTGTGTTTTATTACATAACCAGAGAGGGGAAAGAGCAGGTCAGAGCGATGTGTTTATCGATGCACAGTGTGCTCAGCAGGGAGGCTTTTCCCCTAATGGCTTAAGAGGCAGGGTGAGATAATATTATAGCATAAAGGAGCATCGTCAGAAAATAGCATTCAACTCTTTGGAGTGAAACTCCATTTGGGAAGTGATGGATTACTGGCAGCGACGATAAAAGCTCAACTGACTCTAATCTTTGCATCCTTTCCAATTAGCTTCAGTTCATTGTGCTTTGGATTTACAGACCGAAGACAAGCCTCTCCACTGGATGACGGTAAGAAGTCTTTTGCTAATCCCAAAGAAAAACACAAAGAGAGGCCGGTTAACCAGGTAAAACAGGTATGAAAATGTCAATAACAACAAAAGACAGCATTAAAACTGCATAAAAATATAAACACACACAAGTCTAATAACTTGAAATTTGCAGAGTTCATTATGTCGAATGAATAGCATAAGAACCAACTCTTAGCTGGAGAGTAAATTCATAAACAATATTGGAGACAAAACACATAAAACACAACTTGAGTGCAAAATAAAAGCAACAGAGATGAATCAATATTGTGGAAGGAGCCTTTTGGAGACAAAACTCCTGGATTCCTCCTGAGTAGTTTGTCCAAACATAAACAGAGTCAGAATGGCTGATTCAGGACTTGATCCAATTTCAAATGACAGCAATCACTGTTGTGTTCTCTACTTATGTTCCTAATCATTCTATAACACACAGCAAGATTCTAATTAGCGTTCTGTTTATCCACTCTTGTAGTGGGGATTGTCAAGTTTTTTGTATTCCTGTCCACCAAATTGAATCTATTTTAACCATAAGCCAGAAGAAGCATTAGAGAGACAGATGCTTTCTTAGAAGAGTAAGAAGCATTAAATAGTCCACCGTCTGGACCCCCATTCAATGTTTTTGCTCACTGCCACCCATATAGTTAGTTTTTAAGGAAAACTTCATTAATGTAAAACAAGAACAGTTATGCTGACAAAGTGAAGGGAGGGCCATGTATTCCTTTTATTAAAATACAAGGATTTTAGACTACAGTCTTTAAGATTTGCTGCTACCCAAGTAGATAGCCCAACTAATCTATTTCATTATTGCTATTTTGATCACTATATAAATTTTTTTCCAACTTTTTAGTGTAATTACACTGTCACAATTACAGAGTACCTGGACGCCTCCCTGGTGAGGTATTCCGGGCACGTCCCACCGGGGGGAGGCCCCGGGGAAGACCCAGGACACGCTGGAGAGACTATGTTTCTCGGCTGGCCTGGGAACGCCTTGGGGTTCCTCCTGAAGAGCTGGAAGAAGTGGCTGGGGAGAGGGAAGTCTGGGCCTCCCTTCTTAAGCTGCTGCCCCCGCGACCCGACCCCGGATAAGCGGAGGAAGATGGATGGATGGATGGATGAATTACAGAGTAATGAAATTAACTCTCTGCATTTAACCCATGCCCTTGGGGAGCAGTGGGTTGCCATTGTGCAGTACCTGGGGAGCAGTCTGGGGTTAAGGGTCTTGCTCAGGGACCCAGAATGGCAGTACGTGGGAGTGTGTGAGACTTGAACTCCGAGACCCAAGAGCAATGCTCTATCACCACTCCCCTGTAAAATATATCGGCTTATCGTGTTAGGAAAAAGATCTATGCTATCTAAACTACCAAAATTACTCTGAAAATGCATTGAGGAATCATACAGGCGACTCAATATAACCAAAAAATTAAAAGAAACACATTTGATAAAACATCTTGATATTAAGAACTGACAGGGCAGAAATGAAGCTTTATGAAAGTTGTTCATTCTGTTGCATTTGAAATCGAACCAAGAAGACGGAAGAAAGCTAATTTATTGTATAGCAGCATTCATAAAAATGGTAACCTTTAAAGGACTTTCTAGAAGAGTAAAATATAAACAAACATATAAAAAAATGAACTTGAATAAATGAAATAAATCACAATAATGGTAAAAGTTAGGCATTAAAAAAGGTACAATTGCTAATTTAGGGTAAATAGCTAAAGACAATACTACAAAATTGCTGATGCAATCTTCTATTGTTGGAAATATAGAATAGAAATATAGAATATTTTCAGTTTTGAGTTGAAGCAGCAGCAGAATCTGGATTTAAGAGATTTATTTCAGAGTTAAGGACCGTTCAGATCCAACATGGCGGTAGGGTTACAATGTTGGGCTGCTCTCTGTATTCAGGACCTGGTAGATATGGCGTCAATGCTGGGACCATCCATTTTTTTTAGAACAGGATGCCTTCTTGTAATCTTCAAAAGTTTTACACAGAGTGGGCTAAATCTCTCAGAGTGATAGCAGGTGTTCCAGGTATGACAAGCAGTTGTAGGTAAAGTGGCTTATTACTTTCTTACAGTGTGGTTAGGTTATTTTTTTTATCCCTAACAGGTAAAATAATATTTTGAAAACTATCCTTGACTGAAAATTGTCTAAAAATTGTTTTGATCTGGAGCTTTAAGTGACAATGTTAAGAGGTCGACTGACTCTGAATATAAAAATTCCATCTGAAAAAGATAGTAGGGCCTAACATTCACAGCTGTACATTAAAGACTTCTTTTGCATTTCTTTATGAAGACTTCATCTTTAGGCGAGCCCTGCAGTAAAGCTTTTATTCTAACACAGATATAGAGCTCTCTTTAAATCGAAGGAACTGACAGACTCTCAGAGATTATTTTTAAATTGGACCTTGGAGGGGGGCACTTGATGTTAGGTCCGGTGGAGAGATTTTCTGGTTGAGCTGTGTCAGCTGGTACTGTTTCTGAAACTCGTCTGTAAAATATTAAAGGCCCAGGTCAACTAGGAGGGGAGGGTCCTTACATCTCCCCCATTAGTTATTGATGTACCCCTGTCTGTGTGTAACTTAGCTAGTGAGCCTGCAGGAGTGAGTGAGAGTGATGCCTGCAACTGGTCAATAAATGCTTTATATGTATAAGTGGAAACACAAACACGGGAGGCGTCTAAAGAGTTAAACTTAATGCATATATGTAAAAGATGCAACTTCATTGCATTAGTAGGCCTACTTTCATTAGACTTTTTATGCATTGAAATTTATGAATATTCTTATTGACACATTCCGTTTTTAATGCATACATACATGGCTCTTATATGAGTGGCCATCTGTGTCAAACATGTGTAGGTAAAAGGGTGCATTTATTTGTGCAAGTCTGAGGAGCACATGTGTTCTGTATGTTCTGCCATGTTGCTTCTATTGTCTTTTCAAAGTGATGCGAATTCAAGGTTTAACTTCCCTTTAATTATTTATCTCTGCAGCAGCCTTGGCACCTGCACTGGCCAAGGGTCTGAAAATATGTACCCCCCACACACACACACACACACACACCTCCATCTATTTAGGCACACACACAAAGTGCAACAACACACTGCCGTGCAGAATTATGCAGCCAGAGCGGCTATAAATATTTATGCCTCTCTTGCCTCATATTTATTTCATCCAGAAGAGCTCATATCAGAATGGCAACAGTATTGTGAGGATATCCAGAGGGGAGGAGGTGGAGAGAAAATAGAGTGATGAAGGAGAAAGAAATCACAAGACATAAAAAAAATCCTGAAGCAGGTGCACAAATTTGGACTGGAAAAAGGATTTGGTCAAAGAGACCAAAGAGTAACGATGAGAATGAGATTCAATGGAAATTAAAAGCTTCTAAACAAAAGTTTTACAGCTATTAAGGTCTAGGGCTGAAACATAGCATTTGACAGCACCTTGGATGAAATGTCGCCTGGTCTGCCTTTTTACACCGCCTGGAAAAAGACAAGCCACTAGGCTGCAGCAGCAAGGCAGGAATTATTAGGACAAATATCAGTATGACCCTCAAAGTAAAAGTGAAAATAACAATAAAAAAAGACTGAATCTGTCTGCACAGGTTATTTTCCCCCTATAGTTCATCCAAACAGTCCTGAAATCCCATGTTTAACATAATACTTAAAGGCACTAGGGGTATACTAGTATCAAACGTTTGGCTGATATCTATATGGATACTATTATGCTATTATGGCATTGGTGACTCCTTTATACTATAGTTATATTATTCTACCATTTCTCTAACATGACACCAGCTAAGCATTTATTGACACTATAATTTTTTGCAGCCACGTGCCTCCATGCAGATAGAAGCCCCCCCCCAGGTGGACAGATCTGCTCTGGAACAATGTTGCAAGCGAGCAGCAGCCCCTACGGGTGATGGTTCATAAATGTAAACATCTAGAGAGATCTTGTAATTTAACTAAATATCACCACTATCAACAGATTGTCAGTATCACTCCCTGATCCTTCCCGGAAGCACGATCTGTAACATCAGCTCAATTGCACATGCTTAACAGGATATACATCTGGGTCGCCCTCGATTTTATTTTGTAAAAAAGACCTAAATTATGTTTTTCACTCTTCAAATATAGTAAGTGTACCAAAATATAATGTGTTAAAGGTTAATAATATATTTCCTGAGAAAATCAATGCCCTAAACTCCTTTCTGTTTTATCACTTGTCTGTGCCCGATCTGTACCGGAAATAGGATCCTCCGCTACGTCCAGGAGCTAACTTTTTTGGCTTTGGATTAAAACATAAAGGTAGTATTTTGGGGTTTTATGTTTTCCTTTTGTGTTAACATTATGGTATATAGTGTGTAATCTAAAGAAAGAAACAAGTAAAATGCAGATAAACATGGTTTAATCATATTTTGCCGGACTGCTCTGAGCATGTCGGATTATGACATCAAAGAAAGCAGTTTAACGTAGGAAATGTAAAAAGAAATTTCTCGCAAATGTATTCATTTATAGAGCAATATAGTCAATACTACGCAAGAGAGTTGGAAGTGATAGCTTTTACATCTTTGATCGCAAGGGGCCTCCTTCTCTTTAACTGGAAATCAACTATAGTCCCATCCAGTACAAACTGGATAAATAAGGTCAAGTCCCTTCTGAAAGTAGAGAAAATTAGATACACAAAAACTGGAAACTGTAACAAATTCTACTCTAAATGACAACTATTTATTGACTGTGTTGCTTTGATGTAGAATTGTATACCCCCCCACGCACCCAGCTTTTTTTGGTCATTTTTTATTTTTTCCTCTCTGAGGTATAGCATTTTTTTTATTACTAATTTTCTTCCATTATGTTTTACTGTTGTAGTTGTTCTGTTTGTTTTCTTTTTTCCTGAAAATGTGTATCTTACAGTTGATGCTATAAACCAAGGATGTCGGGGTCATATACTCCAAGGACGAGGGAAGCAAGTTCCCTGTAGACCGAGGGCCGGATTGGTTCTGTGTTTACTAAAACATATTGATATAATACATTTCTATTTCTGGGGAAAGGCCAGGTTAATAGTGATATGGCAACAAACATTATAATTTTGTATTGTTTTCAAGTTCACTTTTTTGGTTCTAAAACATCAAGCCTGTCTACTAGTTCTACTTGATCTAAATCAGTACTACCACTGAAACATAGAACAGGTCAGAGTAGTTTTGTGCAGTTCAGCTTCATAATCTATTTTGTTAAGTGTATCATACTTGTTAGAGTGTTCATATAATTGTGCATTTTTTAGTTTATTAATCATTTTTATCTTCTGTCTAGGAACTGTAGGTGAAAATGCAACCTTCTTATGTACAGTAATGCTTATAGTATTTATTTTCCCTGTAATAAAAAAAAAGAAAATGTATAAAGCATCAAATTGTTTCAGAAAAGTCATAAAATGTTTTAAAGATGTGTACAGCATTCTTTAGTGAGTTAAAGATAGAAATAAGTTATTTTAGTATCATAATTACATTATTTATTGAAACCTGGATTTATATCTGGTTGTCCATGTGCAAAGATGCTTTGAAAAAGTTGCAAGTGTTGGGATCTGGAGGTCTGTCCACCTTCCTCCAGCAGAGGGCGCCCTAAGGTCTCCTGGAGCTGAGCTGACACCTGCGACCCATCAGTCATCAGGAGTCCAGCATATAAGCAGCGGCAGGACTACACTCCAGCGCCAGAGTGTTAAGCCAGTTATGGTTAGCGGAGCCTGAGCCAACCAGCCTGTCTGATTCTCTGACTCCCCTGAAACCAGAACCTGAACCTAATCAGTTTTTGTCTTCTTTGCCTCCTAGGAAGAAACCTGACTGAACCCTGGAACTCTGGAAGAGTTTCCTCTGCTGAAATCTGCCTGCCGGCTCTCAGGAGCTCATCTGAAGAATCTAACTGTCTGAACCTGCCTGCCCGCCCTCAAGAAGAGGATCGGAAGAAAACCCTGGACCTGAACACTGATAAGTCTGAAGTCGAGCCCTGCCGTTGCTTAGCCCTCTGCCAACTTCGAGCCTCTGGACCCACCTGGTCCCTTCCCTCTGCTGCTAAACCAGAATCACGTCACAGGTACAAACCTGCACAATTCCTCTGGCAAAGATCTTCCGCAACCTGGCTAACCTAACTGTCCCTCTCCACAGAGAAACCTGTGTGACCAGTCCCAGATTTGTTTCTCAGCATCTTTCATATAACTTTGTGTTTATTTAAATAAACAGTCAAACTTTTCATCTGCCTCCATTGTGTTCTGCATATGGGTTAGAAATCTGAATCCCATCATGACAGCAAGTGGCTGTTTTTTCTGCTTCCTAGTGTAGTGTAGTATTGCTAGCTTATACTATTATTTGCTTAAGATAGATTATATAAGAAAATTACTTATAAAAAGTCTGCTAATATTACAACAAGGACTTTCCCTAATGAATACTTGCTAACAAATGAATCTATTTCATAGATTAACTGATTAAGAATAAGGTAAATCATTTTCTCTTTTTGCAGAATTTGAATATTGTGAAGCCAAAGCCATTTCAGTTGAGCTGTCCTGGATTGACCATATTTAGGCAGAGGAGGATAATTAATCAGTGCGCTGAGGGGATTATTCTCAGAGCAAATGGCTTGTTTTAAAGTCCATTTAATGATTATTTTGTTAATTACCTGTCAAATAATTAAATAATTGATTAATAAAGATTAATCTGATTGTGTTAGTCTTACTTATAAGAAGTTATAATAATCTGGGGACACCAGGTCTCCATGATAACAATTGATTTTAAGGCTTCTGAAGAGTTCAATTTGAGTACCAACACTGAGGAACTTCAGTGATACAAAATTTAAGCTTTAAAGCATCATCTGCTGTAGAGGAAGCCCAAGTTAAATGCTATGTTTTGTATTTATATCCATGTCTTCAATCCTCTCAGAGCAGCTTAAGTGTGGTTTGGTCAAAGATTCAGAGGAGTTATGCTAGAAGCTGATAATTTAGCCTCATGCTGTTAGCCTGAGGACAGGATGGAAAAGAACCCTGACTGCATATAGAAGGAAAGCAGGAAAAATCACACAATCCATAGTGGGAATTCAGTATCTTTGTGTAGCTAGAAATAATATTTAACTAATGAAGATAATAACATGCTTAGGAAGCTACCATGCATTTACTGATGATTATCTCTCTGTATAAAATAAATAAATAGAAAAGCTACAGATAATAATATTTTGCTATTTTTAAAGATAATCATACTATATTTTTGTTTTAAAGTCAACAGGAACTGGAAGTAAAGCCAAAAAAGAAGTGACCTTCCAATTTACAGCCATCCTGATAAAGTGGATTGGCTCCAAATGCTGAAATTATTTTCAGTCAACATATATCATTACTGTGTAAAGAAACATGTAATTATAAAAAGATTTTAGGAGAAAAAAGCTAGTAGCTAAATCCAGCCTTAGAAGCAGGACTTTATCACCAGTGGACGATTTCAGATTTTTTTGTCATTTTTTGAAGTAGTTTTAAGATTAATTCTTCTAGGAAGGAACCAACTTTCAGGTGAAAATTATCTTACCTTAGACTATTTATTTATTTATTTGAATAGGGACAATGCACATTAATGAACATCAGTATAAAAACAAATGTAAATATGCCGGATTATAGCTACAAAGCTAGTTTCCATCCGTAGTCCCTAGGCAGGCAAATACATAAGAAAGAACATAACATACAATACAAGCATCACAAGGAAATGTTAAGAGTTTAGTGATTACATGACTGGTTTGTTTTCATCTGTAGTTTGAGTTGGGCTTTGAAGCTGATCAGTGTAGGGCTCTCCCATATATGCAGAGGAAGACTGTTCCAGATGTTAGTGGCTCTCACAGAGAGAGTGTTCTGACCAAAAGTTGTTCTTCTGTTAGGGACCTCACAGTCTCCTCTGGAGGAGGCCCTGGTTCTCAGGCCACTTGAAGTCTTGTGTTTGAACAGAGTAGACATAGGAGGTGGGGCTAGTCCATGTAGAGCTTTATAAATGAAGCATACATACTTAAAATTTATAAAATTTTCAAAATTTAAAAGATTGTACTTGTTTAAAATATTACATAAATGGAAAGAATTAGGTTTTTGGTCAAACACTTTTAGAGATTTTTTGTACAGTGATTCAATTAATTTTAAATTGGTAACTGTGGTGAGAGACCAACTTGTGATGCAGTATTCAATGTGAGATAAAATCATTGAGTGGAGAACAATTCTAGCAGCACCAAGTGTTAAAAAAGACCTGATTTGCTTAAAATTTTTAAGGTTAAATTTGACAGTATTGGCAAGTTTTTTGATATGATTTTTAAAGGACAAAGTGGAATCAAGTATCACACCAAGGTACTTGAATTCTGTGACAAGTTGTAATTCTTCTCCTCTCAAGAATACTCCGGAGCTTTTTATTTCTTTTGATTGCTTTGAGAACATCAAACAGACCGTTTTTTTTAAATTGAGAAGCAAACATGATTTAAAAAGCCAGTCATTTACTTGCTCCATGGCTGAGGTCAGAATAGAAGCTGCCTCTTTAACACTTCTTGCATGAGTATAAATTACAGCGTCATCTGCATACATTTGAAAATTCACACTATTACATGTTTTGGGAAGATCATTTATGTACAGGGAGAATAACAGGGGACCTAGTATTGATCCTTGCGGCACAACGACAGAGACATCCAAGACCGATGATTTTATACTGTCCATTTTTACACATTGTTTTCTTGAGGATAGGTATGATTTAAGCCACTGAATTGCCTCTGGTGAGAAATTGAAGTCTGACAATTTTGTTAGAAGAAGTTCATGGTTGACAGTGTTGAAAGCCTTTTTAAGGTCAAGGACTAGAGCATCATTATTCATTAGTCCAGCTCACATTATTTTTAAAACTTTGAACTGACCGACCTCCACTCAGACCAAAACCTTAGAGTTGAACAAGAGTGGCACCAGCTGAGTATAATGGGGCTAAGATGAGCGTCAGTGGGAACAGACCGTCTCTGTCAGGATGTTTAAGTGCCCTCTGCTTTGTCTGCTGTGATGCAGGGGACTCTTTTATGAAGAAGAACTTATTTACCCATCCATTTAAGTTCTGACCCTCATCTAAAGTCATAATCTGGATCAAGAGTGGATACAAGAGGCCAGAATCAACTTCCTCTGTAGGCAGATATTAGGTTTAGGGAGCAATGAGTTTTTGCACATAGGGCTATGTAAATTTGGATAGCTTTTTTTTTTATATAAGGGCAATCATGCATTTTTGATTTGATCTTTTTCTTTATATTGAAATAGATTCAAATTAAATATTTGGTAGAGCCCACATTTGCATGGAGGGAAATATATTTTCTCACATTAGATTTTATTGAAAAATGTCCACTCTATTTAAAAAATTTGGAGAAATAATTTTCATAAATGCAAACAATGTTTTAAAGGATAGCAGGGCATAGCATATTATCTTAATTAATTTTCTTGCAAATCTTTTCATATTTTCCTCACTAAATCCATGAATTCTGGGAACAAAAACACATAATTGCATCTTTGTCTCGTTCCTGGTATGAAGGAAGTTATAGATGTCGTTCTCCCTTTGAATTCCCAAAGTGCGTGTAGTTGGCATAATTAAATGTTTCTGATCTCCCCTTGTAACCTGGAAGGCAGCTCTGTGACCTTGTGGCACAGCAGAATCAAAGGCCTGAGCAAAAGGATCAGCTCTCTGTGCACTTTGTCGCCTTAAGGCTCAGTTCCACATCGAGCTTGGCATGCAGCATTTTAAACAGCAGAGGATCGCAACAGGAGGTTTCTAGCAGAGTAAATGGAGCTTGAGGCTACGTGAAGGTGCAAAGCCTGTGCTTGCCTTTAGCTTGCACAGACTGAGGCAGCAAGACGTGTAAGCAGATCAAAGAGAGGAGAAAAGGAGCCTTCTCACCTTTCCAATATATTTTTTTACTTATGTAAAGTTTAATCACTTAAACTGCAGGTTGACTTCTACAAAGAACCAGTCTGAGGCCTGCAGGTTGGTGCTGGAGATCAAGAACACAACTTATGCAGGAACAGAAGACATCAAACAGCTTTGTCCTTTTTTGCCTTTTCTTACTTATATTACACTAAATATATATGCTGCTTTGCAATAATGTTCATACCTATTGAAACTTTACACATTTTGACACATAACCACAAACATCTATACAATGTGTTGTGATATAGCAACACAAAGCAGGGTACGATTGTGTGCTGATTGGCATTACTTTTTAGAGTTAGATTTTCAATTTAAAATAATGGAGTGAAAAATCTATGTGAGACGCTAAAAATCTGAGTTTTTGCTTTATAAGCTAACCCTCCTGATAATTTACAGACCTATCTGTCTGGTTCCTTTATGCATTCTCTACTTTTTCTTGTCATACTGGCTTTATCTGTCTGTTCCTGTTTGGTTGTGACATCATCCTGGAAAGAAATATCAGCTGTGCTGCTGCCATTAAGATCATTGTTTATAGATATTGGAGCTTAGCCTGTTTTTCAGTGTACTCTTGTTTCTTTCACAGTGACTAAATGTATGTTCTATGTGTCATCCACTCACATGGGAGCTGGCTTGAAGCCACCTGTTGAGAGCTAGTTACGGTAACAGTTACCTTTTGTATCTCTGCTTCTATCTGTATGTCTGTTTCTGTCTCCTGTCCCCAGTTGTCCTCAGCAGATGGCCGCTCACATTGAGCCTGGTTCTGCTGGAGGTTTTGTTAAAAGGGAGTTTTTGCCTTCCACTGTTACTCCATGCATGCTCATCATAAGGGTGGCTGAAGAGTCAACAACGAAATGCAAGCGAATATGGATGCTGCCATCTCATCCAGTTACTCAATTAGCTGGTTTTCCTTTACAGAAACTTTTAAACAATCTGACTGTTTTGTCTTTGTAAAGTGCGATGAGATGATGTGAATTGGCGCTATAAAGTTAAACTAAATTGAATGGAATAATGCATGAATTGTCCATTAACTTATTAACCTATTAAATTAGTTGAATTCTGGAGGAGAAACAACATTATCTCTGCTATGTCATTTAATTCATAATAACAGACACTTTGATGGTTATCTCTCTTTTGCCATGGTCACTTCTGAAAGTAATAAATATTCAATTAATTTGTAATACATTGATGTTTTATTTATCATTAAAATTACAATTTTTATGCCACAAGAAGTGGCTGAGTTGACTATTAATATCTCGTGATGTGTTGAGAAGGTAACTGGCGCTGGCTACTGAACCTGCAGCTCGGTCGAACGCAGCTCAAAGTTATACGATGTGATACAAATTATAATTTCAGAGCAGCTAGTACAATAACATTAGAACAATCAGGTTTTGTTTCCAGAACTTTTTTTATAGGCATCCTATGTCAATAAACCGACACGCAGCAGCCAGTCAGAATTGAGTATTCACCGATAGCATGGTACAAGTTGAGATTTACAGTTTCATCAATAACGTTGATAAAATAAACATTTCAGCATCAGCGTAAGGGAAAGTATACAAACATTTCACAATTTGATTTGCAAAGACAGAGCAGTCATTGTTCGAACCTGAACATGTTTGAAGTCTATATATCTTGGAGTGCAATAATTCTGAGGCTTTCCAACGTATGGGAAGCATCTCTTAAAAACCCACCTGCAAGCAGGATCATATGCTTTAGTCCTGCAGCAGAGAGGTTGTAAGCTCCCAATGCACAAGTGAAAATTAATCTAGAATCCAGCTTATTATACACAGTGCAGAGCTGTAGAACAGACCAGACTGCTTCCCTCAGGAGGTCACATTACCCCTCACATCTGGAGTAAATCTCAAACGACTTCCCAGTCAGTTTTGAATGTACGACAGAGACCTGAACAGCTGGTAAAACAATCAAAGTGCCTGTAGAGTGTTGAGACATAATAGTAACTATTGACTGTATAACAAAAAAAGAAATTGTCTCGGAGCCCTCCGAGTAACTTCAAGCATCTTGGAAGCAGGCAGCAGCCTTAAGAGGAAGGGATTTTGAGCCAGTTATTAGGTTTGGAAGCAGAGCTGTGTGTTCTGAGCCAGGTTGATGCTGATCCAACAGGGTGCGCCTGTCTGCTGTAAGACTCAGTACACCTGGTCCGGAGCAAGAACCACCCTCTTCAGCAATGTTTGCGAAGTGTGCAGGGAGGCACTGCATACCTTTACACTTGTAGGAGATTATCTGGCTTGCACTCTCTATGTCACACTTATAAAGTTGACATGGGCATATAAGTGGAGTGCAGAATATGTGTGAGGGGAAAGCAAAAGAGCGATCATATAACAGATCAGGCAGAGCATCAGTGTTTGACACTCTATCAAACCTCTGTCCTCTCTTTGACCCCGTCATCTATCGTTGCATAACAGGTGGTTCAATGCCAGATGAGCAACTGGGCAAGAGTACAACACCGGGGCTGATGGGATTGGATCAACATAAGACAGATTAGTGTGATGAACTGAAAATGAACTGTAGAAAGTGATCTGAATGACACATCATGATGTTTCTAAGAACAGGCTGGCAACTAAAAGGAGGAGGCACTTTGAAAAGGTGCAGGGTAACATGTTAAACCCCATTCATATGTTTGTGTAATATATGTTAAAACAGCTTCATCTTTTGAGGTCAGAACTGAAAAATTCAGCTTTTTGCCAAAAAGAGTAAAAATATTTTAGGAATAAAAATAGAGGTACTAAAAAGAAGTGGTGGATTTCAAACTCTTGTTTTTAGGAAAATAAAAGCCCCCATGGCTTTGGATTTGAGTTGACACCTTAAACTGCCTGAAGTCTATGGTAAACTCTTAAATGCTCAAAGTTAATTTTTTTTACCCTTAGCTGCATTAGTTAAAAAGTACTCAGTACTCAGATGAAGGCATAGAAACATAGAAGATGCGATCTTCACTGCCTGCCAAAATGTCTCAATCCACCATTACAGAGGTTGAACCATTAAAAGGATAAAAATCATGTCAACTCAAATCAGACCCACACCAACCTGCCCCTATGGCAAAAAAAAAAAAAAAAAAAAAAATCTAAAAAAAAAAAAAATCTAAAAAAAAAAGGATAAAAAACCACATTAAAATAAGCAGATTTTAAAGTTGGTAAAGAAGCAGAATTACCAGATACACCTGGTGGTCGGTGGAGGGTTCACAGAGGAAGACAGAATTTTTTTGTTTCTCCCTTGCCAAATGTTAAGCATATAATTGGTTAACAAGTTTATTCTTCATCAATCTCACATAAAATGTTTATAGATCGGGGTAAATACATAGTGCTTGTCATCAGAAAGATCAGAGAGTATATGAATGAAAATAGCAAAGAAAGGGACTTTTACTAACTCAGAAAAATTGTATATGCACCAATCTTAACATCCCGTTAAAGCAAAAAATAAAAAAATAAAAATCTTTTTCTTGGCTTTAAACTTTTAAAAGCTTTTTTTTTTAACTAATTAACCTATTAACATTAATATACTTTCTGCAAAATCCAATATCCATATTTTAAATTTTTTTTTTGCTTTTTTAAAATCATTTCCTCTGGGAGTTTACCTTACTTTGAAGGGAAAAGGAAACTTAAACTGTGAAACATGTCTTTAAAAGAATCATGCGTCAAAAAAATATAACACCCTAAATGTCTGCAGGTAGTGGTTTCGCACAGTAAGCTAGTTTACCAGTTATGACACCACATCTAAAAGCTAAAGGTAATGAACTGATGTCACTCTTAGAAATGGAAACCCAAGGAGTGCATTGGTGGAGAAAAAAGGTATTTTCCAAAAAATAAATTTCCATTAACAGATAATTGATCAGTTGATAAAATCAAATAATTGCCCAGCCCTACATTCAGCTTATACTAACTAGGGCTGCAACTAACGATTATTTTGTAAATTGATTAATCCGTTGATTATTTTTTCAATTAATTGATTTATGATCAGATAGCCAAAGGTTCCTTAAAGTAGACTTTTAAGAAATTAAACCAGGTGAAACTAAAACTTTTTCACACGAAGAGTGTTGGATAGAGCATATTGACAGAAAGAAACATTTTTTTTATCTTACATGCAAAAAGTTATGTATCATTTCACAATTTTGATATAATTGCTGCTCTAAGTGGGTTGCTCTGTCAGTTAAAGCATATATTTTATAGTCTCTATACTCAAGTTAACAATTGATTATAAATTAATTAGTGATTATTTCTATAATCGATTAATTTGATTAATTGTTTCAGCCCTGTCTTATACATGCACAACTTTTTCTGATTTTAATCGGTCTCCAGACTTCCTCTCTGTTCTTTTCAAACAGAAGCACCGGGGAGGTTTCAGAAAGCAAACAAGCTGTTAAATTGTAACTTGCTGCCAAGGCTGATCCAACTTTCTTCCCTGTGGTCTCTGAACACTGTGTACCAACAATGTTTACCTGCTGCTTCCAAACGGGCATCTTAAAGCTTCCCTCCGCCCTCCATCCTCCTGCTTCCCCCCCTTCCCCTCACTGTATTCCATTATAACTTGATATAATTGAAAATTATTTCTTCTACATGTAAGTAGAAGTCAAAAGAGGGGGGAAGGAGTTATATAAAACCCACATTAGCTGCTCATAACCAAAAACACCCCCCTCACTTGCCCTTCCTTAAGAAGAGTGTTTCATAAGTGTACTTTTCTGCTCATGCTCTGAGAGGCTTCCTGGTCTGGAACAGCTGACCTGCTGAGACCGAGAGCACTGCCAAGTATTCACTGCAAGAGAGCTGAGGGCAGGACACAGAACAGCGCCGTGCCATCCGACGCTCTGCCAGCATTGGCTGCGGCACCCGGGTTCTGACGGGTGGGGGAAGAGTGATTGCAATAGTTTGATTAAAGTACTTTTAAATGTAGAAATGCATGGAGCTGAAGCACAACAGGATAGTTTCACACCTGCTATTTAAATGAACCAGGTCCCACATGCATCCGGCCTTTAAATTCCTCTTTACTAGCATGAAAATCCTAACCCATGAGTACATCTGACTATTTCCTCCTAATAGTCAATCAATTAGGAGGAAATTTCTTTTCACAGTATTATACAAAAGTGCTAGATGTAACCTATCTACAACTTAATCGTTTGTTCCTTGCTTACTCTTTTGCATATCAATTAAATCCACATATAGGGTCATTACAACTTAGCACTGTAGTCAGGAGACTTACTTTAATACCCATTTCATGCCAAAATTGTGGTAAAGTTATCGACATAAAAATATTTACTGCAGAAACCTGCCCGTCTCCGACTTTTAAGACTGCATAAGCTAGATTTTCATTATTCCTGTGTTCACTGGGAAAATAAACCTTAGTCAATAAAATTCTTGGCAGATTATTTCATACCTCTGAGAAATAAACCAATTTTTCTTCTTTATGGCTGCTTTCCAGGCCAATGATACAAATCAAAGGTTCATGTTTAATATTCTCATGCTGGCCTTTGGTATTTAACACGTTTGGCTCTCTAAATTTGCTCTTATCACTGCTGTGCATTGCATAGTTCTGACAAGCATAACCACCATTGTTAGACAAAAATATATCGGTTAGAAAGTTGTTTGATTAAATTGCTCTACTGAGAATTTTTCTGAAATAAGTACAACAAAAACAGACCTAGATTGCAGTTGAAAAAGTGTTGCTTTTTGTTTGTTTTTTATGACTATTTGTTTAATGGGTTTAGCCATATTTTCAGAACAAGTCTACATAAATGTAATAATTCATCACAACTGGTTTCATCCAAGGCTGTAAAACAAAAGAACATTTAGGTGTTCTCATGTGCTCATGAAACTTCCTTAGCCTCAGCCCTAATACTGTACCAATTCACAAGAACACAAGACTGAGAACAAAGTGGCCGGATGTTGTTCTCACCGCTCCTTCTTTACCCAGCATGTATTAGTGCAGAATTGTCCGTTCTCGAGATTGGCAGCTGCCCCAGCATGCACCGCGGTAGCAGCAGCTTCCAGTGGATCAATCACTGAGTATTAAGTTAAAAGTATTTTTTGTTGTTGTTGCCATTGGTCAATAAAAGTATGTTTTAAGATAATTTGAGGCAAAAACATTATTCTTTTAAGCGTGTATATGTATAGTGATACATATGTATAGTGATACATTTATTGATTTAGTGCGTAATTTAGAAATAAAGTTCCGATGTTGAGAGGACCGTGGCAACCAGCGGTCCTCGGACGGCTAACCGCAGCCAGGGCTAACATTAGCCCGTCTGCTGCAGCCCTCTCTCGGCATAGCCGTGTGTGAAAGACTGCTGGCTCTGAAGGTGATTTTTTGTTTTATTTCACCAAATATTCATTTGATTTGTGTGTGTTAATTATATTTCCCCCTACTAAATGGAAAAAAGTACGAATTTATTATCTAGAAACTTCTAATCAAATGAAATGCAACTCCAGACAAGCCGAATGTGTGATGACGTCACGAGTACGCTTGTTCCAATTAACCCATATTTATGCTGCATGCTCAAATTCACCACAAGTCCACACTTTCTGTGTTCTTGTAAAGAACATACTTGGTGAGGATACGAATACATACTGACATTCTTGTGAATTGAGAAACGGCCTTGGTGCTTTTATCAACAATTGTTATACCTGCCCCAATGTAAGTCTAAGACAACATTAAGCCTTACAAGTATTTATGTCAGTGTTTGGAGAACCCAAATGTAGAGGCTGAGAGGAGGAGGTGACTTCTTGCAGTTTTGAGTAAACACAGGTAACAGAGGCAGGAATACAAAAAACAAAACAAAAATCCAACATGAAAAAATGTAAAACAAACCAGAACCATGGAGACATCAGGGGAAAACAATCACGAGAAGCCAGGGTAAGACGAGGTAGGACAAAGTAAGATGAGGAACCAGCACTGAGGAACTGCACAAGGATCGTATTTACGGGAAATTGAACAAAGAGAGGACTAACGAGCTGATTGGGAGCAGGTGTGAAGAGAGGAGTCTAGAAAGGATCTAGGGAAAAGGAGACTAACACAAGAGGGCAACAAATAAAAACCTTAGAACTCAAATATTTCCAGAAAACACAACAAAATAGGAATTAAACCAATAAAACATGGAGCAAAGTAAAACCAGAACCAAGGCTGTGACAATTTTCACTTACTAAATTCATTTTATAGAGAAGAAAGCAACGACAAGCAGGAGCCAGTAACCACTGCATTTTGAACACTGCTGAAGACCAGTAGAAGATCGAACTGATGTAGCAAAAGGTGTTGCTACAAAATATTAACTCAATGGGGCTCATTCAATTCTGATCAAATATTAACCTTTTATAGGGCAAGATACAGTTGGTATTGAATTACAGGACGTACTGTATATCCAGCCACTGAGCAAAGATACTGCTACGTAACCGCACATGTTATTTTGGCCTTTAAACAATTAGATGAGCTTCTGAGTGATATACAGCAAATTAAGTTGAAAAAAAGTTAACAAGT
This sequence comes from Cyprinodon tularosa, assembly GCF_016077235.1. NCBI lineage: Eukaryota > Metazoa > Chordata > Actinopteri > Cyprinodontiformes > Cyprinodontidae > Cyprinodon > Cyprinodon tularosa. The sequence continues at coordinate 25,768 of NW_024038987.1, read as the reverse complement.
TAAGAAAAAAGGGTAAAAAAGCTAAATGAACAGTTGAAAAGTAAAGATAAAAGGTTAATAAGCATAGTAAAAAAGGTTAAAAAAAATTAAGTCTCTGTATCAATGCTAAAATGTATTTCGTTCTATGATTTTTTAAATAGAAGCACTTTTGTTACTTTTTTTAATATATTGGTGCATGTGGCCGTTTCTTGTTATTACACTGAACTTAATTGTTGCATTCTTTAAATTTTAATAAAGTAATAAGGTCTTGTCCTGTCCTCTAATAACAATCTTGGCTTGGCATTTTGATTTTCAAAGTATTTTACTGAATGCCCTATAAATGGTTAACTTTTTTAAGGTAACTGACAATACATAATAGCTTTGTCCTTTTTGTTTTCTTTTCCCAGCTGATTAATCTGATTACAGCAGAGAATTCAATAATTGAACTCAAGAAATTAAATTTGATGGTTTATTTTCTGTTGTTCAAACACATGATAAAAAATAAAAAATAAATTATTCTTCCTTAAGGACCCACATTGTGCATGGGTCTAAGTTTAAATGCAAAATCTTCAAGCAAATGTCCAAAAACAAGAAATTACTCAATAACTAATTCTGATGTTAATAATTTTTTAATTAAATATATAATAGGTTCACTTTTGTAAAAGTATATTCATGCCTTTGATTTAAAAAGTCAAAAATATCCAGTCACTGTGCCACCCATTACTTTGACTTGTTGCATACTGATTGGATGAGCACAAGGTTTGAGTTCGGGGAAGTTCGGTCTGGCTCTGCTCCATAGTAGCGTGAGTATTATCGCCCACTGTCAGGCGATCCAATCAAATTGTCAGGGCAGGCTTTATACGATGATGGACAGATGATCAAGAGTAACGTAATCAACCACGTGACCAAAGCGCGCTTGGGTGACAACAATAATGGCTGTCGCTGGAGAGTTTAGGTGAGTAGATTCTGCTATTAGGTCTGTTCTAGAAGATATCGACAGCAAATTAATTTTAAAAGAGGAAAAGAGAAACGCGATCAAGGCTCATCTTCTTATTCTAGGCGTGAAACTGCACGCTTTGATTTTTGTGGACAACAACTATGCCTCGCTTAACATACGTCACGCACTCCGTTGCTCTTATTGGTTGTAGGTCTATCCAATTGAGTGCAGAGGCATTTTTTTTCCTGGTTCGTTAGAAACACGCCCCATAATCACAGCTCTATGGAGCAGTATCAGACTCATATTCTGACTAGAATTGAGTCGGACTACGTCAGGCTAAGATTTCACTTCTTTTTTTTTTTGGGTAGCACTCAGGAGGGGAGTGCAGAAATAGAGAAAGCTCACTAGTGCATTAGGGACAGCCCGGTGCAATTCGTTCCATTGGCAGCACTTCAAAGAGGAAGAGGAGGGGGCATAATCCACCCCCACATTAGCCCCCTGGATGTTCCAGCACCAGCACAAATATGCCGGCACATACACACATTTATTTACAAAAGCAGCAGACTGGAGGGTTCGGCCGTCAGGTCCTCACTGGGTCGGGGTCTGGGGATGCCACATGGTGCCATTATGGCAATTTTTCAATTTGACAGAAAATCCTGAGATGATTATGCACTCCTGCACGTATAAACATAACAATAGCACAATGATTCATCTTTGTAAGAAATCTTGTGCATTTATACATCAGTGAAGCTCTTCTTACAAGAATAAAGGTCTGAATTAACACCCATGTGTCATAACTACATATAAGACAGAAAACAGGCAAAGTTTAAAAGAAGAAAGATGTGGGTTAAAGGATAGGAAGTGCAGGGGGTGTGAAAGTAAAGAAGACAGATGAAGTGAGATGGAGCTCGTAGAGCTTATCGACGACCAGTAGGATCAGTAGCAGTGAGCTGTCGACTCTCGTTCGGACAATATGTGACAAAGTGGAGATCAATCCTGGCAGCATCACAAAGAATCGATGCGGCTTTCTCTCAGACTGAAAGAAGGGTGTGACTCAATTTGAAAGAGCAAGAAACGGAACTGTTTCACCCCCTGAAGCCTCATGAATACAATATCTAAATTTGATTAGGAATTAGCAAAACCATCTAAACTGTCAGCAAGTTATTATTTTTATATTAGCAGAAGATCTCAGATTTTAATATAACTACATTTTTTTGGAACTTAAAGGATCAGGATCAGTTTTATTATGCCTACCATGATTAAAGTGTATAGAAAATGTTTCCATCCCTATTGAGAAATTAAAGGGCAGAGAACTTGAGTAAGGATGCAATGATTTTAATATCTGGGCTAATAAATATATCTGAAAGCAATACTGCCTTTTTTGGCCAATGAGTGATACTTCTTGGTTCTAAATGTTAAATGCTTTGAACCAATCTAACTGCATGATCTGAATGAATTGTCTCTGTAAGGTGCTGTGAGAGGGTGTGTTGTGCATTAATATTATATGAATAAACAGATTTTAATTAAATTTCCATTAGGACTACCGGTAAGTCAGTATGATTTTTTTTACGGCACTACTGGCTGTTTTTTTTTTTTTTTTTGGACAGCAGGCTGACAGGAAAGGGAGTATGAGAGAGGGGGAGAGACATGCAGGAAAGGCCATGTCGTGGAGTAAGGCCACCGTACATGGATCATGTGCGGTAACCACTGTGCCACCAAAGCACCCCCCAAATTTAAAATTGCAAATACTTTTAAGCAAAATTGCAATTTTATTTCAATATTCCTTGACCCTAACCCCAAATGTCTAATTATTTTTCAGTTTTTGAAAGCTTGTTTGCCCAAAAGTCCATTGTTGTAGGACTTTACGGTAATCTTTGTGCGAAAAAGTGCCTACTTCTACCTGCATGCACGGATTTGCATGCTAGCTGCAAAACTGACTACCTGTCTGTGTGGCAACAAACCCACTTCAAGCATTTTACTGCCACCTAAAGGACTGGAGTGCGAAATGTTGTTTCTTACTCTTGTTAAATAAAAGTTGATAAAAAATCAGTGCCTCTGTGATTTGAAAAATACATTTTGATAAATTGCAATTAAATTGCAAATGCAATTAATTGCCCAGCCCTAACATCCATACCTTTAAAAACTATAAAAAAAATTGACCACAATCTCAATTTTTCTTTGTCCGCATTCCTTCTATGTTCTCTATCTCTATTAACCTACCCCCCCAAAACAAAAGACACAACAACATGGAAGTAAACTTCATTTGGTGACACCTGCCCAGCTTTATTTATCAGACTGATACAGTTAAAGATGACCATCATCCACTGATGCTGATGTTGCTGCCAACATATTGTGCATCTCTAAACTACATGGCTGTCAAACTGCTAGAGGCAAGAATAAACTTATATGATCAAAAGCAATAAAGGGCTCGGATACTTCTTATTAAGAAGCCATGGATTTCATACAAAAAAGATTGACAACCGGTTGGAGGCCATTTTTTAATTCAAGCATAGGAATTGATAATGTTTTTTTTTTTACAGGTGATAGGATGGGCTTGCTTGAATGGATTGGGGCTCGTCTTTCCAATAAGTCGTAGAATATGAGAGATTAGGTCGTTACAAAAGAGAGAGTTTTGTTGGTGGTCAAAAGGCGCAAAGCAGAACCATCTCAACTCCACAATGAAATGAGTCAGCAGAGCGGATTTGATGCTTTGGGGGTTGACCAGGAACATCTTATTGGGGGTAGAACCTGAGGCAGGCCCAGAATTCACTAGAGGGACAACTCATCTTTCCTCATCTGGGAACTCCTCATGGATCCCCAAAATAAGGTGGAATATGTCACTGGACATAGAATTTGGCTACATTTCTCTTTCAGACCCCTTACTTATGTGTACTATGTTCCGCATACTACACTAAGAGTGATATAGGAAATACATACCTCTCATTGTACTTTTAAGAGGTATGTTTTTCTGTATTTCCTCAGTGAATGCTACTGCAAAGAGAAGCTTTTACTGAAGAAATATAGAAAATCAGATCTCAGTGATCCATGTCCATCCAGACATGGACCACTTCATGAACAGCATCCAACTTAAGGTTTGCATTGGACACTTGGTATACAGGTGCTGGTCATAAAATTAGAATATCATGAAAAAGTAGATTGATTTCAGTAATTCCATTTAAAAAGTGAAACTTGTATATTATATTCATACATTACATACAAACTCATATATTTCAGATGTTTATTTTGTTTAATTTTGATGATTACAAATGACAACAAATGAAAATCTCAAATTCATCATATCAGAAAATTAGAATATTACTGAAGACCAATAAAAACAAAGGATTTATAGAAATGTTGGCCAACTGAAAAGTATGAACATGAAAAGTATGAGCATGTACAGCACTCATTATTTAGTTGGGCCTCCTTTGGCCTGTATTACTGCAGCAATGCGGCGTGGCATGGAGTCGATCAGTCTGTGGCACTGCTCAGGTGTTATGATAGCCCAGGTTGCTCTAATAGTGGCTTTTAGCTCTTCTGAATTGTTGGGTCTGGTGTATTGCATCTTCTTCTTCACAATACCCCATAGATTTTCTATGGGGTTAAGGTCAGGAGAGTTTGCTGGCCAATTAAGAACAGGGATACCATGGTCCTTCAACCAGGTACTGGTAGCTTTGGCACTGTGTGCAGGTGCCAAGTCCTGTTGGAAAATGAAATCTGCATCTCCAAAAAGTTGGTCAGCTGCAGGAAGCATGAAGTGCTCTAAAACTTCCTGGTATGTGGCTGCGTTGACCCTGGACCTCAGAAAACACAATGGACCAACACCAGCAGATGACATGGCACCCCAAACCATCACTGACTGTGGAAACTTTACACTGGACTTCAAGCAACGTGGATGAAGTGCCTCTCTTCTTTTCCTCCAGACTCTGGGACCTTGATTTCCAAAGGAAATGCAAAATTTACTTTCATCAGAGAACATGACTTTGGACCACTCACCAGCAGTCCAGTCCTGTTTCTCTTTAGACGCTTCTGACGCTGTCTGTGGTTCAAGAGTGGCTTGACACAAGGAATGCGACAGCAGAAACCCATGTCTTTCATACGTCTGTGTGTGGTGGTTCTTGAAGCACTCACTCCAGCTGCAGTCCACTCTTTGTGAATCTCCCCCACATTTTTGAAGGGGTTTTGTTTCACAATCCTCTCCAGGGTGCGGTTATCTCTCTTGCTTATACACTTTTTTCGACCACATCTTTTCCTTCCCTTCGCCTCTCTATTAATGTGCTTGGACACTGAGCTCTGTGAACAGCCAGCCTCTTTAGCGATGACCTTTTGTGTCTTGCCCTCCTTGTGCAAGGTGTCGATGGTCGTCTTTTGGACAACTGTCAAGTCAGCAGTCTTCCCCATGATTGTGTAGCCTATAGAACTAGACTGAAAGACCATTTAAAGGCTTTTGCAGGTGGTTTGAGTTAATTAGCTGATGAGAGTGTGGCACCAGGGGCCATCAATTTTGAACCTTTTCACAATATTCTAATTTTCTGATATGATGAATTTGAGATTTTCATTTGTTGTCATTTGTAATCATCAAAATTAAACAAAATAAACATCTGAAATATATGAGTTTGTATGTAATGTATGAATATAATATACAAGTTTCACTTTTTAAATGGAATTACTGAAATCAATCCACTTTTTCATGATATTCTAATTTTATGACCAGCACCTGTAATTATGCAGTATTTGGACCAAAAATGTTTTCAAGGCCTCAAAAGTTATCATTCAGGTTAGTTTTACTGTAAGCAGTCATTTGAGATACCGGTAGCTCTTTTTGTGGCATTCAACATGCTGTCAAGACTGCATTAAATCAGCAGTTCGACCTTTTATTGATGGGATAAACTGAGGTGACTTTAGAGGCTTGAAGTGGTATGGTTCACCACGCAACTCTCACATCAATAACAGCCAGTCCGGGGGGAAAACAGTTATGGAGTCAATGGACACGCTGCCTGGTCAGGAGGTTAGCAAGGTCTGCTGCGATCAATAAAGCCTAACCGCTGGAGGCCAGAGTGGTGTAGCTACAGTTACACAAGCTATGTACAGTTAATATCTCTTTAGACTTTTATCTATCATTTAATGAATTTTAGATATAAAATAACTAAAAAAGTACCCTGATAATGTTGCTGTCTAACCTGGTAGACCTTTTTCTACTGGTTTCTACTGTTAAGGAGAAGATAGCAGATTTATTAACATAAATATTTTAGGGAAAGATGCAAGAAATTGTTGTTTAGGAACTAAATAACATCTACTCTTCATAGCATGAGAAACGTAGAACTTTATATTTAAGTGTTGTGTTTTTATTCTACTAGTTAGTTTGGTCCAGAATTGTAAGTCAACTGGTTGAAATTTGCCAGATGGTTGCACCATTGGGATCTAAATTAAGTCATCCAAATTAAACCAAACCAGTTTAGAGTTTCGGCCAAATGGACTACATGAAAACAGATGCCAGAGAAATGAGGAGGAAATATTAAACAGAAACCAGAATGTTTAGTTTACGGTCTGATGAGAGAAAATTGATTGGCAAGAGGTTATTCAGATTTTCTTGGATGTAACTAGGGATGGGGTATATTAAAACCTGTTAAAATAAGATAAAATGCCTTTTAGATCACAAAAATAGATTTACAGCAAAAAGCCGCACATCAAACCAGGCCCTCCTTTACCAAACATCATTTATCTCCATTCCAATGAAGTCAGACTGCAGAAGATATTTAGCTATGAGATGTTGAGTGAAAATCTGTTGGTATATCATACGATTGCAGGGTCAGAATAAGGTTTTTAGAGCAGAAAATGCCAGTGAACTACCACAGTACCATGCTGTGAACATGAGCCAGGAGCAACATTACATGCATGAATAATCGTTCTTCGAAACTGGGTAATGACAGGCTGGTTAAGATTTATGTCCGCCAGAGTAAGCAATGTTTGTAACATAGTTTATGCAGCATCAGCAGAAGCACTTGGATGGTTCTAAGTTTTAAACATAAATTAGCTTTGCAGATTTTATAGAACAGATGTTTTAATAGTGGTCAGGGCTTTTATGAACAAATTTGATAAAAGTTCATTCTAAAAAGAAGGGTGAATGAGGTAGAAGCATTGGTAGAGTTAAAAAAAAAGATGGATGACAGATGGATAATTGACTGATGGATGAAAGCATTGATGGGTTAAGGAAAGGACAAACAGATGAACAGATGGATTGACAAAAAGCAGTTGATGGCAGAAAATTTCAGAAACGGTAACTCTATTTCATATTCCACAAAGAACTAGACGAGAAATGTGATATAAAATTTAATGCTCTACATAGTTTTGCAGAGTTTGATAGAACTAGAAGTTCTTCCAGAACCTGACTGATAAAAACAACAAATCTCAATCAATCATTTGTGCCCTATAATTTAATAAGACTCAGCTTAATGATCTACAAACGTTTTAATCAGATGTAGAAAGTCTTTCAAACTAGAATATAATTTACCTCTACCAACCTTCATTCGCGCACAAGCAAACCTCACTTCAACTGCCATTTTAACAGGAAACCTTTGTTCTCACCAAAAACCGAGCAGATCTTAACATGATAGAACCAAACAGGCTTTGAATCACTGAGGTTATTCTTTAGGAACAAACTCCCGGCATTCGCCAGGATAACTGTCCTTTTCATGGACCTCTGCACAGACACCTACTACAGCATTTCCTTCAGTGGCAACAGTTCAAACACAATCCTCTCTTTCAGCAGGTAATAATGTAGTTTTCCCATGCATGACATCATACTGTGACAATGCAATCCCAGGTAAGCTTCATTGCCTTCATGCCAGCACACCACATGTCGATTTTTCCGCGTCTTACTCACCCTCTCAAGATCCTGACGAAGGTGCATAAAGAGTTTGAGTCGTCTGTAGAGGACGTCCTGCTCCTGCTGGGCCAGGTTGTCCACCTCGTCCCTTTTTAAAGTGACTAGGGGCTGATTGAAGTTGGCCTTCCTCTTTAACTTCCAGAACTGATATAAGAAATCCACCTAGAAGAAAGAAAATAATGCATTTAAGAAGTCATGGAACTGTGATACTTTTGTTGAATGTTGTAATGTCAATTTTTATTAGAGTTTATTCACATTTTCTCGACTAATAGAAATTAGTCAAGACTAATAGAAATAAAGTTTAATAGAATTAAACTTTATTGACATTACACTGTTACAAGTACAAAACAACAAAATCAACTCTCTCCATCATTGATGCTGGTGCTGCAGCTTCCCTTAGTGGCGAGAGAGAGATTTAAAGAAAATGTACTGAAAATATATGAATTTCTTTTGAATATTTTGGGAAATGATTTTGGCTTATTTTATTTCACTATTATTTGTATTTGTATTTTTATTTTATTATTTTGAAGCGTAATCAACATAGGTTCGCGAGAGTTATGTTGTCATGGCAATGCCAGGCAAGCTAATGGTCACCGGGGAAAGGGATATCCCGCTCACGGCAGCCGACTAGTAAGTTGAAATGGTCTAATGACATAAATGAGGAGGAACTACGGCACAGAAACACTTTTCGGATTCTGTGATTCAGTGATTATGAAGGAAAAAGCATTTCTCTGTCAAAAATCCACTATTTAGTCCTTTCGAAATGATTTTACATTTGTAGCATTAGTGAATCTGAAGTCTAGCTCTTCTTAATTTAATGCTTTGGTGAAACCAGAGTGTAGCTGAGGTCATGTTAGTGTAAATCATCACAGCAGGTCGAGCTTATTGGTTCCTTTTTGAGACTCCAAAGCAAAAGCATAATTCTAAATGAGCCTGGAGTGTTTGCACCTTTCTGGTCCTTTAAAGGAACAAGTGCTGCCATGTTGTCTTTCTCATTCCTGTGATTGTAATTTATTCTAAGTCACCAGCTGCGGGAGCATAGTGTATTTCATACTAATGATGGTGGATGACATCAGTTGCTGCTTATGAATCATTTCTTGCATGCAATTGAGTTTACCTGAATGAGCGGCAGCTCAAGGTTTTCGGCGACGTCGCTTGGATCCACCAGTCTGTAAAACTCATCCTCCAGCTCCTGGAGCTTCTGCTTCCTCTGGCTAACCTTCTCTCTCTCCAGCTGGTCTCGCTCGGCTCGCTCTGATGCAGACACCGAGACCAGGTGTGATACTCTGCTCTGATCCGTGTCACCGCAGCTGTTAAACCCCTGGTGCTGCTCTGGCTGCAGTTCAGAGCCAGGAGCCCAGTCGGATCTGGCAGCTAAGTCGGTGGTTGAAGGGACGGCGTGGTTTCCATTGGTTACACTGGTCGTGTTGGTGGCGGTGGAGCTGTGCTCCAGGCAGAAGGACTTGAAGCGCACCTCATCGTTTTCAGCCAGGATGGTCTTCATCTCCAGGCCGTGGTCAAAGGCGCACGTCACATGGAAGGCCACAATGCAGGAGGGCATGGAGCACTGAGAGGGAGAAAAAAGAAACAATTTTCATTGTTTTAAAATGTCCTTTTCTAGCCATTTACTACATCAATGAGGATCCAACAGCAGTGCAATAAAGCAGAAAAAGAAGCCAGGTCACCATAGACACTGATTCCCATCTCTGCTGGCATGTTGGTAAGTTGTCATAATTTCAGTGTGTGAGTGTTTCTCAGCACTATTCATTACAGGTCATACAAAGAGCCAACCTCCCACTGCGTCTCCTCAGGCATGGTGTGATTCCGCCTGTGTGAACCCTTGTGGCTAAGTGCTGTCAGCATTGTGAACATGAACATTTGAGGATGTGCGAGCCACTAGGTGCAGGTGTAGGTTTGGTGGTTGTACTTGTCAGAATAGTTCAACATACAGCAGAAGGGGTCTCTGCTGCGTTTGAATACAAGTGCAATGACAAAAAGCAGCCTGTTCTTGAATACTTCACCATCTAAGAAAAAAAACTCATGTCTGATGTTTCTAAAAACAGCTTATCTCTCATCATTTGGTTTAAATTTTAAGAGTAGGAGTAGGCAGATTATCTAAAACAAGTTCATATCCTTATTTGATGGAGAAAATTGGAATTGAATTCAATTCCAATTAGAGAGCTGAAATTTTTGACATTTGTATTAATAAAACCACACAGCAACTCATTGGTTTTCATGAGATTGACCACCACAGAATGCTAGATAATTGTGATGCTTAAGAATGATGTATGTTTTTTTTTTAAAGTACATTGCAAAAAAAAATATTTTAAAAATGTGGGATACATTTGGAATCTAACCCCTACAAAAATCTAATGATAATAAAAAAGGTCCTCTGTGAGGCGAGGTAAAAATATAAAACTTTGGAAAGGCTTAAAAAAATCTGAAATTGCTAATGGCCGTGCCCCCACAGTGAAACATAGCAGTTGCAGCATCATGCTGTGGGAACACTTTTTTTTTTCTCTGCAGGGGAAGTGAGTTTGTGCATAGTTGATTGTTAGATAGTTAGCATATCTAGCATATCAAGACTGTTTTTTTCATGTGAGAACGCTTTTTTCTATGTAACAGCTGACCGTAAAGTAAACTGCTCTTTTGTTAATCTTCCTGCAAGAAAACGAACATTAGCATATTGTGTGATGATATATTCATGTTAGAACGTCTCAGCCAAACTCTAACACCACATTCATGTAGAAATCAGTAGTGAGACTTGACCAACTGTGGGGCTGAGCCTTAGATTTATTGCTTATAAGGAAAATATGGAAAATTTCAGCTGGTAGTGTCAGGATTAGTGGATACTTGTTGAGGACCTAAAGGTCGAGATGAAAAGGCAGAGATGCTTTTTTTGCTAAGTTTGATTAAATAAAAATACAGAATTCATAATCTAGAACTGATCGACAAGAAACTCAGGAAGCAAAAACTAGGAGACGCTTGGGAGCAGTGAGGTCAAAAGTACACACTTTTGTTACTTAAGTAGAAGTATAGATACTGCAGTTTAAAAACACTTGGTAAAAGTTGAAGTATCAACTTGACCTCTTTACTCAAGTAAAAGTGAAAAAGTATGTGCTGCAAAAACTAGTTAAAGTATAAAAGTATAAAGTAACCTTTAAAAAAACAGCCAGATGCCACTATATGAATTGAAAGTTCTATTTTTCGACTATTTCTAAAAATTCTTTGAGATATGGCCAAGGATGAGGGAGGTCTTGTTGGTCTCAGTCTCCATCTCCTGATACACTCTTGCCTGTGTCCGACCTTTCAGACATTTCAGCATCTTTTTCTGAATCCGACATTGTAGCATGGCATAGACAATTCACATTTTCAGTTTGAAGAACACCTGCTTGCTTCTCATGATTTCCTTTAGCTAACCAATGAGTGTTTGCGTTCTATGACTCATCCAATCAAACTAGTTTTCACTAGATGTGGATGGAGCCAATGATCTGCATTGGATAGAGCGCATGACGGGAGATAAATATTTATAAACATTAAACCGAAGCCAAGAGTAATGAGTAATGTTTTTTTTTTTATGTAAGGAATAGAAAGTACAGATACTTAAATGTAATATAGATGCTGAAAATGTAATGAGTAGAAGTCAGAAGTTGGAATAAAAATAAGTAATGGAGTAAAGTATAGATATCTAAAAAGTGTACTTAAGTACAGTAACAAAGTATTTGTACTTTGTTACTTGACACCTCTGCTTGGGAGGAATTAACCTACAGAATGAAGAGAATCCAGCAACCAGCAACTGTAAGGGAGGAGTATATATATGCCAAAGAGAACAATGAATGGAGTAATCAAGTGATTGGGAGCAGGTGTGGACAGAATGATCTAGAAGGGACCTAGGGGAAAGGAGAGTGACACAAGGGGGCAACAGAGAGAAAACAAGAAATACAAAAGTCCTTCAATACAAATAGAAAATAACTTGAATGACATTAAATGGAAAATAAAAAAATGACCTAGAAATCAAAGTAACTGAAAACTCAAAACGAAAAAAACAAACAAATCAAAAAGTCCAGAAAGGGCAGAATCATGGCGGGTAGATAAAACTCAATTGGTGCTTTGATCTTTGTGAGTGTTAAAATATAGTTCCACAAAAGTATTTAGATAAAATGTGTATGGCACAATTTTAGATTCGCCTCAAAAAAACCAAAAACATAAAGGTACTTCTCATTTGGTTCAAAATTATGCATTATTATGTGTAGCTCTATTACATGAAATCCTGATTAACTTATTTAAGCTTTTAACAAAATATAGTATATTTTGTATATCGTTCTTTTTAGATAAATGTTTTTATTCAGTGAGAGTGATCTAAAAAAAATATGACTTATTATTTAGTATACATAAAAATAGGAAAATCTTTAGATTTCAGAGCTTTTTCTCACATTGTAAATACTAAAACAGATAAACTTTGAAGATCTTTTATTAATTATTTGGATTTACGAATTAGGAACTGCATAGAGAGCAACAACTAAACAGAACAATATCTATCAAAATATATCTGGAAATAGGGGATTTGTTTTATCTTTTAAATGAAGTTTGAAAACTACTCCCAATATTTAAATTTCTTTATTTAGACTGATAATCTGATCCCTAAATCCCTGGTCACAGATGATGCAGTTGAAGCCTTCAGCCAATAGTTATTTTGAACCCTACAGATACATCACCTTGTTAAAAAAAATGCACCTGCAATGAAAGGATAATATAGCTCCATTTAGTTCCAAAATGTCAGACAGCACTCACTGCAGCTGCTCACACTTATTTGCTGTCAAAAGGTTGAGCTCAGCGTGGAGCCAGTGAGATGTGTTGTTTACTCTGAACCACGTCACTGCAAAAAATAAATAAATAAACCATCTGGCCTTCTTGTGCCCACCTGTTCTGTTCTGATCGTCATTAGTTTATTTCTTTTAATCAATGCCATCATTACATCTTCAGTTTGTTGAGAAGAAACATGTTTGCTTCACTTAAATCAGTTTAAAATGTTTACCTGCTTGTTGTCTGCATTTCAAACAACCGTCATTCTTGCCTGCTTTTAATTACCTTATCTGCAGGGATGTCTCTGTCTTTGTCTACACCCACAAAAAAAAAAAAAAAAAAAAGAAAAAAAGAAAAAAACTAGAGAAGAAATGAATAATGTAGGGGAAAAAAAACATGTGGACCCCAATCAGGACAGCCGTTTTCTCGGTTCAAAAGTATATAGTGGCATTTGCACCATATTCGTCTGATCACTGCTGCACTTTATAAATGAAAATGTTAATTTCACTGTCGAAGCTGCTCATTCACTGCTGAAAAGCTGCATGCTTCGAAATTTCGTCTTGTATACAATTTCGTCTTGACTGTCATTTCGTATACACGAAATGACAGTCAAGTTTGTCTAAGTCTTCTTAATTGAGATTCAGGTTTTACCAAATTACCAATAGCAAAATTAAATCTATAGGTAATCAATCATAATTTATTTAAAATATTCTAAAATAAATGCATTTCTTTTTTACCCTCAGTGATAGAATAACCTTTTGGAGGTTGGGCTCTCATTAGCATGACATTAAGACCTTTGATCGGATTGTATGGTCTGGACCCAAAGCTCACTTTATTTTGTTTTTTTTTTCACATCATACCTTTTACCACTGGACTATAGCTTGTAAACAAAGCCAAGCATGGATCTTTTGGAACAGAGACCCTTCAAGTCTTATGTATAAACTCCTTTTTAGATGCTCCTATGGTTTGAACAGTGCTGTACACAGAGATCATAGATCTGGGGTTCAACTTAATAAGGAAGGGGTTCTTCACTTAAGTAGTCATATTTGTTCATTCCTTCAAAGATCAACAGACATTTTACAAATTAATTCTCTATAGTCTGTGATGGTTCTTTAACTAAGGGCAGCACATATCTGTTCACCATTAAAATGAAAGGCTAAGCAATATTCCTGGGGGTTGTATGTTAGTGCTGCTATTTTAGTGAGGGAATATCAACTTACTCTGTGTGACTGTTTTTGACATGTTTTTATCTAGTCTCATGCCATCATTAAAGCTTTTTCACATATATATATATATATGTATAATTTATTTTAGTTTTTTTTCCCTAGCCGACCCCACAGGTCTGTGATGGATACAATAATTGCATTTGTATATCTTCCTTTATTGGTGGCACAGCATGGAACTAAATCTAAAGATCAAACTAAATGACAGAGTGTATCAATGTGAAATGAGTCCATGAAGTTTTAGTTTCAACCCGACCAAATGTTTGTTTCGCAGTCTCTCCTTAATTTCCGACTAAATCCAAGATTTATAAAACACAAACTAGCTGCTTAAAATCTTCAACCACATGACAATTATGAAGTACAACTAGAATAAGCGTACAGTGGCAGATAACCTCATTAACCGAGACTGATGTCACACGCTGACTTTCTTTGAACATTTAGAAATATACCACAGGTTGTACTGGCTGACCTTTTCAGAGCCGCATGTTTTAGTCAAACACTGATTAAGAGCTCCTTGGAGGATTGCTAATTAATAAAATGGATTTGTTAAATACAAATTATTTAAACTCTACACAAGGTAGTCTCAGAGTGGCATGAGGCAGAATACACATGACAGAGTAGCTGACAATTAAAAGCTGATGAGGGTACATGTCTTTATTTAATATAATAATTTTATACTGGTGTCAATTAAGCACCCTTTTTATGTCTTTCAGCTTGTTTAAAATATTGCTCCCCATTTTTTAAAAGCTATTTAAAAGGCATGCACACTTCCTACCCATATCGCTTTCCTCATTGGCTCCCTATGTATCAGATTTGATTTTTATCTCTTAATTTTAAGGAATGCCTCAATGATCTTTCCTCTCTATATCTGATTTATTTTAACCTTATCTTCCTTTAGAGGTCTGCAGATCGGCTGCTTTTAGTTGTCCTGATAACTCGGCAGAGACAAGGAAATAAAACCTTTTCTGTTTTGGCTCCAAAAATCGGATTAAATTGCCTTTTAATATTAGAAAGGCATAATCGTTTCCCTTTCTTTTTTTTTTTTTACAGAAATTAGCCCATGTTGAGTTGTGATTGTCATTATCCTCTGTTCTAATTCAAAACTGTTTTGATATCCATTTTATGGTTTGATTGGATCTCCTATGCATCTTATTTTTGTACTGCACTTTAGACAAACTTGCCCTTTTTTAAATGTCCTTTTTTAATAAACCAGATTTATATCCAATTAGAACATCCATAGAGATTATTAGGATCGTTTTATCTCATCTTTCTTAGTCTTATTTTTATTAACTCTTCTTTTGCATTTCTAAAAATGGCTGAAATTTTATCTTAAAAACTAATGTTTAGCTGCACCGTCTCCTAGCTGTTGGAAATCTTAAATAAACAAAAGCTCAGAGAAAAATTTGCCCTACATAAGAATATGGTACATCTAAGACTGCCATTGACTTATTTGACAGAACTTTTAAAATAAGTTAAATGCTTGAATGCAAAACTAGTCATTTACACTGCACAGCACTGAAGTTCTTGCAACAAAATAAATACTCTGCGTTACTAAAACACCTAGGCGTTCTTAGATCAATCAGTCTAACAAAAATGTGAGAATACTGATGTTTTGAAATGTCTGCTAAACAAAGAAAGGGAGAGGGAAGGAAAAAAGCTTTTTTTAACAATCAAATTAGAGAGGGCTGTTCAATAATGTGCTAACAAAGAACAAGAAAAGAGAGAACTGGCAACTTGCACAGTAAATGCAAGGATCTAAATACAACAAAGTTGTCAAAACATTACAACATCTGTGTTGAAGCTCTAAATGTTAGAATTGCTTAAATTAGTTTAATTGACTGCCTGCTTGGATTGCATTTGCACACTAAACCATCTTACTTGAATTTGGCAGCGCTAATTGCTTATAAACGATGATGCAAAAACACATTTTGTATTTATAATGGAGGGTTACTGGTACAAAAAAAAGAGAAATGATCAAGGTTGACAATGAGATCTTTAAAGCAGCAACATTGGAGCCTCGTGGGAACTCCTGCTGCTCGTGCTGCTGAGTAGCATCTGCATCTTTACCATGAGTGTAGGCTGCAACTGATCAGTTTGAATATTGGTAGAGCCACAGCTGCCTCCAGCTACGGAAGCATGAGAGTTAGACTCCCTCCCTGTGGGCAGATCTGGCTCAAAAGGCTCACAGTTATTTTACAGCATCGATACAATCATAGCAAACACTGCCACTGCTGTACAAACAATTCATGGGCTGTGCATACAGCGTGCATGTGTACACTCAATGAGCGTTCATAAACACATGCAGCATGGGGCCTGAAGAATGCATCTCACCTTAACGACTGGATTAGAGTGTTGGGGTCAACGTCTTTAAAGTGGGATAATAAGTGTTTTGGATCTTCATTTGTGCATTTGGAAGTGGTGCAAAAAGGAAAAAAAATTGTTGAATATAAGACATTTTTCATGTAAATGAACATTGCAGATGGAGGATTCAAAGCTTCCGAAATTCAGGCGAAACAGAGGCAGCAAAGACTGAAAGAGCAGCCTCAGTTAACTTCTGATTCTGGAGCCCTTATTGACTTAAGTCAAAGATTTAAAGGGACACTATGCAACATTTTTCAGTTAATTAATGTGTTCCATAACGTTTTGGATGATTAAATGAGTCATTTCAGGTTGAATAAACGTATTCTCGGCCGCCCTGGTGGTCTGTGGGGGAAATACTGCACTTGCAACTGCAGGAGCACCGACCCGCACCCACAGGCTCAGAAGTCTCGTGAGAGTCAGTCTTGCTTTACGGCGAGAACTGCTACACGCCCCCAGTTAAAAGCATTCTCGTTGCTAGCACAGTGGCGATCTTTGTGCAGTTATGCTACGTTCACGCAGCAAAAGCAGCAAAATCGCGTTTTGCTGCTTGTACCAGTTAGTTCTGACGCGTGGCTGAAGCAGCTTTGCTGCTCCAGCTGTGTCTGAGGCGCGTTGGGCGGAGCTTCACTATCCTTTCTCTGCCTTGCAGCTATATTTGCTGTGATCAGTGGGAATAAAGTAGTTTTAATATGTGTTTAAGTGAGAAAATACACCTGAAAACGTAATCAGTGCAGTCAGTTCATTCAGATTATTATCCTGCCTTCAATATTTTTTCTGTCGGAGCCGCTCAGACCCCCACATACCAGCATATCAGCAGCGGTTCACCGCGGCAGCTGGTAGGTGTTTTTCATCTAAATAATCCAAACTGCATATTCTGCCGGCAGATTTCTGCATTTTAAGTTAATTTAGGCGTCAATAAACTGTTTAAGAGGAGAGATCATCAGCGCTGTCTCTCTCCCTGCGTTAAACGCACCCGACGCACTGCTTCAGCTGCTCAGACGTGCTGCGCCTGCTGCTCAAAACGCGCCACGCGGGACCTTTTGCTGCGCCATGACGCGCGTCAACCATTGACTTTGCATGTAAACTCGCTGCTTCTGTCGCGCCAGCTACGTCCAGTGTGAACGCAGCGTTAGTCATTCGCTGCTAAGCTCAAAACAACCGCGCCTGGCTTGACGGAGAAACCAGGAGAACAGCTGTGCATATTTACGACAGTGCACTTTTACTTTCGCCCTCTGGAGGGAGCCTCACTGGAAAATCAACACCGGTTGCATAGTGTACCTTTAAGGACTGAACTCTTAGCTTGGTAAGATTTGAAAAAAAAACTTAAATGGTAATGACTTGTAAACTGTCTTGAAGTAGAGTGTCTTTACTTGAAATGACTTCAATCTATCCTTAAAGGTATACAGTCTTTACATGTGGAACGTCTTTTTCAGGCTTCAAAGTCTTATAAACAGACTAAATATATGCAGCTTTATCTTGAGTTTAATTCAAAAGGTTAAACTCACATGGAGTTGTTTGACTAAAATTACAATTTATTTTATCACATCCATGCTATGACCTGCATAGTCATTAGCAGAATTACTACAGAAGCTCACCTTATACATGCATGGTAATAAAAAAGAAAAAAAAACCTTTTTTTTTTTTTAGAAACATTTGTTCTTGATGAGTGTGGCTAAACTTTAAAGTCTGTTGCTTTTCTGACCATAAAAGCTTACTGAAAAATACATTTGGCTAGTACAAGTGAACGGTTTCACATTTCAATAAAGTTTAAAGGCAGTTGATATGTATTAGGGTGTTTTTTGTTTTGTTTGAACACTATCTGAATTTTGGGAGATTTAAAACTGGCCTCACTGTGCAAAAACTGAGCCTTAGGTTCTAGCAGCTTCCAAGTCATTGCATATTTAAGGTTAATTGGTTCCTGTGTTGTTCCTGAACATCCTGACCTATTTCCTTTCAGAGGTTGGAGTTTTAAGCCTTCTTCTCAACTTCCCACAAAATTTAGAGATGTCCCGATCCAACTTCTTCATTTCCAACTCGATACCAATATTGCACCTTTGAGAATTGGCCAAAACACATATCGACCCGAGGCAATATTTGCATTAATGATACCCGTTTTTGTTAATTATTTTATACTGTAGAATGTTAGAAAAGGCTTGATCAAGTTTTGTTGCTAAAACAGGAAAAAAAAAAACAACAACAAAAGGTATGAAAACAACTGACCCAGTAGCCAGGCGATAAAATCTTAATTTCAATTTTGACTAAAATCGGAACCGATATCCGATATTAATACCGGATTGGGACATCTCTAATACTTGTTTAATCTAACAACTTTGGAATCTGCAGGTGTTGAAAAATGAGTATGAAGACTTTTTTCTAATGATGTTAAAGACAAACTACTAGTTTCTGTCAGTATCACTGACAGGATGGTAATAGGCCTTCGCTTCTTCCAGTTAGAAAACGTCCTAAATCACTTATTTAGTAATTTAGGTGCATTTGTATTTACGCATGTTTATAGCGAACCATGTTTTACAACTAAAGCAGCCTCCTTTGTCTTGCAGACTGAGAACAGTTAGTGAGTTCAAGAAGTACAGAAGATTATATTTGCTCCAAAAATGGGGTAGCTGAAATTATCATCTTTACACCAGATTTTATTATTGACTGCAAAACTTCAAGGTTTAAGCAAAATCAAAGCTCAAGTTACAACAGAGTGCAGTGTTTTGTTTCTCCCCCCCCCCCCCCCCCCCCAAGGTATTCATGCCACCTCCAGGTATGGTTGTTATTTCAGCAAGAAAAACTTAAATGGTTCAATGAAACCAGCAGCTGTCCCTCTTAGAAGGACTAACTCCGTGCACAATGTGTTTTGTTCATTTCTATGATGAGCTCAGAGGAGAATAGAGAACGATTACCATAATTACATCTCCCCCCCGAAGATACAAACTCACAAACCCAAGATAATGACAGTTTGTTAAAATCATCTTCTACGATAAGCAAACAAGACAACTGATGAAAGAGGAAAAGCTAACCTATTACTCTCTCCATACTTAAAGCAAAGCTGTCTCCAGTATTCAATGGGTTGGCCAGATTGGGGCCCTCTAGCGATCTTAGGCCAATCAAGTTTTATGATCTTGGCACTGATGGCTGGATTTGGTTCCTTTCTCCTATCTACTTAGCTCCGCCAAGCGCTCATTATCACACATCAGATCAACCTGTTCCTGCTTTCCATCTAAAGCTGCCTAGTCCCAGCCATAGGTGCAAGATTATTCGAGCAAAATGTGACGGTTTTCTAACCTTCCGGTGAGTTTTTGATTATCTGATCCTGACTAGTTTCTGTCTCTGGACGTCTGAGTTTTGGTTGCCACTGCTCTGCTATTCCGTTTGCCTGATCTGTTTCCAGACTGTTACCTGGATTCTGTCTGCTGACGACCGTGGACCTGTCTTCTGACCGCGGCTTGGAAATCCCTTTGGCGTATCTTCGGACTTCTGATCTTCAGGCCTGGAAAATTGTTCATGCTTCGACTCTGCCTTTGGATTATCCCTCCGGATTACATGCTCATTTTCGTTCTGAAGTCAGTAATCTGAGTTCCCGTCTCTACAGATTGTTCAGTGAACCTGCCCCAGCTTATGAGCAGCCAAACGTTTACTTTCTAATAAACGCTTGTTTTGAAATCTTCCTAATCTGCCTGTTTGTATTCTGGGTCCTACGTTCTAAGCTTCTGACAAGAGGGGTTTCAGACAGAAGTCCTCGAGAGTCAATGTTCTACAATATTTTTATGTGTCCCAAGTCTGGTTCTAAAGCAGAATGACACCAATGCAGTGTAAGAATGTGCCAAGTACTAAATAAAAGCAGTACCGTCCTGAAACTGGTCAGAGAGAAGCATGAAGTGATGGTAACTTTCCACTGGAGCTCAGGAAACCTAGACTCCATCATAACACTCTGGTTTAGCGTTTTCCAGAAGAAATACAAACCTGACTTTTATCTCAAATGATGTCTTTAGAATGGAAGAGTCAGGTCCTTCTTCCTAGCCCAGGTGGGAACCTGATGGTGTCTCTGTTAAGGAGTGGCCCGATCACAAGCATTGCAACAACTGCTATCAAGAACTTCACAATATATATTTTGAGCTGCAAAAATCCATGTGTGCAGTATCTCAAAGTACTCCTATGGGTTTCTGTGTAGACTTTTACAGCTCTCCAGTCACACTTAGATGGCTATTTGTGGGGGGTTAGATGCACATTCTTACTAAGAGAAGTAGACTGGGAACATCATTGCAATAATTAGCAACAAACTAAACAATGTTTTGATACTGTAACGAGTGCAGGACTAGTTAAAGCCCTTTAAGGCTCAATGTCCTGTCTCATCTTTTGCCATTCCACTAAACTTTCCATAAATATGCTTAGATAAAACAGATTATTTTGTTTCTACTTTTATGAATTATCCTTCTTCTCAAGACCATCTGCTGTACAACTGTCAGGACCTGAGTCTTCCTCGTGGTTTTGTGGGCCAAAACATTTTTTCCTACCGAAACCATGGATTTTTCATGTAACTTTGTCAATGTCAATGAATTTGGAAAGCATATTTTTGTTGTTATTATCCAGTCTTAGATAAATGTAAGTAAATGGTGTGTCTACACACCCTGACACCCTTCTTGGTGGTGCCTCTTCCATATGGGTAAAAGTGCAACAGTTTTGAGAAATACACTCAGAAATTACTTTGAAATGCAGTCAGCCATGGCAACATACCTGGATGCAGGTTCCTGTGTGTTCTCGGCACAGGCTGCAGTACAGAGCCCAGCGGCTGGTGGGGATGTGGGACACCTTGGTAATGGGCTCCATCTTCTCTGGGCAGCCTATACTCACCTGCAGAAAACAACAGATTAAATGACTGTTTTTCTTTTTTATTAACAAGAATTCTAAAAACCTAACCTTACATCAAAGAAATAAAAGAAAAGAGGAAAGCGGAAGGTCAGAGTCACATGTTTTTCATGCCGATTACTTTGAGCGGTTAATTCAGAGCTGGCTAGCAGTGCGCAACAAAGTTGAGGGCACTTATCTACAAAGAGCTGTTTCTTCTTCTCTTTCTCACTTCCTTTCCCCCCCTAAAATATCTTCCTCTTCTCATATGAGAAGCAGAGCTCTCTCATCCCCGTCCTTCACGCTTCCAGCTCCAAGCTGACGACAGATTTCCGCAGGTCGTGCCACCCCTCCTTCAATCCACTCATCCTTCTTTAATATTTTTTTTCTTTTTAACGTCTCATCCGCTTAAAGTCTGCTCGTTCTGCTCTTACAGATCTTTTTTATGGTCTTTTGGATAACACACTCTCATTAATGAGAGAAGGATTTCCAGTCCATGTATGGTATGATTAATTGATCAGCTTGCACTCAGGAAGCGTGTTCCTGTTCTTTACTTTGTTTGTCACAGCTCAGAAAGACAGAAAATGAAGGGTCTCATTATGTGTGTGCAAACCTTAAACACACCAATTTTTCCACCTCCAATTACCTCACATTTCAAAGCTGGTGGATGAAAAACTGACAAAATGTAAGATCCTTTCAAGTAAAATGGATGCAAATAACAGTGATGATGAAAAGAGTTTTTCTGTATTTTTTCTTCCCCGTTACAAAAGGCAAGAATAAAGCCATTGGGGCTGTGGTACAGTACATGGTAAAAGTGTGCTACACACACATCTTTGGGGCTATGTAAGCTATGTTTAGATATATCATTATTTTGATAGTACCTGTTTTAGTTAAACCAAACTCATTATTTATTGACATTGATCCTGAGAACTTCTGATTTTCTAACTGAAGAGTTTCAAGGTGAGAAGGAGGATCAGCTAAAACCCCTGAGGTTATGACCTTAAAGCAGTCATGTACATGCCTTAATCAAATTTATCCAATTTTACCCACCTTGTGAGGTCCCAGTTTGATTTGAAGAGGTTAAATATAAACTATTTTAACTGAATTAGATTTTCTGTGTGAAAAAAATGCAGAAAATCTAATCAACTCTTCCAACATCAGAAAATGTTGTACTCGCGGTCTTGGTTCTGTTAACTTTTCTCTTGAGTATTCAGTTTTACTTTGCTCAATGTTTTCTAGTTGTATTGGTTTAATTCATATTTTGTTTTGTTTTCTAGATATATTTGAGTTCTTAGGTTTTTCTTTGTTGCCCTCTATTGCCCTCTTGAGTTGGTCTGCTTTTTCCTTGCTCCTTTCTAGAAGCCTCTGTTCACACCTGCTCCCAATCAGCATTGCCTAGGCCATTCGACAGCCTTCATTTTAGTCCTCTTGTCTTTTGGTCAATCATAGAGGAACATTTTGTTCTACAGAGCAGGATTCCTTTGTCCATTAATCAAGACAAAGTAGTCCAAAATCATGATATTGGTGGGTAAAAATGGGGAGTGGCAGCCTAGTGGTTAAGGCATAGAATTTGGAATCCTGAGGTTCTGGGTTCGTGCCCCACTCTCTCAGACTGCTACTCTGGGTCCGAGCAAGACCCTTAACCCCACACTGCTCCCTGTGTGCCCCACGATGGCAGCCCACTGCTCCATAAGGGGATGGGTTAAATGGCTTTGTTACTTTTAAGCCAAGAAGCCCTGAATTACCTACAGTGGGCACTGGTTGGAAATGGACGGTTTCCTGCATGATTCCTGTGTGATTCCCACGTGAATCACAATGTATTTCCTGAGGCCAGTTTTTTTATTTCAAAAAGAACTGCAATGTACCCGGACAACCACCGGGTGGCGCTTGGGACCTCTGCCGTGCTGAGGGTGACGTTTGTGGGCCTGCAGTCAACTGAAAAGCAGGTTTATTGGGGATCTTGGTGTAATACTGTGCTATTTTATTTTGTTTTTGATTAAAATAAAGTTAATGAATTAATTTAACATAGTGACTGCATAATCTTATTTTATGAAAATGGTTGCGTAGTTATAGATACACCTCCGATCTTATCTGAGATCTGTTTATTTCTATTTATTTGCATCTCTATTTTTTTTTTTTTTTTTTTTTTTTTTTTTTCCAGAGTAATATACAAAAATTTACATAAAAGAACAAATCACCACCCTACCCTTGCCCTCCCAGAACAGTACATCATAGAACACTTTCACAGTCAAAACAACATGACGAAAACACCATATATTGATCTAAAGCATTCCACAAGCATGTAAAAAAAGGAAAGTTATACAGAGTATTAAGTAGTGACGAGTCAGTCTTAATCACTTTTTCGTTGAAGGAATTTTAGTACAGGGTCCCATACTTTCTCAAACACAGCACCCTTATCTTCGTTATAATGTCTCAGTCTTTCCAGGTGCAGAGTATTTGCTAGTTCTCCCAACCACAAATCAAATGAGGGCACAGAGTCATTCTTCCAAAATCTCAAAATCAATCTTTTAGCAATCACCGAACCAAACAAGACAGCCATTTTCTCACTTTTACTGGCTGGTTGCAAAGCACTGGAGATTCCAATGATGGCAATAAGAGGATCTGGATCCCATCTTTTTCCGAAAGCTGCTGAAAAAAAATGAAAAATTTTCTTCCAGAATGAGTGCAGCTGAACACATGACCAGAAGGAGTGCGTCAGGTTACCAATAGCAACCCGACAACGATTACAAATTGGAGACACACTAGGAAAGAACATGCTCAGTTTCTCCCTCAAATAATGGAGCCTATGTATAGTTTTGAACTGTATGAGATTATGTCTGACATTGATTGAACAATATTGAATACTTTTCAAACCCTCCTCCCACAGATCTTCAGATAACTGTTGCCCGAACTCATCCTCCCATGCCTTTTTAATCCTGGTCGTGTCTACGCATATATTGTTAAAGATCTTATAAAAGTGAGACACTGCCCCCCGACTGACAGGATCAAATTTATTTATTTCCTCTAGGGTTTCATGTTTTGTTAAAGTTCCAAAATCCGATAAATTTTTCCTAACATAGTCCCGTACCTGCAGATAACGGAAAAAACTCGACGGGGGAAGATTATACTCAGAACGTAACTGTGCAAAAGATGCAAAAGTTCCATTAATATATAGATCACCTATCACATTAATGCCCTTCATTGTCCACATCCGAAAGACAGCGTCACTGAGACCTGGCGCAAAGGAGTGATTTTTACAAATAGGTGTGTCAAAGTAAACCTCCGGAGCTTTTATAATTTTTTTTATCTGATTCCAGATTTGCATCTCTATTTTTTAATGAAAAATAAAATTAATTAAGTTGGAACCGGGGATACGGACTGAGGCGCAACCAGAGAAAGGCGATGTAGGGAATTAATGTGCACCAATGATTAAAATATATACATGTCTTTCACATTGAATAAAGGTCTTGCTTTAAAAGTCTAAAAAAGTTTGGTATGCTGCAGAAAAGAGACAGAGGGTCTGGCATGCTGCTCAAAGTGCAACTTTAGATCAGAGCAAGATGCTGCTCTAAGGGCTCTAAGTGCAACTTTAGATCAGAACAAGACAGTGAGTCTGGCAAGTCCCGCTAAAAGTGGCTTCTGCACTGAGGCTAAGTTAAGAAGTGCACAGATGTCCAGCAAACAGACAGCCGAGCCCAAATAAGGCCTATGCATGAGACATATGCTTGAAGAATAGAAACACAGAAGGTTTAAGTACCAAGATTATGCCAACCATGTTTAATGTGAAATGCTATAATCATAAATCACTGAATGAAAACTTTGCTCTGCAATGATCACTGAATGAAAACTCTGAAATAATAATGACTGGAATATGATGTGTTTTTGATTTAATGGCAACATATGTTATTATGACTTATAAGAAATATAATCATGACCTGTAATAAAGTGTTTTTTAATTAAATATATAAAAAATATGTTTTGAAAAGGACTTTCCTCCGGTAGGATAAAATTAATTAGACTTAACTGAAGAAAATGCATCTAAAATAATGAAAAGAAAGGAGGAGCTTGGGGGAGGAGCCCCCAACAGCCTGAAATGTATAAAAGGGAAGCTGTTTCATTGTATGTTCAGTTGTTCTCCGGAGATCATCTCAGTGTGTATGCTCTGTGTTTTTCAATAAAACACTCTGGACCTGGAAGACCGCAACTTCTGCCTGTTTTTTTTTAGATTTCTGGTTGAAGACTTTTCTGCTTTTTGAGAACTTTGAATTTTTATAAAACTTAGCTTCAATTTTTAAGTCGTTGGGAAGAGAACATCCACGACAATTGGCGAGCCAGCCAGGAGAAGAGCAAAAAGGGGACGTCGGACGAGCTACAGGCACCAGCTGGAGGGCGTGGAACCCCAAAGGGCCCATACTTCACCATTAAAGGTGAGTCAATTCGTTATAATTTTCTAAATTAAGTGGGGAACCAACCTTCGGCGACTGCTTGTGGGGTCAGACGTCACAAAGCTCTTCTAAAGAACCTAGTTTTCCAAATTTAATACAGTAATTTCCAAATTTGATAAGAATTTATGTGAGAACAAATAATGGCAGATAGAGCGGAGGAAAGGTCCAGGTATGTATGAGTATATGTGAATGCATGGTTTAAGTATTAATTGATGTTTATATTGACCTGTATTTGAACTGTTGAGTGTTGAAATAACTTTGTGAAAAAGTCAAGCTTAACAGATGTTGT